>NC_139517.1:65408157-66008157 GCF_947247035.1 Vipera ursinii | reverse complement strand
AGAGCCCAGTTTCACTGCATCCGAATTTCAGGCCTTCCTATGGGCCAACCTCATAAGGCATGCCACATCAGCTCCCTTTCACCTCTAAATGAATGGGCAGGCAGAACACATGGTGCATACAGTGAAAGAATCCCTTAAACGCATTGTTTCAGGGGACTGGCACCACAGGCTGGCTGATTTCTTGCTATGCCAGCACACTACGCCATGTACAAGTACGGACAAAAGCCCAGCAGAGCTTCATTGGGGCAGAAGACTAATCACAAAACTGGACAGGCTGCACCCTGACTGCATTGCTGCAGACACCACACGCCCAAAGGCACCAAGGAGGATGCAAGTGCGTGATAAGCTATGGGCATGGGGCTTTGTGGGTGCCCGCTAAAATTCTCAAGGTTTCAGGATCCCTGAAACGAGGAGTCTTACAAGGTGGTCCTGGAAGGTGGGTGAGTCATTCACTGGCATATTGACCAGCTGCGGTGGCAGCTTGCAGAGCAGTCACTAACAGAGGACTCCCCAGAGGGTTAGCAACAAGGTCCACCAGTCAGCGGTCTAACAGAGCAGTTTGCACGTTCTGAAAACTCATTCAAACATTACAATGGGGACGTGGCCGTAGAAGTAACCCCCCCAGAAACTCAAAGTGTGTCCTCAGATGGGAAAGGACAGACTAAACTGTGTAGCAGCCCAGCTAACATTGCTACACAATTGGACTTTGGTTTGGGCCAACCGGGAATTGCCAGCCAAAGGGAGTCGAGTCACTTCAACTCAATGGAACCGACAAGTCCTGGTCTACCCAGTCTGGAAGGCAAGCAGGTAGACCGGGGACTCCCGGCAACCCCCAGGCGATCCAAATGGTCACGACAACCACCAAAATACCTCCAATAATATGTAAACAAATAATATATACTATCCAGGGGGAAGGGGTGTAATGTATTAGCTTGAATGCTGGGTTAATTTCACATGTATTTGTTAACTGCTACTCCTTATTGTATGTATGGGGTAACGGTTACTGTCTGGGCCAGACTGGCTGTCTACGAGGGCAGAGCCATAGGTTGAGGCAGGAAATGCCTCCTTCAAACCTATTGGCTGCCACTTAGTGGCCAACTGCATAAATAGCTGTGCAGCAGCTATTGCTTTGCTTCTGTTCCTGTTATCTTCTGAATAAACCAGTTCCTGTTTGAAACTATATCTCGCTTACTGCCTAAAGAACTGAATACGCAACAGAAATGGTGGACCACTTAGTTAGCTGCTGCAAGATGACTGCACAGACTACCTCTGTCTACAAACAATAGCATGACAAAGTAGCAACAGTGATGCACTGGAATATTTGCAAGAAATATAGTTTGCCTGTGAGGGACCACAATTTAATACTAAATAATAGAAAATGAAGCAACTCAACTCCTCTGAGACATAAGAATTCAGACAATAAGCACTTGCCACTCCAAAGTAAACACTGTCAATAAGAAAGACAAAAACAATCTGCATGGTGGATGTGGCAGTACCAGGAGACAGCAGAATAGAGCAGAAAGAACTGGAGATAATCACAAAATTTCCCAAATCACAAAAGACCTGCAAATAGAAATAGAATTATTGTGGCAAAAGAAAGTAAAGACAAAAATAATAGTAACAATCTCACACACCACTTGAATAACATCAGCATTGACAAAATCCGCATCAATCAATTACACAAGGCAGCTGTACTTGGAACAGCTTACAGCTTGTGACAATACCTCTAACACCATCAAACAACTTCTGCCTATCCCAATTTCTTGGAAAGGACTTGATAGATGAACAAAAATGGCAAATCCAGCCTAAATAAATGGCTGACAGTGCGACAACCATAATAATAATATGCTTACAGGCAATGAAATTCAGAGTAAGAATTTATTGGGGGGGTGTCTAATCTTCTATCTTGTTTTAATAAATTGCGCCCTCTGCTGGATTTTTGTTTAATTTCACTTGTTGAAAAAATATAAATTGCTAAAGTAGACAGTTTAAATTTGAGTTCACATTGCATGTATAGGGAGATTCTGACAAGATTTGCTGCAGAAGTTGCCACTGAATAAATCTTAGCATTCCTAAATCATCTTAGGCACATTATAAATTTAGATTCGTGTTTGGATCTTTTGCAACTTTTGATGACATTTAAAAGAACTTTATTCTCAATGGGCCATTAAATGAATGATTTGAAAGAGCATGCAGTGAATGATTTGAAAGCAAAAAAGTGAAGGGAAATATCTTAATTCATACTGATTTCAGCAGAAAAAATACATACAACTAACTAAGCCTTGATAGAGCCCATATTATTCTTTCATAAACATTTCTGTTTAACATTTTCAAATGTCAGAATTCTTAGACCAATAGCTGGCTTTAGAGATACAAAAAATATTCATATAGATGCATAAATTTTTAGTGACCAGTTTGGAATCCTCAAATCTCACAAGATGTCAGTGTGTCCATTTGAAATGTTATAGGATCAAAAAAAAGCAGTGCTAATATTTCATGAAATCTTAAACATGAATATTTATTTATTTATTATATTTGTATACCGCCCTTCTCCCGAAGTAGAATGAGAAACCTGGGTGATTTGTTAATTGTATGGTTAGGTTGTTGTTCAGTTGCTAAGTCATGTACAATTCTTCGCAATACGCCATAGTACACCAGGCTCCTCCACTGTCTCCCAGAGTTTGCCCAAATTAATGTTCAACTGTATGGTACATATTATTTATTTATTTTAAATTTATATGCTTCCTAAATAATAATAATAATAATAATAATAATAATAATAATAATAATAATAATAATAACAACCACAATAATAATAATAATAATAATAATAATAATAATAATAATAATAATAATAATAATAATAATAATAATAATAATAAAGTTGGAAGGGACCTTAGAGGTCATCTAGTCCAACCCCCTACTCAGGCAGGAAACCCTATACCATTTCAGACAAATGGCTGTCCAGTCTCTTCTTAAAAACTTCCAGTGTTGGAACATTCACCACTTCTGGAGGAAGGTTGTTCCACTGATTAATTATTCTAACTGTCGGAAAGTTTCTCTTTAGTTCTAGGTTGCTTCTCTCCTTGACTAGTTTCCATCTGTTG
Source organism: Vipera ursinii (assembly GCF_947247035.1). NCBI lineage: Eukaryota > Metazoa > Chordata > Lepidosauria > Squamata > Viperidae > Vipera > Vipera ursinii. Next base: position 66,005,050 of record NC_139517.1, on the reverse strand, counting down.
CTTCTTGTCCTGCCTTCAGGTGCTTTGGAGAATAGCTTGATTCCCTCTTCTCCATGGCAGCCCCCTGAGATATTGGAACACTGCTATCATGTCACCCCTCGCCCTTCTCTTCATTAAACTAGACATACCCAATTCCAGCAGCTGTTCCTTATGTTTTAGCCTCCAGTCCCCTAATCATCTTTGTTGCTCTTCTCTGTACTCTTTCTAGAGTCTCAACATCTTTTTTACATCATGGTGACCAAAACTGGATGCAGTATTCCAAGTGTGGCCTTACCAAGGCATTGTAAAGTGGTATTAATACTTCACGTTATCTTGATTCTATCCCTCTGTTAATGCAGCCTAGCACTGTGTTGGCTTTTTTGGCAGCTACAGCACACTGCTGGCTCATATTTAAGTGATTGTCCACTAAGACTCCGAGATCCCTCTCACAGTTACTAGTATTGAGCAAGGTACCACCTATACTATGCCTGTGCATTTGGTTTTTTCTGCCTAAATGTAGAACCTTACCTTTACTCTGTTGCAATTACTCTTGGCATAAAAAGATAAAAAAAATCATACAGAACTATTAAAATTATGAAACATTATATAATGACTAAAAACCAAGAAGATATGTGACATGCGGGTGGGGATCTTCTCTCTATCCCGTTAGCCATCTCCAGTATAGAGCAGCCTTATTGGAGCTCCAGGCCATATGGTAAGGCCAGATTTTAAGGCTCTTCTGGAATACCAGGAGTGTGGGGGTTAACCTCACCTCTAATAGGAGAATATTCTAAAGGTTGGGGGGCACAGGAGAAAAAGTTCTTCTCTTGACTCCACCTGCCAAAAACTTTTGGCAGATGGGATCCAGAATAGGCCTCTTCCATTGGAGCAAGTGGGACAGGTCACTTCTGCTGGGCAAGATAGCCTTGTACCTATTCCATAAAGGACTTTAAAGTAATAACTAACACCTTGAAATGGGCCTGGACCTGGACTGGTAACCAGTGCAGCTTGCACAATAGTGATGTTACATGTGCCAGCCCAGAAGCCTCCAGAACTATCTTCACTGTTGCATTCTGTACCAGTTGTACATTCCAAGTACTCTTCAAGGAAAGCCCATGAAAAACGTATTACAGTTATCCAACAAGAGATGACCAGAATATAAGTATCTGCACACAGGGTCTCACAATCCAGGAAAGAGTGCAACTGGCACACAAGAAGTTGGGCAAAGGCTGTAAAAATACACATACACACATGCACATTATGCATATACCTGTACTGGGAATCAGCTCTAATATTTTTTAGAGCCAGTCTGATTTAGAAATTAAGACACCAAGCTGGAAAGCAGAAGACCATGAGTTTAAGTACTGCTCTAGTCAACTGGGTGACCTTGGGTCAGTCACTCTCTCTCAGTCCAACTCACCTCATGGGGTTGTGATTGGACGAAAAATAGGAGAAATATGCATTGAGTATGTTCGCACTTTGAGTTATTTGTAAAAATAATAAAGGTGGGATACTAATATATATACATACGTACGTACGTACGTACATACGTACATACTGTACATACATACATAAATACATACATACATACATACATACATACCATGAACAATCATTCAGAGTCCTTGAACAAGAGATTAGGAACTACTGGCATAATGGATTTCCTTCTATAGTGAAACTTCAATATTCATTTTTGTTTGCAATGGAACAGCAGTGAACCAAAGCTAGATTAGCTATCAGCCTTGATTTGTATTTTTGCTTTATATATTTCATGCAACCACATGGATTTTAATTAGTCTAATTATAGAAGGGAAAAAGTTTCCAAGAATGTATAGGAAGTGAAATCTCTTGGCTATATCAAATGTATATCATCCAGTTTAAGTTACATGCAGCTGAAGGTTACTGAAGGTTATCAATATTTCTTTTTTCTTCTTTTGCTTGAACCTTTGAAGAATGATTAATTTAAAGTGAAGACTGAAGTGACAGTGGCTTTTTTAAAATATTACAACTTAAGCTATATGTCCTTGAACTGCTTCTTCAGGCATTAAGGATGAGCATTATATCTACCTGATGTGCAGGAGCAACCTTATAGTTATCTGTCTCTGGCTTTATATCTCTTTCAGGCAAGAGTCACATCAGGTCTTCTAAAAATGTAACAAATACTGTGCACAAACAGCAGAACTGCCACAAGTGGATTATCATAGTAGTAGAATGTCCCTTCTCGTACCGCCTATTTCTTAACTAAGTCCCACTCCAGGTGTGTCTTCCTGAGGCAAGGTGGCAAGATGCTGTTCGGGAAAGAGACACTGGTACTTCCAACTTCAGAGTGCATTCTCACCAAACAACGTTGGTGCTATATTATGGCTTTTTAGGAACTCAGTGAAACTATTTTTATTTTCCTAGGAAGTTAATATTAATATGTTGATGTTGTATGTGCATGTGTATGTGGAATAGAGGCTAAGCAGTTTTCTGCTGTTCTTTATTACAATCTATTTTAATATTTTAAATCTATTTTAAAATTTAATTTTTAATCACCTTTTAGACTTTTTTAAAAAATAACATTTTAATGTGTTACATATATCACCCTGAAAGACTTTATTTTGAATTTTGGTAGTATTCACAATTTTAAAGCAAAAAATAAATGGCAGAAAAATAGTGACAGAATTTATGTAGATCAATATGAAACAACCAAAGGTGATAATACTATCACACCATATAAATTTTTTTGAATTTTTGAATGTCAGCCTTCCCAGGTAGAACAGACCAGATAAACAAGGATAAACCCAGGAAACACAACCAGATAAACTAATTCTACTTCATGGAAAGACTACATTAAAAGAATCTTGCAAAACTGAGTACGAATCTCTTGTCATCACTTTTAGAGCTGGAGAAGTTATAGAGGTTCTTTTCTGGGTGTCTTTGCCTGCTCATTACGCAGCTGTGGGTTCTACCCTCTCTTCTGTAATCATCCTCTAGCCACTATCCTTCCCTCCTCTTCTCCCAATGCCATTCCTACATACCATTACACTGAGACAAATAAAGAAAATTATTGGAATTTTAAAGCTATATAATGCAGAAAAATAAGCTCTTGGAATATTGTATGGCTCTGTCCTTGGAAGCATGTTCTTAGACTGAAGAGATGCACTGCAAAGACAATGTCACCATCAACAAGAGCCAGTTAATGGACTCAGATTATGTAACTAAATGACAATATTTATAAATTTAACCTATTCTCTATTAGTTTCTCCAATCTAGTTTGGCTTAGGTTCATTTGGATGAGTTAGCATACTATTGTGAATTCATTTTTTTCACAATGCAATAATCTATGTAGCTGATGTTTTTCTCAAGCAATAAATTCATCACAGTTCATTTGTTTGTTCTTCTGTTAAACAAGTAGCAGTGACTCAACAGTGACTCATTAGTAATACTGCATTCTGACTTTGAAAATTATGAACAGAATTGCTTTCAGTTAAAGGATTCTCACACAATTCCTCATTATAATCTTAGAATGATTTAGTGCTTAATATAAACTGCAACAGCAAGCATTTGAAGTCAGTGTAATGATGTTGTTGGACTGAAAAATAATTCAGAACAGTATGGAAACTTCTTTTCATTGCAGTTTAGTTGGTTAGGTTTATATCCTGATTTTATCCTCTAGTAGCTCAAGGCTGCATTCATAACATTCTCCTTTTCTAACTTTTCACAATGTCCATTTGAATAAGTTGGAATGAAAGAGAGTGACTGGTTTAACCTGTCCCACAGAGGTTTCATGAATGAATTGAAGCTAGATGTCCTTGATCCTGTTCTAATATCTTAATTGCAACACAAAAGACTGCAATTTCTCTTCTGTGCACCAGATTACTGGGGATCTGATGTTCATGATAATTCATCATCTGAACTGCCTATGATAAAGTGCTGCTGCCACTGTGCCTATAATAAAACTCTTCTTCTAGTGAATTGATAATATAAAATACAAATAGGAGATCAAAGAAAGAGAGTAGTCTATAGCAGGCCCCAGGCCATGGCTCACTATCATGGTCTCAGTGGTGGGATTCAGCCAGTTCACACCAGTTCGGTAGAACCTGTAGCTAAATTTTGCTGAGTTCGGAGAACCGGCTTAATGCACAGTGCTTCCAGTTTAGTTTAGTTTAGGCCTTGGAGGTCTGGAGAAGGCCTCCCAAGCCTCGAACAGCCTGCTGGAAGTGCATGGATGCCACTTCCAGAACTCCATTCTAGGCCTCAGAGGCCTGGAGGCCTTCCAAGCCTAGAATGGCACACCAGAAGTCAAATGCATGCCACTTCTGGAAGTCCATTCCAGGCCTTGGAGGCCCTGGCCTGCATCCAATAAGAGAATCAGTTGTTCAGGTATTTGAATCCCACCATTGCATGGTCAATTTGCAACTAGGCCGCACAAGCAGCGGGCTGCCACACTCACATATGCGCAATTCGACATGCAAGTGGTACTGGCACACGTGCACATGTGCACACAGCTCAGCTCGTGAAAGTTGAGCTGCACGTACATTTGCATGTGTGCCAGCCTGCCACTCACATGGCTCAGTTCCCCTCTCCCTCCCTGCCCAACCACCAAGCCACAAAGGTTGAAAACCACTGGTGTATAGATCCTAGCAATAGAAAAGAAATGAAAACAGCAAGATATGGAATACAATAGGATAACTCAGGTCCTCTGAGTTCCTAGGAAGAGAGTCAGGATCCCTAACTAAAAATATTGTGTTTCTTGGAAAACAATATCAAAATTTATATTTCTTTCAAGTCTGATTCATTTACTATCCTTTACTGCTTTCTTGTCTTGTTTCTTCACCATAAGATTTGTAGTTTAGTAAACTACATTAATATATTAATTATTGCACTATACTATCTATTCAGTAAATGAGCCTGTTATGTCAGTAGATAGTTGCAAACATGTAAATAGCAGGTTGCAAAGAAGGTTCTTTGAAGCGGGAGATTCTGGTGCAACTATTGGTTAAAGTTGTAAAGAAGCGGGAAAATAGTGACTGATGATTGGATACAGTTTAAACAGTTCTAGTATAAAAGCCTGAAACATTTGACAGTTGTCAGTTGACTTATGTGTATTGAATAAACTCTTTCCGTTGTGAACCACTCTGAGTCATTGTCTACCTGAACCAAACAACTGGCGACGAAGGTGGGATAGACGGAGGACCAGAGAAGGTTCAGCAGAACAGCTGCGCGTAGGCGGCAAATTTGAAAAGAAGTCACAGTCAACCACAAGCGGCCGCGGCGGAATCAACAATCCTCCGAATGGCGCAAATCGGGTCCGTGAAAGAATTCGACCCAAACTTCCCAGAGGACTGGGAAGAATATGTTGGACAGGTCGAAGGGTTCCTGCTTGTTAACGGGATAACAGATGACCAAAAAAAGGCGGCAGCTTTACTGACCATATGCGGCACACCGGTGTATCGGATCGCTGTAGGACTTTGTCAACCACAGCCGGTCTCAAGCGTTCCATATGCCGATCTGTTAGCCAAATTAAAAATGCATTTCACGCCAAGGAGATCAGAACTCTTTTGGCATCGCATTTTCGAAAAAAGAAATCAGAGACCGGGCGAATCGATCCAAAGATTCGTTGCTGCAGTCAGAGAAGCCGCAGTACGATGCAAATATGACAACTTGGAAATAAGGATCCGGGACCGAGTGGTACTAGGCTTGCGAGATGAGCAACTACAAAATAGAATTATCGCCAAGCCCACCGGCGATTTGCAAGAAGTACTGGACGAACTCTTGACTTATGAATCCACCGGGTATCGCGACCCCCCCCCACAATAGCATGGCTGCGTCTGCCGAAATTAATCAAGAAGGCCTTGTGGACTGCGGGGAGGTGGACCAGCAATGGGAAGCTGACATCGCCGAAGTCACCAGACGGCTTGGAAAAATGGCAGCAAAACCATCCCGAAGCGACGGCCCTGAACCAAACCGCCGATTCCAAACCACAACACCGCAATGACAAGCAACCGCAACCCAACGACAACTGAGAGACACTGCAACGAGACCGCGCGACAACGACAACCGATGTGGCAGCTGCGGGGGCAATCATCCCCGTGCAACTTGCAGATTCCGTACCGCCAGATGCAGATTGTGTGGGAAGACCGGCCACATTCAAGCCATTTGCAGGGGTCGTGCACGCGACAATCGCTTACATGAAGTCGACGTTTGGCCCGAAGGTAAGGTAACCCCTTACTATAGTGGCAAAGAGACCCCTAGACCGAGGGCTAAATTCCCGAACCGCGGGGAGGTGGCGCGAGTCAATCATACTAGGAAGGGAAAAATTAACAATTTTCCGGGTGAAAAATTAAAAATTATAGTCCAATTGCAAGGGATTCCTTACAAAATGGAAATAGATTCTGGGGCCTCAGTGTCCATAATATCTAGTGAAACCCTTAAAAAAATTGAACAAAAAAGTGGCAGAAAGATTCCACTTAGTTCAACCAAAATCCAATTGACCGACTTCCAAAAAACCCCAATAAAAATTAAAGGGAAAATTACCCTTAGTGTTAAATATAAGGGGTTTAAGGGAGCATTAGATTTAATAGTTACTGAAGGCCATAGAACTAGTTTAATAGGCCTTAACTGGTTCCCTGCCCTGGGAATTTGGATAGGGGGAATAAACACAGTTATTAAAAATAAGACCCTCGAATCAGTCTGCGATGAATTCACAGACGTATTCGATGGGTCTTTAGGTAAATACAAAGGGCCCCCAATTAAATTTAATTTAGATCCGTCGGTTAAACCCATCAGGCTTAAGGCCCGAAGGGTGCCTTTTGCCCTTAAGCAAAAAATCGAGGCTGAGCTCGATAAGCTTGTAGGCCAAGGCGTCCTAGAACCAGTCGAGGGTGGTTTGTGGGAAATGCCGATCGTCACACCCCTTAAACCTAATGGGGATGTGAGGATCTGCGCTGACTACAAAGCCACCCTGAACCTTGGAATGAAAAAACACGCTTACCCGGTCCCGACGGTGAAGCAGGTCCTCGCCACGATACAGGATGGCGCCATATTTGCCAAGTTAGACTTGGCGCAGGCGTATTTGCAATTAACTGTTTCTGAAGAGGCTGCTGAAGCTCAGACTATAGTTACCCACAAGGGGGCATTCCGAGTTCACAGACTGCAATTTGGTATTGCAGCAGCTCCAGGCATCTTCCAAGAAGTGATGGAGAGGACCTTAAAGGGCATACCTGGTGTATGCCCTTATTTTGATGATGTTCTTATAGCTGGAAGAAATGAAGAAATATTAGCTGAGCGTCTGGAACAGGTATTGGAAAGGTTTAGGAGGGCTGGACTAAAATTAAAAAAGGAGAAATGCTGTATTGGGGTTAAATCCACTGAATTTTTAGGATTTAGGATAGACAAAAATGGAATTCATCCTACCCCTGATAAAATCAAGGCAATTAAATTGGCACCAGAACCAAAAAACAAGGCTGAATTACAAGCCTTCCTTGGATTAGTTAATTTTTACCACACATTCGTGCCACACAAAGCTGCTATAGCAGAACCTCTACATAGACTTTTAGATAAAAAAACCCCGTGGCAGTGGCTTGACAAACATAGAGTCAGTTTCCAAACATTAAAAAATATTCTTTCTAGCCAATCAACAGTAACCCATTTTATTGAAAATAAACCAATTTATTTAGCATGCGATGCTTCACCTTATGGTGTGGGGGCTGTTATCAGCCACTTGGACAGTCATGGTATTCAAATTATTCCAGGACGCTTACTAAAGCAGAGCGGAATTATGCACAGATCGATAGGGAAGCATTAGCAATCGTGGCAGGAGTAAAAAAGTTCCATGATTACCTTTATGGTAGGAACTTTACCATACTCACTGACCATAAACCATTATTGGGACTGTTTACCACTGATAAACAGACACCCCAAATAATGTCGCCCAGGATGCTGAGGTGGTCAATTTTCCTCTCAGCATATTCATTTTCCCTTCAACACAGACCTGGCAAGGAAATGGGACATGCAGATGCCCTTAGCAGACTGCCATTAAACAACACTGAGGAAGACCCTGCTCCTGTGGGACAAATTATGTCTTTACAGGACATTGCTGAATGCCCCTTAACTGCTAAAAAGATAGCTGAGGCCACCAATAAAGACAATATCCTAAAAAGAATCATGGCCTGGGTCCTTAGTGGGTGGCTAAGTACTAACCCGGATGCCAAGTACGTTCCATATTTTAGAAGGAAGGATGAACTATCATCCCATTTGGGATGTATTCTCTGGGGCAACCGTGTTGTCATTCCTGAAATCCACAGATCTACAATTTTATTAGAGTTACATGAGGGCCACCCTGGAATAGTACGTATGAAGGCATTGGCTAGAAGTCACTTATGGTGGCCTGGACTTGACAAGGACATAGAAGAATGTGTTTCTGGATGTTATTTGTGTCAGCGTTCTAGACCTGAGCTGCAACACACACATACTCATAAGTGGGAATTGGCCAGGAATCCTTGGTCTAGGATTCATATTGATTTTGCTGGACCCTTCCAAGGGTTAACCTTTCTAGTAGTGGTGGACAGTTTCTCTAGATGGCTAGAGGTAATACCTGTCAGTTCAATGACTTCAGGTAAAACAATACAAGTCTTAACGGGCCTCTTTGCCACTCATGGGTTACCTGATGTAATTGTGTCAGATAATGGGCCCCAATTCACCTCTGTTGAATTCCAGGATTTCCTCAGGGCCAACTCGATTAGACACGCAACATCAGCACCCTTCCACCCGTCCACCAACGGCTTGGCTGAACGCAACGTGAGAACCACCAAAGATGCATTAAAGAGAATCATCCGTGGCGATTGGCACCAAAGACTGGCAGAATTCTTGCTGACCCAACATACGACCCCTTGCACGGCTACCGGAAAAAGCCTGGCAGAGATGAGGTGGGGGAAAAGGCTAACCACCAAACTGGACAGGTTACATCCTGACAGACTACCATCAAGTGCTGAACCGGACATTCCCAACAGATCATTCAAAATTGGAGATCTAGTCTGGGCCAGGAATTATGCACAGGGGGACAAATGGGTCCCAGGGGTGGTCACTGATATAATGGGGCCTTTGTCTTACACTATTGAGGGGGAAGGGAATAGGGTAAGCAAAAGACATATAGATCAGCTAAGGAAGAGAACTATTGGTAGCATGCCAGTTGAGGAGGATCAAAGTATACACGGGGGGAACATTGCATCACGGCTTAATTATAACAACCTGCCAGTTAGTGGGGAAGCAGAAATTCAAACCAGTGCGTCCACAGCTAACCAACAACACAGTCAAATTGACTGGGAGCTGCCCCCTTTGAGCAGGCCCGCATTAGCTGAACATCAACATCAAACACAACAACAGTCACAACTTGTTAGCAGAGAAGCATCTGAGCCAACAATTCTAGAGTCCGGATCCACCAGTGTAAGCCAACCAAGCAGACAATATGATAGCGATGACTTAGGTATTCAAAGCAGTAGATATCCATCAAGGGTCCATAGGCCACCCAAATACTTAAGAGACTATGTCAATAAATAACAACAACTGGGGGGTAAGGGGTGTTATGTCAGTAGATAGTTGCAAACATGTAAATAGCAGGTTGCAAAGAAGGTTCTTTGAAGCGGGAGATTCTGGTGCAACTATTGGTTAAAGTTGTAAAGAAGCGGGAAAATAGTGACTGATGATTGGATACAGTTTAAACAGTTCTAGTATAAAAGCCTGAAACATTTGACAGTTGTCAGTTGACTTATGTGTATTGAATAAACTCTTTCCGTTGTGAACCACTCTGAGTCATTGTCTACCTGAACCAAACAGAGCCTTAGTGCTTTTAGAAGAAAACAGCTTGAAAAGGCAACAATAAATGTGCTAAATTATATACAGTTGGCACAAACAGTTTAGAGAAGTCATAAAATATGAGAAGTCAAAAATCCTGATCTCACTTATTTGGCAAAAGATTTGTTGAATTCTCATGATTTATAGTATGGCACTGTTGAACTAGTGAGATTTACTACTTCAAAAAGCCTGGCTACAGTACTATTTAATTATGCTATGATTAAGACTCAGATTTATGATTTCAAAGTTTACCCAAAAGGAAATAACTATAATCAAAATCAAGTTATGTAATTTTGTGGAAACTTTAGAAATTGTAACATATATTAAGAATGTACAAAGTCAAATAAGAGAGAGGGGGGAAGGGGAGGGAGAGAAAGGGGGGGAAGACAAAGAGAGAAAGAGTTCTTGCTGGAATGATCTTGCAGAATTTAGTATTAATACTTTGTTATGTTAGTGTAAGGTTTTCCACTTAGCCTCACAATTGTCCCAGCATTACTCAGGAATTTAAGAGCCAAAAGAAACTTCTGAGCTGAGGTTTATTTTGATCAAAACAGAGAGGGGTTGCCCAATTCCTCTTCATGGCTGGTAAAGGAATAAAGGCAACAACCAGGAAAGATGTCTTCCACCTTTTATACATTTCCAGAACAAAAAGATCAGGTCTTTGTACCAGGCATAAGATAGCACCAAAAAACAATTCCAAGATAATGACTCATACACAACAACCCAGGCTCCATCCATAATTCCTTTCCCTCTCCCCTTACCATGCTCTTTTCATGTATACCAGGGGGCAGAAAATGCCTCCAAATCTCAAGCCAAAACAGAAGCAAAAGCAGTAGGACTGTTCTTCTAGCCCTGGGGGAGCTTTGTCCATGTCAATTGTCCCTTTCCTCTGTCTCTGGATACTCCCACTCAAATGTAAAGTAGTCTTGACACTCAGGGGCCAAAGGTATACAGAAGAAAGCATCCTTTAAGTCAAATTACAGTATGCCATCGTTGTTTTTGGCTGAGAGTGGTGAGTAAAGTATAAGGATTTGCCACCACAGGATGCAAGGATTCGCTAATTGGCTTCTCTTAAGTTGTGAACCAATCTCCAAGACCCATCAGGCTTGGGAACTGGGAAGATTGGAGTGGACCAGGGAGACTGAGTGGCTCATAAAATCCCATTCTTTAAAAAGGCTTGGATGAACCCATGGATGCCAATTCGGAGGCCCATAAGGAAAGAGATTGGGCCCCTAGGTGAAGATCAGCTCAGTGAGGGACAGCATAATGAGCAAATCCTGGGATTCCATGAGACCAAACCTCAGGGGAAATGTAATCCGGAAAAGAAGCAGGAGGTGCACTAGCATCAAATAACAAATATAAGCTTGCAAAGCTGGAAAATCCAAAGTAATACCCTGGGGTTGACAAGTGATTGTTGTCCCCAGCAAATATCTGCCCAGCAAATTAATAGGGCATTGGGGTAAAACCAGAAATGAATGTTGAACTTTGAGTCCTTGGCTTGGAGTCACACACAAAGGGATGGCGCAGGGAGCCATTTCAGTTTGCCCACTGACACCAACAATAGGAGTGGTCTGAGAACTCAAACAGTCTTTAGGAGCATGCTGCAAGACACTGTAAGTTGCTCCAGTATCTACAAGAAAAACCTCTTTCCTCCCCACTACCTGCAACTCTAAGAGAGGTTTGGGGGAGGAAACGAGACCTCTGGAGCCACATCAGTATTGGGAGGGATAGCCATCATTAGCAAACATCTGCATTTTAGCAGGTTCCCTGCTATTGGATGGAAATCCTCCCCGTCCCCTCCAGGACAATTGGCCTCGTCCCTGTCCATGGCCCTGATTCTTTGGACATATATTTTCCACTGACCTTGTTCTTTGCAAAAGGCACACTGGTCTCACTGGAGGGTAGCCTGGTGAGGCTGGAGAGTGACGGCCAAAAGTTGGGCATGCTTCTTCATATTGTCTTCCTCATTCCCCTCTGCAGCCTCCTCCCTCTGGACATAAACTCCGAAAGCAGTTTGTATTAAGAGTTCAAAAGTTTGGGCACTGGGTGAAGCACGTTTTTGCAATTTGCGCCGAATATCAGGGGCACTTTGTGGTTCACTGGCTGGGCTATCAGGATCAATGTCTGTATAACAACAAAATCCATCTTTTAATCAGTTGATAAAATCAGTAAGGCTCTCTTGTGCTGTCTGGAAAATCTGATTCACTCTATAATAATTATCACTCTTGGGGACCCCAGTTCTAATGCCATGGAGAATGGCTTTGTGAAAATTCAGTAAGGCACCATATCCTCCATCAGTGTTAATATAACATTCAAAACTTGGAAAAACCAACTTCAGGTGCTGGGCACTGTTCAATGTCTCTTTGACCATCAATGGTGGCTTCCTTCCATCCCTTAGTATATTCCTCCAAGGCTTTTTTCAAAACCTGATGTTTGTCCTCATCCCCCAACAATCCAGATAACAAAGTGTCTATATCAGGGACCGTTGGCTTCTGGGTGGCAAAAATCCTTTGAAATAAATCAACGTACTGCTGGGGGGATTCTTTAAATGGTAGCAAGTTAGTGTTCCAGTTAAAAAGGTCATGGTGGTGAATGGGGTGTGAACCAGGACCATTTTTCCACTCGCTGCTGGCACCTGTCACAGCGGGCATATTTTCTTCTCCTCCAAGTGATTTTGTTTAGCATAGACTTTGCCCTGTCTCATGTGAGAAGGGCTTTGAATCCACACAGCAGATGACGATCCCTCATCAAGATCTTCATCTTCAGACATAGAGATAAGGGAGGCTGTGGGGGAATCAGCAGATGAACTCAGGGACAGAGAAGATACAGAAGGGGCTGTGGAGAAAGCAGCAGCTGAACTCAGGGGTGGAGCTTCAGATGCAGCAGGAGCAGTTGGGATCACATAAGGCAGTGGGTAATTTTCAGGTTCAGGACAAGTTTGAATTGCTTTCTTTTGAAACTGAGTGGACCAGGCAGACCAAAATCAAAACCTCTGGAGGGACTAACAGGCCACGTTGTTTTAAAATGTCCTGTCGAATACTCAAATTAAAGAAAAAGCCTGCATATAATTCTTCATCCATCCGCCTTTGTATAGCAAGAACATCTGTAAGCTTATTAATAATTTTCAAGTTCACAGACTCTTTCCTTGGCCAAGGCTGTTGCCCCATACAATAAGTTGGCCACACATCAACACAAAGCACCACCAGACATTGTCTGACAGGGTGAAACTTAACAGCCACTTGAGGTTTCAAGACATCCCAATTTTTCAAAACACATTGATTTAATTTGTTTCTTTAAATTACTCTGACAATTTTCTATTTTTTTATTTCAAGATAGTTTCTCAGCTTCCTCCCTTTTCAAGTAATGAATTTGGAATTTTGTTTTTATTTGTTTGTTTGGAGGACTAGTCAGAGAGATCAGCCTACTATCTTATTTCAGAATTACCAAAACCTCTCCAAAAAAAATACATTCCAATTTAATTACTTTCTTTAAATCACTCGATCCTGTATTAGAAGACAGTTGCTCGGCTACCTCTTTTCTTACATTTAATCATTTATTTTTTATTTCTTATCTATAGAGGACTAGTAGGAGAGATCAACCTCCTGCCTTATTCCAAGATTACCAAAGCTTTTTTTTACTCACCAAGGTGCCTGTTGCAATTTCTCCCATCATTGGAGAAGCATGAAACTTTGTTGATTTCAAGCATTCAGGTTCCTCAGACACCGATCCCACTGCCGACGCTGAAGCACAGGAGTCTTCCAGGTCAAACACCTAGGAGTGCTCTAAGACTCATGATTCAGTCATCATCAGTTTCATCCTCCAAGAATTGAAGGCTCACCAGGACCTTAACACGGGTCTCTAGATGTGGGGGGAGAGCTGGTGTGACACCAATTTGTAAGGGTTTCCACTTAGCCTCACAATTGTCCCAGCATTACTCAGGAATTTAAAAGAGCCAAAAGAAACTCCTGAGCTGAGGTTTCAGCAAAGAATTACAACTTTATTTTGATCAAGGCATAAGATAGCACCAAAAAACAATTATTCCAAGATAATTGGAATACACATACACAACAACCCAGGCTCCATCCATAATTCCTTTTCCCCCTCCCCTTACTGTGCTCTTTTCATGTAAGCAATCTCCTGTATGTTTAACATGAGACTTTTACTTTTCCAACATACATAAAGCATCTGCTCAAGCAGTTGGCTACAAAATAATGATTACAAAATAACAAAACAATGATTACATAATAACACTACAAGTATCAATATAAAATGGTTACTATATATAAAATAGCTGCTAATGTCAAACTTAAACATACTAAAATCATAAGCAGAATAAAATCCCTTCATTAGTATTAATACTTTTTTTAAAAAAAGTCATTGGGGCAAATACGAGTCCTGCTGATTTCTTGGACACATCCATGTAGTTTTCTTGGCACTTGTAAATAAGTGACCAATCTTGTCACCTTCTGGATACTTTTGATTTCCCATTTTGGAATATACCATTTACTACTGTTAGGTTCATCATAAAGATATTTCACAAAAACCAAAAAGTTGTATTGTGTTTGTATGAATACAATGTGTTCTGTGATCAGAAACTCTAAATACAAATACGAAGACTTTTAGAATCCAGACACAAACTGAAGTTCCTAGTCAGACCGCTTAGATCATGATTTAATATGTTACATCAAGACAAGGGCATCCAGCTACTGCCTTAAAATGCTGTGGATGGTGGTAAAAATGTTTTATATGTTTAGCTTGGGTACAACATATACTATTCCACAATTGCTAGCCTTCACTAGGTGTCAAGGAATAATTCTTCCTATCAAAGGGCGATGGACCGTGCTTCAGATGATGCATAATGTGTGTGGGTGAAGGAAAACAAAGCCCGATGCATATTCTATTTAAAACCTTTAATCACAAAAGAAAAAATATATAAACAAAGAAAGCTAACCGACTACATCCTCTCTCATCAGACAGTAAAAGAAAATGTAAAAAAAACCTAGAAAACTTTTTACGCTTGCGCACACAGCAAAACTAATTCATAACATAGCTAGACCACATGACATTCACTATGGTTACCAGATAGGTTATCAACACAGGTGCAGAACAGAAGGAAATGTACAAATAGAATTGAGCTTTTCAGACAAACTAAAAAAATGTGCAGTGAGATCCCCTTCTTTCGTCAGCAAAGCGAAGATTCAGGTAAGGCATATCGCGCAGATACTCGTGTTGGGCTGCAGGTAGTGGTTTGTTTAACATATCAGCAATTTGATCACATGTAGGCACATACTGCAGTTTCACAAAACCTTGTTTAACTACTTGTCTTATGTTTTGATAATGGATGTCAATGTGTCTGGACCTGGAACCTGTAAATCGATTCTCAGATATGTAAACCACAGATTCGCTGTCTTCCATCAGAGTGATCGGTCGAATTGGAGGTGTCCAGATATCTGTGGCTAAAGCATCAAACCAGGTTAAGGAATTGCATGCATCAGAAACACAAGCATACTCAACTTCTGTAGAGGAACAAGAAACAAAAGTCTGTTTACGCACATGCCATTAAACAGGACATCCGTTTAGAAACATCATGTAACCTGAGGTGCTTTTCTGTGATTTCTTATCACTTGCCCAATCTGAATCTGCATAACAACATAACTCTGCATAGTCAGTATGTGTAGGTTCTAACAATAACTTCATGTCTTTGGTGTGTTTTAGGTATCTCAATAATTTCTTAACACATGTCCAATGAAACTGTTTTGCTTTGCCTATGTGTCGTGATAGGAGATTAACACTAAGTGCAATGTCGGGTCCAGTCCAACTACTGATATACAGCAGCGACCCAATGACTGAGTGATAAAGTGTTTGATCTTCAAACTCAGGACTCGGTTCATGTGTCAAGTTGTGAAAATCGGTTTGTATGGGTGTACTCACTGGTTTAGCATCCTCCATGTTGCAGTGATGCAATAGTTGTTCAATCTTATCTTCTTGTGTGAGGGTAAACCCCTTCTGGTTTTTGGCAACTTGAACACCCAAATAAGTGTTAATGTGTCCTAAAGACTTCAATGTGAAAAACTGCTGTAAAGCATCAGCAAAAATCTCACTCATCTGCTTATTTGGCCCAATATAAACAATATCATCAACATAAACAAGAATTATTTCATACCCATTATCAGATCTTTTCGTGAACACACATTCATCTGTTGCGGACTTAATAAAGCCCATTGAATTTAGTTTGTCAGAAAGACATAAGTACCACATTAAACCAGACTGTTTCAGACCATAAAGACTTTTGTGTAGAAACCAGGTATCCCCTTCTTGCTGTCGAAAACCTGGAGGAACCTGTCTTCATCTAGGTCAGCGTGTAGATAAGCCGTCTCAACATCTAACTGGAAAACCTTCAAACCAAGGATAGTTGCAGTGGCTAAGGCAATTTTCACGCTCTCAGTCCGCACTGTGGGTGAGTATATATTTGTATAGTCCTCAGGATAACATTGTGCGAAACCCTGGGCTACAAGTCTGGCCTTGTACAACAATTCACCATTTGGCTTCTTTTTAATCCTGTAAACCCATTGAGTGCCAATAACTTTCTTGTTTGCTGGAGGACTTGCAGGTGTAAACACTTGAAGTTTCTTTAGACTGTCCATTTCAGCTTGCATTGCCTCATACCATTTATCTTGCTCTGCTTCAGGAAGATGTTTGATTTGTGTGAACTTCTCAGGCGGAAGTGTAACATTACAAATCAATGGTAAAGGTGCTTTTGTTACTTGCCACGAATATCGTTTTGGAGGAATCCCCTTTGTGGCCCTCTTGGAACGTCTCAGAACAACCGTCCACTCATCTTCCGTGTCGTTCTCATCTTCATCATCACCAGCAGCTGCATCGGCGGCTTGCGAAGACGGAACAGTAGGTTGAGAAGAACTCGTGGAAGGAACATCCTCCTGTGGATCTTGATCATCAGGCTGCGAGATATTGGCAGCATCATCTCTAGGAAAATAAACTCCAGGATCATTAGAATGAATCCTGGACCAGTCAGCATCTTCCTCAAAAGCAGCAGATTGTGAAATCACTATTACATGATGAGAGTCAATATATTTTCTCCATTTTAAATTATGATCAATACCCATAAATCTCATTCTTTTTACCGCAGGACCCCCTTTCTTTCTTTGGGCCAAGGGAATATTCACCATAGCATATGAATCAAAAATATGGAGATGAGAGAGGTCAGGCTTGTGTCCATATAACATGAAATAAAGGGTCTGATTTATTACACTACTCCACGTATGGTTGATGATATGATTAGTGTATTTAATAGCTTCACCCCAGTATGGGAGGCCGAGGTTAGCATCTTCAAGTAGGCAATGCATCATAGTTTGCAGAACCCCATTTCTGCATTCTGCCACTCCATTTTCTGCTGGAGTGTAAGGAGCTAAAATTTGATGTACTATCCCATTCTTACGCATCCAGTCCTGGAAATGCTGAGACATGAATTCAGCACTGCAATCACTCTGAATTCTGGCGATGTTGACTTCAAATGGGTGTAGACAAGATTGGCAAAGTCTTTAAAGATCTGAAAGGTCTCAGATTTTTCTCTCATAGCAAATACATATCCATATCTAGAGTAATTATCAACAATTGTCAAGAAATATCTTTTACCACCAATTGTTGGTGTAAAAGGACCCACTATGTCAGTGTGTACCAAATCAAAAATGCGTGTTGACAGGCGTGTAGCACGTTTTGGAATTGCTGCTGCTTTGGATTTGGCTTTCTTGCAGACAGCACAGTCCAAGAACACCTTACACCCCTTTAGATCCAAACCTCTTGTGAACTCTGGCATCTTCTTCAGAACACGGAAACTGGCATGACCCAATCTTCTATGCCACTTATGGATACACCTGGAATGCAAAGGTTTACCTGTTAGTGAATTCTCAACATTAGCATGTTTATTAGGAACCCCAGGCTTGCCATGAGCAACCTGTGTCTTATTTGTTCTCCTATTAGCTTTAGGAGCCTTTGGAGTAGCAACAGGATCTCTCTCTGGGACATCTCTCACTGGGCCTGTGCTCTCCCTTTTTGGAGCTTGTATACTTGCCTGCTCTTGTGGCTTAGACTTTGGCTTTATATAATAAACACCACCAATCAACATGGTTTCAGCAACAATATCTCCATCTTTAACTACATAACTTGCTTTTTCAAGGTGATGGACCTGAAATTTAGAAACCCTAGACAAATGACTCTGACTAAGCAAATTACTATTGGCAGATGGAACATAGTAAACGTTGGGAATGGATGCACCGAGCTCTTCAATATAAACAGTTCCTTTTCCCATGACCTGAACAGGATGATTTGAAAAAGAGTAAAGTTCATGAAATTCAGGTTCAGGCTTGTGCATCTCTGTGTACAGCTCTTTTCTGTAGGTAACCTGTAATGCTGCTCCACTATCCAAAGTCCAAAGAAGTCGTCTGTCGTACTCTGGTTGAGGCTGTGGATCGTTGGTTACAACAATGTGGCAAGTGGAGCTTGCGGATTATGTCTGGGACCTTGTCGTCCGCCTCTACCTCTGCCTCCTCTGGAATCTGTTCCTCTGGGCTGGTACGTGACGGGCGCTGAAAATCGTTGGGGACCGGGTGGCATGTCCCACACGATTGCAAATGTAGCATCTTGGCATCCTTGGAACGTAGGCCCTTCCACAGAAGGGACGCCTCGCTGAAGCTTTTGATGCAGGTGGTTCCCTTAAATGTGGCGCGGCTTGCATAAGTGCCTCTTCTTCAGTTAAAATCCTGCATACATGATCCACTGTGTGTTGAGCAATAGGCACTTGATTAATCTTAGTAATAGCATCTTTCCACTCGTAATTCAATGAATTGATGATAATGCTGATCATTTGAAAATCATCAATAGGATAACCTTTTTCACCCAGCTCTTTTCTAATTCCTTTCATTTTAGTCAAATGTTCTCCGATACGTTCACCAAGTTTTAATCGGGAACCATGGAACTCAGACAAAAGTAAAAGTGTTGACTCAATTGACGTAGGCCGATAACATGTCTCTAATTGAGTCCAAATTTGTTGGGCAGTTGAATCTTGTGAAAATGTGAGCTGCAGCTCAGTGTCCATTGACATCAATAATGTTGTACATGCTTTATTATCCAAGTCCCATATGTCAGGAGTCCAT
Organism: Vipera ursinii; assembly: GCF_947247035.1. NCBI lineage: Eukaryota > Metazoa > Chordata > Lepidosauria > Squamata > Viperidae > Vipera > Vipera ursinii. The sequence continues at coordinate 65,986,067 of NC_139517.1, read as the reverse complement.
GGCTGGACAGGAGGATTAAACACCATTATATGAGTACCTTCTGTTAATAAGAAAAAAAATTAGAATGTGCAGAATGCCTTATACAAGGCTTGCAATGCACAAAGGAAACTGTACTGGGACCTTTAAGAAGCAAACAGTAAAAGGCAAACTAACTTGAGTTGTATCATAACAATATTTTTACTCAGACAATATAACACAAAACAAAAAAAACCAATTACATATAGTTCAGTTTTCAATCCAAGGTCAGTAACGAAGAATCACCATTGAATAACAGTTCAGGAGTAAACAAAGTCAAAGTCAAAAATCCTTACAAGTTAAAAGTCAAATATCAATACACACAGTAACAAGTCAGTCATAGAAAAAACACTAGGGAGAGTGAGCATAACTCTAACATCTGAAATTCATTTATGCTGAATAGAATTAGTCACACTCTTAGGCCATTTCTCTTCTTAAAGGTACACAACCATATTATATGTATTTCACCCAAACCAGGTTAGGACTTTAATTCCTAACACCTTCTCTGCGTAGCAATAGGCCAACTTCACTGACCCATGCCCTATAATTCTGTCCTGACCGCTTTAATTTTAGGTCGCCAGCCAGTGGTACAATAGAGGGTGTCTGTTGAGGAACATGCAGTTGAGGTACATGCTGTGCAGGTTGTGCAATCCGACCATAACCTGCAGGGGGCATCAGTGGAGTCTGTGCCTGTGCCCGGACATACGGCAGTTGCATTGGAGCTGCCGGTGGTACAGGTGCTGGCTGTGACTGTATTTGAGCCGCCAGTCCACCCTGGCCAGCAGGAGGCACTGGCGCTGGGGCTGGTGCATTAGCATGACCTGTAGAAGGCACTGGCCTTTGCAATTGAGAACCCAGTGGCAATTGCGTGTGGGCTAAATATGGATGTGCTCTGCCAGGTAGAGGGACTTGCATAGAAGCAATATTAACAGGAATACTAGCACCATCGGGGGCTGGAGCCTCAGGTAACTGTAGAAACTTTGCGTCTCTGAGCAATGATTCCTGCATGGACATTTGTGAGAGTGAGAGCTCCAGGCTTTGCAATTCATGTCTTAATGCAGCTTCACCAGCAGATGGTGCTCTAATTTTAGATTCAGGCATCATTGTGACTCTGTGTGTAGACATTCGAGACTACCCATAGTCATGTGACTGTAACATAGGAGCTTCCAGTTCCCATTTGTCCGACATGACACTCAATGGTAGGTGTGACTTTAGCTTTGGAGAAGAAGGAGGAGGTGAAGGCAACATGGCCGACACCGGCCTTTGAATCACAGCAGAGCCCCCCTCATGCTGCTGAATCATTGATACATATTCTTTTGCCTGCTGCAATCGCTTTTCAAAAACACCAATTTGTTCACAGTAGTCTTGCACAGCCCTCTCTCGCATAGTTGGCTCAGGGCTTGGAGGAGCATGAGGAATGTTCTCCAGCCTGACTTTAGGTTTCACTCCAAGCCTTTGGAATTCATCATGAGCCACTGGAGTATGAACATTTTCAAGGGCAGCTGCCAGGGAGCTTGGAAAAGCAGAAAAAAGAGTGACTGACCTTACATCGTTGACAGGAGCAGGTGCATCTTCTCCAAGTCGTGTGGCTGAAGCGAGCGGAGTCTGTAAACTCAAAGGAAGATGCCCCAGAGACAGGCTCCGAGCCTCCCTTTTTATCTGTGCCTTCCTTCCCAACATGTTTCAGCAGTTAATCACAGCTTCCTCAGTCGCCAGAACTAACTAACTGATAACAGTCTCAGAAATATGCATCGTCTAAAACATAAATCAAACCATCCTCTGCTACCAATGTCAAGGAATAATTCTTCCTACCAGAGGGCGATGGACCGTGCTTCAGATGATGCATAATATGTGTGGGTGAAGGAAAACAAAGCCTGATGCATATTCTATTTAAAACCTTTAATCACAAAAGAAAAAAAATATACAAACAAAGAAAGCTAACTGACTACATCCTCTCTCATCAGACAGTAAAAGAAAATGTAAAAAAAAACTAGAAAACTTTTTATGCTTGCGCACACAGCAAAACTAACTCATAACATAGCTAGACCACATTACATTCACTATGGTTACCAGATAGGTTATCAACACAGGTGCAGAACAGAAGGAAATGTACAATTAGAATTAAGCTTTTCAGACAAACTAAAAAAAAACGTGCAGTGACACTAGGATCATCCATAGTTTATTTTCCTAAATCTGGTTTCTATCCCTCTGCTATTTATTTTTAAAATAAAGACACAAAGTGTAAAAATATATTTAAAAATATAGCATTCAATCAAAGATGTAGACATTTAAATAAAAAAAGATGAGATCACTATACCTATTCTCATTTCCTTTCCCTCCTATTTTGTTCTTGATCTTAAAGTTGGAGTGATGTCAACATTCAAAACTCTTACTTAATTTGGGAACTATCATGTCAGTTGGCACTGGAAATGGAAAGGGTGAGCTTTCAGTTATTTAGTTGTTACCTAAGGATTCCTTGCTGTTTTCTTGAGCCCATAGAGCTCTTGCTTCCTTAGTAGTCAGAGAGAGCATTTCGTACTGATTTAGAAAAAGAAGGAAAGGCATCAAATTAAAAAAAACCTTCTGACTAATAATATAAGGACTCAAGCCAAACCTGAAAGGCATTTAATAATCACCCATCCATAGTTGAAGATGTACTTGCCTATATGATAGACTGTAATGCAAAATTCTACTACAAAGATTTTCTTAATTGGAAAGAGTTGTCATAACTCGCTTTCTCACTTTCTACAGAGACTATTTCTCTCACTTTAGGAAGCCCAAATGCTATTCCACTTATATTCTTAATATTAAATATTGTAGTCTACCTAGAAAACATGAAAAGCTTTCTCTAACTTTTTGATTGCTGAGAATTCTGCAATTTCAAGTCATCTAAAGAATACCAGCTTCTTTAAGATTAAGCTACCTAGTTCACGATAGTTGTTATTTTTATGTATGCCTTTCCTTTCCCCCAGACAGGGCTAAATTCTTTCTCTAACATTACATGATAACATTGTAAGTTTGAAATGTTGCAGGTATTCAATACCTTTTATAAGCTGCGATTTCAATATGTTCCAATTTTATTGTGGAATCTTAGCATTTAAAAATAGAAAAGTATGCTGATGTTACACTGGTGGATGACCTCTAATTTACTTCTGTGAGCAAGATAATAACTCTAGGGCCATGCTGGTGAACCTATGGCATGCGTGCCACAGGAGGCAGGCAGAGCCCTCTCTTTGGGCACACGTGCCGTCGCCCCAGTCCTAGGCCTTCAGTCCTGTCTATGAACAACCTGCATCAAAATCTCCCCAGGCAAGTAGCTTTTTAAGCTGGGTTTTATAAAACCTTTTCACTTTAGGCCTCTGCCACCGTGTGCAAAAAAAAAGTTCAATCAATCAATTTCAACTTCTTGTGGGGAAAAAAAAAGATCTTGCAAAGTTGGAATTGATTGATTGAACTTTATTTTTAATCCCACAGCAGCGGAGGAAGTGACAGGTCGGAGCTGGAAAGAAGGTTCTGCATGGGTGTGGGATGGTGTGCTCCATGCGTGGGGTGGGGCGGGGCCTGTGTATGGGGTGGAGAAGCAACATGGTGGTGCTAGCATGGTGGTAGACCAGTTGCTTCTCTCCCCCTGCCAGACACCTGCCAAAGCTGCACAGGGTAAGGTTGCTACGCCCACCCACCACCAAGATCCCTCACCTGCCCCAAGCGTTTTTTTACTAACCTGCCTTTCAGCTGCATTCTGTTTCTCTGTTCACTTCTCAGCCTTCACCGAGTGTTTGTGGGACTATCAGTAAAAAAAAAAAGTTCCATCAGACTTTCTAACTTCTTATGAGATCTCAACAAGTTAGAAAGTCTAATGGAACTTTTTTTTTTACTGATAGTCCCACAAACACCCGGCACCTGACAATAAATACTGTAAGTGGGGTTTGGGTTGCAGTTTGGGCACTTGGTCTCTATAAGGTTCTCCATCACTGCTCTAGGGAACGGATGAATCCAACTGGAAAGAGAGTCAGAAACCTAGGCAGGCAGAAAGTGACCAGTTGGTTGGTATCTGCAATATTGACTTGGGAGAGCAACTTGAAACAGAAATTACCTAACACTGACAGAAGTTCTGAACCAGCCTTCCAAGGAAACATTTTCTTTTCCTAATTACAGAAACACTCTGGCATTGGAGGCTAGAAATGCAGACAACTGCTCCTTTGAAGCAAAGCAGATGGAAATAATATCCTGTAGGAATACAGGATACAAATGATTGTCACTCCTTACTTAACTAGTAACAACAGTAAAAGAAAATTTTGAAACTTGATTAATAATGAAGCAATAACTCTTGCCATGCAAGAAAGTTTCTCAGGACTTTATTCTGCTGACCAATTTAAGTGCCCATCTCATAAGCAGGAGATGTTTGAAACAGCCAAGGAGGAACACTAGCTAGGAGGCAGTTAAAAGGACAGTTCCTAAGGAGAACAACTTAATTAAATGCTAAGAGAAGTACAAACTTTAACTAAACCCTTGTCTGGCAAAAAAAGAAAAGAAAGAAATGAAGTAACTTCCATAAGTTCCATTCTTAAAGTGATTAAAAGAGAAGCACTCTGTTTAGGAACATGTGCATACACACTTTATTAGTGAGCAAAGCAATGAAGATTATTCCCTAAACAGCATATGTTTAAAAATTCCTTTTTTTCCTTTTTTGCACAAGAGTGTAAACTTCTAGATTCAAATATAATTGATTGTTTTTTGTATACTAACATGAACTAAAAAATCCTTTTCATCCAAAATGAGTGCATATGAAAAGCAATTGCATAATAATCTGTTTATAATATAGCCATAACTATATGGATGGATGCAAACAGAGAATTGGGACATTTACATCACAGTACTTTCTATAACAACAATGTTTTAACACACTTTCAGATCAGTAAGGGGAAGACAGAAGAAAATCATGTGTTCATAATTATTAAGAAGTTGCAGCTCCTGTTTCAGCCATGTCACTTCGTTTAAAGCTTCTGAATTTGTGACATCTGTATTCTGACTGATTACATACTACCTGCTTGATTTTGTGTATGTATCTAAATGTTGATTACTGGAGATTGATTCTAAGAAAGAGAAAGGTTTTATTTAAAAAAAAACAGGAACAATAACTATTTACAAATAAAACGTATTGGTCCTACTTGCTTTTCAGGCACTTTTAGACTTTAAAAAAAATTTGTCCTAAAAATGAACATAGGATAACATTCAGCATATTCCTACATTCAAAATATTGAACATTAAATACAGAAATGATAGGCCTGAAAGTGGGGTTTCTATGGGGTGTCGAAATAGTAATTTCTGCAATCAAAGCCCTGCGCATATTTTAGAACACAACATTTAAAAGGAGCAAGGCTTCTACTGTGCAATTATAGTCGCATTCTTTACTTTTTTCCCATGGATGCACTACTCAAAAAAAGTGGTTTTCTATAGTAAACACAGATAACAGTTGCCTGGATTAAAAATAAAAATTGAGAAATATACATCTTTAGCCCAGTTTTTAATAGATCTGAGTGCAGAATATACATATCTATAATTCTATTTACAGTCCTCTGTTGAAGCCTATCTATAGGAAACCTGATTTTCTGTTATTACAAACTTGGATTTAAAAGTGACATCCAAATGTTCTCTTCCATACTCTTAAGAGAACAGAAACAGAAATCACAAGAATGAAAGGAGAGAATTGCAGAATAAATATTTCATTATAACTTGTCTTTTCTGTTATTTTTAACAGTATCACTGACCAGCTGAAATCTGATCTTAGTTCATAAACTATTTGAGGAGAGTAACTGAAATCTCTTTTGCCCTAGCCATTTTAACCCTACAGCGGATGTTTTGGGCTGATTACTGTCCACAACTGATAAGGAATTATATGCTGTCATCACCTCTCTCACCTTTCCAGAAAAGCTGGCTGGTACTGCTGAATGGGTTAGCCCTGCTTGTCTTCCCTACCCAGGCACTTCTCTTGTGACAACATCCAAACAAATCTTTGTACAAACGTAGACCCAAGTTGATTGATTGTCTTGCAGAAGTGGGTGATTTGTTCCCCACTTAATGGAACAAATGAGCAAGCTGTGTCTTGTGAGTGTTTGGGAGAATAGACTATTCCTAAATTTCTTTGTTGCACAATATACAGTGATATTGTGAGCAGGAAGTATAAAATATATTTTCTATAGATACAATTACACAGTGCTTTTTTTGGGGGGGAAAGGTGCCAGAACTCACATACGTCATACAACCCGCCTTGCCTACCTTACAAGGTTCCATCCATTCTGGGCATTCTATGACAAAAAAAGCCCTGCAATTACACATCATAAGATGTGTTTCTAAACAGAAAGGAACAATCAGTAAACTTTCATATATTAATATTAAATATACACATTCAGTGCTTTCCAAAATTAACTATTCCAAGCTGACCCACAAGATAATATAAGCTCATTATTTTTAAACCAGAAAAGTAGAATACAAAAATACTATTTCAGCAATCAAATGGTATTTACTAGATGTAGGGGCGTGGAAGTCACCATAAAACATAAAATGAAACTTAAAACTAAAACTAAACTAAACTAAACCCACAGACAATTAAATACAGAACACTACAATATATTTTAAAGCAGTTCAAAGGAAAATAATATTGAGGTTTTTTTTTAAATTATCCAGTGAAATACCTATTCATAGAGTTATCATAGTTTAGCTGCAATGAACCAGCAACTACAAGTTTTATTGTGCTTTGCTGCCATTTAGTGATTGTCCAGATTTCTGCAGCCCATCCTGTTAGGGAAATTTCCTGCCAGAAACATCTGTAGAAAAATCCAATTCACTAGTTTTACTGGTATGACAGTTTTTTATGTCAGGTACACAATGAGCATTCCTGTATTAAAAATGTAATATGTGACGCAGTTATAATGTAGTAAAACATAACTTTTTGTTGTTCTAGCAATGACTGAAAGATGCTATAAATTATCAGTGTAATGGGTTATATTCTTAAGAGGCAGGAAAGTTGGTGAAGATGCACCTCATTCAGGAGAAGAAAGAAAGAAAGAAAGAAAGAAAGAAAGAAAGAAAGAAAGAAAGAAAGAAAGAAAGAAAGAAAGAAGATTGTGAGATAAAAGGAAATCTAACTATATGTCAGTTCTCTGCATGTCCCTCCTAGCTGAGCAGTAAGGACAACACCAGTACATTGGCTTGCAAAGTAGCATAGAATAGGGTAAATAGAATAGCATGAGCTTGCTTAGAAAAAATATGAAGGTAGAGTGGCCTGGACATGCTTACATAGAAAACCAGGTTTAGATTTGGGGGCATATTTGCCAAAACATACATAATAATTAGTACTGTCCTTACTGTAGGTAGACAAAGGATGGTAACTTAGTTTATTATTTTCCTATTGTAATGAAAATTGTGTTATGAAAGCAGGTAAGAAATCAGACTGAAATATTAGGGAGGAAATATATTATTTTTACCAATATTTGCATATCTCTGCTGCCTGCTAGACTGTTTAAAGTATATAAATCTAAAACATCTGTCAAAACAATTTATTACAATAATAATTTTAATTAATTTAATTTTAACTTAAATGCAATTTTAGCTAATAATTGTCCTGTTGCCATGTCACTGTATGTTAACAAGAAACAAATCCTAGTCTCTGAAGCATTGATGATATTACCAAGTTGGATAATGAAGCAAACAAATGAAGCTCAGAGAGCACCAAAGACTCCATGGATGCAAACTGGCCAGAACAGTTAGGTCTAGCAATGGTTTTAAATGATCCTCAGCTGCTGTTCTCTTGCAGGGTGGACATTTGCATTACCCTTAACATCACCAGGCATATGAGAACAGGAATCAACTCCATAGGAAGTCCAAGACTAATTTTACCAATAATAGCTAAAATAATACAATCTTGCAAGTGATAGTGCTGTATCTCTTCTCCTTCCAATACTCATGTGAATAGGGAGTTTTTTTGTGCTGCTCCCACAAATTTCCTGCTTAATTTTGGATTTTATGCATGTTTTTCCCTTCATTGTTGTGGTAATGGATCTCATCTCTTTCCCTCAAGGTCACCTTCTATAATATTAATAGACTAGACTAGACCAGGAAGAGAAGTAGGTATTGCTTTTCCAAAACTGGCTGATGCTGATGATAATGATAACTTTATTGTCACTTTGAATGTACACCAATCGGCATACATCAAAATGAAATTTCGTTGCATACAGCTCTCAAAGGGTCACCACCTCCGATATATACTTCTTGTTCGTGGCCCGCTCAAATTTCACATTGTCCATTTTAGTCTCTAGGGAGTGAACGATGGCACACAGGACAGATGGAAATGGGGCTCCATGTGGATTAGCCCTCAAATTCGCTTGTATTCTGACAACCTCGCCTTCTTTCCTTTTTCTGATCCTGACTCTTCCACCTTTTCCTTAAAGAGACCTTGCTTCTTTTCGCCCCTGGAGCACGCTGATGCCGCTGCCACCAACACCTCCAAAAGCCTCTCTCTCTTCCTCTGGGCCTGCCGACAGCCTCATCCAGTTCCTTTGCTCCATAAGCTCCAGGTCCTCTCCTCCTCTGCCTCCACTGGAAACAGCCCTGATTTGCAATACAATCCATCACTGGGCCAGCAGTCAGATCTTGCTGCTGGTAGAACAAATTCAAACAGTGCCAATGACTTTTAACAGTCTCACCAACAGTTCCAAAACAACTAGAAACTCACCATGCCAGCAAAGATTGTTGGTCGTATGTCGTATGTTACCTTAGTTCCACCATTTTGCTCAAACACATTAAAATCTTCCTGATCATGTGGCCTATAGCCCTTACTATCCCTCCCAAAACTATTTGCCTTCAAGAGCCAATGCAGCCTCAGCCATTCCAGGCGCCGCCATCAAAAATGAACAGTTTTTTTGTACCAATTGCACATTTTGAGACATCTTCAAGGACATCTGCACATAAAACAAATTACCATATATACTTGAGTATAAGCCGAATTTTTCAGCCCACTTTTCGGGCTGAAAAACTCCACTTCGGCTTATACTCCAGTGAACAAAAAAAAAAGAACTGTCCCTTCGTTCGGAACAGGCTGCTGAGAGAAGGGAGGGTTGGGCTCCCCACGGCTGCCTCAGCAGTTGGCGCGGCCGCGGGTCCGGCGTTCGCCCGCCGACCATCTGATGGGCGCGGGCGTGGCCGGGCTGTCCCCGGAGCCGGGCGGGTTCCACCGGCTGGGCTCCCCACGGCTGCCTCAGCAGTTGGCGCGGCTGCGGGAGCTGATGGGCGCGGGCGTGGCCGGGCTGTCCCCAGAGCCGGGCAGGTTCCACCGGCGTTTGCTGTTCGCCCGCCGACCAGCTGATGGGCGCGGGCGTGGCCGGGCTGTCCCCAGAGCCGGGCTGGTTCCACCGGCTTTCACCGTTCGCCCGCCGAACAGCTGATGGGCGCAGGCGTGGCCGGGCTATCCCTGGAGCCGGGCGGGTTCCACCGGCGTTCCCCGTTCGCCCGCCGAACAGCTGATGTGTTATAACATTCAATTCGGGAGATTATTATATTATTAACTATGATTCTTACAGATTGTTAATATTGGGTTTAAAGATATACCTTGAATAGTGTAATAGTGTATCTGACATAAACAGATAAAAAGTAAATTGTGATCTGCCAGAGTCTCTTGGCCAAAAGCATAAAGATGCCAGGTTGTACATGCTATCAAACAAAACATGAAAGTTAATCTTATCTGACAACAATTAGAAAATATTATGATGTTTTAAGATTGTACATATAAAAGCAATATTTACAATTTAGAGCTAGTGTGATTTCATGATATCCTTCATTTGTTGAGAGTTTTTTTTCTGCTTAAGCAACTTCATAACTTAAACTGTCACTAAAATATTTCACAGTTTTAGTACAAAAGATGAATGTAATACAGTGAATGGAGAGAGATTTTGGACTATCTAGCATTTGTTGGTGGTCAAAAATTTTATAAGAGAAACAAATATCTTACAAACTTGTGTTTAATTACATTTATTGAAGTAGAAAAGACATTTAGGTTACAGAAATCTTGCAAACTGAATACCATCCTACATCACTCAATTTATTTCTAAGTTCACTAGGGCAAGAATGTCTTAATTTTTTTGCTAATAATCATTCAATGGACATTGAAAGTGGTTAACTTTTCCTGATAAAACAGAAAAATGCACAGATATTATTAGATAGTAATATAATGCAAACTAGAATTCGAAATAGATATAGGATGAGGGCCATCTGGCTATTATATATTAGACAAATATTCTACTTTCTTCGAAACTCATGGTTTCGGCCAATAAAAGATGGCCTGGTCATTAGACATATTTCCTGAGAGTCAAAACACCCTTATCTGAAACTCTTCATGAATACCTTCTTTTCTTTCAGCTAGACTTCTGTGGAATGCTTGATCTTTGCATTGATGTTATAACTTCTAGCTTTTTTGCTTTTTATTTTTAAAACCTAATGTTTAATATTAATGTTTAAACATTAATATTTAATCCAGATTATTAAAGTTTTAGTATTCCAACAATGTGACATTACTTACCCTGACAAAATTATTGTGCCTATACTAACTTCAGAAAAAGCAAAAATTCTGGCAGCTTAAATTTTCCCAAATTACCCCTGCCTATTTAGAAAGGCTGTGTCAGGACCCACTTCAATCCACATCTTAGGAAATAAGAACTCTTGGATGCAAGTTTAGTCCTAAAAGGAAAATGTTTACTAGGATGGAATCGATTGTGGCAATACAAGACGGAATCTAACAAAGTTACATTTCAATCCTATATAAAGCATTCCCATTTCAGCCCCTCCCCTCATCCATTTGGTCAGGCTCCCATCATTTGCTTAGGTTCAGGCCCTTCTGTGGGAAAGGGAACTCTCCTTGTTTTTATTGTTATTGCTTCTTCCTTTTTCAGTTGTAAATGAAGATGCGATCCAGATCTGTCTCTCCCCCTCCCTCCCCCAGTTCAACCGTTTCCCTGTTGTTTGAAGATCGCCTTAAGTAACCATCCTCCCCCCCCCTTGGAGAGATGGCAGAATCCCCAGAATAAGCACAATGTTCTACCTATACATTTATGAAATGTGATATAAATGGATTCTGACAGGCTGCAGTTTTGGTCATTTTATTGTACAGATGATAAAGTCAAAAGCCCGTTTTCTGGGCTTTTGGCCCCTCTCGCCGGCAGTGGCGTTTCCATCTTGCCCCAGGCCGCATCAGGCTGCTTTTGGTGACGTCGTCGTCCTCGGGCCGTTTTGGCGGCGGAGAGGGCGACTGCGAGTTATCCCAGCGGCGATGATGTTTTTTGTGCTGCCTCGGACCGCTTGTGTCGGCGACGGCGTCTTCGGGCCGTTTCAGCGGCGGAGAAGACGACCACGAGTTACTTCAATGGAGCAACGGCGACAGGTGGTCCTTGCACCGCTTTTGGACCGTTTCAGCGGCGGTGATGACGCTTTCAGACCACCTTTACTACCTTGGCCTGCCTACCCTTCTGCCTTGAATACATACATCTACTAACTCTCTGCCTCCCCCCCTCCCCTTTGGATTTGGTCGGTTCTGGGTACCAGCCACAGTGGGAGAGTGGCTTGGTTTTACATCTGCAGCCCCATAGAGGTGGGAGCTCTATGGGGCATGCCTACCCAGAGTATATCTTGGACCACCCCCAGGAACAGAGTTGCAACCCGTCGTGAGAGGTCGGGGGGTGGCCTGTTTACTGGGGCACCCAACTGAGTGGCAGTGCAGTTGGGTGTGGATCCAGATATTTCTTTTCCCGGCCTTCGATCCTCCTATGGACATGACCACCTTTGGGACTGCCTATCCTGGACTTGTTGGACCAACATGCGACAATACACCAGCACGGACTTGCTTGCCCTCAGGGGTGCCCCCCTCTCCTGGGTGCGACCCGCCTCTTTAAACTCTCTTAACCTCAATGAAGGGCCCGAGTTCTGGGACCCTGAGAGATGGCTGGGCAGGGGCAGGGGCCGTCAACACAAATTTAATAGGAGGCCCCTGATTACTTTTTTATCTAAATTTTTATGGGGTTGGGGAGAGGGGTGGGAGATGGGGGTTGTCTGGCTATGGGGGGTTGCCAATCAACCATGGCTCAGGCCAGACTTGGGTCTGACCGCGCAGGGGGAGAATCGGGTGTGGTTGTCTCCGGGGCTCATGAGCGGGTCGTGGGATTACCAATTCCCACGACGGGGAATGGCAGCAGGTGGATAGACAGGGGGCCGTATCGTTACCGGGAGGGCCGTCTCCGCTATTTGCAAGCAGTGAGGCGCTCCGACCCTCTGCTTCTTCCCCGAGGTTCCGGGAGCGAGGATGTGCAGCCTCCTGAGCTCCGGCTGGTGTACCTGAATGCCAGGTCCGTGGTTAACAAAGCTCCCCTCGTTAGGGATTTAGTTGAGGGTGAGCATGCGGACCTGGCTTGCATCACAGAGACTTGGTTGGGCCCAGAGGGTGGGGTCCCTTTGGTTGACCTTTGCCCACCAGGCTTCCGGGTGCTGCACCGGCCACGAGCTCAAGGTAGGGGTGTGGGTGTGGCGGTGATTATCAGGGAGACCTTATGTCCGCGGGAGACCACTGTTCTTCAGATAGTCGGGTGTGAGTCTCTCTTTGTGAGATTTGGTTCTGGGGCGCAGTTGGGCTTGCTGCTGGTGTACATTTCGCCTAGTCGCACAGCGGCAGCCCTGCCCGAGCTGCTCGATATCCTCTCGGGGTTGGTGGTTGAGTTCCCCAAACTTATAGTTTTGGGAGACTTCAATCTACCATCCCTGGGAGGCTCATCTGAGCTAGCTCGGGAGTTCATGGCTTCCATGACGGCCATGGACCTGACGCAAGTAATTTCTGAACCAACTCATGAGGGAGGCCACACCCTTGACCTGATTTTTTTATCTGGACGGTGGTTGGATGATCTTGGTGGGGGCTCTCCATTTATTATGCCCCTGTCATGGACCGATCATCACCTCCTGCGGCTGGTCTTCCGTTTTGCCACCCTCCGCCGTGGGGGTACGGAGCCAATTAGATGGTACCGCCCCAGACGCTTAATGGATCCTGATAGATTCTAAGTGGCGCTGGGGTCCCCACCTGCCTCCATTGCTCACAACTCGGCGGATGCCTTAGTGGAAGCCTGGGAAAGGGCAGCAACTGAGGCACTTGACCGGGTTGTACGGTTGCGGCCCCTGACCCGGTGCAGATCCCAGCGAGCTCCATGGTTCTCCGCGGAGCTCCGGGAGATGAAGCGTCGGAAACGGGGCCTAGAGAGCTGCTGGAGGTCCAGCCGATCTGAATCCGACCGGTTGCAGTTAAGAACCTACATTAGGTCTTATCTCGCAGCAATGAGGGCGGCGAGGTGTAATTACTTCTCTACCCTCATCGCGTCCGCAGATAATCGCCCGGCCAACCTGTTTAGGGTGACTCGCTCCCTTCTTAATCAGGAGGTGAGAGAGGACCCCTTGCAGGGTCGTGCCGAGGATTCTAGTCAACATCTGTCAGATAAAATCGCTCGGATTCGGACTGGTTTGGACTCCAGCTGGGCAGAGTCTGGCGATCAGGACACGGGCGGTCCTGTCAATGTTATCTGGGAGGAGTTTGATTCTGTGACCCCTGATGAAGTGGACAGGATTATGGGGAGGCTGAGCTCCACCACATGTTTATTGGATCCGTGCCCTTCTTGGCTGGTTTATGCAGCTAGGGAGAGGACACGAGGCTGGCTCCAGGCGGTTATATCTGCTTCTTTGAGTGAGGGTTATTTCCCCACCGTCTTGAAGGAGGCGGTGGTGAGACCTCTCCTCAAGAAGCCTGCCTTGGACCCAGCTGTATTGAACAACTTTCGTCCAGTCTCCAACCTTCGCTTTCTTGCGAAGGTTGTTGAGAGTGTGGTGGCGCATCAGCTCCCTCTGGTCCTGGATGAAGCGGATTATCTGGACCCTTACCAATCGGGTTTCAGGCCCGGGTACAGCACAGAGACGGCATTGGTCGCTCTGGTGAATGATCTCTGGAGGGCTCGGGATAGGGGATATTCCTCTGTCCTAGTCCTATTAGACCTCTCGGCGGCTTTCGATACCATCGACCATGGTATCCTGCTGCGGCGTCTCAGGGGATTGGGAGTGGGAGGCACAGTTTTTCAGTGGTTCTCCTCCTATCTCCTGGGACGCTCGCAGTCGGTGTTGGCAGGGGGGCAGAGGTCGACCCCTAGGACTCTCGCTTGTGGAGTTCCTCAGGGGTCGGTCCTCTCGCCTCTCCTGTTCAACATCTACATGAAACCGCTGGGTGAGATCATTCGTGGTTTTGGAGTTGGGTATCATCAATATGCCGATGATACCCAACTTTTCATTTCGACCCCAAACCACCCCAGTGATGCCCTCGCTGTGATGTCCCGTTGCCTGGAGGCGGTTCGGGCCTGGATGGGGAGGAACAGACTTCAACTCAACCCTGACAAGACTGAGTGGCTGTACATTCCGGCATCCCAGGACATTCAAAATGTTCCATCGCTTTCTATGGGGGGTGAGCTCTTACCCCCTGTGGATAGGGCTCGCAACTTGGGAGTCCTCCTAGATTCACGACTTACCCTGGAAGATCATATAGTGGCCATGACTAGGGGGGCTTTTGCCCAGGTTTGCCTGGTGCACCAGTTGCGGCCCTATCTGGACCGGGATGCCCTGTGTACGGTCACTCATGCGCTCGTGACCTCTCGCCTAGACTATTGTAATGCTCTCTACATGGGGCTTCCTTTGAAGACTACTCGGAGGCTCCAACTGGTACAGAATGCGGCTGCGAGAGTTGTCTTGGGAGTTTCCTGGTACTCCCATGTTACACCTTTGCTCCGCGAGCTACATTGGTTACCAGTTGTCTTCCGGGTAAGGTTCAAGGTCTTGGTTATGATCTTTAAGTCCTTACATGGCATGAGTCCGGGATACCTCGAGGACCAACTGCTGCCGGCGTCAACTCCCCTCCGCCCTGTGCGTGCCCACAGAGAGGGCCTCCTCAGGGTGCCTCCGGTCAGGGAATGTCGACTGGTGGCCCCCAGGGGGAGGGCCTTCTTTGTGGGTGCTCCGGCATTATGGAACCAACTGCCAGTTGAGCTCCGGATGGCATCGGACCTTCAATCCTTCCATCGCAGGTTGAAGACCCATTTATTTGAATTAGCTGGTCTGGCCTGATAGGGATATATGGGTTTTTTAATTGGTTTTTTATTATTTTATCATTGTTGTATTTTAATTGGGCATTGGTTTAATTTTCTTTTAATTTTGTACTGCTATTTATATATGCCCTGTGAACCGCCCTGAGTCCCTTAGGGAGAAGGGCGGTATACAAATCTCAATAAAATAAAAAAATAATAATAATTGTAATGGTTAATGCATCATTGCATGCAAACTGTGAGACCATAAATTCTAGTCCTATTTTAGGCACAAAGCCAAAATATTTTCAAGAAGTCTGCAAAGTCAAATAAAGAAATATTTTAATATTTTTGTTTTCATTTCTAATGTAGTACATATCGAAAGATATAACTTAAGTATATCAAAACTCTTTGAGTTCCTCAATCATTTTTAAGAATGTAAAGGGGTCCTGAGGCCAAAATGTTTGAGAACCACTGGCAAAGATATATATAATTTTCAGTTCTTCATAAAGGAACAAATAAATATGTGAATTTATTTATTATTTATTTATTTGTTTGTTTTTATATACCGCCCTTCTCCCGAGGGACTCGGGGCGGTGTACAGAGGAAGGTAGGTATACAATTAAACAATAGTAAAAACAAATGAAACCCGAAGAGCTATCAGGCCAGGCTGGACTGCTGGAACAAGTAAGTTTTTAAGTCGCGCCGGAAGCTGCGAAGGTCGGGGGCCATCCGGATTTCGGTAGGCAGGCAGTTCCAGAGGGTTGGCGCACCCACTGAGAATGCCCTCCCCCTGGGGGCCACCAGCTGGCATTCTTTGACCGGTGGCACCCTGAGGAGACCCTCTCTGTGGGAGCGCACAGGACGGAGGGGTGTTGACATTGGCAGAAGGTGCTCCCGTAGGTAATCCGGACCCATGCCATGTAGGGCTTTGTATGTCATCATTAGCACCTTGAATTTCACTCGGAAGGCAACCGGAAGCCAGTGCAGCTCACGGAGGAGAGGTGTGATATGGGAGTATCGGGAGGCCCCCAAAAGTGTTCGTGCAGCTGCACTCTGCACCAGTTGAAGCTTCCGAGTGGCTCTCAAGGGCAGCCCCATGTAGAGAGCGTTACAGTAGTCAAGGCGAGAGGTCACAAGTGCATGGGTGACTGTACGTAAGGCATCCAGGTCCAGATAAGGTCGTAGTTGGCGCACCAGTCGAACCCGAGTGAAGGCCCCCCTGGTCACAGCTCCTATGTGCTCTTCCAAGGATAGCTGTGAGTCTAGGAGGACACCCAGGTTGCGGGCCCTATCAACAGGGGGTAATAGCTCACCCCCGAATTTCCTGGCAATTTTTTCTAATTTTATAAATAACACTGAACTGTAATTGGGAAGGGAAAATGCTCAAATTTAAATGCTCAAATTATAAGCTGTGGTATCTATAGAGATTCTCAGTCATCCAAGTCATGGTTGCCCCAAGGGTACTTTTTCAGGAGACAACTGGACTTTCTTGTTTTTCTTTGAAGCCAATTCACTTCTCATCCAAGACTCTTCTTCAGCTCTGATTGGATGGTGGGAAAAGGAAGCATTTATGTTCCTTGCAGACACCTGGTCATCTGGAGATTTATCTGTGTCCTCAAGGTCACCTGAGTAGTGTAAATGTGTGTGGAGCCTTCTTGGCTGCAGGAAGTTTTCTGTCCTGTGTCCCTTCACTGTTGAAGAGGACAGGTGCAGGCTAGTGAAGAGACAACAGTGAAGAGACACAAAATCTGCATAGATAAGTGGGAAGGAGTTCCTCCCAGAATTTTTTTCAGAGACTTGCAGATAATTCTAAGCAATGTGTCAATGCTGCAAACATTGGATCTTTGTGCTTTGACAATATAAGAGGCAGCCTTTTCCTTTAAATTGTTTTACTATTAGAATTTAGATGAAGCTGGGGGGAGGAGAATGCTTTCCCCGGTTTTTTTTAATAAGATAAGAAATGGCTGCACAGAACAGAAGGGAAGCTTTGCCCTTCAAATTGATTGGAGAATGAGATTTATGACTGCTAATTGGAGGAGGGAACTGTGCCAGATATTAGTGCTGGAGGGAGGGGAATTCAGATCTTGGTATCCAAACATGCCGTACTGACGCTTTGTTCTCATTATTATAGACTTTTTGGGATAAACAATGCCTGAAGGTTTTTTGAAGTGTTTCATTAGTCGGAACCATGACACAATGCTCACTTGAGGGTTCTTTCCTGCCAAGGATATACTTTTTTGGAATAGAAAGAATTTTTTTTATTGAATAAATGATTGCAAACTCAACTTTCCATAGGTTTTTTTTGTTTCAATTACATTACCTTTCTTTATATACTAAGTTAAGATAAATTCAATTACCTACATATATTTTTTAAAAAAACCTTTTCATGGGATATACTTACTTTTTCACATGACTATAACTCAAAAGTATAAAAACATTTTTGCACACAGTATAATTAATAAAACAGGCCAATCTGAGCAGCATACAAAAACCATTGACTATGGCTGTGCAATGACCTGGATTCAAAGGGAAAAATCCAAGTGGGT
The DNA here is from genome assembly GCF_947247035.1 of Vipera ursinii. NCBI lineage: Eukaryota > Metazoa > Chordata > Lepidosauria > Squamata > Viperidae > Vipera > Vipera ursinii. Next base: position 65,968,363 of record NC_139517.1, on the reverse strand, counting down.
GTGCAAGTTGTATGTGTGGGCATACTTTTGAGTCATGTTTTCTCTTTACAGATCCACATTATATAAAATTTAGTTATTTTAGTAGAATAACCCATCTAATGGTATGCAAACTGCCCTATTTAAAGTGCATATGTTGTTTTTTCTCCTGTTTGCAAACAATAAATGTGTTCATGACGATCATGATTTGCAAAATCTTCAAACTGGCATAAACCAAGCAAAATGACAGAGCATTTTATCAGCAAAATGCTGTATGGAAACTAAAATTACATTTGGCATTAAAATATTTAAAGAGCTCCCATATATTTTATTTAAAACAACCCAAATGCCTTCCATTTCGATATCTTGTGGGTACAATAATACTTGCTAACCTGAATACAAGATTTTCAGAAATCTCTTTACAATTCCAGTATTAGTTAGACTCCTTCTACATTCATTGAAGTTTACTCCTATTAGCGCTACACGTTTGAAAATAATTTGGAACAACTGCTTCAGATCTCAGGTAAACACCTTTCAACTGTTTATTAAAATGGCTTGACTTTTTTTGGGTTTCCATGAGACTGGGGGGAAAAAACCCCTACCATTGTAAGGAATCTACTCAGGAGCTGTAAAAAATTTTTTACAGCTCCTGAGTAGATTTAAAAAAAATTTTTTTTCAAGCAGTCAGGGAAATTATCCTCTCCCCAGGGCCCAACTGCCGGGGGGAATCCAGCCTGCAGCCTCCCAACAATCAACCCCCACGGCCTCCCACCTTCTCTTCAGGTCTTCAGGACCAGCCAGGCAAACCAGGCAATGATGAAAATCCATATGCCTGCAATTCTCGGGAGGATTCATTGCAGCAACTACGAACTGGCAAATCTGGGCTCCGCCCCCCCAATGCCTCATGGGAAGAAGGGAGAAATCCTGAACAATGCCCTCCCCCAGATCACATGGTTTCCGGGCACGCCCATCTGCAGTTACTAAATAGTCAAGAAAGGATTCCCTCCTCGACCACAAGAGGGACCCCTTTCACTGTAGGATCCCCTTTCCCTCTCCCTTTTATTTCAATGGACATTTCAGAATTTTTTGAATATGGGTCTGAGTTTCCAGCCGCAAATCTTCCAAGCGATTTTAAAAAGCTACAACTGGGAGGGGAAAATTACAGCAGTTGGAGTAAAGATATACAGCTATATCTCTTAAAGAATGGGATTCTACAAATGGTTCAGAAACCACCCCCTCCCCCATGGCGACATCAAGAAGAGTGGCAACACTTGCAGGCTTATTCTGCTCTGCTCAGTTCTCTGGATAATAACTTGTTCTCCAGCATCCCAGCAGGTCTCAGAGCTGCTCAGGTCTGGCAACTATTGTACAATTTATTCAACAGCGATACCATTGGTTCCATCACCAGATATACAACTGAGCTTTATACAACCAAACTGAAGTTTGGTGCCAGCATGCCTGAACATCTTGCAAAATTAAAGGCACTCAGGGCAGAATTGATTTCCAGAGATTTTCCTGTAACTGATGTGAACATGCTCTCGATCATTTTTACTTCTCTAGACAGGAGTTGGAGCAATTTCATTGTTTCACTCGAAGCGGTCAAGAGGGAAGACATAAATCTGTCCTACCTCACAGGGAGACTCATCGAGGAAGATAGAAGGAGATGAGATGCAGGGGAATACGCCAGAGTCACCACTCAGCAAGCCAGAAGGGGGCGCCACAACTCAGAGCAAATTAATGCTCTACTTAAGTGTTTCATCTGTGGCTCTGAGGAGCACCTCAAGAAAGACTGCCCCCATCAACATCAAGCCCCTAAACGTGGTCCCAATCAAGTAAGGGGCAAGGGGCAAGGAAGGGGGCGTGGTAGGGGCAAAGGAAATTCTCTGCATACTTGTTCCCTCACCCCCACAACAAAGGCTGATAGCTCCACTGACTGATGGTTACTGGACTCTGGAGCTTCTTCTCACATTACTAATATGAGTCAAGGTTTTAAAAGGTTAAAGAAAATTAACTCATCTGTCAAAGTGGCAAACGGTGATACTGCTTCAATTGTTGCAGAGGGCTTTGTTTCTGTACCTGGACTTGGGAAAGTTGAAGGTGTTTTACACGCCCCCTCCATAGCCAACAACCTATTAAGCATTACCAAATTGTGTGACGATGACAAAGTGGAAGTTTTATTTCGCAAGGGGGGAGGTCATGTCACCCGGGACCAGAGGGTCATTGGAAATATTACCATAATAAATGGCTTACCATATTTTTCTCCCAAACCACCACAGCCTGCCCCAAGGCTTTCCAAGGGCAGTGTGGGCAAGGAGCCTGAATCTCAGCAGGCACCTAAAGCACCACTCAAAGCAACCAGAGCCAAGAGGGTGTCAATGGGGAAGCCAATTCACAATAAGTGCGTCCACCTCATGCACAGAAGGCTAGGACATGCAAGCTTCCCTGTAGTTAAAAAGATGGGAGAGTTTGCTGAGGGAGTCCAGCTCAAGGACTGTGACGTGTTTCTGGACTGTGCCATTTGCAAGAAAACAAAGAGGAAGGCTGCCCCTACCTCAAAGGTGTCATTACGTAAGATTCAATACCCATACCAACTAGTACATGTTGATTTGGTTGGGCCTTTTACACCATCCCTAGGAAAGAAAAAGTATTTTCTCACTGCCGTTGATGATTTTTCATGATACGGCCACGTGTATACCCTCACAGAAAAATCTGAAGCCTTTGACACCATAAAGTCACTGTACAACTTCGTAGAGACCCAGTACAAGACCAAGATCGCACAATTGCAGAGCGATCGCGGGGCTGAGTTCATGTCTCAGAAGTTCCAGGACTGGGTAAGGCGTAAGGGCATCCGCCATTTTCTAACTGCACCATTCACCCCTTCGCAAAATGGTGTAGCTGAGAAAAGGAATGGAATCCTGCAAACCATGATGCGTAGTCTGATTGCAGACGCAGGTGTCGCAGAATCATACTGGGGAGAGGCGGTCCATTACGCCAATTACACCTTAAACCGCACCTGGAGCAGTGTTGTGAACCAGACCCCATATTTCCTGGTTCACGGTAGGAAACCAAACCTGGGACATTTGCATGTGTTTGGTTCCTATGCATGGGTGAACATCCCCAAGCAGCTGCGGAAGAAGGGGAGATCTGTTTCTCAGAGACTAAGGTTCTTGGGCTATGCTCCTGGCTCCAAGGCCCATCGTTTCCTGGGAGAAGGGGGCAGGCCTGTGACTTCTTAATCTGCCTCTTTCGAAGAGGACTCCAATTGGACTCAGATCCACTCAAATGATCTGAGCCCATATACCAACCGACCCAGCAAGGACACACCGACCGCGACATCACCAGAGGTGACCACGTACCCTGCCACCAACGAAAGTGAGGAACAAGACGAAGATGCGTCCAGTCCCACGGAGGAAGACACGCCGTCTTCACCCCCAGCGACACCTCAGAGGCCCGCGGAAGAAAAGAGCGGTGAGTGGTAGAAGGTAAGGAGGTCAAAGCGGTCCAACAAAGGGGTCCCGCCAAAGAGAATTGACATTGGCCACATTGCGTCTGTCAACAGCGTTGTGGTCACCCCAAAATCCTTCTCTGACATCCAGGAGCTGCCCATCGAAGAGCAGGAGAAATGGCAGCTCGCAATGGAGAAGGAGATGCAGAGCTTAAAGAAACTCAAAGTCTTCACCCCCCAGCAACCACCAAAGAACAGGAAAGTCATTGGCACAAGGTGGGTTTACAAAGCCAAACCACTTGCCAATGGTCTCTACCTGTATAAGGCCCGTTTGGTAGCCCAGGGCTTCGCTCAGCGTTACATGGAGGACTACTCGACTTACTCTCCAACCGTCCGGGCAGAGAGCGTCAAGGCCGCCCTCGTGACTGCAGCCGCTCTGGGAGAAGAAGTCTTCCAATTCGACATCCAGATGGCTTACCTCCACGCCAACTTGGACCGGCAGATCTACGTGAGGGCCCCTCCTGGCTACCAGCAAGAAGGGGGAAATACATGGTTGCTCCACAAAGGGTTATATGGTCTCAAGCAGTCAGGGAAATTTTTAAATGCTTGGGGTGTGTGTGAAAGCCCTAATAAGCAGGCATATACATAGAATGAAGGCTACTGCTAAGCTTGTAAGCCGCCCTGAGTCTTCGGAGAAGGGCGGGATATAAATGGAATTAAAAAAAAAAAGACTTCCTAATAATGGGCCACGAGGTATATAAGCAAAGAACTGCAACCTATCTCCTTAAATAAGGATTTTCAACAGTTAAAAAAATGTAAAAATCTCTCCTACCCCATTCTTACCCAAATTAATCACTTACAGCTAAAGTCAATAATAATTTCCAGTCCTTCAGTTGTTTTTGTCAATGATACCCACATTACTAACATTTCATAGCAAATAATAGTCATGTTTGTAACCTTTGTGTGAAATTGCTCAATACTTGAAGAAACTAGCTACTTTGTGACATGGTGCAACAGTACTTTATGTACATAAATTTCAATTTTTTGAAAACAGCAGCACGTGCTACTAACATCACATAAGATGTTTTAAAGTATTTCATTAAAAAAAAAGTTTATACAATTGGCATAATCCTCTGCCCATTTACTACAATTTCACAAGTTACTTTAATAGTGATCACACTCCTTTTTATAAATGAACTAAAGTTTTGTCCACTTATTGAATAAAGTGTAATTAGCTACATGTCATCTATACATACAAAGTTTCAATCTTCATTCTCCCAGCCACATAAATAGAAGCTAAACCTCAGTCTTAAAGTTAGTTTTCAAGAGATCAGTCTCCACATAGACAAATTTAATCTGTGCTAACATTTTAATTATATGTATTTATCAACACTATAATTATTCATATAAATTACAGAACAGCATCCAAAGTGAAAATCTGAGAAATTAAACAAAAAAGTAAAGTTTAAAATGTAGATAAAGAAAACTTTTCTTTTAAAAATTCACTGGCTTCAGTGGGAGATTTTAAATTAATCTAAATCCTCATATTTCAATTAATGAAATCTATGATTGCTTAATTTTGGCTTAATCATGCTTTGCTATTTTTTTCTGATTTATGTATCAACCCTTGTTTTGCTTATGCATTTCTCTGATGATTATCCTAGAAAAAACCACGGAGGTGTAGCCAAATGTACTCTAGCCAAATGTAACTTTTTAATCTTGATACAGGTAGTTCTTGACTTATAACCACGTATTTAGTGACCAAAATTACAACGGCACTAAAAAAAGTGACCTATGACCATTTTTCAGACTTCCAACTGTTGCAGCATCCCCAAGGTCACATCATCAAAATACAGATGCTTGGCTACTAGCATGTATTTATGACTGTTGCAATGTCCTGGGGTCATGTGACCTCCTTCTGTGACCTTCAACAAGAAAGTCAATGGGGAAGTTAAATGTATTTAATGTGTTGCTAGCGTAACTGCAATGACTCAGTAAGCAACTGTGGCAAGAAAGGTCATAAACTAGGGCAAAATTCACTTAACTGCCTTGGTTAGCAACAGAAATTTTGGGCTCCATTATGGTCATAAGCATTCTGTCAACACTGAGAAAAAGCTGTATAACAGTTATACAAACATTTGTACATGAGTAGGTGAAGGACAACACAATGTGTCTGTCCTATGTTTCTTTCAGTTCAATTCAGGCAAATGAATAAATTTTGTCCACATTACGTCAATATTTATATGCATTAAACTATTTTGTTTTTAAAATTTCTTCAGGTAGAAACAGTATAAACAAAGTATTTGGAACCAGCTTAGTGCTTTATTAAAGGTGTAGCAGAAGCTTCTTTGCTTTCTGTCAATGCCCTTGGTTGATGAATAAACACACTAAACCTTTCTCCCTGATTTGCTGCTGCCCGAACAAAGCCACTGTTTGCCGTCATGGTGATGGCCTTTAAAGTATCTCCTGTCCCAAAGATGATCAGAGAACGGCTATTGATTTTAGAACTAGGCACTAATCTTGAGGCACGTTCAGAGGGTTGATCTGGAATCACATGGATTCTATCCATAAGTAATGCGGCTCTATATTTTTCTCCAGGACCTCCTATAGTTTCTAAAATAATCTGAAAATCCTTGATTGCAGATTCACAAGCAAACAATTCTTTGCCCTTCATGAATTCCTCCAGTTGTGGGAGAACACTCTCACATCGCTCTTGTAAGGCCTGTTCAGTTAAGACTTTCTCTTTGAATATAAAGTAACAACCTCCATAGTTTAAGGCTGAGATATATGTAATCAGAGAAGTAATGTCTAAATTAACCCTATTGCATGTATTTTCTTTCAACATTGTAGGAAATGCAACACTGGCAATTAAGGTATCCCGATCTACTTTAGTCACTTGAAAGCATTCATCTCCATCGTCAGATTCACTAGAACTTAAGCAGTGATCTTCTTTAAGACACTTCATTGATGGGTTCACAGCAACAATATCCCCTCGCACAGATATACCCATCTCTTTTAGCCTTTCTGCTATCGGGCTAGGCAAACCATTGTAGAAAGCAAAAATAATATGCGGGCTGCAATATTGTACTGGTTGTTGACAACTTGCTTGTAGGAAATCTTCTGCTTGTTCAATAATGCTCTTGTCACCATACTGGCCCCTACCCAACCAAATGTTATGCAGAGCTTCAGCTTTCCGACCAACTGCTTTCACCCAAGTGTGTCCATTATTTGCAACTACATCTACCACCAAATTTTGTTTTTCACCAAATGAGTCTTTATAAGTAAAAATATGGAGAACACCAACAATATCCTCCAAGTTCTCTGCTGATTCAATGACAGCTTGCAGATGAGTGAGATTTGTACTCTGCAAATGAGACTTTTTGATGCATACTCTACCAGTTTCTACCTTCTGCAAGAATTTTAGTTCTGCCTTTAATTTACTGCAAAGTTTTGGTCCACCTTCTATGCCATCTTTTTGGGATCTGCAAAGAACTTCGGCTCTTTTAATTAGCTCCTTAGCCAGAAAAATTCTCTCACACAGTAATGAATGTGCAGACATGTCGGTAACATTCCTAAGAAAGATTTTTTAAAAATGTACAGTTAGTAAACATAAAGAATCTCTTCAGTCATGTTGCTAATGCCTATGTGGCTCCATACCTGTAAATAAGCATTTTTTACTTACTTGTCTAACTTACAGCCCTGGGATTCCTTGATCTTTTCTCCAATACTAGCCAGGCTTGGTATCTGGACTGCTTCTACAATACATACTCCAGAGATTAGCTTCCACGTGACTTGCAGTGCTTTTGATCCTTGTTTATAATCTTGTTTAAAACTTTGAATCCATATTGATACCAAAATATAGGTGGCATCCCAGCAGAACTGAACAATACCTCCAATTTGTAAAGCATGCTGGGCTGCCAATGAATGGCAGCATGAGCATGTGTTCAAGGAAGGCTTTGTTCTATAGATCTCTACCTACCAAGACTTCCAAGAAAGTTCAAACTTTTAATAGTGTATTTGTTTGGGATCATTTGTAAATCTTGATGTATTCTGCATTTTCTATGCTGCAATTGTGTTGTATTGGGATGACCTCTTTTTTAATGACATCCTAACACATGAGAGGAATTCCTCATGTATTCTATATGGTAATTTCTTTACTATTTTGACTAATATATTGTACTGGCCATATCCCATGATTGTTAACATAAATGCTTTAAGTACATAACATAGTGCCACCTCCTGGGCTGATAATAGGACCACAATGAAAATAGATTTAAATATTCATCTAGGAAAATGCAGCTAGCATTCTAGGAATCACAAACAACCATTCCGTTCTGTGTTCAGAATAGTTTATATAAGCTAAATTATAGTTTATGAATATAGAAGAGCTGTCCCCTATATTTTGAGCGATTTCAAGTAAATTGAATAAAAATTAGTTCTTCTGCCATGGCAGCACCAGTCAATAATACTGTGATAATTACAATTTTAAAGGAGGGAGGGAGGGAGGGAGAGAAAGATCTGTAACTTGATGTAGGTGCATCCCATATCCCACAGAAGGATCAAGAGAGATCTGTGCTTCAGAGCCATATTTTTTTTTAAGCGGTAACAACGAAAAACAGATCTGATCTTGTTCTGTGGTCATTTAATAGGGACAGATGGGCATAATCTGACAGGAAGTTTAGATGGATCTTATATATAAACTGTGAGGACTCATAAGCTGACTTTGAGTATATCCTTTGGCAAAGTTAAAGTCTGAAATGCCAGGAAGCCTTATGGTGTGGGAATATGTGACTTAAATCTGCAATGTACGTGGAGTTCTTGGTGCTCTTTGATTTTGGTTGTTTTCTTGCAAATGTTTCATTACCCAAACTAGGTAACATCATTATCACTTATGGTTACCTAGTTTAGGTAATGATGAAACATCTGCAAGAAAACAACCAAGCTCAGACAGCACCAAAGACCCCTCATGTCAACTCTGAGCTATAAATATTCTTTTATTGGAACTTTTTAATGCTATGCCAGTTCGGTGTGTTTTTAAAGAGCCTAGAGTGTTTTTTCCTAACACTCAGTATCCACTCACACCACCAAAGACGTCACAAGATTTTAAAAGCTCCTTGGGTTACAAGGATGATTGGGAGAGTTGGGCGCACGCCACCGGTTATCTGATGCAAGAGCAGGCGCCCTTCCCAACTTCAGCGATTTCAGAGCGCTACTTCAAAACATCAATTCCTGTTTTCGTGATGCGGTAAATTGCTCAAAAAATTTGACATATTATTGCAAGATGCTTGGTTATTTCTCATTTGTGCTCTGACCAAGGCTTCCCTGATAGGAAGTCTGGCTTTCTAACATCAGCAGAAACGAAATATCCCACACATATCTTCTCGTTCTTTTACTCAATTACAGTAAGACTTCCGTTGTCTGGGCTTTGAAGCCCTCATTCGCATAGCGTCGTGCACGTTTCAAGGATGACCAATACTCACGAGTAAGGCAGAATAGAACCTTTATGACGGGAGTCCCTGGCTGCAGTTTCGTCCATTTCCTCTTTATCCCACGAAGAAAAACAGCTGCGAATCATTCCGACCGACGCTTGCCAGTCAGCCTCACTTCCGGTTTAGATAGGAAGCCGCCGTATGCGGGGCGAAAGGCTTCAGATTGTTAAGATGGGAGCCTCCATTTTGCTATGGTGATTATAGTCATATCCTCGGCTTTAATCATTATGTTGTTTTTTGCTGGGATAGACTCTGGGTTTAGAATACAAATCTATCGGGACTACTGCGAATGGAAAGCAATTGGTCGAGATTCCTAAATTAATCAGTCTCTCAATTATGCACTGGTATTAACTGCTATAAATACATGAGTGAACATGTGATTTCACCGACGGTTTTTCTCGAGTGATACAATGCTACCCAATCCAATAAAATAGACTATTGTTTAGCAGTGAGTGCAGATGCTCCATTTTCATTTTTTGGTTATTGTTATTTTCATTCTTTTAACCATCTATTTTCTCGACTCCCATTTTTCATTATCAGCATCTTCCGCTAATAATATACAATCTCTTGAAGTAATCATTTTTAATAGTGAATTATTTTTCATCCTGCTTCTTTAGTGAGCATCTCAGAGATTCATCCACACCTCTCTGCAGTTTTATATAGAAGCTGGAAGGGACCTTGGAAGTCTTCTAGTACAGTCCCTTGCTCAAGCAGGAGAATCTATACCAGGGGTAGGCAACCTTGGCTCTTTTATGCCATGCTGAGGGAAAAGAGACGTTTCCAAGCTGAGCCATGCTGGCCCAGGAATTCTGGGAGTTGAAGTCCACGAGTCATAAAAGAGCCAAGGTTGCCTACCCAGACCTATACCATTTCAGAAAGGTGACTCGAGTCTCTTCTTAAAAACCTCCAGTGATGGCGCACCCCTGATTTCTGAAGGCAATTAGCTTGTTTTAAATTTCTTTTGAGTTTTCTTCTGTAGGAATGTAGTTCATCCAAATGTTTAAGTGGGTCTGTAATTTCACATCTGGAATGCTTTCCTCCCCTCCGTTTAAATTCTGTTTAACAATTTTAGCAGATCTAAAGCAGGATTTTTATCACAGCGTAAAGGTCCAATAACAGCTTATTACTTTCTTCCATCTTAGATAATAAACTTTCACATATACATAATGGTGTATGAAAGCCAGTTTGGTATAATAGCTAAAGCAGCTGGCTAGAAATCATGGAACAATGAATATTAGTCCTGCATTAGGCATAAAAGCTAGATGGATGACTGTGGGCCAGATATTCTCTCCTCACCCACCTCACTGGGTTGTTGTGGAAGAACAGGAGCAGGAAGGAGTATGAGGTATATTTGTCACCTTATTTCTAAAAATAATAAAGGAAAAAATATATAGTGGGAATGGTAGAGGTTTTTAAAGCGTTTATCATTTTCTAGAACAAATTGTAACCAATTTCTGTGGGATTACATCCCATAAAAAATTAAAAATAGTTGTTTATACAGGGAGTGCAGAATTATTAGGCAAATGAGTATTTTGACCACATCATCCTCTTTATGCATGTTGTCTTACTCCAAGCTGTATAGGCTCGAAAGCCTACTACCAATTAAGCATATTAGGTGATGTGCATCTCTGTAATGAGAAGGGGTGTGGTCTAATGACATCAACACCCTGTATCAGGTGTGCATAATTATTAGGCAACTTCGTTTCCTTTGGCAAAATGGGTCAAAAGAAGGACTTGACATGCTCAGAAAAGTCAAAAATAGTGAGATATCTTGCAGAGGGATGCAGCACTCTTAAAATTGCAAAGCTTCTGAAGCGTGATCATCGAACAATCAAGCGTTTCATTCAAAATAGTCAACAGGGTCGCAAGAAGCGTGTGGAGAAACCAAGGTGCAAAATAACTGCCCATGAACTGAGAAAAGTCAAGGGTGCAGCTGCCAAGATGCCACTTGCCACCAGTTTGGCCATATTTCAGAGCTGCAACATCACTGGAGTGCCCAAAAGCACAAGGTGTGCAATACTCAGAGACATGGCCAAGGTAAGAAAGGCTGAAAGACGACCACCACTGAACAAGACACACAAGCTGAAACATCAAGACTGGGCCAAGAAATATCTCAAGACTGATTTTTCTAAGGTTTTATGGACTGATGAAATGAGAGTGAGTCTTGATGGGCCCGTGGCTGGATTGGTAAAGGGCAGACAGCTCCAGTCCGACTCAGACGCCAGCAAGGTGGAGGTGGAGTACTGGTTTGGGCTGGTATCATCAAAGATGAGCTTGTGGGGCCTTTTCGGGTTGAGGATGGAGTCAAGCTCAACTCCCAGTCCTACTGCCAGTTTCTGGAAGACACCTTCTTCAAGCAGTGGTACAGGAAGAAGTCTGCATCCTTCAAGAAAAACATGATTTTCATGCAGGACAATGCTCCATCACACGCGTCCAAGTACTCCACAGCGTGGCTGGCAAGAAAGGGTATAAAAGAAGGAAATCTAATGACATGGCCTCCTTGTTCACCTGATCTGAACCCCATTGAGAACCTGTGGTCCATCATCAAATGTGAGATTTACAAGGAGGGAAAACAGTACACCTCTCTGAACAGTGTCTGGGAGGCTGTGGTTGCTGCTGCACGCAATGTTGATGGTGAACAGATCAAAACACTGACAGAATCCATGGATGGCAGGCTTTTGAGTGTCCTTGCAAAGAAAGGTGGCTATATTGGTCACTGATTTGTTTTTGTTATGTTTTTGAATGTCAGAAATGTATATTTGTGAATGTTGAGATGTTATATTGGTTTCACTGGTAAAAATAAATAATTGAAATGGGTATATATTTGTTTTTTAAGTTGCCTAATAATTATGCACAGTAATAGTCACCTGCACACACAGATATCCCCCTAAAATAGCTATAACTAAAAACAAACTAAAAACTACTTCCAAAAATATTCAGCTTTGATATTAATGAGTTTTTTGGGTTCATTGAGAACATGGTTGTTGTTCAATAATAAAATTAATCCTCAAAAATACAACTTGCCTAATAATTCTGCACTCCCTGTATTTGGGTTGTTGACAGCATACTAAAATCAGAGAAAAAAGTGATGCTTCAGAGCATAACACATCATATGTTATCATATTCATACATGTTCACCAGGATTTTCTTCCTCTCAGGTCAACTATCAGATGCCCATAGATCCCTATCGGGATGCTGCCATTTTAGGGAACCTCGGGGCTTTCTGTGATGTATCCATTTCACTTTGTTCGTCTTTTGCTTTGATGTATCTTCCTGGGAAATGGGAGGGATGAGCCTGGAGCAATCTGCTTTCCCATTTCCGGAAAACCATGGCCATTACACCCGAGAACAACTTATCACCTTCTCAGCTCAAAGTTCTCACATCTTCACATCTCTGGATTGGTTATCTGTGGACTGGGCAGTTGGGAGGGGTCTGAACAATGGGGTTTAACCTAATGTGTTCGAGTGGGAACTTTAGATCCTGCCTGTTTTCTCTACAAACACTATCTCTCAATAAATGATCCGTTTGAAATGCTGTCTGCTTCAAGAGTTCAACATTCTTGAGGGAATAGCTGAGGCGAGACCTTACATCAATCATGATATTCATTCTTAACCTTCCCTTTAAAACACAGCTAGTTTCTAGCCTTTCTAGAAGCTACATGCAGCCCACAAGTTTTTCTAAAGGCTCCTTCTTAGTGCTGAAGCAATAAAGAAATCAGACTATGATTGACATATACATTGGAGAAAAATTATGTCAGTTTCTAGTTAGATATGAAAAATATCAGAAATCCAGACTTTTGGTAGAGCTGTGATTGAACAGTAATTTTTATATCTTTTTATCTGTAAACATGGTTCAAAAATGGACTAGTGAGTCTAAAAAGTGTGTCTATTAATTAGGGGTACATGCAAAACGAGCATATTTAAATCTATATAAACAGCGTTCCTAAATACTAACAATCCAGTTTAGGTCAACTACAGCCTAAGAAAACTCAAACCTAAATGTTTGGATTTTTCTGGGATTCATAAAAAATGCAATCCAGACAGAACAAGTAAAGCTTTTCCAGCTCAACTGCTCTTTTATTTTCTAGGTCTCCTCATCTTCCCAGTAGCTTCCCAACCCTCTCATGCAATTTATCCTGGAGCCTACCAACTTTTCCAGCATTTTTCTGTTTTCAGATATGGCCATCAATGTGTCAGCATATTACTATATTCCCTCAACTTGCCACCTCCTCAAATCCTGCAGAGCACTCCCTTCCAATTCCAGCTGCCAGCATCCTTTATTTTTCACCATTCTTTCACAAATACTTTTTGTAAATGGACCAAACACCTGACACATATGCAAGGATCACTCAAACACAGCTACTTTGTATACAGAATGATTCATAAATGGAACTCTTTATATATCACTAAATGTATAAATAAAATATAAAAATATTTAAATTTTAAAATGTTATGTGTGTGTGTGTGTGTGTATTACAGTGAAAACCCAACTGTTATACATATACTGCAAAAAGTAGCAGTTAGAAGATTTTAGTCATGCCATTTCTGCAAAGTAAACTAATACTGCTATATCTAGGCAGATGGGAAGAATGTTAACACTGTGAAATAGTTCATCATCTAACTTCTTGTAAATTTTTATTTAGGGATGTGTAAATTAGGGAAAATGAACTAAGTAGCATACAGTATGTTTACAGTATGTTGATACTTTTTGAGATTTTTTAAATTAAATGTACAACTAAGCACTATGTGCAACTCAGGATGACACATGCAGTTCTGAGAGCATCTGTGTAATATAAATATAAGTAAACAAAGTATTTATTAAAAAAGAATAAATCAACTAGTTAAAAGGGGATGTTCCAGATCATGACCAAGAATATCTATTTTTTCCATCCCCTGTAAAATAATTTTACATACTCCACTGCTGCCCTGGTCAGAATGCTTACCAGAGTTTTCCAAATTAAAATAAAGAGCAATACTTAAACAGCCTTCTGATTTGCATACAGAAGGTCGCAAATACTGTCTATGGCCACTTCAAAGTAAAAAAATCTACCTGAAACATGGAAGAACTATCACCAAAGTAAACCTAGGAGGCTCAGTGTATCATAGAAAGTTCTCTAGATGCTTAGCAGATTTCTTGTCCCTAATGGTTTACATAAAAAAAAATCTTTCTAAATTCCTTCAGTATATACATGTCACAGGCTCTTTACAAATTCTTTTCCCAATATAATTTCTCCTATGAAAACCTGCAAACTAGTTCTACTCAAGCAGTCCCATTTTTCTAAAACTTTACAAAGCCTTTAACCACGTCAGTTATCTGAACAGCTTTATGGACTCAAAATCTGAATTTTGAAACGATCTTCACAACACCTGAAATTAGTAGGAACACCTGAAGTTAGCATAATGTTTTGGAAATTTAATGAGAAGTTATACCAATCTTTATATTTTTAGATTGTGTAAATATTCTTGTACGTTGTTTTAATATTTTAATTAGTTTCACATTTCAGGGCATGTGAATCCATATTCCTTTTAAAAAAAATACAGGATTAACAAAGAAATTAAAATCAGAAGCCACTAATATAAATGAAGTTAAAAATGAGAGCAGTTGTATGCTCTCATCAATCCAGATTAGGCAATTGCAGCCAGATAATCCTTAACCTCAGTTGGAGTGAGTCTTCTAAATCCTGCCTCATTACAGATGCCAACTTCTATGTTATCTTCAGTCATCTGTCCTTCAAAACTTTCCTAATAATGAAAAGATACACAATTTTGTTAAATAATTAAATATTAAAATATCAACTTTGAAAGTTTTATCAAATTTCAAATGAATATCTTTCACCTTTAATGTCAAGATAGCGGTATGAATAGCATCTTCAAGCTCTAAGTCTTCGTTATATCTGCAAAAGAACAGATCTTTTCTAAGAAATTTAAAATATCCCTCCAATGTTACAACTATAAAGCTAAAATTACACGTGCAAAATACTCCCATAAATTCAGGTATTATTTTTTCTAGATTACTTCATGGTCAAGAAACCATTTTTTTTGCCAATAAACAAATCTGAAATTTTGAAACTATACCAAGGACTGCCAGGAAAAAATAACTAACTGAACTGGAAGAGCCTGCTAATCCATAAAATGTCACAAAATAACAAAATTAGAATATTACAAAATATCTATTTACTGGAAAACAATCTTATAAAGTTGCCATATTTTCCTATGACTACCTCACTATACTGTGTCTCTGGTTCTGGATCAACTTCCAAAGTGCAGGCCTGCTACCACTATTGTTATTTTCAAAAATACCTTGTGGGGGTCTAAAGACATACTTGTAAAGTAGGAGTGTGCTAGACTCGCACTTTGTTACAGCGTGGTAAAAAACCTGTTGCATATTTCTAACTTCCCATTCATAGACGTCGATTTCTGCAAAACGGCAAGCTCCACACCCCTCCCTTTTTTTTCTTTGTGTATGAATTACTGGATTGAAGGAGAATGGATACTTTCAGCCTTGCAGTTTTTTTCCCTGGAGGTGGGCAGGGATCAAAATGGTACTGAGATATCATTTTGCTGCTGATCATCCCTTCTATTCCTTCTAAAAATTGACTAAAAAACAAATAATTGCTTTGCCTTGTCTAGTGATGTCTTATTGTCACCAGCAATGACCACACTTGGTGTCTAGAAAGCAAACATAAAGGTTTACTCAAGATTGTTTTAAAATATTATGTAGCTACATTATGCATTGTAAATTATTTCAAGATACTTCAGTAGAGGAAATATTATAAATATATTAACAATACAACAAGAAAAATGTGACCCCTGGCTTTCCTTTTAGCAAGATTTCCTGTCTTAAATAACAGTACTTAATAATTTCTTGTATTTTTTAAAAGAGTAAAAGGGATGCTTATTCCTATCTTATGGAATAGCCAAGATGATGACTGTTGGTGGACCAATTTTTTTTTAATCCCATTTATATCCCGCCCTTCTCCGAAGACTCAGGGCGGCTTACAATTTAAGCACAAACCAATGCGCTTAGCAATAGCCTTCATTCTATGTATATGCCTGCTTATTAGGGCTTTCGCCCCCCCCAAGCAGCATTATTACAAAGTCAGCTTATTAACTTATTAACTATCAAAATGTATTTTGATAAAGTCATTTTTGTATGAGTTTACAGCACTACTAATATTTAACTATAAATCTTCCAAGGATTCAGGGAAGAACAATCCAGAAATGGAAAATCCAAATAAGAATACAAGATGTATAATAATTTACTAGATTATAGAATTTCTATTCTGCATTACCTTTTCTCAAGAAATGTCTTTCCATTTACATAGTTTTTCCCCATTGCAGTTGCTTTCCATGCAAAGTATGCCCCCTGGAAGGTGAAAAGTACAGCAAATTAGAAACATGCATACTATAGCCATCTTCTTAATAGTAAAATAAAGTATAAAATAATGTATAATATAATATACTTATAATCTTATTTTAGTAGAAATTCCTTGGAAATTTCCCATTTGTAAAAATTAATACAAAGAATTATAAAAGTGGATTGCAAGGAGATGAGAGGAATCTTATACTACTAGGCAAATACAGGTAGTTCTCGACTTACAACATTTAGGGACTATTTGAAGTTACAACCCACTAAAAAAAGTTACTTAGGACATTTTTTCACAAGTATGATTGTTGCAGCATCCCCATGGTCACATGATCAAAATTCAGATGCTTGGCAACTGACTCATATTTTTGATGGTTGTAATGTCCTGAGGTCATGTGACTACCTTTTGCAACCTTCTAACAAGCAAAGTCAATGGGGAAGCCAGATTCACTTAACCACCATGTTACTAACTTAACAACTGTAGTAATTCACTAAACAACTGCAGCAAGAAAGATCATAAAATGGGGCAAAAGTCACATAACAACTGTCTCGCTTAGCAACAGACATTTTGGGCTTGATTGTGGTTGAAGTCAACTTAGATCTTATCAATGACAAAATCCTGCACTTCAAGTGTACTAGCTTTGTTCTATACCACCTAGAAAGACCCCTTCAGATTTTGTTTCAGTAGAATTTCCAAAATACAACAAATACGCTTTAAGTCTGAAATTAAAAAAAATCTGTTTCATGAAAAATCCTGGTATTCTACAGTTGCGAGATGAATGACATAATAATGCGCTCAAGTAATAAACATTCTGACAGTGTAGAAAAGGGATTTTATCTCAGGATTATTCTGACTAATGGTGGAAAATGCCACCGCTTGAGCCTTCTCCTCACTCACTACCCCGGGCAGGGGGTGTATGTGTGTGTGTGAAAACCTTAGGCAGGCATTATGTATGAAGTATGCAGATTGCAAATGGCAATCACATCACATAGATCACTTGGCAAACAGTCATATGAGCAGGTTATGTGACTGTTGGGGTGTGCAGTGTTTTGCAATGATTAGAAGTGTTTATAGGCTGTAAAGTTCCTATTCCAACCCATTATTTTTGAACCATCATTATGTTTAAAGCCCTGCATCGCATGGATCCAGGTTACTTGAGGAACCATCTCAGCCCACTGAAACTGGCACTTCCCACCTGTGCTGGCAAAGGAGACATGCTGTGGGCCCCTTCAGTCAACAAATTCTGGCTGCAGGGTCAGGAGAAGGACCTCCTCTGCCGTGGCACTGGCTCTTTGAAACATTGTATCCCTATGGGAAAAATCTGCCCCTCCCTCCTGTCCTTCTGCAAGAGCCTGACGATCTGGCTCTGCCAGATGGGTTGGGGCTCCAACAGGGTGGCATCACACTGGAGGTGGTTGATGAATAAAAAGGGAATCCACCTCCCCTCCGCACATCCTTCTCCATCCCTTCTCATCTTTTTTCTATAATTCTATTTTTCATTGTAATTTCCATTTTTATTGTCTTACAAATATTTATCTTTCATGATTTTAATGCTTCTAATGCTGCAAGCCGCCCAGGATCGCTTCAAAACGAGATGGGTGTCAAATAAATGCAATAAAAAATAAATTAATTTTTTGAAAAGTCAAGGATTATCTGTACTAAGGTTCTGAAGATACCGTTATAAATATGGAAAGTACCATATATAGTCACATATAAGCCCATCTGTGGATAAACTGACCCTCAAAAGTTTTGTAAGTTTTGCTTTTCACAACTGGTTCATCAATTGGTTTATTTTTTGTTATGATTGAAGGTCAGCTTATCTGCAGATGGATTAATCCAAGTATACATACTGGATAAATGGGCACTTTAAAAAAATATAATCACAGATAAGCCCATCAATGGATAAGCCAAACCCAATTTTTGAGGGGGAATTTTGACACTTAAAATTCTTGGCTTATTCATGAGTATACATGGTAGCATCCTTATGTTACTTTATATATAAATAGATTACAAAGAAAAAAATAGGAGAGCTACAACAGGACAATCAAATACATTTTATAACAGATTATCAATTAAATCACCTAAGGGACTACAAAGTTACAAATAATCTTGACAAGATAAAAAGAAATCTGGCTATATTATAATCTAGGAACTCATAACCAAAGATAAAACTAAGGGTTTTTTTGGACAAAATTTGGAAATCACTATAGCAAAAAGTTCTGCTGGTGAATGCTGTAACAGCCAGATAGTATTGACAGGTATTGAATATGCTGCCTAATTACACAGATCTAGGTCTCCTCATATGATTTTAAAGCTCACCACCCAAGTTGTTCTAGTAGCTGTGAACATTTTATCCTAAGTTCTTAACCATAAATTATACATATATCTTCCTTAAATCTTACTGAAGAAAAAGTTCTAAAGTACTTCAAGCAAATAGCTAGACCAAGTTTTTATACAAGGCTAAGAAGAAGTCCAATTTTAAATACTTACAGATGGATCAGACTGGAATAAATATGGTCGCCCTTCATTCCATCCACATATCAATAGCGACACTCCAAATGGACGTACACCTCTATCAAGGAAGACATCAGAAATAATCACGGGCAGCATTAAATAAGCTGCTGAAGCAGTTATTTTTACAGTCATAATTTAAAGCACTATGTATTTACACTATGTAGTTAATAATTTTAAGTCTGTCACTATTTTACTGATTCTGCTCCTATACTTTTAGCAGTAGCTTTTCGCACAGAAATGAAGGGGATGAAAATTTTATTAGCACAAAGACTGATTGAAAACAATGCATATGAAGATATTATTAAAGGAGTGACAGAAGAAGTCATCAGTACTTATTTTCCCTAAAATATTGCCCAAATGTATTAATATTAAACTTTTTTTTTACTTTTTCACATTAAGATGATTTATTTATTAAGGCATTAGTCATGCTAATTCCTTGAGATATAAAATTATTTTCTGTTATTCCTTCTTCATTTAAGAGAATGAAGCAAGCAATTGTGGGACTCTTGTTCAGACTACACATTCAAGAATCTCCTAAATGAAGGCTCTTCAAAAGGAAGCAGAAACGCATAATAGAAGAAATCATGAGCCTGTCTATGCTACAAAGAAAAGGAAACATTTCAACCTATACACCAGTAAATTGTAACAACTGTCCAATTCACCAAAATCTCATCAAGCAAGAACAGAGTATTTTCTTTCAGAAAAACAATCTATCTCTCTATCTCTCTCTCTCTCTATTTATTTAATATACCGCCCTATTCCCGAAGGACTCAGGGCGGTTCACAGCGCAAGTTAAAACAATACAAAAAAGGAAAGATAAAATAGAATTAAATTAATACTAGCCCACAGGATTAAGACAAAGTTAAAATTTAAATTTAAAATTAATTTAATTTAAAACCCCTCAGTCCAGGCCAGACAGTTCAAACAACCAGGTTTTTAGGTCCCGGCGAAATGAGCGAAGGTCGGGGGCAGTCTGAAGTTCCATCGGCAGTTCGTTCCAAAGGGCAGGCGTGCCCACAGAGAACGCCCTCCCCCTGGGAATCACCCGCCGGCAATCCCTAACCGGCGGAACCCTAAGGAGGCCCTCCCTGTGGGCGCGCACAGGATGATGGGAAGCTGATGCTGGCAGCAGGCGCTCCCTAAGGTAATCCAGACCCATGCCATTTAAGTCTGTGTACAATATTAGAAAACTTTGTACTTTACTTACAGTGGTACCCAACCTTTCCAGACAAAATGAATCACCACCTCCATAACTTGAAGAATAAAGAAATAAGAGTGCATTTTATTTAAAAGCAAGTAACATACCCAGATTGAGTGTATTCTTGCATCACAGAAGCGATCCTCTGCACTAGCTGAGCTGTTGGAATAGGCTCATGATAAACCAAGTAGTACTGCTGAGCCAGTTTACGTGCTCTATGAACAAGAACTCTGACAAAACAAAACAAAACACACACACAAAAGCAAAAAAAAATAAATTACAATGGAAGCCTTTTTCATGGTTTTGGTATGCACTTAATGTTGGTGGAGACACCAAAGTTACAGGGAGAAAAATGATGTGTAAAATAAACAGGGCCATATCATACAGAAATAACTCTGACAGAAAGTAAAAGTAAAAAAGTATTTTACTGTGTTTAGCCTGCCTTTGGTTTTTTCCTTCTTCATCAGTGTCACAGCTAAATAACAGAACATAGAATCATAGTGAATGTAAATCACAAGACCTTGGAGATGCTGCAACATTCCAGCTGATTGGCGCTTCTTCTGTGCTCAGAAGCACCAGTATCAGCGCCAAGCTCCAGCTGGAGCCTGGTGCTGATCCTGGCACTTCCACTGAGCCCTGACAGCCCTGCAGCTCCAGCCATCTCTCACTCAGGCTTGTGCGGTGCTGCCACTGGTTAGCTCATTCCCCTCCCCTGCTACCACTTTTCTAGGATGGTCGCGTACCACCTGCCAGGTGCCAATGTACCACAAGTGGTATCCGTACCACTGGTTGAAAAGCCCTGCTCTACGGAACCGGTCCCTAGTGCTCAAAAGGCTTTAGAGCAGGGGTGTCAAACTGCTGGCCCATGGGCTGGATGCATCATAGCAAAACCATGCCCACCCCAATGCTGGCAATGGCAAAAAAGTCACAATACATTGTGACACGTCATGTGATGTTGCGAATATGACACCCCTGCTTTAGAGAATAAGTCAATCCCCTCTTTTCTGCAATAGCCCAAGTACTGGAAGACAGTAATCATGTGTCACCTAATCCTTCTTTTTGATAGGCTAAACACATCTAGCTCCAGATCTTTTATCACCTTTGTTGCTCTTCTCTGCAGTTTCTAGGTCTCAGCAACTTGAGATACCCCACACATGCTTCTCTCCATGTATATGTAGTTCCATTGAGCACTACCCACTGAGTATGGTTGGTCATCCAACTGCAAATTCATCTGGTAGTGATACTATTTATCAAGAAATAAGCTGTGGTCTACTTTGTCAACTACTTTTCTGAAGTCCAAGAATACTATGTCCACACATTTTTCTGGTCCACTAATTTATCAAAGAAGGATATAAAGTTTATTTGGCATAATTAGTTTTTAACAAACCCATGCTGGCTTCTAGTAATCATCTTGTTCATTTATAAGTGAAAGCAATTATTTTTATAATATTCTATGAAGTGATATGCCACAAATCTCCAAGAATTATTGAAAAAAAGACATTGACTATTTCATTAGCTTTATGAATTAGGCTACTTGGTCAGTTTCACAATGCTGATATATGTATGTACACACACATATATAACATGCATTTTCAGAAAAAGACCTAGCTGTTACTAACAAAGGGTTTGAATTTTTACATTAAGAAATATATCTGGGATTGCAGTCTTGGCAGTTAACAATTTATTCATTGTTGCAAAGCACAGAGGAATCAGGAATAGAATCAAGCCACAAAGCCAGGTTGCTAATACACACACACACACACACACCACACACACACATATATATATATGGAAAAGAAAGCTTAAGATGTAGCTTTTAGCAAACATGGCTTCTAAACAAGTGTATAGTACCCATTGAATTCTAGATAATTATTAACCAACTTGATTTCACTTATCTCAAAATCTGCTCAAGAACCAATAGTAATATTTCTATTTAATATTTTTTCTTATTTACCTGTAATCAGAGCCCATGCCACTATATACCAAGCCTATGTGTTTAGTAATAGGTTCCACTTTGTGTACACTCCGTTCATCATACAATATAGATTTCTGCTTTTTCTCTGTTGCTAGTACCACACCATTTGCAGCTACATAAAAAAAGAATGCACTAAATTAATGCTATTAGAAAATCTTCCTCCTGCTTCTCTTGCAACATTTCAAATATTCACTACATAAATCAATAAACTGATCAATTAATTTTCTTATGTAACATACTGTAGACATTTTATCAGGTGTTTTCTATAACCATTCAACTAGCATTTCAGTAGATTACAGGTGAAACTCGAAAAATTAGAATATCGTGCAAAAGTTCATTTATTTCAGTAATGCAACTTAAAATGGGAAACTAATATATGAGATAGACTCATTACATGCAAAGCAAGATAGTTCAAGCCGTGATTTGTCATAATTGTGATGATTATGGCTTACAGCTCATGAAAACCCCAAATCCACAATCTCAGAAAATTAGAATATTACATGCAATCAATAAAACAAGGAGTGTACAAAGAACAATATTGGACCTCTGAAAAGTATAAGCATGCATATGTACTCAGTACTTGGTTTGGGCCCCTTTTGCAGCAATTACCGCCTCAATGCGGTGTCACATGGAAGCTATCAGCCTGTGGCACTGCTGAGGTGTTATGGAAGACCAAGATGCTTCAATAGTGGACTTCAGCTCTTCTGCACTGCTCAGTCTCATGTCTCTCATCTTTCTCTTGGCAATGCCCCATAGATTCTCTATGGGGTTCAGGTCAGGTGAGTTTGCTAACCAATCAAGCACAGTAATCCCACGGTCATTGAACCAGGTTTTGGTGCTTTTGGCAGTGTGGGCAGGTGCCAAGTCCTGCTGGAAAATGAAGTCAGCATCCCCATAAAGCTCGTCTGCGGAAGGAAGCATGAAGTGCTCCAAAATTTCCTGGTAGATGGTTGCTTTGACCCTGGACTTAATGAAGCAGTGGACCAACACCAGCAGATGACATGGCTCTCCAAATCAATACAGACTGTGGAAACTTCACACTGGACTTCAAGCATCTTGCAGTCTGTGCCTCTCCATTCTTCCTCCAGACTCTGGGTCCTTGGTTTCCAAATGAGATGCAAAAGTTGCTCTCATCAGAAAAGAGGACTTTGGACCACTGAGCAACAGACCAGGTCTGTTTTTCTTTAGCCCAGGTAAGACGCTTCTGACGTGTTGTTGTTCAGGAGCGGCTTGACAAGAGGAATATGACATTTGAAGCCCATGTCCAGGATCCATCTGTGTGGGGTGGCTCTTGATGCACTGACTCCAGCCTCAGTCCACTCCTTGTGAAAGTCCCCAACACTTTTGAATGGCCTTTTCCTGACAATCCTCTCCAGGCTGCGGTCATCCCTGCTGCTTGTGCACCTTTTTCTTCCACACTTTTCCCTTCCACATAACTTT
Organism: Vipera ursinii; assembly: GCF_947247035.1. Classification (NCBI taxonomy): domain Eukaryota; kingdom Metazoa; phylum Chordata; class Lepidosauria; order Squamata; family Viperidae; genus Vipera; species Vipera ursinii. Next base: position 65,944,959 of record NC_139517.1, on the reverse strand, counting down.
CTATTAATGTGCTTTGATACAGCACTTGGGGAACATCCAACTTCTTTTGCAATTACCTTTTGAGGCTTTCCCTCCTTATGGAGGGTGTCAATGATGGTTTTCTGCACAACTGTCAGGTCAGCAGTCTTCCCCATGATTGTGATTCCTACTGAACCAGACAGAGACCATTTAAAGGCTCAGGAACCCTTTGCAGGTGTTATGGCTTAATTAGCTGATTAGAGTGGGACACTTTGAGTCTAGAATATTGCACCTTTTCACAATATTCTAATTTTCTGAGATTGTGGATTTGGGGTTTTCATGAGCTGTAAGCCATAATCATCACAATTATGACAAATCACGGCTTGAACTATCTTGCTTTGCATGTAATGAGTCTATCTCATATATTAGTTTCCCCTTTTAAGTTGCATTACTGAAATAAATGAACTTTTGCACAATATTCTAATTTTTTGAGTTTCACCTGTATATCAAAAGGAAAAAAAAGCCAATCATAAATACTGTTTCATATTTCCCCCCCCCCACCTCCAGTCAAACTACAGTGTCTGATCCCTTTAATAAGGCTCAGTGTAAAATGACTCACCAAATTTTCATGTGTGTTATAGTTGCTTCTATGTTTTTCAATTCTTTCTTTAATAAATATATCTTACAATTCCTGGATCATCCAGTGTCTAAACACTGCACTATCCTTGTTTTGAATTATACTTTATCAGATTATAAATCTGTTCATTTTATAAAAATAAAATATTTATCTTATATAAGATTAGGTAACTTTCCAACTGAAATGTGGAATATAAATTAAATACTTTAAATAAACCATATAATTTATCCTGAATTAACAAAGTAACTGTTTAATTTCCTTAGAAATGTTTATTTAAAAACAAATGTTCAGTAAATAATCACTTTCTGACTTGTTTTAAATATTTTAAAATTCTGAAAATACCCTTTATATCTGCGTAATACAGACATAATGCCCTCCTAAAGTATAGCAGCTACTCTCTCATAAAAGAATAATGTGCTTCATGTTAGAAACTTGAATAGTATGCATGAATCATCAAAATTTTAACTGTGCTTGATTGGGCCAAACATTTATTTTAGCAATCTGTTCTCACAAGGCCAAGTAAAAGCTAGGCAGACAATAAATTTTTAACACTTTTTCTTACTTCATATCTCAAGAAGACATGAGAATATTTATGCTAAAAGGTTGGTAAATGTTATTAATCATATAAGCATCTTTAATACCTTTAATTCCAACTGATGGAGCTCCTGCTGCAACAGCTGCCAAAGCATATTCAATTTGAACAAGTTTTCCAGAAGGGCTGAAAAAATATATAATACATTTATGAGACATTTATGGAGGAATCATTTTCCAACAAGAAAGACAATTTGATTTTTTTAAACAAAGGCATATTGAGCATACATATTAGAATATGTACCAGAGGTTAAAGCTTTTATATTCCTCAAAAGAGTTGTCTAGAGCTAAACTGTTAGACAATTTTCCCAAAGAAATTAATTCAATATAATTTAGTCTGGAGCATATTCACACACAGTAACGTTCAGGAAAAATTACAGACTTCTGTAAATCCCAAGTGGAAGCTTTAAATAAATCATGTTATTTCTTTTTTTTTTAATTTCTGGAGAATTCTTTGCAAGGTTCTATGCAACTAACAGCTCAAAAAACCTATATATACTAAAGGTTTTGAATAAACATCTCAGGTATAGTTGCCAAAATCAAATCTTCAGAAAGATAATCTCGATTAAATGTACCGTAATCTCCACTGAATCCCTCACAACATCTAACAATATAATTTTCCATAAAATCTTCACACGTGAAAAGTTAATACAGCCTTATATAAGCCAGTTCCAAAATGAAAAAGTAGTATAAAAGCTCAACATAAATTAGTCAAATGCTAAGATCAAAGAATAGAATATCTTTGACAGTGTAACTCACAATGAAATTAAATGTTGTCTACAGTGCAGACTACACACAAGTAAAAACCACAAATACAAACATACATGGAACAAAAAACATTTACAATTAATAGCAATGACTGGCCCAAAATGAAATCGTATTTAATCTTGTATATCAACTGTTTTTTTTCTCTTTTGAAGGATTGTAATCAAAGTTTACTTAATCTAAGAATGAACCCTGAATAGTTTTGTGGCATTTTTCTAAAAAAAAAACCAAGAAAGGACTTTTCTTTGACCAGTTTCATAGATATTTTAAACTGTAGAATCCTTTTTAGCATTATGTCTATGATAGAAAAAACACCTGAGAAATTAAGTGGCATACAAAACATATATAGTATATCCAGTTTTTAATTATATGAAATGGAAATGTGTAGCAAAGCACTTAAAATAATTGTCACAAAATAGTGACAAGTTATTTGGACTTCAGTATAGTCATGTTTCACAATTTTAGTACTGTATCAGTAATGTAGCATTGTAGCAATGCACTAATGAACTGTGCAATCCTTGTTATTGTCAGTTACAAATGAACTTCTAACTTAATTATATCCTGAAAAACTATTGTGTCTGTAATCTTTTAACTGGGCAAAATGACATCACAGGACAAAAATTTTTCAACTAAGAAAACTCAAATGGGCTTACTTATAGAATACATCCAAAATCTGGGGCACATGACCCCCTAGAATTTAAATTTGGCATTTTCATAAAAAAATTACAATATAAAATTATTGTAACCGTTTTATGACAATACAAAATGTCATAAAACATTTCCTGTGATCAGTTACTGATGTCTGACTCTGCTATGCAGTTCAACTTGGGCTACATTCGATTATTGCCGTATGTTAGAAACTCTATTACCGAAAGCATTGAGGAATCTGATAAGGATTTTCTCAGAAACAATGACCCAAAGGGCATTTTCACAGACTTTTTATAACACTGATTCCATAGCTTATGAAGAAAAAATGCGACACTAAAGTTTACCGTAATCCAGTTAGATTTTCCCAATTTAAGTAGCAGCGATACTTAATTTGATATATTACCAAACACCAATGATTAATCTGCCGAAGTCAAATGCAGTCTTGACTGATAGAGGGAAAAAAGACGATCTTACCCTAAAGACTGATCAAGTCAGTTCATTACTGTACCTTCTTGCCACTTCAACAACTAACGAACAGCAACAGCACTGACTCGACAAAATCTCCCCAGTTCTATTATTCCGGAAAGAGCAATCAACCAAGCAAATAGATTTTCTCACTCCTGATGGAGCCCATCTAGGACACTCTGGCCGTTCAAACACTTCGCCTAAAAGTCTTCCTCTCAAGGAAAAAAACTTACCTGAAAGTGGTGAGAGAAAAGCTGTAGCCACGTTCCGCCATTTTAACTCGTGCCACAAACCCTCAGTCCTCTCTGACTACTGCAGCTGCGTGCGCTGGGAGTTTTACGCGTGCGCAAAGAAGGAAACCTTTCTGGCACGTGATTTCCGCAACTTTGTGACTAATGAAGTTCACCTGATAATTTCCGAAAGCAGCACGTGGCTCTGAATTTCTAGGAATGCCGTGAATTATGGCAAAACTGGGAGACGGGTTACAGGTGCTCTCAGTGGCAGTCTCTTGTGCACTTTGAAAGTCAAAAGTCGCAAAACGAGAACGGTAGTTTTTCAAAGACGTGTGACAGTCACATGCCCAATGTGGATAGTTTGACTCGGTTTCCCAGGGTTCCATGCGGTGGCTACCAACACGGATTTCGTAGAAAACCTATGGGCGGAGCCGCGAGGGGTGCCGGGAAAGCGAGGAGCATGGCTGCTGTGTTGGTGTTATCCCCTTTCCCTAAACTCTGTCGTTTTCTCCGAAACTGCTGGGGGCAGCTTGGGGGCCACGCAGGTCCATGGGGTAAGGTTTATAATGTGCTGTTCATCAGGATAGCCCTCAAGAGCTCAGTGGAAAATTTCCACGGTCATCTTCCAGCTACTCGTTGGAGGTGCTTGCGTCGCTCAATCCAAGGGGGGAATTGAAAGCTTTTTAGAAAACGGCTTTCTTATTAATTCCATGCGAATTTGCTAGTCAAAGTAGCTTCGGCTTTGGTGCTTGGATCTTTGCCTTTTGTCTGTTTGCTTGCCTGTTGCTCTTTTTCTGTTCTTTCCCAAAGCAAAAAGGGACAAAATGCAGGGAGATGATTTCCTTTGCTTTTTTTCTCGCTTTATAGTTTTTAAAGAGCAACCGATTGTTAATTAAATGGAGGATGGCATTAAAGCTGAAAGTAGAGCATTCTTATAGTATACTCCAAAACTGTTTATATCCCTCATGCGTTGTTCAGAGTCTTAACGTGTAAAAACAAAATATTAGAGAAACAATAAAAGGTTATGACAAAAGGATGTGAGTTTTAGTCCCACCTTAGGCAGGAAGCCAGCTGAGTGACCTTGGGCAAGTCCTCTAAGCCCTAAGAAGCAGGCAAAAACAAGCAGCTTCTGAAATTTTGCAAAGAAAACCGCAAGAAATAGTCCCAACTTTCGCCATGAGTCAAAAACTGACTTGAAGGCACATACAAAAAGATGAAGGACAAGAGAGATGATTTTTCATTTTTTAAAAAATTGAATGATATGAAATACACACACACTTTGGATTCTGAGCCTGTGCATTCCATTATATACTTATTCAGAACAAAGTTCACTTGTTTTCAGGGCTGCCTAATTCCTCTTAAGTGTTTAAAATTACTATCATACTTAATAGACCTTATGTTAATGCAGCGATTTTTAATTGTTCAATAAATATGCTGAAGTTCCCTGCATGAGTCCGAAAGCTTGGAAGACTAAGCCTCTGGTACTGGTGATCGATTCAGATCACATGTTAAAAGAGTGCTGCTAATTTCAGATGTCGTTGGTTTAAAATCTAAATGCTAGTCAGTTCACAATGAACCTCCTTAAAAAAGGCTTTAAACTATTTTAAATAGACTAAGATATGAAACTATTTGAGTTGATATCTTTTTCTTTAGCTCCTGCTTTAACAATACAAGCTCCAGATTCTTTACTCAATCCTGTGGAAGAGAAAACTGAGTATTTTGAAAACCCCAGCTTTTTAGACAGCATACTTTGGATGCCAGCTCCAAAGTCAAGGCGAACAATTGAGGTGAATCGCACCAGACGAAGGAATTCTAACCATCTTATAAAAATAAAGGTAAATTGTTAAATTTTCCTTGCAGAAAATTGGACTTTGTTTCCCTTGCATTGCTTTTAAATGTTTTGTTTTTCACTATCAATAGGACTTGGCAAGTAAGTTCAAAAATATAAATGAACATCTGTTTCAATGAATTTGCTGTGAATGTATAATATAAATCTGGGCAGTATGTGGCTGCATGAAATCCCTGCCAGCTGCAAATGTAGAAGCAGAATTGATTGCAAAATAGCTGTATTTTAGTGTGGTTTTGCTTTTATTTGTTTACTTTAATTTCTAACCCCATGAAAAACAAATTGTTCCAGCTAAACAACTATCCATCTAACCCCCATGGCAATTATTTTCTGCCTCGTTTCAGGCTGATTTTTAAGTAGGAACAAGAGATTCCTGGGAAAGGAATCACTTTATACCCACTCGAGTTTCTGTCCTTCATATGCTGTCCCCAAAATTAAAAAAATCCAGGCTAAAATAAATTTCCTCCTACTTCTTGATCAAACAGCCACCTGCAGCCCTGTAGCACATCAAGGGTCCGAGATCCAGATCCAACCCTTCAAATATTGCCTGTTCCTACTAAAAATTAAAATACTAACTTGCAGACATACTTTGATTTCTACATAGCATTAGATAGTACTGTTCTTGTTGCATTAGTTTTATTATTTTGATAGGTTGTTTAATCCTATTTTGCACTCCATTTTATTGTTACGTTAATGAAAAAAGTTAAGAATTTTTATAATTATTCTCTCACCGCTGCATTTTAAAACTTGCTTTTTTTCTTTTAGAGAAACATAGATATTTGTCCTGAATGTGGCAACCTGAAAGAGAAGCATGTTCTTTGCGGCTATTGTTATGAAAAGGTTAAACAGGAAACCTATGCCATAAGAAATCAAATTAGATTATTGGAAAATGGACCACATAAGGCTCCCGCTACAGAAAGCATTGTGCTCTATACAGGAGAAAAACCCAGAAATGAAGATGAAGACAAGCGAATTATCGAAAGGAACAGGAAACGTCCATCTTGGTTCACATTGGACTAAACAGACATCAAAATGGAATGTTTGATTCCTTATACAAATACTAGTTTGGATAGTAATACGTCCAGAAGACCGTACGGTACTTTGTGCTGTAGTTGCTCAAGCATGCTATTTGCAGGACTATGTGTATGAGTTGTTTGTACTTTTTAAAGACTCTGGGTTTTGTTTAATTTAATTCTACATTTGGAATCTGTATGAATAGGGGAATTGGCTGTTAACGTAGTGATACCATAACCTTATAGTAACCTAAATAAGTTATCATTTGAAGAAGTGGGGTGTAACTACATGCAAAGATGGATTGTATGTTATTTCAGCTTGAATTTAAAATCCATTTGCAATTAAAGCATATTCAATTTCATGCGTCCTCTATTATTTCATTTTGCAGGCAATTTTTTGAGAAAGGTACGGTAGATGCCTGAGGAATACAGCTATATGGATGGCATTATGCCCAACCTAAATTTCTAGCTATTAACCAAAGTCTTCATTTAGTTTAGCCTGCAGTCTCTTGATTGAATAAACTTGTTTGTTTGGATTAAAGTGGCTGCTCATATTACTCTGGGCACCTAACAACAGATAAGAGTACTCTACAAAATGGAACCAAAAAGACATAGGTACGTACATATATATTACATATATAATATATATAGTATATGCTGATCACTGAAGCAAATGGATATTAATTAAAATCAGAATCTATCAAAGCACATGCAATCTAATAGTGATTATTGCTCTCGCTTTACAATTTGAAATCCTTATTTCATTCACCAAGACCTGGCTGTCACTGGATGAGGGATTCCCATTCTCAGAGATGTATCCAGCTGACTCCCAGATTGTCACAAATCTGACATACCAGATCTAATATTGTTATCGGAAGAAATGTCAACATGATCTGATAGGGAATGTAACATTACCCTCCTGTCATGGGCAAATCATACCCTAATACCTCTTAGACCCTTTTTTTACCACACCCTCCAGGGAGATGGGAGCCATTAGAGTTGTCATCCCTAGAGCCTCATACAGCCAAATGGGTTCCAGAGGAAACAGAGATATCCTGAAGGATTTATTACAGTTTTGCCAAAATGTTAGTAAACGCTGAGCCTCTGGACAGGATTGCGCCTATGTAACCTCTCGCAACCCTTCACTCCCATCATTCCCAGTGATTCCACAGAGAAATAAAGGATTCTGGAATGGATTAAGAGATGTCCAGGCTGCCGTTAGAGGAAAATGAAGGGTGACTGTGAATGGACACATCTTAGAACTGCTATTAAGGCCTATCTCATAACTACAATGGTGAAAGAATGCAATTTTACTGCTCTTATTGCATCCACAGTGTGTAACCCATTGACTCTTTTCTGGATCATCCAATCCCTCCTGGCCAGGGGACTTGGGTGATTGTCTTTAGGGCTGTGCAGAAGAATTTGTTGAATACCTTGGATAAAATTTGCTTGGGCTCATTCCCAGTTAGAACCCTTGTGTGGGGCCAATCCTGATGAGATCTGTAGGGAGATATCCAATAATTTAGGAACAGTTTGATCCTACTGGATCTAGGGAAATGGACAAGGTCCTGTTTGCTGTCAATGCAAGCACCTCTCAATTAGACCCTTATCCCTCCTGGCTGGTGAAAGCCAACAAGTTGGTGACTATCAGGTAGGTTCATGCAGTGATAAATTCCTCATTGCAAGTAATCTCTGCTTTGTCCTCTCCTTTAAAAACCATTACAATTTTCATCTAATGTTCCTTCCCTTTTTGGCGCAGGTTTGGAAAAGGTGGTTGCTTGGTAGTTCCAGAAGTCCTGGATGAAACAGATTTGCTGGACCCCTTTCACTCAGGATTCAGATCTGGCAATGGGACTGTCTTGATCACACTCAGGACAATCTCTGGCAGGATAGGGGTAGTGCAACCATTCTCACTCTTGACCTCTCAGGGGCTTTAGATAACATCAACCATAGTATCCTTTTGAGCCAGCTATGTGAATTGAGGCTGGACTCCTTTCTCCAAGGTTGGTCCCAATTGTTTTAACAACTACATGAAGTGATTGGATGAGATCATTCTTTAACATGGGCTAAGATATCATCAATGTGCTAAGGATAGCTCTATATCACTACACCTAGTGACCCAGGTAATACTATCTCTGTCCAGTCACAATGCCTGGAGGCCACAGGGCCTAGGTGAGGAACAATGAGCTACGACAACTCTAGCAAGGCTGAGTGGCTTTGGCTGCATGGAGCCTCAGTCTCTTTTATCATCCTTAGTTCCGGCTGGGATTGCATTACACCATTCAGACCAGCTTGCAATTTAGGGATTCTCCTGGACTAAAGTATCCTTGTCAAAGAACAGATGGTGGGTGTGACTTGGGGAGATATTCCACCATCCAGATTTGTGCATCAGCTACTACTTTTCCTGGATCATGACTCCCTGCATTCAGTTACTCAAGCCCTAATCTCTCATCTGGACTACTACAATGCACTCTACATGGGACTACCCTTTCCATTTGGAAGCTTCAGTTGGTGCAAAGTGCAGTTGCGAGAGCAGACTTGAGGGCCTCTCGCATAGCCCACCAAGCGCAGTTCATGGTGTTGGTTATGACCTTTAGAACCCTTAATGCTATAGGCCCAGGCTATCTGATGAACCATCCCATCCCACTAGGACAAGTCTATCCTACTTATGCCAGCAGAGGATCCAAGAGCCTCCTTTGCCACAGCACCCACCCTTTGGAACGTCTAGGAAAAGATCTGCACCCATCTTCCTGTGCTTTATCAGGAGCCTGAAGACTTAGCTCTGCCGGTTGGCCTGAGAGCAAATGGGAGAATTCCAAGCTGGAGGTGGCTGCTGGATTGAGAGCAGACTATATATATGCTTAAATTTTGTGAAGCTGGTCTAGAAATGTACATGGTTTGTAGCTACAGCTGGTTTTAATCTATTGAGGAACTTGAAAAACCTAAATTTAGAAAACACTTCAGAATTTTAACAGATCTGAGTCCAAAAAATCTTATGAGTCATAAGGCCAAACTTAGCAGCTTTTATTCAGGTGTGAAACTTGGCAGTGGAGGACCATATACATAAAGTCATGGACTCATTGTAAAAAAAACTTACTGGACACATAAAATATATATTCATGAATTTAGCTTAGTTTTCTGCAATCATATATACATACAGTACATCACATTGAATAAGACCTAGAGACCGTATTTATGAAATTTCCATAGCCACCTATCTCAGAAAAGTGACTCTAGGTGGCAATTAATCATAAATGCAGTTGATGATGATGATAACTTTATTGTTCGTGGCCCGCTCAAATTTCACATTGTCCATTTTAGTCTCTAGGGAGTGAACGATGGCAAACAGGACAGATGGAAATGGGGCTCCCTGTGGATTAGCCCTCAAATTCGCTTGTATTCCGACAACCTCGCCTTCTTTCCTTTTTCTGATCCTGACTCTTCCACCTTTTCCTTAAAGAGGCCTTGCTTCTTTTCGCCCCTGGAGCACACTGCCGCCGTCACCACCACCAACTCCTCCAAAAGCCTCTTAAATGTTTGCCCAGCATGTTGTCCAGATTCTGCAAGTAATCTTAGGTCCATGCTGTTCTTTGTATATTCAAAGAGCTACCCATCTTGGTATTCTGTTGTCACAATCTAATTTGTTATTCTGGGTGTTTCTTTTCTCTCATGCAATTTCAGTAAGTTTGCTTTTTTTAAAAAAAGAAAGGGGTTGAAAACAGGAGCCTGAAGACTAGCTACCCTTAGGTCTGGCAATTAATCATAATAGTTAAGTTAGAAGAAACCTTGGAGATCATCTAGTCCAACCCCCTATAACATTTCGGATAGGGGACTTCCGGTGGCGGCGCGGCACCGAAGACAGCCGTTTCGGGCTGCCGGCTGCTCAGCTGAGTTGTTTCCACCCGAAACAGCGCCGATCAGCTGTTCGGGTGGATTTGAAGCCCCCTCCTCGGGAGAAGAGGAGGGGGTGAGGCCCCAGGTAGGGGTTGAGTTCTCCGGGGCCGCCTGAGCTTAAAGCTTGGGCAGCTGAAGGATTGAACTCCCCCGTAGCCTGGGTTGCTCCCAGCTGTTCAGCGTCTCTGCTCCGGGATTTTTGGAGCAGAGCCAGGCGTTTGCGACCACCCCTGCCAGAAGGAAAGACCCTGGAATAAAAAGGAGCAGGCAGAGCGGTACAGGAGGCCAAGGTGAAGAGGACTTTTATTCTTACTCTCTAGCTTAATGGACTTTATAAACTTAAAGTGTGCAACAAGTGAAAGTAAAAATATGGCGGCTAAACCTCCCTCAAAAACTCTTCGGAGAGCGGGAACTTCCCCGGTGCAACAGACATCGTTGCAAGCTTTGCTTCCTCCTGCTGCATTGACATCGAAGGACTTACAAGATGCCCTTGAAAAACAATCCCAGGTAATATCAGAAATGCTGGGTGATAAGTTGGCAAAGGTGGAGGAGAAACGAGAAACTGGAGGAGAGGATAGAAGAGAAGTTTAGTGCGATGAGGGTAGACATTTTGTCTACAGTGGAAAGCGTGGCTGAATGTGTGCAAGGTTTGGACGAAAAAGTGGAGGACCTGAGTCAAAAGAATGCTATACTAGAAGTAAAGGTACTGGAGAATGAAGATTTAAGGGACAAAATGGACAGAGAATTGAGTCTTGTCCAGTATCATCAGATGCAGTATGCTGTTAGAATCAGAGGCTTAAAAGAGAATACTAAAGAAGACCTAAAGCAGCTGATTTCTGAGGCTCTGGAAGCAGTATTGGGTCAGCCAGCATCTGAAATAAAGGGATGCATGGATAAAGTTTTTTGTGTAAACTCATGGATTGCTAGGCAGAGAAAGTTACCTAGAGATGTGGTGGTTTATTTTACAAAGAGAGAAACTAGAGATGAAGTTATTCAAGCCGCCTATGATACTAAAGTTGTGGTTGCTGACCAAGAAGTTTTGGTTTTAAAAGAAATTCCTCCAAAGATTTTAAGGAGAAGGAAGGATTTTGCATTTTTTGTGCAGGAACTTAAGCAACATGATATAAAGTTCAGATGGGAGATTCCAGTCGGATTGGTGGTGATGCATGAAGGTAAAAGATACCGTCTGGTTACTGTGACACAGGCGCGTGATTTCTACAATAATGTTTTAAAAGCAACCCCACTATCACTTCTGGAAGCTGCAAACGGATTTGGAGAAGGGAAATCTCAAGAGACCGAAGGTGGACAGACAGAGGAGAATGGTGCTGGAGGGGATCAAATTATAGCCTCGTCGGTTGTTGCTGGAGAGCAGAGGGTGACGCGTGACGCTTTAAAACGAGCAAAACAAATAAAAGAACAAGACCAGCAGAACTTTATGGAACTTTCAAAGCGTACTTACAGTGAAGCAGTGGGAGGAACGCGGCCCAAAGGAGATAGAGGGGCTATTAAAGATGTGCTCCAACAGCTTCGGGATGGCACGTATGGCGACTAAATTTCTAACCTGGAACGTTAATGGACTAAACTCACCACAGAAGAGAAAGTTTTTCAATATTTAAAACAATTCAAGATTGATGTTATATGTTTGCAAGAAACGCATATTAGGGTTATGGACCAAAAGTATTTATCGAACTCAAGGTTGGGCACGCAATTTGTTGCCTCTGCAATGAATAAGAAAAATGGAGTGGTTGTTTATGTTAAAAGTGCTTTAACAGCGGACTTAATTGAAGCAGATAAGCATGGAAGATATGTTATGATAGATTTGTTGCTAGAAGGCAAAAAACGCTTTTAGTTGGACTGTATGCTCCTAATCAACAACAAGCTGACTTTTTTAGTTTACTTCATACAAAGCTTACCCAGTTGGATTACAAATCGTTTATTTTTATGGGGGACTGGAATGGTGTTTTGGATGTACAGATGGATAAGGCTGGTTCTTTTAAGCGTGCTCCGAGTCATGCCAGATTGCCTAAATCTTTTTTTGAAATGAAGGATGATTTGGAATTGGGAGATATTTGGCGTGACACACACCTGCATGAAAAGGATTATACTTTTTTTCTGATAGACATCAATCTTTTTCCAGGATTGATTTCATTTTGCTGACTAATGACTTTTTTCTAGGATTAAGAAGGTAAAGATCTGTGCAAGAGCTATTTCTGACCATAGTCCAGTTTGGTTAGAGATCAATAAGGACAATAGAGATAGGCGCTCGTGGCGCGTAAATGAGAATTTGTTTAGAAATCAGAGAAATGTGGAAGAATGTAAACAGCGGATGAAGGATTTTTTTGAAATTAATATGAATAAGGATACTTCTATGGACATGGTTTGGGATGCTAGCAAGGCCTATATGAGAGGGGTGTTGATATATATGAATAATAAACACAGACGTACTTTGGAAGCCAGAAGGAAAGAATTGGAGAATGAAATTAAGGAAAAAGAAAAGGCCTTGATTTTGAACCCATTGGATGTGAAGACTAAGGAGGTTATTAAGCTATTAAGAGGACAATTCGATAAACTAATGGCTGACCAGGTGGCAACCAATTTGCGGTTTGCCAGGCATAATACTTTTTGCAATGCTAATAAGCCAGGTAGATGGCTAGCTTACAGACTAAGGAAAAAGCAAAGGGCTTCTAATATAGACAAAATTGAGCCTAAGGGAAAGGTTGTGTTTCAACAGGATCTTATTAAGGAAGCCTTTGTGGATTTTTATTCTAAATTATATGCTAAGGAGAAGATTAATGAAAAAGACATTGATGTATATTTGGAAAATGCTAGCATCCCGGTTCTTACGCAAGCACAAAAAGAGGAGATTAATCAATTGATTACAGAAGAAGAAATTCTTACAGCAATTAAGGAATTGAAGGTGGATAAAGCGCCAGGTACGGATGGTTTGACTGCGGCTTACTACAAAAATTTACAATTAGAGTTGATAAAACCGTTAAAGGAATTGTTCCAGACAATTCAGAGAGGGGGGAAAGGTGCCTCCGTCTTGGAGAACTGCTTTTATCTCTTTGATTCCGAAGGAAGATCAAGATGCTACTCAAGTAAAAAACTATAGACCGATATCACTTTTAAATACAGATTACAAGATATTTGCTAAGGTGTTGGCTAATAGATTGATGAGGGTTCTGCAACAGGTGATTCATGGGGACCAAACTGGGTTTATTAGTGGTAGGCAAATGAAAAATAATGTGAGGCATATAGTTGATGTGTTAGAGTTTTTGGAAAGGAACAACCAGATCCCTGCGGCGCTAATTTTTTTAGATGCTGAAAAAGCCTTTGATCAATTGAACTGGCAATTTTTGATGAAAGTTTTAGATAAAATGAATTTTGGGGAGAAATTTTTGCAACCAATTAGGGCATTATATCAAAAACAAACAGCCCGAATAATAGTTAACAATAGCTTGACAGAAGCATGTAATATTGAGAAGGGCACAAGGCAAGGGTGTCCGTTATCGCCTTTGTTATTTGTGTTAACATTGGAGATATTATTGGTAAAAATACGGAACTCGGAAAGAATTAAGGGTGTACAAATTAGAGATCAGGATTATAGATTGAGAGCGTTCGCAGACGATCTGGTTGTTACAGTGACCCAGCCGGAGAACTCTATTGTGGACCTGATGGAGATAATAATGCAATATGGGAAGGTTTCTGGATTTAAAGTTAATGCACAAAAAACTAAAATTCTGGCCAAAAATATGACAGTATCGCAAAAGGCTCTTTTAGAAGGATTAACTGGATTTGAGATTGTTAAAAGGGTCAAATATTTGGGGGTGCTTCTGTCGCCCTCTAATACAAAGTTATATAAAAATAACTATGAAAAATTATGGGGAAAAATTCAAAAAGAAATGGAGAGTTGGGAAAAATTGCAATTGTCTTTGTTGGGGCGAATTGCAGCAGTGAAAATGAATGTCCTGCCTAAATTTTTATTCTTATTTCAAATGATACCGGTTCTTAAGAAAGATTCTAATCTGGAGGAATGGCAGCGAGGTATCAATAAATTTGTCTGGGCAGGGAAAAGGCCACGAGTTAAACTTAAGATTATGCAGGATACTCGTGAAAGAGGTGGTCTTAAAATGCCCAATCTTAAATTATATTATGAAGCTGCTGCGTTAGCAGGAATAAGTGATTGGATTAATTTGACACAAGAGAGATTATTAAATCTTGAGGGCCACGACTTGTTGTTTGGCTGGCATGCATATTTGTTGTATGATAAGAAGGTAGATAATGTGTTTAAAGTTTATGCACAAAAAACTAAAATTCTGGCCAAAAATATGACAGTATCGCAAAAGGCTCTTTTAGAAGGATTAACTGGATTTGAGATTGTTAAAAGGGTCAAATATTTGGGGGTGCTTCTGTCGCCCTCTAATACAAAGTTATATAAAAATAACTATGAAAAATTATGGGGAAAAATTCAAAAAGAAATGGAGAGTTGGGAAAAATTGCAATTGTCTTTGTTGGGGCGAATTGCAGCAGTGAAAATGAATGTCCTGCCTAAATTTTTATTCTTATTTCAAATGATACCGGTTCTTAAGAAAGATTCTAATCTGGAGGAATGGCAGCGAGGTATCAATAAATTTGTTTGGGCAGGGAAAAGGCCACGAGTTAAACTTAAGATTATGCAGGATACTCGTGAAAGAGGTGGTCTTAAAATGCCCAATCTTAAATTATATTATGAAGCTGCTGCGTTAGCAGGAATAAGTGATTGGATTAATTTGACACAAGAGAGATTATTAAATCTTGAGGGCCACGACTTGTTGTTTGGCTGGCATGCATATTTGTTGTATGATAAGAAGGTAGATAATGTGTTTAGAGTGCATATTTTAAGACAGGCATTGTTGAGAGTTTGGAAGAAGTATAGACATAAGTTAGACTGTAAGATACCATTGTGGGCAATCCCAAAACACGCAATAGAAAATATAAATGTTGGTTTTAAACATGATGTGACTACGTATAAGGAGATTTTAAGCTTGGAAAGAAATGTCTGGTGTCTGAAACCATACAGCCTCTTGCAAGATGAGAAGATTGTTCAAACTTGGTTTCAATATATTCAGCTACGGGCCAGGTGGAAAGAAGATCAGAAAACTGGTTTTACAATGACTGATGAAAATCCGATAAAGCAAATTAGAAATCAGGGTCCAGCACATATTAAACGGATATATCTTGCATTGATAGAAATTGACTCAGAAACAGAACTTGTTAAAGATTGTATGATAAAATGGGCCCAAAACATCCAAGAAGTTATTACAATGGACACGTGGGAAAAGATTTGGGTGAGGAACGTAAAATTTACACAAGCTCAAAACTTAAGAGAGAACTTTTATAAAATGTTTTATAGATGGCATCTAGATCCTAAAAAGCTTGCAAGTATGTATCCGAATTATCAGCCCAAATGCTGGAGGTGTGGCGATGAAGATGCAACATATTTTCACATATGGTGGACTTGTAAAAAGGTTAAGGCCTTTTGGATAAAAATTTGGTGGAATATGCAGAAGATTTTCAAGCAAAGGATAAAGTTTTGTCCGCAACTTTTTTTGTTGGGAATAATTACAGATGCTACGGTTGTGGACACTAAGCTGATGTTGAATTTAATTACGGCAGCAAGACTCTTAATAGGTCAGTATTGGAAGAAGGAGGAACTGCCGACTATAGAAGAATGGACTTTAAAGGTTTCTGACCTGGCAGAGATGGCAAAGATTTCGACTTATTTGAAAGATCACTCGCAAGAACGTTATATTATGGAGTGGAGAAAATGGATTGAGTATATCCAGAACAAATATGGGACTAAAAAGTTTCATGTAGCATTTGAATAAGTCTTCCTTTCCTTTTCCTTTTTTCCTTTTTTATATATATTTAATATTAATAGTGTTTGTAGTTATCCTATATGAGCTAGAGAGTGATAGATTTTAGAGTTTATGGTTGTTAGCATATGGATGTTTATGATTTTTTTTTTTTGCTTTTATACCTTGTACTTAGCTCTGGGAAGTCGGGGGGGGAGGGGGAGAGGGGTAGGGAGGGAGGGGGAGGGGGAGGGGGGACTGTTAAAGATAAAATGTATGTTAAAACTTTTCAATTAAAAAAAAACATTTTGGATAAATGGCTGTCCATTCTCTTCTTAAAAACTTCCAGTGTTGGGGCATTCACCACTTCTGGAGGCAGGTTGTTCCACTGGTTAATTGTTCTAACTTTCAGGAAGTTTCTCCTTAGTTCTAGATTGCTTCTCTCCTTGATTAGTTTCCATCCATTGCTTCTTGTCCTGCCTTCGGGCGCAGTTTTAACACTTTCAGTTAAACCCAAACAGGTCTCATTTTTTCTTTCTTCGTGTACCTACATCCAGAGATTTGTTTTCTATATTTTCTTCCTCCCCTCTCCTATTGCAGCGACCTTTTATGCCTCCTTTTCTTTCACTTCCTCCAAATCCAACCTGGTTTATCTATAACAGTGATGGTGAACCTTTTAGACACTGAGTGCCCCAAAACTGCCCTGATCCCTTACCCGCCCCCTACCCCCCACAGAGCCACCTACTGCCTCCACGGCCCGCAGCAGATCGCCCAGGCGGCCCTGCAGTGCCATGGTGGCCACGCCCTCTGCCCGCAGCAGCATCTGCACGTGACGGGGCGTGACGGTGGAGTCTTGTCCCTCCTGCCCAGCTGCCATGTCCTTGGCTGAGTTGCTCTGCACAGGCCACACCCGGGGGGCACTTTCCTCCAGGGGTGCTGCTGGTGAGGAGGGGGCCACAGGGGGAGGCAGGGCTGGGGTGATGGCACACTTGCCCACAGAGAGGGCTCTGCATGCCGCTGCTGGCATGTGTGCCACAGGTTCACAAGCACTGCTTTAGAATATCTTCTGCTAAAAGACAAGAGATTTGTGCACATGGCAAGTTCAGGAATCAATACATTTTATAAATGAGGTACCTACCTTTACAGGAACTAGTTCTAAATGATAGTAATTTATTCCAATAATACAAATGCCCACATGAACATATTTATTGGAGGGAAATCTCAGAAGTGATTCAGCTGAATTTATCAATCTTACAAGATAAGAAAATTAGGTATTACACAACACTTATTTCTGTGGTTTTAATTTTTCCAACTATCCACTTCCCTTTTGGGGAACCATCTTATATTCAATATAATTTTCATTTTAGTGGTATGCTTTCAGATAATATGGCAGAGTACCAAACAGGAAATGGAAAAGGAAGACTGAAGAGGGAGACAGAGTTGACTTAATATTTTTCTTTTCAAAATGGTACTAATCTAATTTAAAATCTACAATTTTACTCTAGTTGACATTCTATAGGTGTTTTGATAGGACAGAATATTTTCATACTGATTGTGGGAAGAATTTATAACTTTTCTAATTATATTATGAATATTGTATAGAGAAATATGTTAACTGACCCAGTCTCCACAAAGTTACTCACTTACAGTCTCCAAAATCCTTTAAACTACACAAACATAAGAATTAAATACATATTTCAAACTGTAAATGCACAAACACACAGAACTCCGCTCACTGTTCAAACCAAGATACTCAATCCACATCTAACCACTTTGCCACCCTCATCGCGTCCGCAGATAATCGCCCGGCCGCCCTGTTTAGGGTGACCCGCTCCCTCCTTAATCAGAAGGTGAGGGAGGAGCCCTTGCAGGGTCATGTCGAGGAGTTTAGTCAACATCTGTTGGACAAAATCGCTCGGATTCGGACCGGTTTGGACTCCGACTGGGCAGAGTCTGACGATGAGGACGAGGGCAGTCTTGTCGATGTTATCTGGGAGGAGTTTGATCCTGTGACTCCCGAAGACATGGACAAGATCATGGAGAAGCTGAGCTCCACCACGTGTTTATTGGACCCGTGCCCCTCCTGGCTGGTCTATGCAGCCCGGGATGCGACACGAGGCTGGCTCCAGGCAGTGATAACTGCTTCTTTGAGTGAGGGTAGTTTTCCCACCGCCTTGAAGGAGGCGTTGGTGAGACCCCTCCTCAAGAAGCCTGCCCTGGACCCAGCTGTATTAAATAACTTTCGTCCGGTCTCCAACCTTCGCTTTCTCGCGAAGGTTGTTGAGAGCCTGGTGGCGCATCAGCTCCCTTTGTTCTTGGAGGAAGCTGATTATCTGGACCCGTACCAATCGGGTTTCAGGCCCAGGTACAGCACAGAGATGGCATTGGTCGCGCTGGTGAATGATCTCTGGCGGGCTCGGGACGGGTTGTTCCTCTGTCCTAGTCCTGTCAGACCTCTCAGCGGCTTTTGATACCATCAACCATGGTATCTTGCTGCGGCGTCTCAGGGGGTTGGGAGTGGGAGGCACAGTTCTTCAGTGGTTCTCCTACCTTCTGGGACGTTCGCAGTCGGTGTTGGCAGGGGGGCAGAGGTCGACCTTGAGACCTCTCATTTATGGAGTTCCTCAGGGATCAGTCCTCTCGCCCCTTCTGTTCAACATCTACATGAAGCCTCTGGGTGAGATCATTCGTGGTTTTGGAGTTGGTTATCATCAGTATGCTGATGATACCCAACTTTTTATTTCAACCCCAAACCATCCCAGTGATGCATTCGACGTGATGTCCCGTTGCCTGGAGGCGGTCCGGGTTTGGATGGGGAGGAACAGGCTTCAGCTCAACCCTGACAAGACTGAGTGGCTGTGCGTGCCGGCATCTCGGGAATTTCAGACTATTCCATCTCTTACTATGGGGAGTGAGTTATTACCCCCCGTAGATAGGGCGCGCAACTTGGGGGTCCTCCTAGATTCACAGCTCTCCTTAGAAGATCATATAGGAGCTGTGACTAGGGGGGCCTTCGCCCAGGTTTGCCTGGTGCGCCAGTTGCGGCCCTATCTGGACCGGGATGCCTTGCGTACAGTCACTCATGCCCTCGTGACCTCTCATTTGGACTACTGCAATGCTCTCTACATGGGGCTGCCCTTGAGGACCACTTGGAGGCTTCAACTGGTGCAGAATGCAGCCGTGCGAGTGGTGTTGGGGATTTCCCGATACTCCCATGTTACACCTCTGCTCCGTGAGCTGCATTGGCTGCCAGTTGCCCTCCGGGTGAGATTCAAGGTGCTGGTAATGACCTATAAAGCCCTACATGGCATGGGTCCAGACTACCTACGGCAGCACCTGCTGCCGGCATCAACTTCCCTCCGTCCAGTGCGCTCCCACAGAGAGGGCCTCCTCAGGGTGCCTCCGATCAGAGAATGTCGGTTGGTGGCCCCCAGGGGGAGGGCATTCTCTGTGGGCACGCCAGACCTGTGGAACTGCTTGCTGGTTGAGCTCCGGATGGCCCCCGACCTTCGCTCCTTCCAACGCGATCTAAAAACCTATTTATTTGAACAATCCGGCCTGGTCTGATGGGTTTTGGGTTTGGGTTTTTAGCATAGTTTTTAATTATTGTATTATATTGGGCATAATTATTTAATCTTTTTTAACTTTTGTATTTAGTATTTTGATATTTATTGCCCTGTACACCGCCCTGAGTCCTTCGGGCGGTGTACAGGGCAATAAATAAATAAATAATAATAAATAAAATAAATCTCTTGCTATACTCAATCCTTTCTCTGGAGTCAACATATACATACACCCACGCACATTAAGTGTCACTCTAGAATCAGCACCTATACACCTATACACTATAAACAAGCCTTCTGTATCCCGTTTTCTCTGCAGCTGCCCAAAGGCAAAAAAACCCTCTTTATTTGGGGAAATAAATATTTCTCCTTTCCTCGCAGCTGTCTGGATTTCATATTTATTTATTCTTGTGCAACCCTGACTCAAGTTGGCACCCCAAATTATTCTTCTCACTAGATAATATGGCTCCAATTAATATGAGGAACAGAGAGATGTGATAACAAATGATTTCAATAAATTAAGCATATTAACATCTTATAATTTATTTCATGATGGAATGTTTTGTTCCCAGAAAAGATTTTCTTCAGTAACTGTGATATTAACATGATCAGTATAAGTTGTTTCCTGTTGAATAACTTTATGGTTTCTCTTCCTACATCTCCAATGTGTAGGAAGACCTACACACCCCAAGAAAGAAATATTTTGGGGGATATATATATAAAAGCAGAATATATTTCCCCAAAGGATTAATAGAAAATCTTAGGCCGGAAACACACACACACACACACATACACACACACAAACTCAAGTCTCTCTGCCCCAGCCAGAAACTCAGCAGGCCAGGTCTGTAGAAATGCAGGTTTGATAATCCTTTCAGAAGGACTGGAGCCAGGAGGCTTGGAGCTGATGGGATTAGAAAAAGGAAGATCCCTAAACCAACAACCCCTCAACCAAACAAATCCAACACAGGAAGGACATAGCCATCAGCCCCAGCCCCAGGGAAGCAGGACATGATCTTTAGGACATAATAGGATTAACCCAGCACCACTAGAATACCAAAAAGGCACATTGAACCTCAGGTCAAAGTTCATGCCATAGGAACAGGAACAATTCCAAACACAAAGGCCCAAAAAGTTATAAAAACCCACCACTCCCAGCTCCATGTGATCAGCCACCCCAGAAACATGCTGCTGTCACTGAAGTTTCTGGCAACTAAATAAAAAAGAACCTTCTTTCTAAAGCAGTCTCCATTTGTTTATTCCTAGCTTGGACTGAACCCTGATGATTTTTCTTTCAACAATTGACTCACTCTTTCCACTTCTCCTATCATCTGTTGAGTCAGTTATAAATGTAATGGATGTACCCTGCATTTTAGCGACAATGATTTTTTTATACTATGTGCAGAATTCTACTTTAGTTTGCAATTTTGCATATGACATTTATCAGGTCATAGCATTTGCTATTCATTTCCCCGAAATACTTCTTGTTTGAAGAATACAAATAAGTTTGAAGTATGGGGACAGTTCAGAATGTGTGTGTAAAATACACTGGGATATTTGTGCTGAACTTCTAGCTGCCAATACTGTATTCAATTTCCCTGTTGAAATAATTTTTGTTTTCATTGTGAAATCTCATGGAACTGCAAGGAAATTACAGGCAACAGGGAGAAAGGAGAGCTGCTTAACTCATACTTTGCTTCAGTCTTCACACAAAATAAACTATAGCCTGACACACCAACCAAAAAAAAACACTGCAAAAGACACATGAGAAAAAAAAATTAAAATAAGCAAGAAAATGGTAAGAGAACTCCTACACGACCTTGACGAGTACAAATCACCAGGACCAACAGATTATATCCCAGAGTTCTGAAGGAGCTGGCAGATGTTATGTCAAAACCATTGCATATCTTTCATAAATCCTGGAGCACTGGGGAAATACCCAAGGATTGGAAAAGGGCTGATGTTGTCCCCATCTTCAAGAAAGGAAAAAAAACAGACCCAGGAAACTACAGACCAATCAGTTTAACATCAATATCTGGGAAAATCCTAGCAAAGATAATCAAAAAACACTTCACTACAAGCCAGCAGTGTGCTGCAGCAACCAAAAAAGTTAATACAATCCTGAGTTGTATAAACAGAGGCATAGAATCAAGATCACACTAAGTACTAGTACTGCTTTACAAAGCCCTAGTAAGACCACAACTGGAATACTGCAGCCAATTTTGGTCACCATACCACAAAAAAGATGTTGAGAATTTAGAAAAAATTCAGAGAAGAGCAAACTAAAATGATCAAAGGCCTGGAGGCTAAAATATACAAAGAATGGCTGCAGGACTTAGATTTGGCTAGTCCAGGAGTAGGCAACTTTGGCTCTTTTACGACTTGTGGACTTCAACTCTCAGAATTCTGGCTCAGGAATAGTGGGAGTTGAAGTTGATGAGTCATAAAAGAGACAAGGTTGCCTATCCCCTGGGCTAGTCTAAAGAAAAGAAGAAATAGGGAAGACATGATAGCAGTATTCCAGTATTAGAGGGGCTGCCACAAGGCAGAAAGGGTCAGGTTGTTCACCAGAGCACAGGACAAGAAACAATGGTTGGAAACTCATCAAGGAGAGAAACAAACTGGATTTAAGGAGAAACTTCCTGACAGCGAGGACAATCAACCAGTGGAACAGCTTGTCTCCAGAAATCCTGCGTGATCCATCACTGGAGATCTTTAAGAAAAGACTAGACAATCACCTGTCTGAGATGATGTAGGTTCTCCTGCTTAAGCAGGGGGTTGGACTAGAAGACCTCCAAGGTCCTTTCAGCTCTATTCTATTATTAACTTTCCCTACATAGTAGAAAACCTCCCATTATACATTTTGGCTATAACTTAAATATAGAGATACTTTGCATAGATTCTATTCTTATATGAGCAGCCCATCCAGGGCGCGCTGGCGGTTCACACAGTTCGCCTAAAAGTCTCCCTCTCAAAAAAACAACCTACGTGAAACTGGTAAGAGAAAAGCTGTAGCCGCGTTCCGCCATTTTAACTCGTGCCACAAACCCTCAGTCCTCTCTGACTACTGCAGCTGCGTGCGCTGGGAGTTTTACGCGTGCGCAAAGAAGAAAACCTTTCTGGCACGTGATTTCCGCAACTTTGTGACTAATGAAGTTCACCTGATAATTTCCGAAAGCAGCACGTGGCTCTGAATTTCTAGGAATGCCGTGAATTATGGCAAAACTGGGAGACGGGTTACAGGTGCTCTCAGTGGCAGTCTCTTGTGCACTTTGAAAGTCAAAAGTCGCAAAACGAGAACGGTAGTTTTTCAAAGACGTGTGACAGTCACATGCCCAATGTGGATAGTTTGACTCGGTTTCCCAGGGTTCCATGCGGTGGCTACCAACACGGATTTCGTAGAAAACCTATGGGCGGAGCCGCGAGGGGTGCCGGGAAAGCGAGGAGCATGGCTGCTGTGTTGGTGTTATCCCCTTTCCCTAAACTCTGTCGTTTTCTCCGAAACTGCTGGGGGCAGCTTGGGGGCCACGCAGGTCCATGGGGTAAGGTTTATAATGTGCTGTTCATCAGGATAGCCCTCAAGAGCTCAGTGGAAAATTTCCACGGTCATCTTCCAGCTACTCGTTGGAGGTGCTTGCGTCGCTCAATCCAAGGGGGGAATTGAAAGCTTTTTAGAAAACGGCTTTCTTATTAATTCCATGCGAATTTGCTAGTCAAAGTAGCTTCGGCTTTGGTGCTTGGATCTTTGCCTTTTGTCTGTTTGCTTGCCTGTTGCTCTTTTTCTGTTCTTTCCCAAAGCAAAAAGGGACAAAATGCAGGGAGATGATTTCCTTTGCTTTTTTTCTCGCTTTATAGTTTTTAAAGAGCAACCGATTGTTAATTAAATGGAGGATGGCATTAAAGCTGAAAGTAGAGCATTCTTATAGTATACTCCAAAACTGTTTATATCCCTCATGCGTTGTTCAGAGTCTTAACGTGTAAAAACAAAATATTAGAGAAACAATAAAAGGTTATGACAAAAGGATGTGAGTTTTAGTCCCACCTTAGGCAGGAAGCCAGCTGAGTGACCTTGGGCAAGTCCTCTAAGCCCTAAGAAGCAGGCAAAAACAAGCAGCTTCTGAAATTTTGCAAAGAAAACCGCAAGAAATAGTCCCAACTTTCGCCATGAGTCAAAAACTGACTTGAAGGCACATACAAAAAGATGAAGGACAAGAGAGATGATTTTTCATTTTTTAAAAAATTGAATGATATGAAATACACACACACTTTGGATTCTGAGCCTGTGCATTCCATTATATACTTATTCAGAACAAAGTTCACTTGTTTTCAGGGCTGCCTAATTCCTCTTAAGTGTTTAAAATTACTATCATACTTAATAGACCTTATGTTAATGCAGCGATTTTTAATTGTTCAATAAATATGCTGAAGTTCCCTGCATGAGTCCGAAAGCTTGGAAGACTAAGCCTCTGGTACTGGTGATCGATTCAGATCACATGTTAAAAGAGTGCTGCTAATTTCAGATGTCGTTGGTTTAAAATCTAAATGCTAGTCAGTTCACAATGAACCTCCTTAAAAAAGGCTTTAAACTATTTTAAATAGACTAAGATATGAAACTATTTGAGTTGATATCTTTTTCTTTAGCTCCTGCTTTAACAATACAAGCTCCAGATTCTTTACTCAATCCTGTGGAAGAGAAAACTGAGTATTTTGAAAACCCCAGCTTTTTAGACAGCATACTTTGGATGCCAGCTCCAAAGTCAAGGCGAACAATTGAGGTGAATCGCACCAGACGAAGGAATTCTAACCATCTTATAAAAATAAAGGTAAATTGTTAAATTTTCCTTGCAGAAAATTGGACTTTGTTTCCCTTGCATTGCTTTTAAATGTTTTGTTTTTCACTATCAATAGGACTTGGCAAGTAAGTTCAAAAATATAAATGAACATCTGTTTCAATGAATTTGCTGTGAATGTATAATATAAATCTGGGCAGTATGTGGCTGCATGAAATCCCTGCCAGCTGCAAATGTAGAAGCAGAATTGATTGCAAAATAGCTGTATTTTAGTGTGGTTTTGCTTTTATTTGTTTACTTTAATTTCTAACCCCATGAAAAACAAATTGTTCCAGCTAAACAACTATCCATCTAACCCCCATGGCAATTATTTTCTGCCTCGTTTCAGGCTGATTTTTAAGTAGGAACAAGAGATTCCTGGGAAAGGAATCACTTTATACCCACTCGAGTTTCTGTCCTTCATATGCTGTCCCCAAAATTAAAAAAATCCAGGCTAAAATAAATTTCCTCCTACTTCTTGATCAAACAGCCACCTGCAGCCCTGTAGCACATCAAGGGTCCGAGATCCAGATCCAACCCTTCAAATATTGCCTGTTCCTACTAAAAATTAAAATACTAACTTGCAGACATACTTTGATTTCTACATAGCATTAGATAGTACTGTTCTTGTTGCATTAGTTTTATTATTTTGATAGGTTGTTTAATCCTATTTTGCACTCCATTTTATTGTTACGTTAATGAAAAAAGTTAAGAATTTTTATAATTATTCTCTCACCGCTGCATTTTAAAACTTGCTTTTTTTCTTTTAGAGAAACATAGATATTTGTCCTGAATGTGGCAACCTGAAAGAGAAGCATGTTCTTTGCGGCTATTGTTATGAAAAGGTTAAACAGGAAACCTATGCCATAAGAAATCAAATTAGATTATTGGAAAATGGACCACATAAGGCTCCCGCTACAGAAAGCATTGTGCTCTATACAGGAGAAAAACCCAGAAATGAAGATGAAGACAAGCGAATTATCGAAAGGAACAGGAAACGTCCATCTTGGTTCACATTGGACTAAACAGACATCAAAATGGAATGTTTGATTCCTTATACAAATACTAGTTTGGATAGTAATACGTCTAGAAGACCGTACGGTACTTTGTGCTGTAGTTGCTCAAGCATGCTATTTGCAGGACTATGTGTATGAGTTGTTTGTACTTTTTAAAGACTCTGGGTTTTGTTTGGTCTTTTAATATTCACCCAGAATTTAATTCTACATTTGGAATCTGTATGAATAGGGGAATTGGCTGTTAACGTAGTGATACCATAACCTTATAGTAACCTAAATAAGTTATCATTTGAAGAAGTGGGGTGTAACTACATGCAAAGATGGATTGTATGTTATTTCAGCTTGAATTTAAAATCCATTTGCAATTAAAGCATATTCAATTTCATGCGTCCTCTATTATTTAATTTTGCAGGCAATTTTTTGAGAAAGGTAGATGCCTGAGGAATACAGCTATATGGATGGCATCATGCCCAACCTAAATTTCTAGCTATTAACCAAAGTCTCCATTTAGTTTAGCCTGCAGTCTAAACTAAACTTGAATAAACTTGTTTGTTTGGATTAAAGTGGCTGCCCATATTACTCTGGGCACCTAACAACAGATAAGAGTACTCTACAAAATGGAACCAAAAAGACATAGGTACTGTCAGAATCCATTTATATCTCATTTCATAATTGTATAGGTAGAACAACGTGCTATTACTGGGGATTCTGCCATCTCTCCGAGGGGGGGAGAGGATGGTTACTAAAGCGATTTTCAACAGGGGATGTTTTAACGGGGGAAGGGAGGGGGACAGACAGGTCTGGTTTGTATCTTCATTTACAACTGAAAAGGAAAGCAATAACCATAAAACCAAGGAGAGTTCCCTTTCCCATGGAAGGACCTGACACCCAGCAACTGACGACAGACTAACCAAATGGATGAGGGGAGGGGCTGAAATGGGAATGGTTTATATAGGATTGAAATGTAACTTTTCTCAGATTCTGTCTTGTATTGCCACAATCGATTCCATCCTAGTAAACATTTTCCTTTTGGACTAAACTTGCATCCAAGAGTTCTTATTTCCTAAGATGTGGATTGAGGTGGGTCCTGACAGTAGACGGAATCTGCTATAAGAGTCAACCTGGAAGGGAAAACCTTACCAGGGGACTTTGCAACAAATACAATGTCTGGCGACGAAGCAAGAGAGGAGGGAAGCCCCATGGAGGGGGAGTCTTCCCCCCAAATGGAATCCCAGAGACAATGGGAAGCTGAAGCAGCATATTCCCCCGGGGAAGAAGCGGTGGAGCAGTACGACCGAAAACCCCGGTGGTCGATGGGCGTTGGAAGGAAAAGTGAGTGGGAAAAGGCTTCGGGAGAAAAGACCCTGAGGCGTAGTAACCACCAACCGGAATGGAGGCAAGAGATGGAGAGTTCCCTGCATGCCAGCGAGGAGGAGCGGATCCTGGAAAAGGCCATTGATCTGATGAAAGCAACCCTGAGTTCACTGAGGGAGGAGAGAGCTGAAAATCGCAACCGAGGCAGCGCCTGGGGACGCAACTGGAAAGGTAACGGAGGGGATCCAACACCTGAAACCCCGGGGCCATCCAATGGAACAGGAATTGCTGCCTCAGCAGTACCCACCCCCCCCAGAACCACAGATGGGGACCAGGATGAGGAGCGATACCGGCCACGGCGCAGACAACGCTCCAGCCAAAGACTCCCACCCCTGGAAGTCAAATTCAAGGGGGAGCCATCATGACTGGGATTTTTCCTAACCCAAGTCCTCAGCTACATGGAAGAGTACGGATGGGACATCCCCAGTGACAAAACACGCATCCGAATTGTGCAATCTGCCCTGGACGGGACGGCTGCAGACTGGGTGGTGAACTTGCATGACTCCAACGCCCCAGAACTCAACGACTTCAACCGATTCATGTCATCTTTGAGGCGACGGTTCGAGGATCCTTTGGCTGACCGTAAGGCCCGGGAGAGAATCAAAACGGTGAGGCAGGGCAGGCGAGCAGCGGCTGATTATACCCAAGAATTCCGAGCCATTGCCAGCAAGCTGAACTGGCCAGAAGACATCCTCCTTAGCCACTTCAAAGACGGTCTGAACTACGACCTGTATGATGCTTGCCTGCCTCGAGGAGACCCACCCCACCTCGACGACTGGTACATCCTGGCGGAGGAAGTGGAAATAGACCTACTGAAGAGACACCGCAGAGGAAAACCATGGGGACGCCTGCCACCCGAGCAGACACGCGAGGGGGAAAACCCACCAGCCACAGCCAAAAAATCAACAAGTTGTTTCAACTGTGGGAGAGAGGGCCACCGTGCTGCAGAATGTCGTTCAAAAGCCCCCCCACGAAAACCAGAGGCATCATCCTCCAAGAAGCCGGGAAAGCCCCAAGGCAACACAAAAGAATCTTCCATGAAGGGGACAGAGGCTGTAGAGTCCACAATTCCTGCCAGGAACTGGGACTGGACTCCGGCCTGCACCGCAGGGACGGTGGACAACTCGGAAGACAGCTCAGAGGGAGAACCATTGGTAAGTGGACCCCTTCCACCCATACTTAAGACAGTGACTATATTAGCTTCCCCTATGCCTGAAGCAGCCAAAAGAAAAGCTCTGATAGACTCTGGGTGCATCCGCTGCCTTATCAGCCCAACGCTGGTGGAGAGATTGAGCATCCCAGTGAGGAGGCTAAAACAACCAATCTCTTTTAGTCAATTAGATGGGACAATAGCAGGGGGAGGACCAGCCACCCTAGCCACTTTACCAATCCACCTATCACTGGGGCCCCATGAGGAGGACATAACGTTTATAGTGGCCCCAGGCATGGAATGCCCAATGATCCTAGGACTGGAATGGCTGAAGAAATGGAACCCCGGGATAAACTGGAGGACAGCAGAACTCAATTTCCCAAAGGGGGGGCAGAAGAACTTAGACTCCAAAAGCACCCCCCTAACCCAGAGGGAGGAGACAGCAGCAGTGGGGAAAGAGAAGGGATTACCAGAGATACCGGAGGAATACAGGGACCTGGCTGAGGTTTTCAGTGAGGAAAGAGCAGATGAGCTTCCCCCCCACCACCCCACAGACTGCACCATAGAATTCAAACCTGGGGCAAAACTCCCAAAACCCAGGATGTATGCCATGAGCCCAAGGGAAATGGCAGAATTGGAGAGATTCATAAAGAAAAATTTAGAAAGAGGATTTATTGAGCCTGCCAAACCCAAAGTGGCCGCCCCGGTTCTGTTCAGGGAGAAGAAGGATGGGTCCTTTCGTTTGGTTGTGGACTATAGAAATTTGAACACAATTAGTGAATGTAATCTGTACCCCCTTCCCCTAATGAAGGATATGTTATCCCACCTATCGAAAGGAAAGATTTTTACCAAACTAGACTTGAGGGAAGCATACTACCGTATTAGGATTAAG
This sequence comes from Vipera ursinii, assembly GCF_947247035.1. NCBI lineage: Eukaryota > Metazoa > Chordata > Lepidosauria > Squamata > Viperidae > Vipera > Vipera ursinii. The sequence goes on along the minus strand of NC_139517.1, from coordinate 65,916,251 downwards.
GAAGGAGACGAATGGAAGACTGCATTCAACTGCCCAATGGGGTGCTATCAATTCAAAGTATTGTCATTTGGACTGCAAGGGGCCCCCGCAGTCTTTATGCAATTAATTAATGACGTGCTGAGAGAGCACCTATATAAGGGGGTCCTGGTTTACCTCGATGACATCCTTATCTTCACAGAGACCAAAGAGGAACATATCAAACTAGTCAGAGCAGTCCTGAAGAAGTTGCGAGCTGCCCACTTATATGCTAAATTATCGAAGTGTGAATACCATCAGGAAAAAATCGACTACCTGGGATATCGCATATCTCCAGAGGGCATCGAAATGGACCCTGAGAAGGTCAGGGCAGTACTAGAGTGGGCACCCCCCCGCACACGGAAGCAATTGCAAAGTTTCCTGGGGTTTGCAAACTTCTACCGCCAATTCATCCCCGCATTTGGCCAAATAGCCATGCCCCTCACAAATTTGTTGAAAACGAAGGGGGGGTCACCCGTGAAACCCAGCCAGCCTCTGAAATGGTCAATGGAATGTTAAGCAGCATTTGAGAGGCTAAAGAGACTTTTTTCTGCTGAACCTGTCCTAAAACACCCAGATCCCGACAAACCTTTTGTAATACAGGCAGATGCGAGTGATGTAGCGGTAGGAGCCGTACTATTACAAGAAAATGATGGGGGGACATTGCAACCATGCGCATACACATCCAGAAAACTCACAGAAACAGAACAACGCTGGCCAATATGGGAAAAAGAGGCATTCTCGTTGAGGTGGGCATTACTAACATGGCGCCAATTTTTAGAAGGAAATAAAATACCTTTCCAGGTCTGGACAGACCACAAAAATTTGGAAGCACTAAAAACACCCAGGAAGCTCACTCCTAAGCAAGCCCGCTGGTCCCAACATTTTCACCGATTCACTCTCAAACACTTTCCGGGGGGAAAGAACTTCCTGGCAAATGCATTATCCCGCATGCCCCAATATAACAGCACAAGAGTTACTGACTTTAAACCACTTGTACCGGAACAACAACTGGCAGCACCAGTCACCACCAGGGCACAAGAAAAAATGAAGCCGAAGGTAGATAGCCAAACTGGAATAGAATTCAGGAAATCTTTGGAAAGTGATGAATGGTTCCAGAAAAATAAACATGTGTGCACAATTAAAGATGGACTGCCGTGGGTCGGGGAGAAGCTATATATACCTGCCACACAGAGAATCAATTTCATGCAACTGTGCCATGATACAAAATCAGCAGGACACTTTGGCTTTGTAAAAACCTTACACTTAACTAAAAGGCAATTTTGGTGGCCATCTATGAAAAAGGACATAGAAAGCTATGTGGGTAGCTGTCAAATTTGTGCGATGGCCAGAAGACTGCAAGGGAAACCGCCAGGTCTGTTACAACCGGTGGCAAACCCCTCAGCCCCATGGAAAGAAATAGCCATGGATTTTATCGTAGAACTGCCAGAAAGTAATGGAAACACCGTAGTCTGGACTGTCACAGATCTGTTCTCTAAGCAAGTACACTTCATACCTTGCCAAAAAATCCCGACTGCAAAAGCATTAGCAAAACTTTTTGTACAGCATATTTACAGATTGCACGGGGTACCACAACGCATCATATCTGACAGAGGGGTGCAATTTACGTCGGCATTTTGGAAAGAATTTTTATCCCTCTTAGGAACCACCCAAGGACTGTCATCTAGTCACCATCCTCAGACAGACGGAGCTTCTGAAAGACTTAATAATATACTTGAACAATATCTGAGATGCTATATTAATTTTCAGCAGTCCGACTGGACGGACCTACTGCCTTTTGCAGAAGTAGCATATAATAATGCAGTCCACTCAAGCACAGGTTACACTCCTTTTCAAGTAGCTACAGGCCAGAGTTTCAACCCAATACCAGAACTAACCCCAAAAGAACCGGTTATCCCTTATCTGAAGGAATGGATTGCTCAATTACAAAATACATGGCCAATCATTAGGAAAGCGTTGGAAGATGCCAGAAAAGCATACAAGACACAGGCAGACAAAAAAAGAACCGATCCCACACCATTTAGGGTAGGAGAGATGGTATATTTATCCACAAAATACCTGAAATCACTCCAACCCTGTAAAAAACTAGGACCAAAATATATTGGACCCTTTCCAATTAAAAGAATCATAAACCCAGTAACAGTTGAATTAGAACTACCCAAAAATCTTAGACGAATACACCCAACCTTCCACTGCAGTCTATTAAAGAGAGAACAACAATCACCACTACGAGAAAAAATCCCACCACCACCACCGGTGGTACCCTGAGGAGGCCCTCTGTGGGAACGTACAGGACGGAGGGACGTTGACGCCGGCAGTAGGTGCTCCTGTAGGTAATCCGGACCCATGCCATGTAAGGCTTTGTATGTCATCACCAGCACCTTGAATTTCACTCGGAAGGCAACTGGAAGCCAGTGCAGCTCATGGAGCAGAGGTGTAATATGGGAGTATCGGGAGACCCCCAAAAGAACTCGTGCAGCTGCACTCTGTACCAGCTGAAGCATCACTGGTGTGGTTTCTGGTTAATCCATTGTCATATATAACAATAATATATAATATCTATATAACTTCAGAAGCCATAGGCACGCCAGTAGTTATAAAAAGTCATCTACTGAAGCATATTGGACAGTTCAGAATGCAATACTGTTTTGCTTAAGGAGCCTATCCCTCCTAAGCTAAAATTCATTTGTATTCAAAATTTTATTTCTTTAATTGTATTCAAACAAGTGCTTAGTCTTTAAGTATTCCATCAAACAAGTCCCATCATCTAATTTCTTAATTCTGGCTTTAGCCCTTTCTTTTTTTGCCAAACACTTTTCCTAACTAATATGTTCCATCGAATCCCAAGATCTTCCCATGGTTTTGTAGATGTTGTCAGTACAAAAGATAAGTCAATTAGAGTGTTTTTGTGGGAATATTCCTCAGAGATCTTTTTCTTTGTTTCTCTCTTATTTTCTCCCATCACCTTTTTTCTCTCAAGTTCTTGGAATCTTGATAGATAGGTTATCTTTTCCATCTGGATTACATCACAGTTCCTTCCATTATTAAATTCCATCTCTAAGTTTCTTTCCACTAATTAATGTTCAATTATCTACTTTACTTGATCTCTCTTTTTGTTTTCTGATCATTTGTTTGTTGTTACATTAAATTAAGAATGTATTCATTTCAGTTTCCTCATGGTTTGCAATCAATGTTATTTGTATTTGTTGTAACATAACATACATTTCCTCCTGGGAAGTATTTATTTTTTCTTGTTATGTTCTTTCTGCAGATCTCTGATGCTCCATAATGACCAAAAACCAAAATTTTCCTTTCTTTGCCAACCTGCTCTATGGAGTAGAGAGTTGGTCTCTGATAGAAGGCCACCTGAAGAGACTAGAGGCATTTGAAATGTGGATTTACAGGTGGCTGTTACATATAAGCTGGGTTGACAAGATCAGAAATGAGGGAAAGCCAAGGGAAATCATCAAAACAATTAAAAAATGAAAGTTAGAATATTTCGGATGTGTGATGTGACACCCAGAAAAATATGGCATACTCCATTTAATCCTCAAGGGAAAGACTGAAGGCAAATGAGGTTCAGGCGGAAGAAGAACATCATGGCTTCAAAATCTAAGGGACTGGTTTGGATAAAACTCAGCTGCACTTTTTCATGCAGCTGCTGATAAAAACAGAATCACCAACATGATTGCCAATGTCTGATAATGGATATGGCACAAGAACAAGAAGAAGATAATTCTATTCTGCATAAATTTAATTTGCCGCTTCTTTTTAGTGGAGGGTGGAGCAGAAATCTCCCCCCTCTCACTTTCGGAGGATTTTTATTTCTGGGTTTGTTTTTTTCAGGAAATCAATCAGGCAGAAGAGAGAAAATGAATATTCTTACCCAGTTCAGTCACGCTGTTTATGATCATGCTTAATTTAGTACTTTTTGGCTTTGGCTGCATGTAGCTTGGGCTAGACTCATGAATGATGCTAGCCTTTCTTCTGCTGGTTTCTGGAGAGCTTTCCCCAGATGTCCGGATTGACCACTGTATCTCCACAACTTGTGGGGCTTCTCCTTCTTTGCCACCTCTTTGGGGTGGTTTTGGCCCATTTAGGGTCCTTAAACAGAAAGAAAACAGCCGTAGAGTGCAGAGCCCCGCAATCCCACAGCTGTTGCGCTAACTGTGCAAAACCAGAAACCCTTACATCAGTGATGGTGAACCTTTTAGAGACTGAGTGCCCAAACTGCAATCCCAAACCCACTTATTTATTGCAAAGTGCCAATATGGCAATTTAACCTGAATACTGAGGTTTTAGGGTTAGGGTTTACATTAAGGTTAGGGTTAGGGGTTAGGGTTATACCAGGGCTTTTCAACCAGTGGTATGGATACTACCTGTGGTACATTGGTACCTGGCAGGTGGTATGCGACCATCCTAGAAAAGTGGTAGCAGGGGAGGGGAATGAGCTGAACTGGTGGCAGCACCGCACAAACCCGAGCGAGAGATGGCTGGAGCTGCAGGGCTGTCAGGGCTCAGTGAAAGCACCAGGATGAGTGCCAGTCTCCAGCTGGAGCTCGGTGCTGATCCCAGCGCTTCTGCTGAGCCCAGAAGAAGCACCGATCAGCTGGAATGTTGCAGCATCTCCAGGGTCTTGTGATTTACATTCAGATGCTTGGCAACTGATTCATATTTATGATGGTCACAGTGTCCCAGGGTCATGTGAAGTGACCAAAACCTGCTGCAACCACCCAGAAGACAAGGGAAATAAAAACCAAACACTGCCCCCATCCCACCCCCACTGCCAATCCTCAACAGAAATGCTCACAACAATGAAAACCTTGGACAGGAGGAACAGCGCCGCCGGGCAGGCAGGCAGGTGTCTTGCTTGGCTGTGGTTTGGGGGGCACTTTTTTCAATGCCATTGTAACTTCAAACAGTCACTAAGCGAACTGTTGTAAGTCGAGGACTAACTGTACTTCATCACTTTTTTCCTTTTTTTTGTTTTGGTCATTAGGTTTTTGACACCTTGCTAGGCGACTGGTGGTACTCGGATGTTGTCATATCCTAAAAGTGGTACAATGGGTGAAAAGGTTGAAAAGCCCTGGGTTAGACTTAGGGTTTACATTACTATCTTTTGTCTTAAAAGAAAAACACAATAATAGAGATTTCAATGATACAAATAACTTTTATTGAAAGTTAAAAATTTGCATTTGGCATGCTTTTGACCAATTGTGATTTTTACTATTGTATGTATGCTGATAATTTGTCTAACCTTGGCTCATACTTTGTAAGTCTGAGAGCAACACATGCAGCACTCAGGTCATCTGTTAGACTGTTTCTGGTGTCAAATTTTATATAATTCAAAGCTGAAAACAGCTGTGAGCAAACATAAGATGATCCAAACAAAGTAAGGAAACCAGTCCCAAGTGCTTTCATTGACTTAAAATTATTTGGCAGAGAATTCCACACTTTAAGGATTTCATTTTCAGAACCAACTGTGCTGTTCTTTGCCATCCCTTCTATCTTCTCAAGTGTTTCATGCAGGTCATAGAATGTGTAGCACACATTTCCCATACACAGGAGGAGTGCAGACCTCGATCATCCATACAAGCTCTCATTTTCCCATTAGCAGGAGCCCAGGTTGGTTCCTATGAACAGCAGCCAATACAATGTTCCCCCGCACAATCCCAATACAGTAAGTGCCATGTTTGTCCTGTCCTCTCATATAGCATACAGACCAGCTTCTTTCTCACTGATGTCACCTCCTTTGCTGCTTCCCTCAGCCTGTGCTGTGCAGTGAGGGCTGAGTGGGTGCCTGGCTGGCTGTATGAGTGGCTGGAACATAGGAACATAAGAAGAGCCCACTGGATCAGGCCAATGCTCCATCTAGTCCAGCACCTGTATCTCACAGTGGCTCATCTATAATAAGGAGGTAGCACATACCCATCAGGGCTAGTAAGCCGTGATGGACTTTTCCTCCAGAAATTTGTCCAGTCCCCTCTTAAAGTCATCTAGGCTAGATGCCATCACCACATCCTGTGGCAAGGAGTTCAACAGGTTAATTACATGCTGCGTAAGTGGGTGTTGCTCTTTTATTGAGCAGGGGGAGAGTAATTGGTCCTCCGCACCCCAGCAGTATCTTTTCTGGTGGCTGTCTGCTGGTGTAGTATAAAGTAACATTTTTGTACTATGGTGATTCATTATAAATACATCTTTGACTAAAGAGCTGTCTTCTATGGACTTTAAAGTTCCTGTGGAAAAAAATTATAAAACTTTGTTGTGTGGATATATACTGGATTATACATTTTTGTGCTAAATCACAGAATCCATTTTATTTATCCTCATGTGTAGAAATATGTATGTTTGTAGAAATATGTATGTATGTTTAGAAATATGTATAGGGACGCGGTGGCTCAGTGGGTTAGGACGCTGAGCTTGTCGATCAGAAGGTCGGCAGTTTGGCGGGTCGAATCCCGAGTGCCGCGTAACAGATTGAGCGCCTGTTACTCGTCCCAGCTTCTGCCCACCTAGCAGTTCGAAAGCACGTAAAAATGCAAGTAGAAAAATAGGGACCACTACGGTGGGAAGGTAACAGCGTTCCGTGCGCCTTTGGCGTCTAGTCATGCCGGCCACATGACCACGGAGACGTCCTCGGACAAACGCTGGCTCTTCGGCTATGAAACGGAGATGAGCACCGGCCCCTAGAGTCGGAAACGACTAGCACGCATGTGCGGGGGAACCTTTACCTTTACCTTAGAAATATGTATGTGAATTTGTGGGGAGTATTTCCAAAAGTAAATTAGGATTTCCTGACTTTATATCATAAAAATATAGATTTAAACTTTTACAATGCAGTCAAAAAGACAAATGTGATATACCCATCATTACTTCGGGAAGGATACCACTAAACACATAATTAAGATCATTTTAACCTTCCTGGATCTGACTACTCAGAACAATAAAAATACCAACATTTCAGTGTTGCTAAGGACAGAAGAAGGTAAGTACTACAGTACTTCAACTCATGCAGATTACAATAATCCTAAATGGAAAGATTAAAATGGTTTCACAATCAAGAGTTCTTCTCTTTTAACCTAATCTGTTCAGAAGAATAATAAAGAAACACTTCCCTTGCTCGAATTTCAACAAGGGAACCACAAGGCGACAACATGAAAGACAATTTGGACTGTTGGTTAAGCACTAGGCTAGAAACAGGGAGATTGCAAGTTCTAGTCCTGCTTTAGGCATGAACATTAGGTCAGTCACCTTGAGCGACTTTAGGTCAGTCACTCCCTCATAACTGAACTCATCTCACAGGGTTGTCATTGCTGTGGGGAAAATAGGTTGAGGAATGAGTATTAGGCTTGAGTTATTTATAAAGACAGGATAAATATGAACCAAGATGTACCTCAGCAGAAGTGACTGGGGGAGTGAGGGGATGGGAGCTAACCACGTAAAATTATTAAACAGACCATGATGTTAGTAGTGCTATCATAAAACCCTGCTGCTTTCCCCCACATTCAAAGCACCTCCCACCAGCCACTGCTTCCCCCACCCACCCCCAATGGAGCACCCCACTGCCGCCACTGCTCTCCCCCGCACAAAGCGCCCTACCACCACTGCTACCCCCCCCATGGAGCACTCCAGTGCCACTGCTGCTTCCCCCCAGGATGGAATGCTCTGCCACTGCTTCACCAAGTGGTGAAGGTGGAGTTTGGGAGGCAGTGGCAGGGCATAGCCCAGGCATCACCCAGCAGCAGCAGCAAAGCTCACCCTCCCCACTCAAGAGGCCACTAGTGGCTCCTCAGCTCCCTCCAAGTTGAAGAAAGTGGAAGTGCAGCAGCGGGATTGTTCTCAATAAAGTGGGTGCACACAAGTGAGCAGTGCACCCGGCTCTTATTGTTTGAGAACAATCACGCTGCTGAACCTCTGTTTTCTTCAATGCAGACAGAGCAGAGGCACCCAAGCCACTGGCATCCACTTGAGTGGGGAGGATGAGGAAGAGAAGAGCTGGCTGGCCAGGCAAGGAGTAGGTTGGGCGATGGTGGCTGACTGGCTGGGGCCCCTCGGGGGGGGGAATCTGCCAAGCCTCATGGCAGTGGCATTGGCAGCTCCCCCTGCCCAGCTCATGAGGTGTTACCCCCCCATTGATAGGGCTCGCAACTTGGGCGTCCTCCTGGATTCACGGCTCAATTTTGAAGATCACATAGGATCCGTGACCAGAGGGGCTTTTGCCCAGGTTCGCCTGGTGCGTCAGTTGCGTCCCTATCTAGACCGAGATTCCCTATGCACAGTCACCCATGTGCTCATGACCTCCCGGTTGGACTACTGCAATGCTCTCTATATGGGGCTGCCCTCAAGGACCACTCGGAGGCTTCAGCTGGTGCAGAATGCTGCTGTGCGAGTTGTGATGGGGGTTTCCCGATACTCCCATGTAACACCTCTACTCCGCGAGCTACACTGGCTTCCGGTTGTCCTCCGGGTGAGATTCAAGGTGCTGGTGATGACCTATAAAGCCCTAAATGGCTTGGGTCTGGGATATTTGAGGGAACACCTACTGCCGGCATCAAGTTCCCTTCGTCCTGTGTGCTCCCACTTGGAGGGCCTTCTCAGGGTGCCGCCGGTAAAAGACTGCTGGTGGATAACACCCAGGGGGAGGGCCTTCTCAGTGGGTGTGCCATCCCTTTGGAACCAGCTGCCCATGGAGCTTAGGACTGCCCCCGACCTTCGGTCATTCCGCCAGGACCTGAAGACCTGGCTCTTTGAGCTTTCTGGCCCAGGCTGAGAGTTTTTTAATTGGGGTTTTATTTTTTTTCAGGGATCTATTTTAATTATTTTTAACTGTTTTTAACTCTTGTATTGTATTGATGTTTTTAAATACTTTGTAAACCGCCCTGAGTCCTACGGGAAACGAGCGGTATATAAATTCAATAAACTTATAAACTTATAAACTTATTTCCCCAGCTTGGTACAAGATGCTTGGCAGAACCCCCCCCCCTTCCCACCCCTGATCAGACCCATGCAGCACCTTCTTTCCAGGGCCAACTAGATACCAGATTCCAACTTCGCGAGATCTTTTTTTTCCATGAGAAGTTGGAATTGATTGGTTGAACTTTTTTTTTTAGTCCCACAACTTCTTTTGTTTGTGGGACTGCACATGGCAGTAGAGGACAGGTAGCCACAGCAGAGGGATGAAAGAGCCGCATGCGGCTCTGGAGCTGTGGATTGCCAACCACTCGTCTAAAGTGAAAAGGTTTATAAAACCCAGCTTAAAAAGTCACTTGCCCAGGGAGATTTTAATGCAGGTTGTTCAGATGGACAAGACTGAAGGCCTAGGACTGGGGTAACGGTGTGCATGCCCACAGAGAGGGCTCAGAGTGCCACTTCTGGCACACATGCCATAGGTTCACCACCACTGCCTTAGATGTTCTGTTTTAACAGCCTTCCAGATGAGGTCCAACTAGATACTAGATGAATCTTTTGGGATAAGATATTCCATAAGAAGGGCTACCATGGTAAAACACTTTCTCTATGTCCCATCCACCTATTGTTGTAGATCAAACAGCCATGTAACCAAAATATAGCTAAAGACATAAATTAAATAAATACAAACAATTAAATTTAATTAAAACCTGTAGAAGAATTTTTTTTAACCAATATCCTAAATCCTGAGAGAATGAGGGGCAGATGTAGCTTCTTAGGGAACACATTTCAATCCAGTATGCAGGAAAAAAATTATAATGGAAATCTCTTTGAATAGGCTTCTCCTGCTCTTCTATGACCAAGCAGAATCATATAAGGATGGGCAGTCCAACAGATACACAAGAAATAACTTTATGGCAAAAATTACTCATTAAAAAAACTAAAAAAGAGGATCCAAATATCCAAAATTAGCTGATTACAGTGAATCTTTTGCATCCATGCATGCCAACAGCCAATTAATTGAAGAGAGCTTGAACACACTTGCACTTCAATAAAAAGATTCAACTGAAAAAGAAATTATTTATCACTAAAACTGATAAGAATGAAAAGTAACAGAAGGAAAACAAAGGTATTACATATAATAAAGGAGCATAACAGGTACATTCCTTACTGACAACATGGTAGTTTTGATATACAGGTTTGCATGAAGGCTCTGACTGTTTTAAAAAGTTGTCCTGTCCTTACTGGCAGGTACAAACTGTAAAAATTATACAATAATGTGAATCTTGAATATCCTGTTTTTGATTAATCAGTGACAGAAACACAGTCATAGGTCTCCTTTATAATGGTCCCTGATGTACAATCTTTATAAATTATACATGGCTGTATAATAAAAAAATAGAAAAATATCTTTAAAAATATGATCTGTTATTGAGTCACATAATTTAATTTAAATTGACTCTCCATAGCACCAAAGTGAGAACTAAACTGTTTCATTTGCCAACCTGTCAATACAACTTGAGAAATCCAATCTGTCAAACATATAATGCCAAGTTCATGGGGGAGAAAGTAAGTTATACAAGCATCTAAGTTATCTTTCAAACATTATATATTAATAGTGGGACTATTTATTAATATTTATGTTGTTCACAGTCCTGATTTGTTTCCATGCTAGCTAAAATAATGTTAGAGTTTCTCTGTTTTCTATAAATTTTTCTATTAATAAACAAGCATATATGAAAAGGCTTGATTGAACTATTTGAACCATTAACAGTGTACAGAAGGATATAACCTTAACAGCTTATAGAAATATCTTACATCTAGCTGATATTTAATAAATTGGTATATTCAAATATTAAACTAAATGATAGATTAATATATTCAGAATACAATTTATAATATTTACATTCAAAAAATTGCAAGTTTAATTACTGATTTCTGAGGCAGAATTGGGAAACTTATGTCTGATATCAGGAAAAACTGCTGTCTGTCAGTGGAGATTGCTGTATTGGTAGCTGGATGAAAAGCAGATGATAAGCCTTGAGATGATCCAATTAATTTAAGGAAATTTCTCCAAAATTTCACTGTGAAGTGTACTCCTCTATCTGAAATTATACACACTGAGGGGCGCCATGCAGTTGGTAGATATGTTTCAGGAACAATTTAGTCAGTCGTTGTGCAGATGGGAGTCCTTTACAGGCGATAAAGTGAGCCTGCTTTGAAAACAGATCTATCACAGTCCAGATGATAATATTTCCTCTACTGTTGGGTAGGTCTACAATAAAGTCCATAGCTATTTCTTACCATGGTTGAGAAGGGTCTGCTACTGACTGCAGTAGCCCAGGGGTTTTCCCTGGAATTCTTTTCATGGTGGCACATACAGTACAACTCTTGACATAGTTTTCCACATCTCATTTTAGCCCCAGCTACCAAAATTGCTGGTGGATGAGGTGTAAAGTTTTTAAATATCCAAAGTGTCCAGCCTGTTTTACATCATGGTTGTGTATGAGAGCATTGAGATGCAGGGTTTCAGGTAGATACAATTTCCCCCCCATGTATGCCAAACCATCCCTGCATATTAGGAAGGTTTGGTTATCTTTGAAGCATTGATCAGTAAGGAATTCTCGTTTTATCTTCTTCACTCCCAGGTCATCAGGATTAGGGGTTCTGTGAGGTGTGAGTTGTGCTGCAGGTGGCGAACTGGGGATAATTGCCTCATAGACCTCTTCGCATTCACTTTTGTACTGTGGCAGTCGGGAAAGCACATCAGCTAGGAAGTTTTTCCTTCCCGGTATGTACTTTAAAGTAAAGTTAAAATAAAGTACTGTGCCCATTGCACTTGCTTTGGGGACAATTTGTGGGGAGTTTTTAGTGTCTCTAAATTTTTGTGATCTGTCCATACTTCAAAAGGCACCTTGCTCCCTTCTAAATAGTGTCGCCAGTTTAATAGCCCCCACCTAATTGGGAAGGCCTCCTTCTCCCAGACTGTCCATTTTCTCTCACCTTCTGTGAATTTCTTAGAGGTGTAGGCAGAAGGTTGAAGGACTCCACTTTTATTCTTTTGTAGTAACACAGCTCTGACTGCCATGTCACTGGCATCTGCTTGAATTACAAAGGGCTCCCCAGGGCAGGGGTGCTTTAGGACTGGTTCAGCCGCAAATAGTCTTTTTAAATTCTCAAAAGCTTTCTGACAACTCATAGTCCATACTAGTGGTTGGCCAGGTCATGGTTTTCCCCCTCCCTTACCCATTTTGAGTAGTTCTGTAAGGGGTAGAGCAATCTCAGCAAAAGAGGGAATGAATTGACGGTAGAAATTGGCAAACCCTAGGAAGCTTTGGAGCTGTTTGCGAGTCTTTGGGGGCTGCCATTCAATTATAGTTTTCACTTTGGCTGGGTCCATTTCAATGCCCTCATTGGAAATTCTATAGCCAAGATAATCTAATCGGGTTTGGTGAAATTCACATTTTGACAATTTGACATAAAGTTTGGCATTAAATAGTTTCTTTAACACTTCTCTGACCAGTCTTATGTGATCAGTCATATTCGTACTGTATATCAGAATGCCATCAAGTTACACCAGAACCCCTTTATATAAATGTTCATGTAGGACCTCATTAACTGCATAGATATGGCTGGGGCCCCCTACAGTCCAAACGACATAACTTTGAATTGGTAGCTTTTCAAGGGGCAGTTGAAGGCCGTTTTCCACTCATCCCCCTCCTTTATTCTTACCGGGTAATATGCTTCTCTCACGTCTAACTTGGTAAAGACGCTCCCCTTCGCCAGGTGGGTTAGTAAGTCTTTCAGGAGGGGGAGAGGGTATTTATTTTCCACACTAACCGCGTTTAGGCCTTTATAGTCTACACAGAGATGAATAGACCCATCTTTTTTCTCTTTGAACAACACAGGGCTCCCACAGTACACTTGGCCCATTTGATGAACCCCCTCGCTAGGTTTATATCTACACATCACTGCATCTCCTCCATTTCAAGGGGGGACATAGCATACATTCTTGGTCAGGGGAGTTTGGTCCCTGGTAACAATTCAATGGAAGAATCATTGTGGCAGTGAGGAGGCAAGGTATCGCATTTTTTCTCAGTAAGTGCCTCCGCTAGGTCCTGGTATTCACTGGGGATGAGTGGCTCGCCAGGTGGCCGTAAGGCAGCCATGTGCGCTTGCTCATTGGATGGGCTAAAATCTCCTGTAACATCTGTTGAATCAATGGAGGGATTGGGCTCTATGGGTAATCTCACAGTTCTCATTCCTTTTTCCCACCAGATAAATGGCTTCTATTTCTCTAGCCAGGCTAGTCCTAGGATCACAGTCTCAGACATCTTTGGAAGCGAATAAACTCCCAGTGCTCGCCTATTTCTAGGTGTAAGGGCTCTGTTAATTGCGTGACTAAAGTCCCTCCCATTAGGGAGCCATCAGCTTGCTAAAACCTCACAGGTTTGGAGAGCGGCTTAGCCCGTATGCCCAGTCTCAAGGCAAATGACAGGCTAATGATGCATCAGGAACAGCCAGTATCGACTAGCACTTTCAGGTCTACTTGTGCCCCTGACTTAGGGATTATGAGTTTAGCTGGCAATAAAAAGTGTAGGATGCATCAACTCACCATTCTCCCCTTCGTTGTTTCTGTGGAAAGAGAGTAGAACGGGGGTGGATCCAGTCTGAGTTCTGGCATCCTCCTGTGTGGGGGATGTGACCTGGACAACAGGTTCCTGTGTCATTCAGTTGGATTTCTCTCCCTTTTAGCCGCTGTGCAGGTCTCTTTCTCACTGCTGGTCCTGGTCTGTTCTGCTGTTGGGGGAAGGGGACCAGGCATTTTGCTGCTCAATGTCCCTGCTGTCCACATTGGAAACACTTAATTGCCGGGTCTACAGGTGGCTTGGGTCTTGCAGCCATCACAGTAGTTGGAGATCTTCATGGGGGTGATTGCCATTCAGGTTGTTCTGATCTTGGCTCAGGTTCAGGTAAAAGAGTCTTCTTATAGCAGGCGAGCTGAACACCTAATTTCACTACTGCCTGGTACCATTCATGCAGTTTGGTCAGGTACAGCTCAGTAGATACATGCCAGAGAAAGGTAGTCATCTAACCCTTCTCTAAAAAGATGAAAAAGATTGCTCAGACCATCTCTCTATCTGACCGGCCAGCTTTCAAAACTCCCACACATACTCCAGGGCAGGCCGGCAAGCTTGCTTTATCTTATGGATTTGTTCTTCCGCTCTGAGGGTGATGGATGGGTCCTCAAATCTTTCCCTCAGCCCCAGGAGGAAAAGGTGGGGGTCCTCCAATTCAGGGGCCTGCTTATTATATAATTGTTCAACCATTTGGATGTTTCTCCCTCTAGGCTGGATGCAATGACATCAACCATAGCACCTGGGTCTGGGTAGAGATGACTTCAGTGATTCAAATGGTTGAGGAAGAAAATCAGTTTCTCTGGGTCCCCATCGAAGGTTGCTCTGAAGAGTGGGTTCATTATTTGTTGCTGGGGCCCCCATTGCTGCTGGCCCCACCCTGGTTGTTGGTTATGTTAGATGTTTAGTGCCAGCCATTGGCAGTTCCCCAAAAGGGTCATCAGATGGAGGCAAAGAGGTTTCTTCGCTTCCACTGATGAGCCAAGGGTCTCAGACCCACAGCCCCATTGGTGAGAGTGTTTTATGGTCAAGGAGGGGCCAAGACCCCCCATAAATACCTCTGCACAAGGGGCTGCTCTTTGTTCTAGCTTCTCTGATTCTCTTTTTTGTTCCAGTCCTATCTCTACTCCTAACCTCTATTTTAGTCATGTAATACTAGCTTGTTTTGTTTTATTTTATTTCTCTCTTACACGCAGGCATGAATGCTTTCATGCCAAGTATTTCTTTCTCTTTGATCTATCATGAATAAAGCTAAATATGATTGCATCTCTGCGTGATGCCTTTGCTTGGAAGCTCCTTTAACGATTCATCGTGAGAAAACCTCACAAGTTGGTAGGCAGAGCATGGTTTAAAGGAAAGCTTCCAAGCTTGCAGAAAATTTGAAACTGAAATGGATGGCCGGAGATCCCAGATCGTTACCAGAAGTCATCGATCGAAGACAGCCTCCCCGCCTACATCCAAGACTTCAGTTCCTGAGGCAACCTCAGCTGCAGATGAAAGCGCAAATGACCTTCATCCCATCAGAGGATCCAGCAGAGCGTCCAGGACCCCTTCACATGCCTCTCTACAACTGAACGCCACAGAGGAGAGCATACAAGGTTTGCAAACTGTCCAAGGCTGCTCAGATGCTGCAGAGACGGACCTGGCTGAGACCAAACACCGCGTGAGTAAACTGACTGCACAGGAACGTGAAGAGCTGCTTAAAGAGATCCTTGCAATGCAGGGGAAAGGGAGGGGGAAGGCAGCCCAGGAAACCGAAGAGACCACGAGGCTCCCAAATATGGCGCCTGCCACCCTTAGTGACCCCGGGACCCCAGGACTTTTGGCGGGAACCCCCCCTCCCAGCTGTGAGCTACAGCTTCCGGGGGCAAGCGGAAACAAGATGGCGGCCCCCACACGGTCTAACAAAGACTTGACTTCTTTAAGTCTGGAAAGCCAGCAATCTCTGGCTTCCAACCAAAATAGCCTGCAGTCACTGGCATCCAGCCTGAATGACATGCAATTCCTGGCATCCGAGCAAGACAGCATGCATATTCCTGATTTCTCCCCCCCACAAAGCCTTAAATGCTATGATAGCAATGAGATCTGCCCAGCCAAAACTGTTACAACGGCTCTCCAGACAGCCATGCAAGCTCTGGCCACTGCCTTAGAGGCTAGCAAGACGGCGGCCACACAGACATCGGGGGTGCCCACCCCCCTTCCAAGGCCTCCCATCCTCTCCCCAGAGCCCAACTGCTGGGAGGAATCCAGCCTGCAGCCTCCCAACAATCAACCCCTGCGGCCTCCCACCTTCTCTTCAGGTCTTCAGAACCAGCAATGGGCTCCTCAAGGCAAGCCAGGCAATGATGAAAATCCATGTGGTTTTAATTCTCGGGAGGATCCATTCAAACAACCCCGGGCTGGTAAATCTGGGCTCCGCCCCCCCAATGCCTCATGGGAAGAAGGGAGAAACCCTGAACAACGCCCTCCCCCTGATCACATGGTCTCCGGGCACGCCCATATGGAATTGCTAAATAAGCAACAAGAAAAAAGAGTGTCCCCTTTCAATGCAGAAACAGCTTCAGGAGTAAGCGTTTTTCCGCTTCCTTTTACATCAATGCCCATCTCAGAATTCTTTAAATATGGGTCTGAGTTCCTGGTCACAGACCTACCTAGTGATTTTAAAAAACTGCAAATAGCAGGAGAAAATTATAGCAGTTGGAGTAAAGATATACAGCTATATCTCTTAAAGCATGGGATTCTACAGATGGTTCGAAAACCACCCCCTTCCCCATGGGGACGTCAAGAAGAGCTGCTACACTTGCAGGCTTATTCTGCTCTACTCAGTTCCCTGGATAATAACTTGTTCCCTAGTATCCCAGCTGGTCTCAGAGCTGCTCAGGTCTGGGATCTGTTATTCAAATTATTCAACAGCGATACCATTGGTTCCATCACCAGATATACAACTGAGCTTTATACAACCAAACTGAAATTTGGTGCCAGCATGCCTGAACATCTTGCAAAACTAAAGGCACTCAGGGCAGAATTGATTTCCAGAGATTTTCCTGTGTCTGATGTGAGCATGCTCTCCATAATTTTTACTTCCCTAGACAGGAGTTGGAGCAATTTCATTGTTTCACTCGAAGCGGTCAAGAGGGAAGACATAAATCTGTCCTACCTCACAGGGAGACTGATTGAAGAAGATCGGAGAAGGAGAAATGCTGGAGAATACGCTAAAGTCACCACTCAGCAAGCCAGAAGGGGGCGCCACAACTCAGAGCAAATTAATGCTCTGCTTAAATGTTTCACCTGTGGCTCTGAGGAGCACCTCAAGAAAGACTGCCCCCATCAACATCAAGCCCCTAAACGTGGTCCCAATCAAGTAAGAGGGAAGGGGCAAGTAAGGGGGCGTGGCAGGGGCAAAGGACATTCACTGCATACTTGTTCCCTCACCCCCACAACAAAGGCTGATAGCTCCACTGACTTATGGTTACTGGACTCTGGAGCTTCTTCTCACATTACTAATATGAGTCAAGGTTTTAAAAGGTTAAAGAAAATTACCTCATCTGTCAAGGTTGCAAACGGTGATACTGCCTCGATTGTTGGGGAAGGTTTCGTTTCTCTACCTGGACTTGGGAAAGTAGAGGGTGTCTTGCACGCGCCTTCTATAGCCAACAACCTTTTGAGCATCACCAAATTGTGTGACGATGACAAAGTGGAAGTCCTATTTCGCAAGGGGGGAGGTCATGTCACCCGAGACCAGAAGGTCATTGGAGATATTACAATAATAAATGGCTTGCCATATTTTTCTCCCAAGCCACCACAACCTGCCCCAAGGCTTTCCAAGGGCAGTGTGGGCAAGGAGCCTGAATCTCAGCAGGCACCTACACCACCACTCAAAGCAACAAGAGCCAAGAGAGTGTCCATGGGAAAGCCAATGCACAATAAGTGCGTCCACCTCATGCACAGAAGGCTAGGACATGCAAGCTTCCCTGTAGTTAAAAAGATGGGAGAGTTTGCTGAGGGAGTCCAGCTCAAGGACTGTGACGTGTTTCTGGACTGTGCCGTTTGCAAGAAAACAAAGAGAAAAGCTGCTCCAACATCAAAGGTGTCATCCCGTAAGACCCAATACCCTTACCAACTAGTACATGTTGATTTGGTTGGGCCTTTTACACCATCCCTAGGAAAGAAAAGGTATTTTCTCACTGCCGTTGATGATTTTTCACGTTACGGCCACGTATATACTCTCACAGAGAAATCTGAAGCCTTTGACGCCATAAAGTCGCTGTACAACTTCGTAGAGACCCAGTACAAGACCAAGATCGCACAATTGCAGAGCGATCGCGGGGCTGAGTTCATGTCTCAGAAGTTCCAGGACTGGGTAAGGCATAAGGGCATCCGCCATTTTCTAACTGCACCGTTCACCCCGTCGCAAAATGGTGTAGCTGAGAAAAGGAATGGAATCCTGCAAACCATGATGCGTAGTCTGATTGCAGACGCGGGTGTCGCAGAATCATACTGGGGGGAGGCAATTCATTATGCCAATTACACTTTAAACCGCACCTGGAGCAGTGTTGTGAACCAGACCCCATATTTCCTGGTTCACGGTAGGAAACCAAATCTGGCACATTTGCGTGTGTTTGGTTCCTATGCATGGGTGCATATCCCCAAGCAGCTGCGGAAGAAGGGGAAACCTGTTTCTCAGAGACTAAGGTTCTTGGGCTATGCTCCTGGCTCCAAGGCCTATTGTTTCCTGGGAGAAGGGGGCAGGCCTGTGACTTCCCAATCTGCCTCTTTCGAAGAGGATTCCAATTGGACCCAGATCCACTCAAATGATCTGAGCCCATATGCCAACCGACCCAGCAAGGACACACCGACCGCGACATCACCAGAGGCGACCTCGTACCCTGCCACCGACGAAAGTGAGGAACAAGATGAAGATGCATCCAGTCCCACGGAGGAAGACACGCCATCTTCACCCCCAGCGACACCTCAGAGACCCGCGGAAGAAAAGAGCGGTGAGTGGCAGAAGGTAAGGAGGTCAAAGCGGTCCAACAAGGGGGTCCCGCCAAAGAGAATTGACATTGGCCACATAGCGTCTGTCAACAGCGTTGTGGTCACCCCAAAATCCTTCTCTGACATCAAGGAGCTGCCCATCGAAGAGCAAGAGAAATGGCAGCTCGCGATGGAGAAGGAAATGCAGAGCCTGAAACAACTTAAGGTCTTCACCCCCCAGCAACCTCCAAAGGAGAGGAAAGTCATTGGCACAAGGTGGGTTTACAAGGCAAAACCACTTGCCAATGGCCTCTACCTGTATAAGGCCCGTTTGGTAGCCCAGGGCTTCGCTCAGCGTTATATGGAGGACTACTCGGAGACTTACTCTCCAACCGTTCGGGCAGAGAGCGTCAAGGCCGCCCTCGTGACTGCAGCCGCTCTGGGAGAAGAAGTCTTCCAATTCGACATCCAGACGGCTTACCTCCACGCCAACTTGGACCGGCAGATCTACGTGAGGGCCCCACCTGGCTACCAGCAAGAAGGGGAAAATACATGGTTGCTTCACAAAGGGTTATATGGTCTTAAGCAGTCAGGGAAATTATGGTATGACTGTCTTAAAAAGAGTTTAGAACGAGTTGGTTTTCATACATCTAATGCAGATCAATGTGTTTTCACACGCAATTCCAAGGGTACCACAGAACGGGTGTTAGTTTATGTGGATGATCTATTATATGTAGGGCCAAACAAGAAAGGGTGTGATGAATTTGCCAAGGCCCTGGAAGAAAAATTTACTCTGAAGTCTTTGGGGCGGGTTGACAAGTACTTGGGTGTGCATATTTTGGCCACTAAAGGGGGGTTCGCTCTATCTCAAAAAGAAAAGATAGAGGAATTACTGGCCAAATGCAAAATGACAGAATCTAATCCTACGCATAGCCCAATGCAAACCGATTTTTACAACCACACCCATAAGGACGGTCCTGAGTTCACAGATAACACGCTTTACAGATCTGTGATTGGCTCCTTGCTATACATCAGCAATTGGAGCAGACCTGACATAACTTTAGCTGTGAATCTATTGTCCAGGCATGTGGAACACCCAAAGCAATTCCACTGGACTGCTGTTAAAAGGGTGCTTAGATACCTAAAGGGCACAGCTGATGCCCTCCTTATGCTAGAACCAGAGAAGGGGAAGACGGCCCAGCTCTCCGCTTACTCAGACGCAGACTGGGCTGGCGACACCAAAACTAGACGGAGCACTTCCGGTTTCCTCATATTTCTAAATGGCTGCCCAGTACATTGGAATGTTAGGCAGCAAAAATTTATTTCTTGCTCCACGGCCGAGGCTGAATATGCCAGCCTGTCAGACACGGCCAATGATTTGACTTGGTTCAATGAGCTGATAACAAGCATCTGGGCATCTCCCCCTCTGCCCATCCAAATTCTAGAGGACAACACAGCTGCCATTGCAATCTCGGAGGCTTATGCAGTAGGATCTAGATCTCGCCATATAGACATACGCTACAAAACTGTCAGGCAGCTTACCAAAAAGGGTTTTATACATGTTGAGCACTGTAATACAGCTGACCAGATAGCTGATCTGTTTACCAAACCTGTTCCCATTGACCGGCACAACCTTCTGTGTAAGCGTTTGTGTTTGGCCTTCTGAATGTTTTCATACATGTCTATGACACCTGCTCGCCCCTTACATACATTCACTGGTCCCTGTCATTGGCTGGCAAGAAGGGGAATTGTTAGATGTTTAGTGCCAGCCATTGGCAGTTCCCCAAAAGGGTCATCAGATGGAGGCAAAGAGGTTTCTTCGCTTCCACTGATGAGCCAAGGGTCTCAGACCCACAGCCCCATTGGTGAGAGTGTTTTATGGTCAAGGAGGGGCCAAGACCCCCCATAAATACCTCTGCACGAGGGGCTGCTCTTTGTTCTAGCTTCTCTGATTCTCTTTTTTGTTCCAGTCCTATCTCTACTCCTAACCTCTATTTTAGTCATGTAATACTAGCTTGTTTTGTTTTATTTTCTCTCTTACACGCAGGCATGAATGCTTTCATGCCAAGTATTTCTTTCTCTTTGATCTATCATGAATAAAGCTAAATATGATTGCATCTCTGCGTGATGCCTTTGCTTGGAAGCTCCTTTAACGATTCATCGTGAGAAAACCTCACAGGTTAAATGGTTACTGGGGCACCCACTGCTGTTGTTGTGTCTCCAGTTGCTGCTGGCTCCACTCTTTTTCTTTTCTCTCCCAATGTATACAAAGACCGCTCTTGAGGAGGGTGGGGGGAAAAAATCCCTTCCCTCTCTCCTTGCAGGGGGAAGCAAATTCAAGAAGCTTTTGACAGGGAAAGTAGACTATTAGGAGAACAAGAAGGCAATTCTCACCCAGTTTTCAAGTGCTTTCAAGTGCTTTGTTGTGCTTTTGGCTTCGGCAGGAAACAGCTAAATGATGAGAGTGGCTGATCCTTTCTTCTTCGGTTAAGAAGAGTAGCTCCAAGCTGATGGGAGGGCCGCTGCCTTTCTACCGCCGAATGGAGAGACCTCTCCACCACTCATCACCCCTCCAGGGCAACTTTCAACCCCTTTACAGGGGCCCCCCTGATGAAGAAATCCAGGCGACACAAGGAGCGAATCCCTCGCACATCTGGGAGCACTGAAATTTCAGAACCCATGCAGGTTTAGTGTTTTATTCCATGCTATTCAATATAATTATTCTGCTGTTTTTAATCCTGAAGAGGTATGGCACAAAAGAGAGTAATGAGTGTAGAAATCCATTTAAACAGCTAGAAAAAATTAATCTTTTGTACCAGAGTAGTTAATAGAAATGACTGAGGAATTAAAGTATCCTTTCTTAATGTGGTACTACAGTGCAAGTTAGGGACAAGGCAAACATTAATCTTGCAGATGTTATCAAGTCTGCCTCCTGGCAGTTCTGCAAAATAAAAATGAAAATAATTAAAATGATCAACTTTGATCTGTTTTAGCAATGGCTGGTACATATTCCAATGGTTACAAACATATGGTCAAAGAAAGGAAGAAGGAAAAGCTTATTGTGATCTCAGGTATCACCAGTCTTTAGAACGTATATCAGTTTGATTTGAAATCATAATATCTTATTCTGTTCCAATTTGACACTTGTCCATTCCATTATTAGACATGAATTTGCTAAATTTGTAATGATAACAAGCTGACTATGGCATACTGCAAGAACAACACAGACCTATAGCTTGTAAGCCGCTCTGAGTCTTCGGAGAAGGGCGGGATATAAATGGAATTTAAAAAAATAAAAAATATGAAAAGAAAATAGGGAGCTCCAGGGCTTTGTTTATGATGATTTGATAATTTATATATAGCAGAAAGGTCTCCTTCAAAGTATATGAGATTAATTTTGAAAACAAGCACACACTTACATACTATCAAATCAAGAAAGAGTTTTAAAAATGGACTAGTTTATCTCCTCTGAAGAAAATGAAACAGTAATAAATGAATAATGAAACAATATTGCTGGTCTGGATGTTTTTCCCCCTTAAATCACACTGCATTTTAGTGATTTTTGCTAATACAACCCCTCTAAAAATATATCATGCTTTAAGAAAACTCACTGTGGTAAGCAGACAGAAAAGAGCATATAAAGCCATAATACATCACACTAAGACTTAATGTAGTTTCAGGCTTAAACAGTGTAGTTTGAAAGCTATAGTTTATGTTTTAACAAGCTGCACAATTGCAATCTTTTACAATAAACTTGAGGGACTGGGTTATTATAGATATTTGTAACCTGCTTCTGGAGTCCTCTTTATATATTTTTCCCTCTTAAAGCTTCTTAGGCAACTGCAGGCCATTTTTTTCAGAAAACATGGAAAAATGGAGATTGAAACAAAAAGAAAGGAAAGGATTGTCTAGGGCAGATACTCTCTTTCACTATAAAAATGAAAGAAGTGCCCTCTTAATACTTCCCTTGGCTCCATTTCTGGAAAATAATATGGCCATTCTCTGCTTCCCAGTTTTGTCTTAGATTGCAGTACTGGTGTGGGATATCATTTTTTCTCTTCTCCTTCAGAATGGACTAAATGCATATTAATTTCAAATGCTAGTCTGACTAAACACTCATGGAATTGAGTCTGCTTGCTTTCACCAGGGGCCTGTAGAAATGGAAAATCTCCTATTGTAATAACCATGTTATTATTTTTATTTATACTTGTATTGTTTCATATTTTGTAATTTTATTGTATTTCAGGTGTTGAAGGAAAAGTCTTCATCATGGTTCAGTCCAAGCCAAGAATAAACAACATGGTGATTGCTTTAGAAAGAAGGTTGCAGTTCATTGGAGAGGAGAGCCAGACAGGAAGATGGCTCTAGAAGAAAAGAGAGAGAGCACATGTAGGGAGTGGGTTTTTATACCTTCTTGAGCCTTTTCTTTGGAGTTGTTCCAAAGCAACGCCCCCATTAGTGCCTGCATTCCCTTTGTACTGGCGGATGAAAGACTGACCATAGGAATATGGCCAGCTCCTAGGCTGCAGACAGCCAAAGTCAAATTATTATTATTATTATTATTATTATTATTATTATTATTATTATTATTATTATTATTATTATTATTATTAATTCCATTTATATCCCGCCCTTCTCCGAAGACTCAGGGCGGCTTACAAATCACCATCAGGCAACATTAAAGCAGCATGGAAGAGATGAGGGTAAGATTCCTCTCTTGTACCTTAATCATCTTTTTTTCACCTAATTAAGCTGCTAAGTACTTTCCCCCCTGTGGAGAGGGAGGGGGATTTTAAGGGGGAAGGCGGCGAACAAATTCAGGGGTGTTTTTTGGAAACAAAAGAATGTTTAAGAAAGAAATAACAAAAGAAAAAATCTTTTAAAGTACTTGGGGGACACTCAGTGGCTAAATTTGAAATTGCAATTCTGACTTTCTCTTTAAAATAAACCAAGAAAACATTTAAGAGAACAAGATAAAGAGTAACCTTGAACATCAGATGTGAAAGCTTACAATGGAAGAGTTTCAAAAACAAATTAATGCTCTGTGGGAAATATATTACCAAGCTTATCAGCTCCTTTCTACAGCTGGCAATGAAATAAGAGCTTTTGGGAAAGAACTAGAAAGCATCTTGGCAAAACAAACTCAAATTCAAACTGTGACTACAACTAATATTTTACTGGGACAGAATTCAACAGAAGAAAATGATCAATTAAATACATTGGCAGAATATTTAAATAGTCAGCAAATACAGGTTTTTGAAGATGGTGATGGAGAAAATATGGAAGGAAGTTTATTTGGACCAGGACAAATTTATCAAGAGGTGAAAATAATAAGACTTGGTGTTGTTGGCAGATTCTTTAAATCTTCAAAGGTGGAGACTGGGGGTCCACTTCAATATGATATATTAATACAAGAAGGCTTTGATGACCCTGAGGCAAAGAAGCGTAAATTGACATGGCAAAGGAAGAAAGCAAGAATAAGTTTGAAGAAATACGAACATTTTTAAGAGGCCTGAAATAGATAATATTAAAATAGACAGGATGGTACTGGGATTATGAGAATGTTTTGATGAGTAGATAACAATATTGATTAACTAACAAAAAAAATAATAAAAATAAAAAACAAAATACAAAATACAAATACAACATTGAAATATTGAGTTTTTCTAAATAATATGGGTTAAGATGTATATATGCTAAGAATGATAAAATGTAGCTAATATATTTGGATGCAGAGACATGAAGAATATACTGAATGTTAAAATGGAACAAATTTTGGTTAATTTTTAAATATGTGGAAACTATAAATGAGAAACAAGAATATTTTATTGTCCTCCTCTTTTCTTTTTCTTTTTTCTTTTTTTCTCTTTTTTTCTCTTCTTTTTCTCCTTCTTGCGATTTGTATCTTAATGATTATTACTTTAAATATTGTATAATTGATAGAGATATGGAAATGAGATAAATGAGAACTGGACTACATTACTAAGTATTGAAGAGAATTGTATAAAGGAAAAAGAGGTTATTTAGTAATATGAAATTGAGCAATCTTAAACGTTTTAATTTTAATATTAATGTAAAATTAAAGCTAGAAAAAATAGATAAGGTTTGATGTTTTAAAGATGGAATGTTAAAATATGAAATATATTAAAAGATTGATGGATATATATTCAAAAAATAAAATAAAATAAACTATTAAATGATTGATGGATAGCAATAAGAAATATGTTAATCTAGATAAGAGATAGTATATATCAGGGGTGTCAAACTCAATTTCATTGAGGGCCGCATCAGCATTGTGGTTGCCCTCAGGGGGCCGGGTGGGTATGGCCAGGGTGGGCGTGGCCTACTGTGTGGGCATGGCCAGCTCTACATCGTTCGCATCAAGGGTGCCTATGGGGGCCTGGGCAGGAGTGGGACAGATCTGAGGGTCTCTGGCAGAAGGAGGGTCTCTGGGCCAGGGCCAAGGCAGTGGGGGCCGTTCCCTCACTGTTTCCAGGATGGCTTCGCGGGCCACATGAAACCACTTCGCGGGCTGGATCTGGCCCCCGGGCCTTGTGTTTGACATGTCTGGTATATATCGAAGAAAAGAGAGAGAAGAAGTATTGGTTATAATAATGTGGAGATTTGTAATAATATGTATTTGTCTGAAATGGAACTATTGTAACTCGGATACCACGTTGCTTTTTAAAGATTTTATTGTAAATATTGGTAAACTAATAAAATATTATTTAAAAAATCCTATTGTGTCCCAAAGGTCAACCCTGCTTCCCTGGGGCTGGGGCTGATGATTCTTAGATTTTTGATATGAGGAATTGTTGATTCTATGGATCTTTCTTCCTAATCCCAGTTTCCTGACTCCAATCTTTCTGACAAGATTATCACATCTGCATTTTTGCAGTCTTGGTTTCTATTTGGGACAGGGAGACTTGGGGGCAGGGTTAGTTTCTGTTTTTAAAATCCTTTAGGGAAATATATTATGCCTTTTAAATATTT
Source organism: Vipera ursinii (assembly GCF_947247035.1). Classification (NCBI taxonomy): domain Eukaryota; kingdom Metazoa; phylum Chordata; class Lepidosauria; order Squamata; family Viperidae; genus Vipera; species Vipera ursinii. Next base: position 65,890,704 of record NC_139517.1, on the reverse strand, counting down.
CCAAAAATATTTCTTTCTCGGGGGGGGGCTGACTTCCCACATAGGTTTTTCTGTTTATACAGTAAGGCAGCATACAAATAAAATTCACAACAAAAATATGTTGTTTTATCTTCTGTTTTATTGTTGTTATTGTTAATTATTGCTATATATTGTAATGCTTTCCATCAGTTTTGACTCCTGGCCACTGCTCCCCATAGCTTTCTGGGCAACATTTTCTGGAAGTGGCTTGCCAGTTCTTTCTTCATAAATCTGACAAAAGAGTGCTTATCATTTATGAAAAATAAATAATGGTGCATCAATTGTGCATCAGGGGTATGTAAAAAGGCAGAATTCACAGGAAAATAGGGATTACAAATTGGTAAGTCACAACTTCTTTCCAGTGTCTGAGTAAATACATTAGTTTTGTGGCAGTTTTTATAGAAGTGGCATCTCTCTTCTGTGGGTTACATTACAAAAGGCATTTGAAGAACTTTATTTTGCCCTTTCCTCAAGTTTCTTTTCCTCATGATGGTAATTATTATTGCCAATGATATGAACACATGGCCAAGCAATTTAATACCTAGCAAACTGTATAGGCTAGTCATAAAGCTTTTGAAAACTTTTTTTTAGCAATAAATTTAGAGTGATTTGACAACTATGCATTATAATTTGACTAAATGCTAGCTGGGATATTGTTGTAGGCATCATTATTATCTTGATTTACAGAGAGGAGCTTTTCATAAAAGAAACTCAGATGTGACAAAGCAGGAACCAGCACTGTTATTGGTCTTACTACAGGGTATGATTTCTTGCATTCTCTCCTCCCCTACAAAGTACACATAGTCAGAATACTATTTATAAAAATTATACATATTGAGGAGAATCCACATGATTGAGACTCCCAATTGTGCCAGACCATGCCGGTAAATAGACACTCCTTTGAATGCATCAAAATACATCTGGGTTATATTACCACTGAAATAAGAGGCTTGGGAACAACTGATTTTTGAGCACTTGATTGCAATGTACACAAAGCCTCAGCCTTATTCTATAGTGCAATGTTTGAATCAAGAATGCTAGAATCAGAGAGTAAGAATTAAAATCATATTCCCAGCAAGTAGTGACATATATTTTCTCAGGCTGTCCTTTTTTTTTTTATTATGACAGCTTCCACAATTCCATTTAAATGATTGCTTTTCAAGCATAGCATAAGACTACTGGCTTAGGAGACAACAAAATCATAACAGTTAACCCTGAATATGGGCAAAATTATTTGGTAGATACATAGAACTAGATAGATGACATCATTTTCCCCCCTTGTCTCTTGGCAAGACAATATTTTCTTGGCAACATTTTTGAAAAGGGTCTGCCATTGCCTGCTTTCTAGGGCTGAGAGAGGAGGACTGGCCCCCCAAAAAACAAATTGGCTTTGTGCCTAAGGCACAAAGGACTCACTGTCTCTCAGTTTTTAACCTGGTACCTTAGCCACTACACCAAACTGGATTAGCTTGTATATTATTGTACCGTGATATTTTTTTCCTGAAAAAAAGGAAAAATATCATGAAGGCAATGGATGCTTGTTGTTCATCAAAAGATATCAAGTGATTTTCTGCCTTGTTTTGTACAGCCAATAAGCTTTGTGAGTTCAAAAATGATAATTTCATAATTCCATAATTGATGCTTGTCTTTTAGATATATGTCTCTAATATAACGGAAGATTTAAGTATGAAATTGATTTCTAGAATGAATGTGCCAAAAATTGTTTCATTTGGGAAATTAAAAAATATTTTGACATTCTCTGAGATGAAAAGTAGTTTGAAAAGGTGATTATAAAAGTTTCGTACATGGCAAAGATGATAGTTTGACAAGAAGAGAGCTGGCAATCAGAACTTGGCTGGAATTCATTCTGCCAGTTGATTTCCTAATTAGTGAAAAGAGATTTTATTCCCATAATAATAGTGGGAGGTAGACTAAGTGGAGATAGTAATTAGCCAAAAGTTACATGGTGATTTCAAGCACGGGCAATCTTCTCTCTGTCTCTGACTTTGTCTCTTTCTCCCTTCCTCCCTCCCTCCCCCTTTATCTCTTTCAGACACAACACAAATATCACTAGCAGAGCCCTATAAAAAAGAGGAAATAATAGAGTGTGTATAAAACATGCATAACATTACTTTTCCTACCCTGCTGCAAGAAAATAAATGATGGTTGCACAATACCTATCAGCTATTAGTCATATCTGCTGCAACCTTGTTTTAGACGAAGATTCCACCAAAGGGTAGAAAGTGAGGAACTCTTCTCTGCCTTCAACTTTAGTTCCTGGGAAAGTGGGGAAATATTGTTGGAATTGCAGTGGTAACTGTGGCACATACCTAAAGTTCAGGTATTGTGACTACTATTTAGTAAAAGGTAATCATGTCTGAATATGTTCAGAGATAAAACTCAGAATTCATGCTTTCTCTATATTTTTCCTTAAAATAAGCATTTTGCTGCAAATATAGTATAAGTTTGGGTTTTTCTAAAAAAAATAATAATATGAAAGTATTGCTATTAGCACAAGTCCATTCAGTGGAGATGATAAATTCCAAAGCTCTCCAGATGATTTTTATATTATTCCTTTAAATATCAACCATTTTACTTAATAATTCCTATGGTGGAGCATTGAAGCAACTTTAATTAGGATGAAAAAGGCAAAAAGAGTGGTTCCCAGCACATTTAGAATGTATCCTATAAATAGGTTATTTGTCCTATGATTAGCAACACATGAAGAAGGCTCAAGAAAAAAAAAGAAATTGTATCTTAACACAAGTAAAAACATTAAACTGTATACTAGATGAATGATAGGGCATGGTGACTAATGGTGGGGAGAATTATAAAGTAATATAAATGGGAATCATCTTGCTATTTATCACCCGGTAAACCATTAAGAAAGAAATTGGGAAAATTGAGTGTCAATACATAGATGCTAAAGGGACGCGGTGGCTCAGTGGGTTAGGATGCTGAGCTTGTTGATCAGATGGTCGGCAGTTTGGAGGGTTGAATCCCGAGTGCCACGTAACAGAGTGAGCACCAGTTACTCATCCCAGCTTCTGCCAACCTAGCAGTTCGAAAAATAGGGACCACTATGGTGGGAAGGTAACAGCGTTCCGTGCGCCTTTGGTGTCTAGTCATGCCGGCCACATGACCACAGAGAGGTCCTCGGACAAGCTTTGAAATGGAGATGAGCACCGGCCCCTAGAGTTGGAAACAACTACCGTATTTTCCGGCGTATAAGACGACTGGGCGTATAAGACGACCCCCTACATTTCCTGTTAAATTATAGGGTTTGGGCTATACTCGCCGTATAAGACTACCCCTCTTCCAACGCACACCAAATAAAAATTAAAAAACATCAGATTTGATTTTAATATGGTAATTTTAATTCAAAAGCTTATGACATGCAGGTACTTGGTAGGAAAACTGTCACTTATAAACATAAGGCTGTTTGTCATCAAACATGTAATTCACTCTAAAGCTTTCCCTGCGCAGACCAAATGGGAGATCCGCTCCAGGTTTTCCAGCCAGCCCACCCAGTTCCTGAGTCAAATGTGTCCTGAGAGCTAAGCAGCTGCTCTGGCTGCTGCATTCCCCAACTGCCTTTCAAGTTGGGATAGACTGCAGCAGCTCTTCAACTTTAGAAGGAAAGACGCCCAGACCCCAGCCCGTAAAAAATCACAGACTGCAGCTTCTTCTCCAATTGGTCCCGCTTTCCCTGCGCAGACCAAATGGGAGATCCACTCCAGGTTTTCCAGCCAGCCCTGTCCCTAAAGTTTCAGCACCCGGCGTATAAGATGACCCCTGACTTTTGAGAAGATTTTCATGGGTTAAAAAGTCATCTTATACGCCAGAAAATACGGTAGCACGCATGTGCGGGGGAATCTTTACCTTTACCTTTACATAGATGCTTGTTCAAATAGAAAGATTGTTTAAATACTTCCAGCCTACATTGGTTGGAGGGGAGACTGAAGTAGGATTTCTTCATGGTTTCTGTTTTAAAGCTATAGGACTGTAAGGAAAAGGGACTTATTTCCCTGACTGACCTATAGAAAGCCATAAGTGTGATATGGTAATCCCTTATGAAAAGGTTTTTCCTATTATTTTTACATTTTTTATGAAAAGTTAATAATCATAATTGTGATAATCCTCCATAATCACTCCAAGAGAGCTATATTATTTTGGATTTCTACCATAATCTCTAATAATATAGGACCATACAGTAGATCAGAAGGTCTTTTACATAGTAACTGAACATAACCCCCAAACAGTTCTTCTAAGGATTGCAACTCTCAGAATTCTAGCTATAAAAAAAGGTAAAGGTTCCCCCGCACATGCATGCTAGTCGTTTCTGACTCTAGGGGCTGGTGCTCATCTCCGTTTCAAAGCCGAAGAGCCAGCGCTTGTCCGAGGACGTCTCCATGGTCTTTGGCGTCATGACTAGACGCCAAAGGCACACGGAACACTGTTACCTTCCCACCGGAGTGGTCCCTATTTTTCTACTTGCATTTTTACGTGCTTTCGAACTGCTAGGTTGGCAGAAGCTGGGACGAGTAACAGGCGCTCACTCTGCTACGCGGCACTTGGGATTCGACCCGCCACACTGCCGACCTTCTGATCGACAAGCTCAGCATACTAATACTTCCTTGTAATTTGAAGAACTTTACTTCTAACACATTTGGAAATCACCAGAATTGAATTTTGATTCCTATAATTACAAGCACAGACTGTAAATCACCATCATCAACAATATCACCATCACTGCCACCACCACCACTACTATCCATATAGGCATTTTTGTGAGATATCTGGATGTGAGTTTGTTTAGATTTATACACTAAAAATTGTACTTTGGTTTCACCATTATATATATAATGGTATATTTGTAATTCACATGTTACAGTTTTTTTCAACTTTAAATTGATGAATCATAAATAAAATTTTTGTTAGGATAACATCCAGAAATACATTTAAAATGTAATAGAATGCAATAGTGAAAAAGGAAGCAATTATTTCCAAGAAATGACTTTGGGTTGGTGAATTACTGTGATTTTTTAAAGCTGATTGTAGATCAAAATGTACTTAATTTCTGTTGATGTGTGTTCAGTGAAATCTGTGCAGAGTCAGATTTTTATGTGTTTATATGTTTAATATTTTCAGCATTTAGAACAAGGTGGGTTATCAATATAGAAATAAGTTTTATAAATTTCTAGAAGCTTTTTGGTATTTTTTTTCTGTTCCTGAGAGCTGAAATAGGACAAAATAACAGTTGGAAAGGACCTTGGAGGTCTTCTAGTCCAACCCCCTGCTCAGGCAGAAAGCCCTATACCCTTTCAGATAAATGGCTGTCTAATCTCTTCTTAAAAACTTCCAGTGTTGGAGCAATCATATTGTTGTATATTTACAGTCTGTAAATAACACAAACGCCATGAGGTAAAAAAAAAGTGTGGCAGCCGTTTGACAGCTGTCAAAAGGCTGCCACTCACCTAGCACGCACGTGCAGCAGCTGGCTGACAGTGACAGCTATCAAAAGGCTGTCGCTAGCTGGCCGCGCAGGTGCAGCTCATGACAGCTGTCAAAGCTGCCTGTGGCCGCGCATGCACATTAGCCGAAGCTATCAAAAAGGCTTGCCGCCAGCTGAAGAAGAGGTGTGGTGGTTGTTGACAGCTCCCAGCTGTCAGAGCTCGCCAACAGCGGATTGGCTGAAACCACGCGGCGGGAGAACTCTGTTGTTATTGGTTGGTTACCTATCAAAGTTGTGTATAAATAGAGGGAACCGCCAGGTGCCCTTCGCAAATAAAGCTTCAAGAACCCAGCCTGCTCTCTCTAGTGGTCCTTGCTGCATGATAAACCACCTGGCGATGAAGGTGGGATTCGGTCTGCCTCACAGAGCTAGTCACTGAGCTGAAGTCTCGAGCTAAGGGAGGGAAGCCGCCCCACCAGCCACTGGTAGTCACTTGCTGAAGTCACTGGCTGGAGAAGGGGTAGCCCTCCATCAGACCTCTACGAAGCAGAACCACTGACCCAGACAGCATGGCTAATCTCTGGCACATCCGAGAATTTGACATTGGGCACCCTGAAGGCTGGGAGTCACACTGGGGGCAGGTCGAAGGCTACCTCCTGGTGAACAAAATTCCCAACTTAAGGCCGCGGCATTACTGTGCCTCAGTGGGCTGGCGGTCTATGATGTCGCCGTTGGACTCTGCAGCCCGGACCCGGTTGCCACCGTACCGTACGCAGAGTTGACCGATTGCCTCAGCAAGCACTTCATGCTGAGGCAGTCAGAACTTTACTGGCGCTTGAACTTCGCCCATCGATGCCAACAACCGGGTGAATCAGCCACGGCTTTCATCGCAGTGGTGCGCCACGCTGCCTGCCAATGCCATTTCCCAAATCTCGAGGACTGGATCCGTGACCAAGTAATAGCAGGATTGCGGAATGAACGGCTACAGAGGAAGATCATCGCAAAACCGACAATGGACCTCGCTGAAGTCACGTTAGAAATAATGGCATATGAAGACAGCCACCAGGAGGACTCGACCTCACCAGGCAACGGGTTCAATGGATCGGTCTACCAGGACTTCATAAGGGAAACCGACAATGAGGAACCTGAAGACCAGACCGGAGTCAATGCCATTCTCCTGAGGTTCAACAAGCTCCACGCTGCGACGGTGACAAAAGACCTGTCAGATCAGGCGCTACTATCAAAAATCCCCTGAGTGCCAAATCAAGGTACACCAGCTGAGGCGGGAACCACGCCAGAGCCACCTGCCGGTTCCAGAATGCCAAGTGCCATGGGTGCAGGAAAACCAGGCACATTCGCGCCGTTTGCCAAAGCCAGGACAGAGAGACCCTCCATGAGCTCAAGGCAGCCCCGCCAGGTAGGACGACCCCTCAAAACCAGGCCAGGGAATTCCCCAGGGCATCAGTCCTAACACCACCTCAGGCCAAAAGTAAAAATCCAGGTCAGGCTGCAAGGGATTCCATGCGAAATGGAGGTGGACTCAGGGTCCTCAGTCTCCATTATCTCATGGGACACCTTTCAGGGAACTTCTCACCATTGCAAACGCCACTTCCCCCTACATCCCTCCCAAATCCTGCTCGCTGACTTCCAGGGGGCTCCCATCAAGTTAAAGGGAAAAACTAAGCTGAAAGTCGAATACAAGCAGTTCTGAGGGGAGCTCTCAGCCCAAATTATGGAGGGGAGGCGGGCCAGCCTCATCGGCCTTGACTGGTTCGAAGCCCTGGGAATAAGAATTGAGGGAATAGACCAAGCACAGACCCGAGCCCTGGAAGCTGTCTGCCATCAGTTCGCAGACGTGTTTGACAGGTCCTTAGGGAAATACACAGGCCACCCAATAGAATTAAAACTGAACCCCGAGATTTTGCCTGTTAGGATAAAAGCCAGAAGAGTCCCCTTCACCCTCAAGAGCAAAATTGAGGATGAACTAGACAGGCTAGTAAAACCCGGGGTATTAGAGCCGACTGACAGGGGAACTTGGGAAACCCCCATAGTCACCCCAGTCAAGCCTAACGGGGAGGTCCGGGTCTGCGCTGACTATAAGGCGACCCTCAACCACGCCCTGAACCCCCACGCTTACCTGGTCCTGGCTGTCAAGGATGTGCTGTCACAAATCCAGTCAGGCACCAATTTCGCCAAACTAGACTTAGCACATGCATTCCTTCAGCTTCCAGTCTCCAAGGAAACGGCAGACACACAGACCATTGTCACTCACCGCGGGGCTTTCAAAGTGAACCGCCTGCAATTCGGCATAGCAGTGGCTCCTGGCATTTTCCAGGAAGTCATGGAGAAAATACTTAAAGGAATTCCCGGGGTTTGCCCCTATTTTGGCAATGTGTTAATCGCAGGGGAAACCGAGGTGATTTTAGCAGAGAGACTGCAGGAGGTGCTGAGCAGATTTCGCACTGCAGGTTTCAAATTAAAAAAGGAAAAAAGCTCAACAGGGGTACCTTCCACCAAATTTTTGAGGTACAGAATCGATGCCCAAGGAATTCACCCCACAAACTCAAAAATCCTGGCCATGAAGGCTGCCCCAGCACCTAAGAACAAGTCTGAGCTACAAGCCTTCCTGGGGCTCCTTAACTTTTATCATGCCTTCCTGCCCCAAAAAGCAACCATCGCTGAGCCCTTACACAGATTGCTTGACAAAGGGGCCCCCTGGCAGTGGACCCAAACCCACGAGGACAGTTTCAGGGATCTTAAAAGACTTCTCTCCAACAAGTCCACTGTCACCCACTATAGAGAAAAAATGCCTCTGTGTGTAGCATGCGATGCCTCCCCATACGGAATTGGAGCAGTTCTGAGCCACTTGCATACAGACGGGACCCAATCTCCTGTCGCATACTATTCCAGAACTCTCTCTAGGGCAGAGCGCAACTACGCACAAATAGAAAAAGAAGCACTAGCAATTGTGGCCAGTGTAAAGAAATTTCACAATTACCTATACGGCCGCCCATTTACAATCTTTACAGATCACAAACCTCTGCTAGGGCTCTTCACTTGGGATAAGCAAACACCCCAAATCCTGTCCCCAAGAATGCTACGTTGGACCACATTCTTGGCAGCATATTCCTTTAAACTAGGTACACAAACCAGGGAAGCAAATGGGCCACGCTGATGGGTTAAGTAGACTGCCCTTGCCCAGTCTGGACTCAGACCCAGCACCAGCTGGCCACATCCTTGCGATCCAGGAGCTGCCAGAATGCCTCCTGTCAGCTAAAGACATTGCCACCACAACAAGCAGGGACAAAGTCCTTAGCAGGGTACTAGCATGGCTCTTGTCAGGATGACAGGCCACCACCACCGGCCTAGAATTCCAGGCCTATTTTATTAGGTGACATGAACTGTCTTCACATTTGGGTTGTATACTGTGGGACAGCCGGGTTATAATCCCAGACCCTCACAGATCAAAAGCTTTACACACACTCCACAACGGCCACCCAGGCATTATTAAAATGAAGGCATTGGCCCGCAGTTACTTCTGGTGGCCGGGTCTCGATAAAGATATAGAAAGGCACGTAGATGGCTGCTATACGTGCCAACAAACCAGACCCCCCCCCCAACCACAGGCCCCTGTCAACAAATGGGAAATGACTAGGAACCCCTGGTGCAGGGTTCACATTGGCTATGCCGGCCCCTTTCAAGGTCAAGTGTTCCTTATTGTGGTCGATAGTTTCTCTAAATGGCTAGAGGTCATTCCAGTCTCCAGCATGACCTCAGCTGCCACAATCAGGGGTTTGAGAGGGGTTTTCACTACCCACGGGCTTCCAGATGTCCTAGTCTCTGACAACAGCCCCCAATTTACCTCTCATGACTTCCAGATTTTCACCAGGGACAACTCAATTAGACACACTACGTCAGCTCCCTTCCATCCATCTTCGAATGGCCTTGCAGAGGTCATGGTGAAGGCCACCAAGGACTCCCTGCGGAAAATCATCACTGGACACTGGCACCGTTGCTTGGCCCAGTTCCTCCTGGCACAACTCTCCACTCCCTGCTCTACCACTGGAAAATCACCTGCAGAACTGCGGTGGGGCCGCCATCTTATAACAAAGTTGGACAGACTGCATCCAGACAGAGCAGCCGCAGAAGTAGAGCATCCCACCCTGCCAAGGACTTTTGCCCCCGGTCAACTCATTTGGGCGAGGAACTTTGGGGGAAGGGACAAATGGCTTCAGGGCGTTGTCACAGAGCAAACCGGTCCCATCTCCTACGTGATAGATCTGGGGGGAGGGAACCACATCAGGAGACATGTGGATCAACTCAGGAACAGGGGCCCCCCAAATCTTCCCCTAAACCCATCCCCCAGTCCAGACCCCATCGAGTCACTGGGGCATGGAAATCTCCCCATACCTACTCCAGCACGAGTGGAACATGGCCCCACCCCTCTTCTCCTGACGCCACCACCACCCGGGGACCAAAGGGCCATGGATCCTCCACTTCCCCCCATTAGGGGGAAGGAGGACCTGGGCAGTGAAACACACCCCTCCCCGCCACTCCAGCAGATCTAAAAGGGCCTCTGCATACCTTGCAGATTTTGAATGAGCCGGAAACAGGTCAGAGAAGCAATAGGGTAGGAAAACGCCCTTAACAGCCCACAATCTCCAAGAGTATTCTGTCCAAAGCAAGGGGGGGAGAAAGGGGTGTTGTATATTTACAGTCTGTAAATAACACAAATGCCATGAGGTTAAAAAAAGGCACGGCAGCCATTTGACAGCTGTCAAAAGGCTGCCACTCACCCAGCATGCACGCGCGGCGGCTGGCTGACAGTGACAGCTATCAAAAGGTTGTCGCTAGCTGGCCGCGCAGGCGCAGCTCATGACAGCTGTCAAAGCTGCCTGTAGCCACGCATGCACATTAGCCGAAGCTGTCAAAAAGGCTTGCCGCCAGCTGAAGAAGAGGTGCGGTGGTTGTTGACAGCTCCCAGCTGTCAGAGCTCGCCGACAGTGGATTGGCTGAAACCATACGGTGGGAGAACTCTTTGTTGTTATTGGTTGGTTACCTATCAAAGTTGTGTATAAATAGAGGGAACCCCCGGCTGTGTTTTCGCCAGGTGCCCTTCGCAAATAAAGCTTCAAGAACCCATCCTGCTATCTCTAGTGGTCCTTGCTGCGTGATAAACCACATATCCTTTTTGAGTTCTTGTCCAGCCTAAGGCATGAAGCCAGCTTGGTGACTTTGGGCCAGTCACTCAGTTCAACCTACCTCACAGGGTGGTTGTTGTGTGGAAAAGAGAAGGAGGAATATTAGTTATAATAGGAGGAAGAAACAGCTAGACAACTACCATTTTTAGATGCGTTCATCAACAGGCAGGAAAATGGAAGCCTAGAAACCACAGTTTATCATAAGACCACCAACACACCACACATTCTTACTTTCAATAGTAATCTTCCACTGTCACACAAAAAGAGCTGTTCCAGAACACTATATAGCATAGTGTTCTGAACCAGCCAACTACCGGCCTTGTAATAAAGCAAACCCCTGTTCAAGCAGTAGAGACTGGAGAGCGTCTGAGGTTGCAAAGCGTTTGCCAAGTTTAATTCACAAGCAAAACAACAGAACAAGAAACACAGGAACTTGAATCCTCAAGCGGAAGGGTTGCTTTCAGCAACCAGCCCCTCCCCAAACACTCCTTTTATTTAGAGTTCAGGGCGTGGTCTCCCTGTGCCTCCTCCCGAGGAGTCCCACAGCCTTTCTTTGTTTGTTCCTGCTCGACTGCCTCCTGCGTCGGGCGTCCTTGAACAGGGCCAGCTGTGGGTCATCATCCTCCGCACTATCGGGCTCACGCAGCTGAGAAGAGGTCCCCGGCTGAGGGCTCTGCAAAGCCTCCAAGCCATCATCAGCCGGTTCGTCTTCCACACCCTCCTCCTCCCCCTCATCTGAGTCATCCGATACATCTGAACCGGCTGCCGGACCCACCGGCTGGCCCTGAGTCATAACACTATCCCGCACCGCAGGGCCCTTCCCCCGGGGCTGCCGATCCGGATGCGGTCGGGATGGGAATTGTTCGTGAAACGCTGTCACCAACGCAGGGGCATGAACGGCGGTCGCGTCTTCCCATGTGAAGTCCTCCGGCCCGTACCCTTTCCACTCGATCAGGTACTGGAAGCGACCTTTCAGCCAGCGGGAATCCCGGATGCTGGCGACCTCGTACTCGGGGGTGCTGCCTCCATCACGAGGTCCTGATGGGGGAGGTTCCGCTTGGCGAAGTGGACAAGCCGGTTGTTCGGGGACCAACAAGGACCGATGGAAGACGGGGTGCACGCGCAGGGAACGTGGCAGAGTTAAACGATAGGCGACCGGATTGATGACGGCCTCGACTGGGAACGGTCCAAGGTAACGGTGGTCCAGCTTCCTCACCGGCCGAGTGGATGGTAGGTTCCTGGTGGACAGCCAGACCCGATCCCCCACCGATAGTGGAGGCGTATCCCTTCTCGACCGATCGGCGAACCTCTTGTAGTCGGCCTTGGCCTTCTCCAGCTGCCGTCGCACCAACCGATGGATCGCCTGTAACTCCGCCATGAATTCGTTCGCTGCCGGCTCCGGTGAGTCCACAGGAGAAAGGGGGAAAAACCGGGGGTGATAACCCACGTTGGCCAAGAACGGTGTCATCTGCGTGGAGGTGTGCTGCGAGTTGTTAAAGGCAAACTCGGCTATGGCCAAATAGTCCACCCAATTGTCCTGCTGCAGGTTAACGTAGCAGCGCAGATACTGCTCTAAGATGCCGATGACCTTCTCGGTACCCCCGTCGGTCTGAGGATGATGCGCGGACGAGAGGCAAACCTTAATGTCCAACGCCCGCATCAACTCCTGCCAGAAGCGGGCTGTAAACTGGGCCCCCCTATCGGAGACGACTCTATCAGGAAGGCCGTGCAGCCGGAACACCTGTTGGATGAACATGCGACTAGTGGCGCGAGGTGATGGTAAGCCGCGACAGGGGATGAAGTGCGCCATCTTGGTCAACATGTCCACCACCACAAACACTGTCATGAAGCCGGAGGATGGAGGTAGATCCGTCAGAAAGTCCATGGACACAGCCCCCCAGGGTCTCTTGGGTGTTGGCAAAGGCTGCAGTAAACCAGGCGGGGCCCCTGTCGCTGACTTGGCCTGCCTGCATGGAACGCAGGAGGTGACATAAGACTGGACATCGTGTCGGACTCGGGGCCACCAGAAGGTACGGGAGACCAGGTTCAGAGTCTTGAACAGACCAAAATGCCCCGCAGCCGGGTTATCATGACACTGGCTGAGGACGAGTCCCCTGAGTGGCCCTCCTGGAACATAGAGCCGGTCACGATAATACAGGAGTCCATCCGTGACCGACCAAGGCGAATCTGGCCCCACCTCTTCCTTCCGCTGAGCCACCCACGCCTCCTGCTGCTGCGCCTCCCGGATCCGAGCCCGTATATCCACCGGCTCCCGCACCGCAGCAAAAGACTCGACGGGGATCACTGTCCTGGGCGGAAGCTTGTCTTCCACTCGGGTGTACTCGGGCTTCCTGGACAGAGCATCCGCTCTCTGGTTGTGCCCGCTTGGTATGTACCGCACCCGGAAGTCAAACCTCGCAAAGAAGAGGGACCACCGGATCTGGCGTTGGTTCAAATTCCGAGCGGTCTGCAGGCTTTCCAGATTCTTGTGGTCCGTCCGGACCTCGATTTGATGCCGCGCCCCCTCCAGATGATGCCTCCAAGCCTCGAACGCCGCCTTGATGGCCAGCAGCTCCTTCTCCCAGATGGTATAGTTGCGCTCCGAGGGATTCAATTTCCGAGAGTGATACGCGCAAGGGAAAAGGGTACCATTGGGCGTCGCTGCCTGGAGTAACACGGCCCCAATGGCAATGTCGGAGGCGTCCGCCTCCACGACAAACGGCCGTTGCGGGTCAGGATGCTTCAAGATGGGCTCCTTCATGAAGGCGTCCTTCAAAGCTTGGAACGCCTGTTGTTCGGGGGCGTTCCACTGGAACCGAGTCTTCTTCTGCAGGAGCCGGGTGAGGGGGGCTGTCAAGGCAGCAAAGCCAGGGATGAATGTTCGATAGTAGTTGGCAAATCCAAGAAGTCGCTGAACATCCTTCACGCGACGCGGGGGTTGCCAACTCTGCAACGACTCAACTTTACTCGGTTCCATGGCGATGCCCTCAGGAGAAATGCGGTGACCCAAGAAATCGATGGTCACCTGGTAGAACTGGCACTTCTCCAACTTGGCAAACAGCCGATGTTTCCGGAGGCGCTGCAGGACCTGACGGAGATGCTGATGATGCGCTTCACGCGACGGGGAGTAAATCAGGATGTCGTCCAGGTAAATCACGACAAACTGGTCCAAAAGATCTCGAAAGATGTCGTTCATAAAATGCTGAAACACAGCGGGGGCGTTGGTCAGGCCAAACGGCATCACCGTGTACTCGAAATGTCCATAGCGAGTACCAAACGCCGTCTTCCACTCATCACCCGGCCGAACCCTGATGAGGTTGTAAGCTCCACGCAGGTCCAGTTTCGTGAAGATCTTAGCCTCCCGGAGTCGGTCCAAGAGCTCGGGGATGAGGGGCAGCGGGTAGCGGTTACGCACCGTGATGGCGTTGAGTTTCCGGTAGTCACAGCAGAGCCGTAACTCGCCCGACTTCTTTTTGACGAAGAGCACGGGCGCAGACACTGGCGAGGACGAGGGCCGGATGAAACCACGAGCCAAATTCTTTGTCAGGAAGTCCCGCAATGCAGCCAACTCGGGCTCCGACATGGAGTACAAACGCCCCACTGGGAGAGGCGCATCAGGGACTAGATCAATGGAACAGTCGTAGGGCCTGTGCGGGGGTAATTGGTCCGCCTCTGACTCGCTGAACACATCAGCAAAGTCGGACAGTTCGGGAGGCAAGGAAACCCCTGAGGAACCCTCCACCTGGCCGGCACAGATATGGCGGGTGTGGTCCACGCACTGCAAACTTGGGAAGGTGACCAAGTTCTGAGACCAATAGATCTGTGGATCATGCGCCCGGAGCCACGCCAGTCCCAGGACCACGGGGAAGTGCAGATCCGAAGTGATGTAGAACTGAATGGCCTCCACATGGGAACTGATGGCCATACACACTGGTTGCGTGGCAGCCGTAATAGGCCCGGACAGGAGCACTCGACCATCAATAGTCTCCGCTAGCATGGGCGGATCCACCGGACACTGGGGAACAGCCCATTTGGCCACGAAGGCCGAGTCCATAAAGTTAGTGGTAGCCCCAGAGTCAATTAAGGCATGGACCGGAATCCCCTCTGGCTTGCCAGGAAGGATCAGTCGTGCCTCCAAAATCAAATGCCGTGGAGGTTCACAGGCACCGTCGGAATGGCGTCGCTCGGCGTGGTCATGGTGGGTCGTCCGATCTATCACACCGTCTAGATCGGGCTCGGACCGTTTCCCGACAGCAAAGCAGGGGACTTTCTCGGGGCCGGCTTGGTCACTGATGCCCTCTGACGCTTCTTTGGACAAGAAGCAGCCAAATGTCCAGGGTCCCCACAGTAAAAACACAACCCCTCCGATCGTCGTCTGTCCATTTCCGTCACCGATAGACGGGACCTGGCGGCACCCAGCTCCATTGGCTCCTCCCTCTGGACTGGGGGCACATGCTCAACAGGAGCGGCAGGGGTCTGTGGGGTGGCACGGCGACTCTTTCGCTGCTGCAGCCGGGCATCGATCCGCAGACAAAGATGGATCAGCCCATTCAGGTCTGAGGGAATGTCCACGCGGGCCAGCTCATCCAACATCTCCTCTGACAAGCCATCCTGGTAGGCATCCACGAGCGCAGCCTCATTCCAGGCGGAATCCTGGCTAAGCAGCCGGAAATCGCTGATATAGGCCTGTAGGGGGCGCTGACCCTGCCTCAAAGCTTTCAGACGTCGGGTGGCAGTCTGCGCCTTAATCGGGTCCTCGTACATGAGGCGCATATGGTCACAAAACCCCCCAAAGTTATCCAACAAAGGGCTAGGCTGTGCCAGCAGAGGCGTGCCCCAACGAGCTGCATCCCCCGACAGAAGGCTCAACATGAATCCCACCTTATCTCAGTCAGTGGGGAAATCAGCTGCTCTCACGCTGATAAAAAGCTGGCATTGTCCCAGGAAGGCAGGAAACAGTTCTGGATTGCCAGCAAATTTATCCGGCATAGCTATCTGACATTTCCTCCTGGGTGGGGGTGCAGCATGTACCTGAGCTTGCAGTTGAGCCACCTGAGCTGCCAGCAAAGTGAGTTGCTGGGTGAGCTGAGCATTCTCGGCAAGAAGCTGCTCCATCGTAGTAGTAAGGGGTGGGAGGCTGAAAGCAAACTGTTCTGAACCAGCCAACTACCGGCCTTGTAATAAAGCAAACCCCTGTTCAAGCAGTAGAGACTGGAGAGCGTCTGAGGTTGCAAAGCGTTTGCCAAGTTTAATTCACAAGCAAAACAACAGAACAAGAAACACAGGAACTTGAATCCTCAAGCGGAAGGGTTGCTTTCAGCAACCAGCCCCTCCCCAAACACTCCTTTTATTTAGAGTTCAGGGCGTGGTCTCCCTGTGCCTCCTCCCGAGGAGTCCCACAGCCTTTCTTTGTTTGTTCCTGCTCGACTGCCTCCTGCGTCGGGCGTCCTTGAACAGGGCCAGCTGTGGGTCATCATCCTCCGCACTATCGGGCTCACGCAGCTGAGAAGAGGTCCCCGGCTGAGGGCTCTGCAAAGCCTCCAAGCCATCATCAGCCGGTTCGTCTTCCACACCCTCCTCCTCCCCCTCATCTGAGTCATCCGATACATCTGAACCGGCTGCCGGACCCACCGGCTGGCCCTGAGTCATAACACATAGTGAGAACCCACTGTAGTACCCAGCAAGCTAAACAACTGGAGAGAAAGTACCTACATGAACAATTTGAGCATAATGGGTACCTGCAAGCATTTATTAAAAGATGCCTGTACAATAATCAAAGGAGAGAAAAGAAAAAAGAAAGTAAAAGACCAGCTATGTGGCATATCCTGCCATACATCAAAAACATTTCACAAGCAGTAGAACACAGCTTCTGAGATCTGCAAGTGGGCATTACACACTGCTCAGAGGCTACCATATGAGGACAAATTATGCATTGTAAATATTGTTTGGAGGGAGAGATACTTCCAATGAAATCCACTGGATCTCCTGCATGGATTGTCCCTGTGACTATGTAGGACAAATGGGAAGGACTGCAAGAACATACTGTAAGCAAGCAGTCAGATGAGGAAGTAGCCTCATTGGTAGCCTCACATTGCAATGAACAAGGACACACATTTAATTTCACAGCTACTAAGATTGTTGGCCATGCAGGTACAAAGATAGCCAGGGAAATGATCAAAGTCTAGGAAACAGCCCCTTGTTAGTTAACAGGAATGCTGACTTATGACCAGCTTATCAAATACTTAGGAATTGAGGGCTTGGCAGTACAAAAAAATGACAGCCAATCGCTAGCCATCAACACACCAATCAGTCAATAAGAAGGCACCACATAAATACAACTCACAGAGCAGCCCAAAGCACATATATTTACTGCTTTGAGTTATTTATAAAAATAATAAAGTTAGGATATAAATAATTAAATTAAATAAAAATACTATGATCACCATTGGTAGTACAATCATAACATACACATTTCATGAAACTGTAAAAATCTATTAGAAGCTGTCACCCAAAGAAAAATCTAAATAATGTTGAATTAAGAATAGCTACTTCAATTCCCTTTTAGAATTTCACAATATTTCAGGGGGTGGAGATTCATATTGTGGTGAGGGTCTTGTGTAGCCGGTTCTTTGCAGCCATTGAGCGAGATGGAAGGTTCAAAACAGCAACATGCTTTATTGAAGGTCAGAACAAACAGAAGCAATAAGGGAGCTGCTGCACAGCTATTTATACGGTTGGCCGATAGGCGGTGACCAATAGGTTTGAAGCATAGGTTTCCTGCCCAAAGACCTACTTAGCCGGCTGGAGACAACCAGTCTGGGCCAGCTAGCAACCATTACAAAATACACATGAACTAGCACTTAGCAATTGAATGCAAGCAATTAGCAAGCATTGCAACAAGAGCAAACACTTACAACATATACAAAAGGCCAATACATTACAGAGGGAATTCCTGTTCAATTGGAAAAGGTCCTGGTTCAATTCCAATCAATTCTAAAGTATCTATCAATATTTTTGTAAGGACCTGCCTCTGTTTCCCTACCAAGAAAGCAGAACTCTTGAAACTTGCATCATTTCAAAAGGAACTTTTATTGGCAGGTACAGACAGCAGGAAAGCTAGGCAGGATCTGAGGGCTTCCTGCCTGAATCAATAGGTAAAACCTGTGAAATAATAACCTCACCCCAATTGTCCATCCGGTCAGTTCAAACAGGCCAATCCATAGGTGACATCGAGCTGTGGGAAATGAACTGATAAGGCGACTCTCTCAAGGTTGTTAGGTCCACCTGGAGACAGAGAAAATAATAAAGAGGAAAGAGTTGAAACAAAAACATTAGTCAGGCTTATCCAGATAACAGGCATGGAACCTTTTCAGCAATCTGGGGGCCCTGACATGTTTCTTATGTACCCATTCATTTTAGGACATTGGGATATTTTTCCATGCTACCAAGTATTGGGTTGACCCATAATGTTTCCTGGAGTCTAATATCTCTTTAATTTCAAAATGTTGCTCCCCTTCCACCATAATGAGTTGTGTGTGGGGGGGAGAGAGCTTCTGCTGGCCTTAAGGGAGAGGTTAGCTCCTGTTTAAGCAGGCTGCACTGAAATACAGGGTTGAGTTGTCTTAGTGGTTTTGGGAGTTCTAATTCCACTGTTACTGTTATGCATTTTATGGGAAAGGGTTCTACGAATTTTAGGCCCAGCTTTTTTGAGGGCTGCAAAGACTTTAGGAATTTGGTCGAGAGATATACTTTTCCCCTATTTTGAATGGTTTAGGTTCCATTTGTTTTTTATCTGCCTGTGCTTTATAAGCTTCCCTTGCTTCATCTAAAGCTTTTCTAACCACAGGCCAGGTGTTTTGCAGCTGTTTAATCCATTCCTTCAAGGAAGGGATGGTGGGTTCGTTGACAGGTAACTCAGGCATTGAGTTAAAACTTTGTCCTGCCGCCACTTGGAATGGGGTGTAACCAGTACTCAAATGCACTGCATTGTTGAAAGCCACTTCCATGAAAGGTAGCAGCTCAGTTTTATTGGTAATTTATGAAGCACCTCAGGTATTGTTTTAGTACTGAGTTCAAATGCTCTGTCCCACCATTCGATTCTGGATGATGACTGGATGACAGATCTTGACTGATACCAAGTAGGTCCAAAAAGGCTCTCCAGAACTCTGAAGTAAACTGGACCCCCCTGTCTGATACAATGCATTATGGGGCCCCATGCAGCTGATAGATATGCAGTACAAATAATTTGGCCAAGGCTTTAGTGGTGGGAATTGTCTGGCAGGGTATGAAGTGGACCTGTTTGGAGAATAGCTCAGTCACTACCCAAATGACAGTGTTTCCCCTGCTGTCTGGCAGTTCTACTATAAAGTCCATAGAGCTCTCTCTCCAGGGTGCTGAAGGGCTAGCAACTGCTTGTAATAATCCTGGCATTTTCCCCTGTCTCCGCTTGGCTGCTGCACAGACGGGACTACTAGTCACATAGCTTTCAATGTCCTTTTTTTTTTTTTTTATAGACAGCCACCAGAACTGCTTTTGGTCAGATGGCGAGTTTTCACGAACCCGAAATGCCCGGCCATCTTCGAGTCATGGCAAAGTTGCATGATTTTCACTCTCTGGGTTTTTGGCATGTATAATTTTTCTCCTACCCAGGGCAGTTCGTCCCTCATTGAGTAAAGGTTTTTATGACTAAGGAACCATTCATCCTTTTCTAACACTTGTCTAAACTCGGTTCCTTATTTGCTGTTCAAAGGTGGTTTTTTCCTAGGGTTTTCCTTTGTGGTGATCGGGTCCTCCATTTTACTGCTCACTGGCATCGGCTTCTTTGCCTGAGCTCTTGTGGTTACAGGAGCCACTAATTGCTTTGGCGTAATCAAGGGTTTGATTACAT
Organism: Vipera ursinii; assembly: GCF_947247035.1. Classification (NCBI taxonomy): domain Eukaryota; kingdom Metazoa; phylum Chordata; class Lepidosauria; order Squamata; family Viperidae; genus Vipera; species Vipera ursinii. The sequence goes on along the minus strand of NC_139517.1, from coordinate 65,871,143 downwards.
CAAATTTTATGCTATTATACTGCAGCATCCTTGATAAGACATTGGCCAAAAAGTTCTTCCCCCCACCAGGATGTACTTAATGGAGAAATCAAGCCAGTGGAAATGCTGGGACCACTGAGCTTGTTTTGGGGATAACTTCCTTGGTGTTTTCAGTGCTTCAAGGTTTTTGTGATCAGTCCACACCTGAAAAGGGATTTTGCTCCTGTACAGGAAATGCCTCCAAGTGAGTAGGGCCCATCACACTGTGTACACCCCGTTCTCCCACACTGCCCACCTCAGTTCAGTTTCAGTGAGCTTTTTGGAGGTATACGTGCAGGGTTGCAATTTCCCTTCCTGATTCTCCTGGAGCAGTATCACCCCCACTGCCAAATCACTAGTGTCTGCCTGAATGACAAATGGTTTCTGCAGGTCCAGGTGTTGTAACACCAGCTCAGCAGCAAAAAAAGTCTCTTTAGTTTCTCAAAAGCTGCTTGGCATTCCATAGTCCATTTCCACAGCTGACTGAGTTTTGGCTTTCACACCCCCTTTGTTTTTAGTAGGTTAGTGATGGGGAGGGCAATCTGAGTGAAACAGGGAATAAACTGTCTGTAGAAGTTCACTAATCAAAGGAAGCTTTGCAATTGTTTCCTCATGCAAGGTGGCACCCACTCTAACACCGCTCGTACCTTCTCCGGATCCATCTCTATTCCCTGGTGGAAAATCCTGTAGCTCAAGTAATCAATTTTTTTCCTTGTGAAACTTGTACTTTGAAAGTTTGGCATAGAGGCGTGCTACACAGAGCTTGTTTAAGACTGCCCTGACCAATCTGACATGCTTCTCTTTATCTCTGTAAAGATTAGGATGTCATCCAAATACACCAAAAGCCCCTTATACTGGAGAACCTCATTTATCAACTGCATGAACACTGCAGGCACCCCTTGCAGCCTGAAAGCCAGGACCCATAATTGAAAGTACCCCAAGGGGCAATTAAATGCTGTTTTCCACTCATCCCTTTCTTTTATCCTAACCCAGTAGTACGCTTCTCTTAAATCCAATTTAGAGAATATTCTCTCCTTGGAAAGATGGGCCAGAATGTCCTTCATCAATGGCAAGGGGTAGACATTGTTTTCACAAACATCATTTAAAGATCTATAGTCCACACATAGGCGAAGAGACCCATCTTTCTTTTCCCAGAATAGTACAGGGGCGGCTGTCTTCAGCCATGCTGGCTGAATAAATCCCCTGGCCAAATTATTTTCACTGAATTTCTGCAACTCTTTGAGCTTTCTGGGGGTCATCGAATAGAGCTTGGGCTTCGGCAGCTTAGCTCCTTTTTTCCTTCTGAGGGAGAGTGTCTCCAGGTTTGACCCAGTCACCGTTGGCTACATGCCAGGTGTATTTCTGCCTCTTCTGCCATGATGTACCAACCCTGAAGTGCTTCAACATTATGCAGGGTTACCATCCACCTGGCTGCAGCACCTTCCAAGGCCAGGGTTACAATCCTGACATGCCCACAATCCCTGGGGATGTCTCACCCATATTCGTGCATGTAGCTCAGGATGTGGGCTAGGAAGAAGTGATTCATTGTACTTTACCCCTAGGGCTGGGACTTTTCAGTTGGGCAGATGAGTTCTTCTCCTTCTAACCCAGTGTCCGTCTCCTCCAGCTGGAGTGACACAGGCTGGGGTGACAGCCTTGGTTGCTGCTCCAGCGGTTTCTGAAGCACTCATAGAAGGGCCAGGGTTCATGAGCTTGCTCTTCTGGATCGCTTCTTCCTCGTCCCATCCATGGCTACGGAGCCACGGCACGGATTGGCTTTTTCTTTCTGGAAGTTTTTGAATACCTCCACCAGCATGCCGATGGCTGCTTAAGAAAACAGTCAGAGAACACTGGTCTCTCACCCTCCACTTCACTGATATTGAGCAATCTCTCCATCTTGCACTTCCAGCTGGGTTGATGGCTGTCACGCTTGAGTTACTTTTCTGGCTTTTCTGTCTCAGTCATTCTTCCCCTCTCTGATCGATCATCTCAGTTTCTCATGGATGTCTGCCTCATTGGATGAGCTGGCAGAGTCCAACCTGCTGCTACTTGGGCAAGTCTTCAGGGGGTCTCCCTCCAAGCGCTCGCTTTCCCTCTTCACACCACTATGATTAGACATTATTTTTCACAGTCCCCATGGTAGGGATTGTCCTCTGGGTTGACCACTTTGCAGATCCTGCCTACTGTAAGGACCTGCCTCCATTTCCCTACCAAGAAAGCAGAACTCTTGAAACTTGCATCATTTCAAAAGGAACTTTTATTCGCAGGTACAGAGAGCAGGAAAGCTAGGCAGGATCTGAGGGCTTCCCACCCAAATTGATAGGTAAAACCTGTGAAATAATAACTCTATCCCAACTGTCCATCTGGTCAGTTCAAACAGGCCAATCCATAGGTGACATAGAGCTGTGGGAAATGAACCAATAAGGTACCTCTCTCATGGTTGTTAGGTCTTTGCTGTTTCCTCCCTCTGCACAGAGATAAGAAGATGGCCCTGAGGCATTCCTTTCACACCCCAAAGAAGATACATCAAATCAGATAGGGGAAGCATTCTATATACAACACAAAGCCCCCTGGTCACCCCCTCTCCCCATAGAAGAATGGTAGAACCCAAACAGCTTAAATGCAGACAATATAAGGGATTAATAATTGAGGGTTCTGACAATTTTATTATTTTATTTTGTGGACAGTATAATCTTTATTTTATTTATTTCTTCTCTGTCATGTTATTCAGACCATTCTTATTTTAACCATCTTTCAAAAAAGCTCGATTTTAGCAATATCATAACACTGCTAAAAAGATCTGAACAACAGCAAACAACTAAAATGAATGACTGATAGAACTATCATTAGATTACAGTACAGAGCTGTTGTTTGCTGTCATTTAATAATCATCTAGATCAGCAGTTCCCAACCTTGCCACCTTGGTGGCCCAGTTCATTCTGCTGCAGGAGAGAGGGTATGAGTGGCAGGCCCATGTGCACATGCACAGCTCTATTTTTGTGAGCACAGGGTGCACACACCCTACTCTCACACAAATGGAGCTTTGTGCATGTTGAAAGAAAAATCTTCATCAGGGTCCAGTCCAAGCTGGGAATAAACAAAATGGAGACTGCTTTAGAAAGAAGGTTGTAGTTTATTGAAGAGCAAAGCCAGACAGAAATGCTGCTCTGGGAAAGCTGACCACATGTTGCTGTGAGTGGTGGATTTTATACCGTCTTGGGCTTTTGTGTTTGGAGTTGTCCTTTCTGTTCCTGTCACATGAACTTTGACTTGAGCTTTTGAGCATATCCTTTTGGTATTTTGATGGTGGTGGGTTAATCCCATTATGTCCTAAAGGTCATGTCTTTAGAATTTGGAAGTGGTATGTAGATTTTAGGAGTCCTTGTCTTTCTGATTTCATCAGCTTCTAGCTTCCTGGCTCCAACCTTCCTGAATAGGATTATCAAATCTGCATTTCTAAAAGCTGGCTTGTTTTGGGGAGGGAGACTTGGGCTGCCTTTGCCTAAGATTTTTTGCCTAAGATTTTTCATTATTCCTTTGGGGAAATATAATATAATATTTTCTTCTCTGGGGGTGTGTGTGCTTTTCCCACATGAACAAGCAGAGGTAGCTTGCACTTGCACTACGAAGCTCCAATTGTGCAAGCAGCAGTCACATGCACTCATGCTTGATTCTCCACTCGCTTGAGTAGAGGGCACCTGAGTGGAGGGCACTTGTGCTCATGTGGAAAGCTCCACTTGCTTCTGAAACTCGATTGCACGAATGGAGCTGTGATCATAAAAACCTTCCATTCACTTGAGTGGAACATCACTCATGCATGCTTGCCCATCCCTCCTGTGGCCCTGTTTTGAACAGGCTGCAGCCTTGTAGTGGGTTATGGCCCAGGGGCTGGGGACGTGGTTTCTGCTTGGGAAAGAGAGATTTGGGGGCAGGGTTTGTTTCTGCTTTTAAAATCCTTTAGGGAAATATATTCTGCCCTTTTAATATTTCCTTCTCTGGGGAGCTGACTTCCCACAATCTATAATATATATAATAGTATGTTGTTGTTGTTGTTGTGTGTGTGTGTGTGTATCAATACACATGTGTGCGTGTGTGTGCATGTACACATAAACACACATTCCATAAAATAATCTGTAACCATTTGGGGAAGGATTAAACATCCATACATCTCTATGTTTTCTCTCCACTCTATGCTACCCCTCAAAATCATTGTCCATTTTATAGATAGAAGAGATTATTCTAGACTTTTAGAGTGCATATGCCAACTCTGAAGACTATGATCAGTACTAACTGGGCTTTGAAATCTCTGGTGTGGTTTCTGTTTATTGTTCCACCGTGGATTGCATACTACTCCCAACAACCCCCACCCCAGGAAACTGCAATGAACATTGTTTTAGAAAGCAGATATACTATTTATAGCAACCTTGTAAGAACCTATGAAAGCTTAACATAGAAAGCCTGATGGTATGTTTACCCTGGTAGGCTAGTATTCTATAGAAATGGATGTACTCACTGCCAAGTATGACAATTATTACATTCAAATTTGTTGTCTAGCAGAGAATTAGGCAACTGAAAACAAAGGAATTCAGGGGGGAAAATAACAGTATGAAATATAGCACAACTGCATTTTCACACAAGAAGCCGTTTCTAAAAATAGATTATGCAAATTTGGTTAACCCTAGGGCTGGAATTAATGTGAGCAAAATTTGAATATAGCCTGTCATAATCTAGAAATACAATGACTAGAACATGAAGATATTTTATACTTCTGCATTATGTAATGCATTACTTTTGTTTTTTCCAGACTGTAAATAAGCTATAATTGTATATTTTTTTCAATGTGAAAATTGCTGTCTCTCCTTCTCATCCATGTCCTGTACTCCACAGCAAAGGAAATTTACAGGGAGTCATCCTTGTGGGTAAGTACAATTTTAGCTTTCCATCTTCATAAATATTTGATGCGATATGGCACCATGTGAAATGGAGGAAGTAGTAGTTGTTGAATGTTGGATGAAATGCTTATTGTTACTGCAAAAATGTATTTCATAATATGTACATTCAAAAGACTAAATGCACTAACATTGTGGTAGATATACCATAGAGCATGTCTCACATTTTCTATTTCTACACGTATACTATAATAGTTAAAATGTCCTGCAATATCAAAAAACAACCTCTATGTCCAAATAAAAGATTTAAATAAACAAATACATTTCCTCTATGAAACTTGTTCTTATTTCTGAATGAGAGCTATGTAGGTATGAATTAAGAATGAATTCCAAAACAATATTCTGGAAAGTTTACATCCTAAATGATATTTTGTAAACTACCGGGTTTTTGCTCATAATTTTGTTTGCAAATCTTCTGCACATAAATGTCAAGCACATAAACCTAATTAACTTTTCTGGATTTGAAACATTCTAGTCAATTCATAGTAACATCTCAGCAACTTCACAATTTAAACTTCTGCTTCTGCTACAGGCTTTTTTTTTTGAGCATATTAATAATGCTTCTCTATTGCTAGGATCGGTAGGGACATGGTGGCTCAGTGGGTTAGGACGCTGAGCTTGTTGATCAGAAGGTCGGCAGTTTGGCAGGTCGAATCCCGAGTGCCATGTAACAGAGTGAGCACCTGTTACTTGTCCCAGCTTCTGCCAACCTAGCAGTTTGAAAGCACGTAAAAATACAAGTAGAAAAATAGGGACCACTACGGTGGGAAGGTAACTGCGTTCCATGCACCTTTGGCATCTAGTCATGCTGGCCACATGACCATGGAGACAAGCGCTGGCTCTTCGGCTTTGAAACGGAGATGAGCACCGGCCCCTAGAGTCAGAAACGACTAGCACGCATATGCGGGGGAACCTTTACCCTTTACCTTTATTGCTAGGATCATATCTGGTGTTTAAAAAGTGTTAAGAAGATAAAAACCTCTAACTGGTGCAATTCTGTATCTCATTTTTTTTCTTACAAAGAACAAGTGCTAATAATTTATTTATTTTTGTATTCTCTTGTAAAACAAGAGAAATTGTATAGATTGTATGTCTCTATATTTTACCTATTTTAAAAGGATGCTAACTTTATTTTGTCTACATCTGGCCCTAAAATTCTCTGAGCCACTTAAAAATGTTTAAAATCAGATTAACAATGGCTGACTTTCATTGATCTCTAAACAATATTATTAGCAGCACACAGCATTACATGGGCAATTAAAAGTGACAACATCACTGTTGATAGCAGAAATGTGACACAGGCTTTAATCTTTTGGTCTACTACAAGAGGTCTTTTGTCTGTTTCAATTTGCTTTTACATAGCCGCAGTATGCATTATTATCAACGTGATTGCCTAGGCTGATCTTGAAAAAAGCTGAGTAGGATCAGATCTAGTAAACACATGATACAGTTTGAGATGGCAAGAAAATCCCACAGCCCTATGTAATTGGGTAATCAAGGAAACCTCCTAGATTAGAAGATGGCTCTGGTAAACCACATTGGTACTGCTTGTAAGAAAACATCACAAGGAGTCAAGCATGAATAGAAAAAGGTTTTATTACCACCAATATCTAATTTAGCATATCACACTTTCTGAGCATTCTCCTTGATTTTGAATATGCAAATAAGCACTCCATTTTATCTAAAATTCTTATTAATAAAATGCTTTGGCTATATCATAAGATATCACTTATGAATGTCCCACACACTTCTTTACCAAAACAATCCACAGAGTTGGGAAATAAGTCAATGACTTGAAAGTAGGTGTTATAAAGAAGGAGAAACTATATTGGATGATCAATAAAAGGACAAGAGACAGGCTGCAGAAAAGCAAGAAAAGCTAGAAAAAAAGGCATTGTCTATATTTGGGACAGGCTGACAGTTCTGCTTCCTTAGCAGTTTTTCAAGAGTTATTGATAAAATAGGTGACATCCTTGAGCTCTTAAAACTATTGTCCAGACCAGAGTATGCCTGAGCCAGAAATCTCAGTCACTCCATTCTAGTTTTACTGCTACCAGTATTAGGCCAATCCTAACAGGAAATCAAGAGAAATGTGTTATCCTAAATAATTTAACTAAAACTTGTGACAGGAAGGGTCTTTTTTATTTCTCAGGAATCCTTCATGTTTTTTCTTATTACGAATAGAAAACCTTGCTCTGTAAAGAAAGGAATAGGGTGGCTACAGAGCAGCTGCATTCTCAATTAGATCAAAAGTAAGCTTGCTGGCTGTGTGTTCTCACAAGAGACAAAAGACAGCTGTGAAAGCTCTAGGAGGACCTTCCTTCAAATAGGTCCTTTTGTCTGGAGGAAGAAAATTAATGGTGTGGGCCACAGAAATTCAATTCTTGGAATTTTAGAGCCAATACTGATAGAAAATCATTTATGAATTTTACTACTATGTTGAGGGAGGAAGATGAAATTAGGAAGTTAACTTCTCTTCTGCATTACATTAAGAAATTATCTGATGCAAAATATCTTATTCCTTGCCTATGCCTCTAAAATAGATTTTGCTAAAACAGCAGAATAGATAAGGAAAAAATGTTGCTGGACTGCGCACTTTGTTGATTGTATGCCAAGTTCCTCTTTTATAAAAGCTAAAAAAAGGCGAAATTATGAGCTCGTTTCTTAGATCAGAGTTTCATCAAACATTTCGGGTATATTTTTTGGAGCGTTCATCAATTAATTTACTTGTGAATATATTCAATCCTGAGTTGTTGGCTTATTCTCATTTGCCAATAAGGAAGTTATATTCCAAATATATGTGTATACCCCAATGTCATATGTGCAAGACACTTTTGGCCTTTATCATGTCTAGTACTTGGGGAAAAAATGAAGTGTAAAGGTAGCTGTGAAAATGTATTACCCAGCACCTAACATCGGTCATTTTCATAATCACTGTAGTGTTGGGAACCAAGAACAAAGTCTCAAAGAGAGAGATGTTTATCTCACTTTGTTTTATCTCACTATATACAGATAGATGGGATTTAGTTTATGCTTTTGACAATGTTGAAACTTCATGTGTATGTTTAAAGTATATATGAAAATGTGGGTTATTATTATAGATAGCAATAGTGCAAACAGTATAATGCTGTGATGGATTGGAATGTAAAGAGAGGGCTTATATATTGCAGAAACTCAGCTCTTCAACCTTTCTTTCCAGAATCTGTTTTAAACAAAATCACTATTCAATTTAAATTTTAAAAACATCATGATAAGCTAATAACTATTTTGTTGATTAATCTTTGATGTAGACAAACAAAACACAACATATTTTCACAAAATGTTCGTTAAATCTCTCTCCATTTCCCTCCCTCTCCATTTCTTTCTCTCTCTCATGGTGTCTATTGATATTCAGTGATATTTTGAAAAATAAGGCCATTATCCTATTTAGCTTCCCTTAGGGGAAGGGAGTTTCAGTTACTGAAGCTACTTCAGTTACTGGAAAATGCAAACTATTTTTTCCAAATCTAAATTCATACAGCACCCATCCTCTAATAGGGATGCACTTCTGCAAAAACATATGAGAAATGAATAATGTCCTCCATAGCTGCATGTAGGAAAATATGGAATTGAAAGAATTTTTCTTTATTGAAACATTAATGCAAAACTTTACATTTGTATGTAATGAATTCATATGTAGTAGTAAATCATGATTTTATCTTTTTTGTTAACCCACAATAAGTGCACTTATTAAGTCCTGACATCATATTCTGAGACTGGAAGGGGTATTCTACAGATGAAAGAAATATGAGTGTCTCTTGTCTCTGTTACTCACACATTTCACAGTTCTTACCTGTGGACCAAACAACAGGATCTTGGATATTAATTGAAAATATCCGGGCATGCAGCAGTTTTCGTTAATGCTGTTTTACAGATTAACTCAAGTGAGGCTTTAAGGAGGAGAAGATTGGTTTTCTCAGAAAAAAGTCACAGCTGACAGGCACTTTAAAGATAAAACACCTTTATTTACCAAAAAACATTCCTGTCTGCCTTGTAAAAAGCAAAAAACTAAAATAAAATAGGTAGAGTTTTGTATCACCTACATGATAATTTAGCCAAACCTCTGCAGCATTTTTCCCTGTAATTTCATGTGCATGTTATGAAGTGTTTTTGTAAAAGATCTATCTTTAATTCATCCTAAAGTCAATAGGCATGGGATGAAACAAAAAACAAACAAACCAAAAACACCACTTATAAATCATTTATTCTATATGAAGGCTAAGTTTTAGCACAAAAAATGGTCCAGAGTATATCATGATTAATGATACTATAATCTGCTGAAATGAAGATTACTAGGTCACTCTCAAATCCATCCATTTCCCTGTATTGTTATTTATTCAAGAGACCAAATTGATTTCTGTTCCAAAGGCAGGCTAAAAGCCAAATTGGAATGATGTAAAGTATCAGTACCTCTTGTCACTATTTCTTCTAGAATCTTACAAACAAAATATGTGTTGAAGATTCTGCAAAAACATTTTAAAGACAAAAGATTTAAACTAGACATTACCCAGATGACTGCAATGTTGCTGGCCTGTAGTTTTAGTGCTATCTAAGCTGTTCTAACATATTTTAGAATATAGGCTATGGATTATTGTTCGTTATGATTTTACCATATTTTAGCTAAAATAATGTCTAGAACAGAAAGAAAATAAATGCAATATATAAGAATCAATAATCTTAACTGAATATTATTTTAGATTTTTTTTAAGTGTAATAGAGGAAAAGTATTAACCTTTCCTTAATAAATTACTATTTTCCCATTCTTAAAAGGTAAAGGTAAAGGTTCCCCCACACATGCGTGCTAGTCGTTTCCGACTCTAGGGGCCGGTGCTCATCTCCGTTTCAAAGCCGAAGAGCCAGCGCTTGTCCGAGGACGTCTCCGTGGTCATGTGGCCGGCATGACTAGACGCCAAAGGCGCACGGAACGCTGTTACCTTCCCACCGTAGTGGTCCCTATTTTTCTACTTGCATTTTTACGTGCTTCGAACTGCTAGGTTGGCAGAAGCTGGGACGAGTAACAGGCGCTCACTCTGTTACGCGGCACTCGGGATTCGACCCGCCAAACTGCCGACCTTCTGATCGACAAGCTCAGCGTCCTAACCCACTGAGCCACCACGTCCCTTATCCCATTCTTACTATGTACTATAGTTAAAATCTCAAATGTTTTAATAATATTCTGACCAATAGGCATTCATAGGACTGGAAGAAGCAAATAGAGTTGTCTATGATACCAAATGTATGTTACATTCAGACTGGAACAATAAGGTGTGAAAATTTAGCAGAAATATGTTTTGTATCTTATAAAGTCTTTGCTGAGAAACTTCCAGGAAGAAAAGTGAACATTGGGTAGCATGGGAAGTCAGCCCCCCTCCAGAGAAAGAAATATTTTTGGAAATATTTAAAAGGCAGAATATATTTCCCTAAACTAAAGGATTTTAAAAGCAAAAACCAACCCTGCCCCCAAGTCTCTCTGTCCCAAACAGAAACCAAGTCTGCAAAAATGCAGATGTGATAATCTTGTCAGAAAGACTGGAGTCAGGAAGCTGGGATTAGGAAGAAAGGTCCCTAGAATCAACAATTCCTCATACCAAAAATCTAAGAATCATCAGCCCCAGCCCCAGGGAAGCAGGGTTGACTTTTGGGACACAATAGGATTAACCCACCACCATCAGAATACCAGAAAGGCACACTCAGTCTCAGGCCAAAGATCATGCCACAGGAATAACTCCAAAGAAAAAGCTCAAGAAGGTATAAAAAACCCACTCCCTAAATGTGCTCTCTCTCTTTTCTTCCAGAGCCATCTTTCTGTATGGCTCTCCTCTTCTATAAACTGCCACTTTCTTCTAAAACAATCACCATGTTGTTTATTCCCGGCTTGGACTGAACTATGATGAAGACTTTTCCTTCAACAGTAGGGGTTTTTAAGAGAGGTGAAAAGGAAAGGTTAATAACTTTCTCCCCATTCTTTAAACTTTTAAAATTTAAATTTCTTTCAGATACTGCTTTTTGCAAACAAGTGGGCTACTAACATTTTATTTCATTATGAAGTAGTAGAGACTAACTTTTAGAATGAATCATCAACAGTAAAGAAACAAATAGTTCAGAAATATGCCACCAACTATTAGTTAGTAGAGCAGCCCTGAAAGTCTTGGAAAAGATATTCAAATTCTGTGATGTATCTATACTTGCAAAGGTAAGTGTTGTGTAGTGAGTTCTTCACACAAGAAAGGAGATGAGGCAAGTGAGTTCAACAAAGCTCATGGTTTATTGCTTGCAAGATCTGAACTAAGAATTGGGCTGCAGCATCCAGCAATTTATAGCCTGGCCCCTAGGCGGCAGCCAATAGGTTTAAAGGAACCCATTGCCGCCTAGGGACAGCCAATAGTAGCACTGAAGACCTGGAGTCTGGGTTGCTGGAGATCCATTTGCTGCTCCAGCTTACCACGTGGTGTTACAACTGAGCCCAATACATAACACACACACCCTCTTAGATCAGACAACATCATAGCAATAATTGGCAAACAGTACAAGTTACAAGACTTAACATCATAGCAACTTTTGCAAAACAATACAAGTTACATTATAGCATCAGTTAGCCCGAATGATTAGACTTCCATTATAGCACACGAGAGAGTCAACATCATAGCTCCAATACTGTTTCAGTGCAGTGAAAAGTTACAGTACAGGCAACATTATATTTCCTTTATTTTACAACATAATCAGTTAGATAAGAAGGAGGCTTGCATGCCCTTGTGGAACACCTTGGGGTTCCAGTCACTTTCTGGTCTACCAGCTTACCCATCGGGCCAGGTATGAATGTTGGCAGAGTAAAAAATCTACCAGTCTGTGATGCCAGTCACCTGTTACGATGCGTTTGAGTGATTCCTTCATGTTCCTCACCATTCGTTCAGCTTGACCATTAGAGGACGGGTGAAAAGGGGCAGATGTTGCATGCCTGATAAGATTTGCTCTTAGGAAGGCCTGAAATTCAGCAGCAGTGAATTGGGCCCCATTGTCTGAGACTAAGACATTTGGCAACCCATGTGTGGCAAAGAGTTTTCTCAACACCTGGATGGTCCTAGCAGTAGTCATATTTGCAACTGCAATTACTTCCAGCCATTTGGAGTGGCTGTCTACCACTATGAGGAAGAGCTGTCCCTGACAGGGCCCAGCGTAGTCTTATGTGAATTCTAGACCAGGGAGTGTTTTCTCCCACCTGTGAACTGGGGAGTGTGGCATCTCAGGCCTAGATTCCTGGCATGTATAACAACCACATACCTGTGCCTCAATGTCCTTGTCAAGGCCAGGCCATCAAAGGTAGCTTCTTGCTAAAGCTTTCATTCTGACAATGCCTGAATGGCCCTCATGTAATGGTTGTAAAACCCTATCTCTCAGTGAAGAGGGGATTATGACTCTGTTTCCTGATAGGATAAACCCCTTGTGAGCTGATAGCTCATGTCTTCAGACAAAATAAGTTGAAACTCAGAGCCTGGGCTTTTATCTAACCACTCCGTGTATACCCATGAAAGCACTCTACTAAGTGTTCTATCTGTAGCTGTTTCTGCGGCAATGTCCTCAGCATGGAGGGGAAATTCTGGCAGGACAGAATGGACAGAATTCTGGCCGCAGGGGCCGGGTCTGGTTCCGTTAGTGGCAGTGGGAGTCTGCTGAGGCCATCAGCATGGCCCATTTCTTTACCAGGTTTGTGAACCAATTTAAAAGTGTATGCAGATAAGAAAATAGACCATCTCAACATTCTTGGTGAAAGTATGTGGGCGGGTTTTTTTCTGTTGTGAAGACTCCCAACAGTGGTTTGTGGTCTGTAAAGACCGTGAAGTCCCTGCCATATAAATAGTCATGGAATTTTTTTTTATTCCAGCAACAATGGCTAGGGCCTCTTTGTCAATTTGAGCGTAGTTACACTCAGCAGAGGACAGTGTCCTAGAATAAAATGCAATAGGGACTTGTTTTCCATTCTTTTCTAAATGACTCAAGACTGCTCCCACCCCATAAGGAGATGCATCACGTGCTAAACAGATGGTTTAGACTTCCTAAAATGAGTTACAGTGGATTTAACTGACAACAGTGCCTTTAAGTCCTGGAAGCTTTTTTCATGAATGCTGGTCCATTTCCATGGAGCTTTCTTATCTAAGAGCCTGTGAAGAGGCTCTGCTAATGCAGCCTTGTTAAGCAGAAAGGCATGGTAGAGATTGAGGAGGCCCAAGAATGCTTGTAGCTCTCCTTTGGATTTAGGACTAGCAGCCATTTTAATGGCCTTCACTTTGGATTCAGCAGGGTGAATACCGTTAGCATCAATTCAAAATCCCAGAAATTCTGTTGAAGGGACCCCAATACTACATTTACTCTTTTTTAGTTTGAGGCCTGCTTCACGAAGCCTCTGTAGGACAGCCCTCAGCCCTCAGCTAACACCTCTGTAGATTCCCCAGCAATAAGTACATCATCAAAATAAGGGCAGATGCCCTGAATGCCTTTAAGTGTGCGCTCCATGATTCCCTGGAAAATGCCTGGACCTACGCTGACTCCAAATTGTAAATGCTTAACCTTGAAAGCCCCCCTGTGAGTCACTATCATCTGAGCCTCGGCTGTGGCCTCATCAACTGGCAATTGCTGATAGGCCTGTGCCAAATCTAATTTAGTGAATATAGTGCCCCTTTGCAAGGAAGCTAAAATGTGGCTGACCACTGGGACAGGGTAAGCGTGTTGCTTAAGGGCTTTATTAATTGTACATTTATAGTCTGCACATATCCTAATTTCCCCATTTGCCTTAAGCGTGGTGACTATAGGAGTTTCTCACTCACCACCAACTGGTTTTAAAACGCCCTGTTCTACAAGCTTGTCTATTTTTGAGTCAATTTTATGTTTGAGGGCAAAAGGAACCCTTCGAGGCTTAACCCTAATGGGGACCACATTGGGATCTAGCTTGAATGAGATAGGCGGTCCTGTGTATGTTCCTAGGGCTGAATCAAAAACATCTGCAAAGTCCTCGCAAACTGACAAAAGGTTTGCAGCTTGTGTCCGGTTGATACCAGTTATCTGAATGCCTAAGGCATCAAACCAATCGAGTCCTATGAGACTCGTTCTCTGGCCCCGTACTACTATGACATCCAGGTGCCCATAAAACCCCTTAAACTTTACAGCCAAGGTGGCTTCTCCCTTAACTATGTCTTGAGCATTTTGAAAGTCAGTTAAAATTATGTCTGAGGGCCTCAGCTTGGCCCATTTATTACTGCGCCTGCACACGAAATTGAAGGTGTCAGGGAAATAATGGAGACAGCAGAGCCAGAGTCTAACTCCATTTTACAAAGGACTCCTTGTAGCTCTACCTGCAGTTTGAGTTTAGGTTTGAGGGGGGCGAAGGGCCCCTGTGCGGCATACACTTCTACGGCTTCTACAAAACCTCACACTGAATGGACCCTGGGCCCCGGTACCTTTCGTGCTCGGATTTTCCTACTGGTGTTTGGGCAGCTGGTCCCTCTGGCGAGCTCTGCAGACCACTGCGATGTGGCCTGTTTTGCCACAGGCCCTGCATGTGGCTGACCGGAATCTGCAATCGGCGCAAAAATGGTTGCCACCACACCCTTTACACCTTGTTAAGAGAACTGCCTTGTAAGTGTTCTCTTGCTGTTTGTTGCTGTGTTGCTGTGTGTCGGTTTGCTTATGAAGCTTGTTGACTTCAGGATCTTCTTCCTCTGAAGATTCCTCTAAGTGTTTGGTGTCCTCATGGTGGACTGTTTCTTCATGTTTCGTCGTTTTGGCGGGCTGGAATGTTTAGACTGCACCTCCGGCGGCCTCGTCTGCCATAACCTCATCTTGAGCTTCTGAAAATGTTAAGTTTGGTCTGGCAAAAAGTCTTTATTGGAGCGTTCGGTTCCGTAGGCCACAGAAGAGCCGGTCTCGCAGTCGCTCTTCAAGGTTTGAGAATTTAGAGGCGTGCGGCTTGCCTCAAGGCCGCGATGAATTCTGATGCTGTTTTGCCGGGTTGCTGCACTTGCTGATCAAATGTGAAGCGCCAGGCAACCTCTGACATCTTTGGCTGAAAATGCTCTCCCAGCTTCTTCTTGAGGTCCACGTAGGAAATTGATTCTAGCGGTGTCGGAGCGAAGAGGTTTTTGGCCAGGTCGAAAGTGGCTGGGCCACACCTGCAGAGCAGCGTTGTAGCCTTCAGCCCACCTTCTGCGATTTGGTTTGCCCGGAGGTATTTTTCTACCTGGGACAAGTAGGAAGGCCATCCCTCTGGATGCTTGACATCAAATTCGTGAAGTCTTCCGACCTTCGGCATTCTGTCTTTGGCTGGTTCCTGTGGTTTTCGATCCTGCTTCTCCAAGGCCCAGGGACTGAATCCATTGAGCACATGGTTGCTAGCGTGGCTTGCTAGCCGACTGTAGGCAGGGGGGGGGGAAATGCCTTCTCCCTCCAGGCGTGAGCTGCCTCTCCCCTAATGAACTTCAGCTCTTTTGGAGAAGCAGGATCCCACCGTCGCCAGTGTTGTGTAGTGAGTTCTTTGCACAGGAAAGGAGATGAGGCAAGTGAGTTCAACAAAGCTCATGGTTTATTGATTGCAAGATCTGAACTAAGAATTGGGCTGCAGCCTCCAGCAATTTATAGCCTGGCCCCTAGGCGGCAGCCAATAGGTTTAAAGCAACCCATTGCCGCCTAGGGACAGCCAATAGCAGCACTGGAGACCTGGAGTCTCGATTGCTGGAGAGCCGTTAACTGCTCCACCTTAGCACGTGGTGTTACAACTGAGCCCAATACATAACAGTAAGAATCATATACTGTAAGCCATGGTATTCCCTCTGAGACTTATTAAAGAGAAAGTTAGACTTTGAAGAAGCAGGAAACAAAACGTTGGTGATGGAGAAGATCCTTACAATATCATGGCAGCTACCCTCCAAAGGCCTTTTAGATGTCTGAACCAATCAACCCAGAATTCTTACTCGAGGCACAAGTGACCAGACTCAAATTATGCTACTTTGGACACATTATGGAAAGACTTAGCTCTCTGGAGAAAGCTCTAATGTTGGGAAAGGTGGAAGAAAAGGGAAGAAGATGATTAGCAGCAAGGGGACTGGATTCAGTTATGGTGACCACTGAGTGCACTGCTGGAAGAGCTGAAGGATAGATTAAGGACAGATTATTGTGGAGAAAATTTACCTTTGTGTCACTAAAAGTTGATAACAACTTGATGATACATAATCATTCAATAAAGAATTGGCAATGTTTGCCAAAAGAGACCATTTTCTGCATATGCCAAGTTTTCTGTCCCTTATTTTTTTTAAAAAAACTTGTAATTAAACTATAAAATACAAAGCAAAGTGCCAATATCCAGAATTATCATCATTTACAAAAATTCCTCTGGTCTCTTCATAGGCCTTAATGTAATTCTTAAAAATTCTGGATGATTGCTTGTTTTACTAATTTGCTCAGAATGAATGTCAGGCATTTGCAACAGCAATATCTTCCCATTATTTCAAATATATGCACACGCTCTAAGAGATTGTTTACTTTGATGTAAATAAGCTACCAGCAGTAAAATAACTGATTGTGCCTTAGAGCTAGAATATACAATATAATTACAGAAAGCAACTATATGCCCACAGACACCCCAGTGGTGCCCACTGGGCCTCTTGAAGTATTTTTTTTAAATAGTGGAAACGAGGAAAACACTTTGTAAAGGGCACATTTTGAGATCCATCACTAATTTTAGAAAATAAACAGGCTATCTGGCCCAGGCTTTGCACATTCCCACATGTCCAATAGTAGTGGTGGAGAGAGATCTGTTTCACTGGTTGATTTTCTGGTAAACAAGTGTTTTGCAAATGGATCTCTGTGAGAAACTCAAAATACTCCTATCTGGTGTATTAATTTCTGCTTATTAACCTCAAAATATTTTTTTCAGGAGGGGCTGATCAATGGAGCTTATTACCAGATAAATATAAATGAGGTTAGATTGCCCCCAACTTTGTTGGCCTTTAGACAGTCCTTGAAGGCATCAGGCTTGGAGACCCCTGCAAAATGGATATATTGCCTGTACAGGTTGTTACTTTTCACTTTCTGATTGTTTTAATTAATTTATACAAGTGTATCATTGATATTTTAAGTTGTGCATCAACCAGAGTCACCTAAGTGATTTGACCAGCTATATAACTTAATTGAAATAAATACTGCTGCCTCATTTTGCCATAAACTTTGGTGGAGTACATTCCTTTTTAGCTATATAAATAAACTTAACTGTTCCCAATATAATCAATAGTATTAAGCTTAACTGCATCTTCCCAGAAAAGGTAAACCTGCTTCTCATTAGAAAACAAATCCAAAAATAAAACACATGTATCAGACCTGGGTTGCAATATCAGGATGATAATTACACAACAGCAGAGCCATACAATTTACATTCTTTGTCTCAGATTATTCCAAACCCATATATTATGCTAGCTCTAGATGATTTTATTTAAAATAAGCCACCTGCTTCCTGAGACTGGGCACTGTTGACTGAGCAACAGTGATCATGCCGAATGCATCCAACAGGAATCCTATCACTGGTCATTTGAATGTTTGCCCAATATTTATTTTGATGAAAGATTTGGCAGCACAGAGATGATGTAACCAGAAAATGTATAGATAATACAATAATATACTACCATTTTAAAAAACAAATTACAAAGTAGGTATTGCAGAAAAATGTACTAATCACTCTCCACGCGTTTTCCCCCAATTAACTCCCCCCCCCAATTTACTCTCCCCCCCACACAACAATGCTGTTTTCAGCTGGTCTTGGCCGACAGCATCCATTACCCCTGTCGTCTTTTAAGGCCCCAAGAACCCTTGGTAGCCACCTCTGCCGTTCTCCCGTCTGCAAAGAACTCGTATCGAGCAAGTCCCCGACGCGCTGAGGATCACTCGGGGGTGCAAAGGAGGAGGATCTGCCAGGGGAGATCCGCTAGCGCAACCAGGCGCGCTTCATGGTTGGCTATTTCAGCTCGGTCCTCAGAGCGAGATGGGGCGGAGCTGAATGAGCCGGGCTGGCGGCGACACGATCAGAGGAGGCGTATTACGCACCAGCGCCACTTCTGCTGTTGTTGCGGGTCCTTGGACTCTAGTGATGCTTGAATGAACGGACTGTTACACGTATTTTTTCTCCCTCGCGTCATTCCAGTTTCGAAAGAGGCTGCGGTGCTGCTAGGCAGCTAGGCAGCTAGAGCAAAGCGGTTGGGGAACCTGGAAAGACCAGGCGGTCTGAGATTGCGCCAGCGAGCTATCCAGTCATGAGCCGCACGTGTGGGATCTAAAGCCTGTTCTTTATGTCATCGCTCCCCATTGCTCCCATTGAAAAAGCATGCTCTGCGCTCAGTCCGGCTTTCTCCAGGTAAGACGCGGCCAGAGTTGCCTTGCTTGGTTGGTTGGTCCTTCCCAGTGGTAGCTGCTATTTCTTTAAAGTGCTTTGGCTCACCTTGGCCAGCATCCCTCCATTCCTGCTTTTACGAGTGGAACTGCTCCTTCTGCCTAGCTCACAGTATATAGTAAAATCCTCCTGCTCTTTTTCTGCATTTCACCATTCCCCGCCCCGAAAGCTGGAAAGGGTGTTATTGTGGCTTTGGGTTCTTACTCCGCAGCATTTTCCTCGTCGGTCCGTGCCAGGCTCTTGGTGTTGCTGTGGGATTGGATTCGGACATGTTCAGGGAGTTACCAAAGGCATCCTAATAGAAAGCCGCGTTGGGTGGAGGAAAAGGTTGAGATATATTTTCTAGATTAGATGCCTAGTCCGAGAAAGAACCAAAATGGGACTTCTCTTTTGTGACTTATCACACAAAGGACGATAGTAACAGGCCAGGAACTAGTGGGTATTATTAAGGCATAAAAGATCCTGTAAAGCTTTATGAATTGATTTGTCTCTTTATTTAAAGGAAGGGAGAATCTGGATGAATGTGAAATACCAGCAAATCTGTCATTTTTTTTTTGTTCTTATTCACCCTCTGGCATCTGATTGAAAATGTCAGGGAGTGGGAGAAGATAGGAGGAGGATTCTGTTTATGTGTGTACAGTACAGCATAGCATTTATTTGAGTGTCTCCAAACTATGCCTCTCCTTATTTTCCTAGTTCTAAAGGGAATTAGAAGTTAATCTGCATATGCAAGAATACCTTTATGTTGCTGCAAGATTGGAGAAAGGAGTTGGGCACTTTTGGAATTCAATTGTTCAATTTTAATTCTAATTGTTAATAATAGAATAATAGGAAAACATGAGAAACACATTACTATTTGTATATCACATAAATTTGACAGTGTTGATATAATCTAGTTATCAGATTTCTGTAGCTTTGATTTTTTTTTAATAGCCTTTGACTGGATGTCTGTGCAGCAATTCTTACATATGAGTTGTTGGTTGATCTCCCCCTCACCCCCATCTTGATTCATGATGATAAATGGTGTTTCATTGACTTAAATAATTCTGGTTTGTTTTCATATGTAGTTTAAAATTAAAATCAATGATAAAATCATGAATAATGCATATTTTTTGTTTTTTCTTTAAAAAAGAACATTTTGTTTTTAGCTACTAGCAGAAATAGTAGAGAAGTAGAGCTCACTGGATTTTACTAGTATATGTTCTTCAAATGAAAATGAACATATTGTTTGGCCTGGTTTGGCCTGTTTACATTCATTCTTTTTAGAACTGCAGTGGCACCCCTGCTATGCTGCACCCAGCAGAAGAGGAGACCTGTTTTACAGCAGCCAGTCAGTTGGAAACAGCAATTCTCCTGGCTGATTTTACTAATTTGTCTGCATTTTTAGTTTACCATCTGATTCAGTGGGGCGCATCACTGGACTGAAGAGAGCAGCATTTAAGAGATAGAGGAACTGCTGCTTGGACATTGTAACATAGCAGTTGGTCAGCTGTGCACTTGTAAAGGCAAAAACATATGAGGATTTTAGGTATTACAATAACTCATTTTAGCTGGGGGATTCATTTGAAAATTTAGGTTTTCCATCAAGAAAGGATTATAATTTTCCTGCTGCCTGACTATCTTTTGTGAAACAAGTATACTATAATATAGTGTGCTGGATAGAGTTATGCTTGTCCATCTCTTCTAAAATATACAATTGTTTTAAATAGTATGGCAGTATTTTTATTTCTAATATGAGCAGCATCTTATTCAATTATGATGCATTTTAAATAAAACCCTGCCAGTAGTTTGAAAAGACACTAAAAAGAAGACTCGGCTGATTAAAAGTATATTTCATCACTTTGCTTTTACTTTTTATATTCTATTTTCATAGGTATTGTGAGTGAGAATGCTTATTTTGTTATAAAGCTAATTGTTGCAGACTGATGCTAATTAGACATTGAAATTTAACCAATGAAATCCTATTTTTTCAAACTGTAAATATATTGTTTTGTGCTTATGGGCTGTAGAGAACCATTGAGACAGCCTTGGACAAACTATACAACTTCAGTTAGAATAGCAGTATTTTATTCCAGACAGGAAGAAAACATTAGAAGAAACTCAAAACTAGCTCCATCTTCATTGTCTAGATTATCACAGGGAAAATGCACTTAGGCTTTCAAGATTCTGTTACAGTAGCCTTTATCAGTAAAATAGACTTCCAGTCAAATTTATGGAATATGTTTCCTGACCTGGTCTATCTGAAAGGATGAAATCTAGTTTCCAGCTAGAAATATTCAAATGTAATACTAAAGGCAATGCTTTGTTTTTTGAATGAGTGCATATAGTTATAATTAGTTCATATTAATGATGAGTAATACGTAAACACTGCAAGCAAGTCATTTAGATATTACATGCATTTTCTTTACCTCACGAGTTTGCTATCAATTTCTAAGTAGCTGATAAATGTCTTTAATTCCATTTACAGGAGATATGCCCAGCACAGTCCTATAGCAAACTTTTTTGTGGCAGTCATTAGGTGAATATGGTGATCATAAAACAAGCACCACAGTCATTAAGTGAATGCTATGGTCATTAAAAAAAAACAATGGTTTGCTATGGATACTGTTTTACTGAAATTTAGATATAAATGCAAAATCATTGTAAATCGTGGTCATGTGACTATGGAATGCTGCAGGAAACATAATTTTGGCCTGGGAGCTGAACACCCCAAATTCAGTCACATGATAGCAGATGGCACCTGATTGTTGGATCTTTGAATCCAGGTGTTAAGTAGCCCTAAGATAAGTTTGTTCTAAATTGGAAGGGTTGCTAAGTGATTGGTCATAAATCAAGAATTATCTGCAGTAAAACCATAAAACAATAAATCTACCCCATAAGAGAAAAAACAAAAATTCCCTGGCACTTCCAACAAATATTCAGAGGCTCCCATATCACTTTAGTTAGACCAGGGAGAGACTGTCCCACAAATAGCCTAACCCTATGCACTTGAATTATACCCATTAAAAAAACTAAAGCCGGTGCAGCTCACACAACAGAAGTATAACAGTCATTAAACAAGGAGTGCCCAACAGTGCAGACGCTTTTGCATTCTGGTTCACAAGGGATCTTCAAGGATAGTCTGATATAAAGCACATTGCAATAGTCCAACTGGGAAGTGCCTCTCAATAATCTGGATGAGGGGATAGATGGGTAACTCATCAAATTTGCAGACACTAAGCTGGCAGGAATAGCCAACACTCCAGAAGATAGGCTTAAGATACAGGAGGATCTGGACAGACTCGAACACTGGGCACTATCTAACAAAATGAAATTCAATGGTGAAAAAAGTAAGGTTCTACATATGGCAACCCCCCCCCCCAATGCTTAGGTATAGTATGTGCTACCTTGCCCAACAGTAATAACTGTGAGAGGGATCTTGCAGTCCTAGTGGATTTTAATATGACCCAGCAGTGTGCTGCAGCTGCCAAAAAAGCCAACACAGCGCTAGGTTCCATTAACAAAAAAAAAAAGAATCAAGATCACATGAAATGTTAATACCATTTTATAATACCTTGGTAAGACCACACTTGGAATATGCATTAAGTTTTGGTCGACACGATGTAAAAAAGATGTTGAGACTCTAGAAAGAATATAGAGAAGAGCAACGAAGATGATCAGGGGACTGGAGGCTAAAACATATAAAGAATGGCTACATGAATTGAGTATGTTTAGTTTAATGAAGAGAAGGACTAGGAGGTGACATGACAGCAGTGTTCCAATATCTGGGGGGGGGCTGCCACATAGAAGAGGGAGTCAAGCTATTCTCCAAAGCACCTGAAGGCAGGACAAGAAGCAACGGATGGAAACTAATCAAGGAGAGAAGCAACCTAGAACTAAGGGGAAATTTCCTGACAGAACATTTAATCAGTGGAACAACTTGCCTCCAGAAGTTGTGAATGCTCCAACACTGGAAGTTTTTAAGAAGAAATTGGACAAACATTTGTCTGAAATGGTATAGGGTTTCCTGACTGTGGAGGGGGTTGGACTAGAAGACCTCCAATGTCCCTTCCAACTCTGTTATTCTATTCTGTTATTCTGTGAACCAGTCTGCCCTACTCAGGAAGGGTTGCCATTCAGACAAAGTAGGAATTTGTGGAAAGGTCCTCTGGCTACCGCTGCCACCTGTTGTTCTTCAAACAGGAACTTGGAATCCAGGAGGACCCCCATATTGTGAACCGGTTTTACTTGTACTTTTGATTTGTCTTCATGCCAGTGCTCCTGCGACCCAGATCTTCATTCCAAAATATAGCTTTTGTTAAAAATGAACTGCAGGTCAGAAGTTTTAAAGTAGCAAATAATGCACCCTGGTTGCTGCATTGTGTTCAAACTACTGATTGAAACAGTCTTTCTTTTTTCATTGCATGATAAGATGCAACCCTCCAAATGTCAAATGGCTCCATCTATTCACATTCTCCCCTACTGGCTTATGTTGATGAAACTTAGAATTCATCAACAACTGAAGAATAATGTTCCCAAATCTTTGCACTTCAGATAAGTTGGATTTACATCTGTCATTAACCATTGCTAGTACTTATTATACTTATGTGGATTGAAATCCAGTATACCACAAAGGCAAATGTTTTAGAAAGACTAAATTATACCATTAATATAATACCACCTTGACTGATCTGTGAAAAGAAGTGCTCAGAAAGGTCTATTAATCAATCATTGATTGATTATGTACTATTAGGTCATTTTTAACTCCTAGTGATTTCATTGACAATCTATTTTAACCTGTTCTCTCAAGTCTCCCAATGGTGCACTCCTTGCCACTATAACCAAATCCATCAACGTTGCTGCTGGTCATCTTCTTCCCTTTCCTTCCACCTTTCCCAGCCATTTCCGGAGCAGAACATAATATAGATATCACTGAGATGCCCACCCAAATTGTGGGAATGTTTACTGGCTGCTATTTCATAATGACACTGAAATTAGAGTAAAGAGAACATTTTTTCTCAGTTCTGTTATTAGGAAATGGTCTCTAGACCAGGGATTTTCATTTTTTTTTCAGGCTGTGGAATCTGGTAGCTAAAAAAATATATATATATTTTTTTTTAATCCCATTTATATCCCGCCCTTCTCCGAAGACTCAGGGCGGCTTACAATTTAAGCACAAACCAATGTGCTTAGCAATAGCCTTCATTCTATGTATATGCCTGCTTATTAGGGCTTTCCCCCCCCAAGCGGCATTATTACAAAGTCAGCTTATTGCCCCCAACAATCTGGGTCCTCATTTTACCTACCTCGGAAGGATGGAAGGCTGAGTCAACCTTGAGCCTGGTGGGATGCGAACCTGCACTAATTGCAGGCAGCTGGTGTTACTTAAGGAGGCATTAGCCCACTGCTCCACCAAGGCTCTTCTATCCCCAAACAAAGCTCTAGTGATAGAAAATTGGCTTCATTCACCTGAACTTTTCCTTTTCCTTTAGTTTCTCCTGTAATCTCCCAAACTATTCTGTTTTCTTTGCACCTGCCAATGTCAGATAACTGCTTAGTTGATAGATTTGCTTATTCAAAGACACCAGGAACTTTACAGGTAGTCTTTGTCTTACAGTCATTTGTTTTAGTGACCTTTCAAAGTTACAACATCATTGAAAAAGTAATTTATGACTGGTTTTCACACTTATGACAGTTGCAGCAGCCCTGTGGTCATATGATCAAAATTCAGGCACTTTGCCTAGAATATATTTATGACTGTTGCACTGCCCCCAGGTCATGTGATCACCATTTGTAACCTTCCCAGCTGACTTCTGACAAGCAAAGACAATAGAAGTCAGATTCACTTAAAACTATATGATTCACTTAACTGCAGAGATACGCTTAATAATGGTACCAAATAAGATTGTAAAATGGAGCACATTTATCAATTGCCTTATTTAGCAATGGCAATTTTGGGGTTGTAAGACAAGAAATACTCACGTATAAAATTAATTTTAATGTGCATTTCTCCAACAGTTGTATCTTTTAGCTAATACCTAAAAATAAATAGTTATAGCTATTATTATATTATATGATCAAGCACTACCTGGATCAGGATGGTAGCCCATGGCTATGCAGTCAAACCATTAACCAAATTTTTATTGTTGTTACTTTATTAATGGGATATGCAGAAGTGATTATACTGCTGTTACTGTTTTGCTGGGCTCAATGTTGTGATTTATTGTGCAAATACTAGCCACCAAAAATGTACTTAGCAATTACTTTGTTGGGCAACTATTACTCTGGGCATTTAAAACAATTAATTAAAAAATGAATAAAATATTTTACATTATTGCCCTGGGCAAGGGAACTTGAATTTGAAGGAAGCACAAATGGATGATTATGTTTTCAGAAAAGCTTTTTCAAATAACAAATTTGCTTTCTAGAAAATGAAGTGGGCTGGTTATGCAGTATCAAGCTTAGAAGCTATACCAAATCAAAAATCTTTGGCATCTGCTATTAAAAGTATGAACAAATGTTAAAAATATATCTGAAACCAAATATCAAACTCTATGACACTATGAAGCTTTGAAGGAGTGTTTTGACTGATATGTCCTATTAAAGCAGATCCTCAAATCAAGTAAGTCCCTACTCTGAATTATTAAATCATCATTAAGCTTAAAATTTAATTTGTAGTTCCATATAAGTAAAATGCTATGGATGGGAGTTAGTAGCATGATGACCAGGACCTTGACTTTGACTGACCTGAATTACTTTTCATTATCTTTAATTACTTTTAAAGAAGTCCTTAAACTCATTAAAATTGACCAATTGATTAGCTATTTATCAGCTAAACTAAGGCATGAATAGAATAGGTAGAAGCTAACATATACAGACACTGAGAATGTACCCTACCTTGCCAATTTATAATATCAAATGATCAATATACAACCCTACATTCTTTTGTTAAATGAAATAAATATATATTTATTTCATTTAACAAAATATACATTTGTATTACAGAAGAAATATAGTGAGGGGAAAAATTAGTTGATACCCTGCTGATTTTGTACATTTGCCCACTGACAAAGAAATGATCATTCTATAATTTTAATGGTAGGTTTATTTTAACAGTGACAGAATAACAACAAAAAAATCCAGAAAACCACATTTCAAAAAAGTTATACATTGATTTGCATTTTAATGAATAAAATAAGTATTCATAAAATACAGGTGAAACTCAAAAAATTAGAATATCGTGCAAAAGTTCATTTATTTCAGTAATGCAAATTAAAAGGGGAAACTAATATATGAGATAGACTCATTACATGCAAAGCAAGATAGTTCAAGCCATGATTTGTCATAATTGTGATGATTATGGCGTACAGCTCGTGAAAACCCCAAATCCACAATCTCAGAAAATTAGAATATTGTGAAAAGGTGCAATATTCTAGGCTCAAAGTGTCCCACTCTAATCAGCTAATTAAGCCATAACACCTGCAAAGGGTTCCTGAGCCTTTAAATGGTCTCTTAGTCTGGTTCAGTAGGAATCACAATCATGGGGAAGACTGCTGTCCTGACAGTTGTGCAGAAAACCATCATTGACACCTTCCATAAGGAGGGAAAGCCTCAAAAGGTAATTACAAAAGAAGTTGGATGTTCCCCAAGTGCTGTATCAAAGCACATTAATAGAAAGTTATGTGGAAGGGAAAAGTGTGGAAGAAAAAGGTGCACAAGCAGTAGGGATGAATGCAGCCTGGAGAGGATTGTCAGGAAAAGGCCATTCAAAAGTGCTGGGGACTTTCACAAGGAGTGGACTGAGGCTGGAATCAGTGCATCAAGAGCCACCACACAGAGACGGATCCTGGACATGGCCTTCAAATGTCGTATTCCTCTTGTCAAGCCGCTCCTGAACAACAAACGTCAGAAGCGTCTTACCTAGGCTAAAGAAAAACAGTCTGGGTCTGTTGCTCAGTAGTCCAAAGTCCTCTTTTCTGATGAGAGCAACTTTTGCATCTCATTTGGAAACCAAGGAGCCAGAGTCTGGAGGCACACACTGCAAGATGCTTGAAGTCCAGTGTGAAGTTCCACAGTCTGTGTTGATTTGGGGAGCCATGTCATCTGCTGGTGTTGGTCCACTGTGCTCCATTAAGTCCAGGGTCAACGCAGCCGTCTACCAGGAGATTTTGGAGCACTTCATGCTTCCTTCCACAGACGAGCTTTAAGGGGATGCTGACTTCATTTTCCAGCAGGACTTGGCACCTGCCCACACTGCCAAAAGCACCAAAACCTGGTTCAATGACCGTGGGATTACTGTGCTTGATTAGCCAGCAAACTCGCCTGACCTGAACCCCATAAAGAATCTATGGGGCATTGCCAAGAGAAAGATGAGAGACATGAGACCGAACAATGCAGAAGAGCTGAAGGCCGCTATTGAAGCATCCTGGTCTTCCATAACACCTCAGCAGTGCCACAGGCTGATAGCTTCCATGCCACGCCACATTGATGCAGTAATTGCTGCAAAAGGGGCCCAAACCAAGTACTGAGTACATACGCATGCTTATACTTTTCAGAGGTCCAATATTGTTCTATGCACACTCCTTGTTTTATTGATTGCATGTAATATTCTAATTTTCTGAGATTGTGGATTTGGGGTTTTCATGAGCTGTACACCATAATCATCACAATTATGATAAATCACAGCTTGAAATATCTTGCTTTGCATGTAATGAGTCTATCTCATATATTAGTTTCCCCTTTTAAGTTGCATTACTGAAATAATTGAACTTTTTCACGATATTCTAATTTTTCGAGTTTCACGTGTATAGTGTATACAATGCCAAATCCAATCTAAATATCTGGCTGACTTGCAACCAACCATATAATATTAAACTTGCATACCTCCCAACTTTCAACAACTCTGAGCGGTGCGCAAATCAAACAAAGAAATTACAATAAAATCAATAAAACATAACGATTTAAAATGGCAATGTGATGAAGCAAGTGGTTTCATTTTTATTGCCTCATCAAAGGTCTTCACTTAATTCATGAGTCAAACTGCAAAACAAATTTATGAGGGAAAAGTGAGCAAGTTCAGAACAAGTCAAAAAACAAGAAAGTTGTGGCAAGATAGAATTAATGACAATCTCAAAAAGACTTGAGACTGACAATCCTACTAAGCCCACCACATATTTATAAACTCTCAATTCAGGTTAACATAACTCAAATACTGCATGTCTACGTTATGTTCATTTCATAGTTACTTACTCTCTTGTCATCAGAAGGACAATATGAACCTAAATGAACATTTATCATGTCACCAAGAACTAATAATTCCAGGAATATATTGCCAGCTCACTCTGAAGAAAGTTAATATTAACTTGTTAGTATGCTTCCATGGTTTTTTAGCTGAAATTTGGAGGTACTATGAGATATTATGAAATACAATAATATGAAATTGGCCAGCAACATTCTGAACTGCTGTCTGAACTGCTTCTCTCAAAGGGATGCATCGTAGCAATTTCTCTGGACTTTATCCCTGCAGCCTCTGACTTGATCTATCAATCAGAATCAATCAGAATAGAGATGGAAGGGACCTTGGAGGTCTTCTAGTCCAGTCCCCTGTTCAAGCAGGGTTAGACCCTATACCATTTCAGGCAAGTGGCTGTTCAGTCTCTTTAAAACCTCCAGTGATTAAGCACCCACAACCTCTGGAAGCAAGTTGTTTCACTGATTAATTGTCCTCACTGTTAGGAAGTTTCTCCTTAATTCCAAGTTGCTTCTCTCCTTGATTAGTTTCCATCTGTTGTTTCTTGTCTTGCCTTCTGGTGGTTTGGAAAATAAATTGACCCCCTCCTCGTGGCACCCTCTGAAATACTGGAATACTGCTATCATGTCCCCCTTACTCCTTCTTTTCTCTAGAATAGTCATTCTCAAATCCTGCAAACATTCTTCATATGTTTTAGTCTTCAGGCCTTTAATCATGTTAGTTGCTTTTCTTTGCATTTTTTCCAAAATGCAACAGCATTGAGCACAATATGCAAGGCGGCAAACAGCTGCATCATGCCAAAAATGGTCGTTTGCCGCCTCCTGCCCAATGCGGCTGCCATGAAGCCACGGAACAAGCCGGGCAGCAGTAAGAAACCAGTACACTGGTTCCTTACCTCTGCCCGGCTTTTACCGTGGCCTCATGGCAGCTGCATTGGATGTGATGCGCAAGGCAGCAAACAGCCACGTCACGCCGAAACCGAGGGGCTGGCAGGCTGTGGCAGCTGATGGCTGCTGTGTGCGGGGGGCCGATGGTGTCAGGCAGCAGTCACCCCAGCCCCTTCCTCACCTTGCCCTGTAGCAATGGCACCCCTGCCCTGTCACCCTGCCTCTCCTCACCTCACCCTGCAAGATGAACCTCCTGCCCACCGTCCCACTTGCCAAAGACCCCCTGGATCTCCCCCAATCCTGCCTTGCCCCCACAGGCACCCGTCCCCACGAGCAACATCGAGGTGGACATGCCCACCCAGTCTGCCATGCCCACCACAGCCACGCCCACTCAATGGTCCACACGTACTCAATGATCCATGCCCACTCAATGGTCCATGTCCATCCGGCACCCTATGATACATAAGTGGATTTTGGGTTGCAGTTTGGGCACTCGGTCTCTAAAAGGTTTGCCATCACTGTCCTATACCTTTCAGGTATAGGTAAAGCCAATATTTTTAATTGTTATTTTAAATCCTTCTTTTTTCAATTTTATATCTATTTCTGTTTTGTCTAGCATTCATAACTGCCTTTTACCCAATCTAACCTACTCAAAATCCAAATTCATGGTTGTTTTAACAGTTGTTAACTAGGACGTTTTAAAATAAAAATTAATTATTAAATCTGGTTTGGAATAATGACTAAAAACCACTGCAGTTCCCACTACATCAGGGGTCCCCAACCCCTGGTCCATGGAGCAGTACTGGGACACAGCATGCCAGCAACTGGGCTGCACAAACAAGCAAAGCCCCATCCGTGGGATAAAGGCAGCACACAAAACCCTGCACTCTCCAGTACGTGGAAAAACTTTTCTCCATGGAACCAGTCCCTGGTGCCCAAAAGGTTGGGGACCTCTGCTCTACATGTTACTGTGCTATGAATGTTATGGTACCTTATTGTAACAAAAATTTTAATGTAGTATAGGATACAACAGAAATTCGGTAACCCAGAAATTATTGCATTTGTAATAAAGCATACTACAGATAACTACATTTTATAATTATCTACAGTGGTCTTCTTTCTTTATCAAGATATTAATAGAACAGAGAATTATATGTCACAGTTGAAAGAAAATCCCAAGAGCTAAACTTTAACAGAATCCTAGTAACTAATCAAGGAGAAACAATACATTATCTGTTCTCTTACATTTTACTCTTTCCAATAAGTAAGAAAATTTTCAGGCTGGGAAGGAAGAAAAACTTAAGATAATCTTCAATAAAGGCTGTGCTAGGCCTTGATTGTAAACAAAATTCAACTTATCTTGTGAAGTTCTGACTTGTTAGTTTGGATATTTAATTAGATCTTGTAGTATATGATACTATTATCTTTAACATACATAATTTTTAACATCATGATTAGCAACTAAACCAGTAAAGTGATCAATGTAGTGGACAATGTACCACAGGTGGTAACTGTACCACTGGTTGAAAAGCCCTGTTATAAAGCATCATTGCAATATCCACACACTTTTCCATATTTTTTAATCATCATTAGTGTTTTATCCCTATAAGACTCTAATCAGATAAACTTAAACTTAAGTTGGACATGCCAGACTTTATAAATCCTATTACTTTTTGAATATTTTTACACAGTTGATAATCGAACAGCTTGGGCCTAAAGAAAACTGCTTAGATGTCTCAGACGATCTAAGGAACAGAAAAAAAGCTATCTATAACATACTGAAGCTTAGTATGACTTTAAGATTTGGAGGAAAAATAAAACTGCATTAATTGAGAACGGTATATTTGACTTATTGCTTATGTCCGTATCAGGCTTAAAAAAAGGGAAATGAATTACGGTAGCTCTAACTTCATGGAGGTCACCTGTAGCATATTTTTAAAAGGCTTCCCTCCAAAATGTACATTTATACCAGAGCTTATCATAATAGTATAACAAATCCAAGATTCCTACCATTTAAAGAACAGCACATAATTAGGCAAAAAGATTGATAGTTTAGAGACCATTTTGATGCAATTAGGCCATACTCACCAACTCCAGAGTCATTTTGTTAAAATCTGGCAAGCAGAACATAATTCCAGCTAGAGCATACCTTGTGTAAGACTAAAAACAGATGTGAGGCTTAAAAACAGCTGATGTGGAAGGTTATCAATAGCATCAGTATCAGAGGATGTTGCATAACTGTCAAAACCTAACACATATGATATTACAGTTATTCTTGAAAGCAAGACTAGTAGGGGATGGGTGTGATGGCTTTCCCAGATGCCAGCTTGGATGAGGAGGAACAGCCGGCTCACGGGACATCAGAGGGGGGGTGAGAAAAGAGCACCAGGAACATGTCCAGGCCAGGAGTGGAGGGGCCAAAGGAAGAAGTGAGACTAGGAATGCCCGGTTGGAGAAGAAAAGGAGAGGCGCAGCTGGAGGTTCAAGGACCCAGTCAGAAGCACAGTGGAGAGAAGGAATGCAGCTGAAGCAGGTCAGTAGAAATGAGAAGGAATTGCCTCCTCCATCACATCCAGGGTGTACAGGGCTGAATGGAGGCAGGCACAGTGGAGGTGTCAACGCTGCAAACATTGGACGTTTTTGCTCTGACAATATAAGAGGCAGCCTTTTCCTTCAAACTGTTTTGCTTTGAATAAAATGAAGCTGGGGAGGGGAGGAGAATGCTAACCCGGTTGTTTTAATAAGATAAGGAATGGCTGCTATAGAAAGGAAGTGAAACTTTGCATGTTAAACTAATTGCAGAATGTGATTTATGATGTGTAAATTAAGAGAGGGAATTGTGTTGATACAATGTGTTCAGGGGAGGAGAATTCAGATTCTGGCATCCATCAATGAGTGCCAATGCTTTGTTCTCATTATTTATTTATTTATTTATTTATTTATTTATTTATTTATTTATTTATTTATTTATTTATTTATTTATTTTTATATGCCGCCCTTCTCCCTGAGGACTCAGGGTGGCTCACAACAATAAAAATTAAAAAACATAGAATAATTTTTTTTAAAAAAAGAATTAAACAATAAATGCAAAATTACAAGACAATGTAACCTGGTAAAAAGCCTAATTAAAAACCGTAGTCAGTCCAGGACCGCTTGTTGGAACAACCAGGTCTTCAGGTCACGGCGAAAGGACTGAAGGTCAGGGGCCGTCTGCAGCTCCGGGGGCAGTTCATTCCAGAGGGTCGGCGCGCCCACAGAGAAGGCTCTCCCCCTGGGGGTCGCCAGCCGGCATTGCCTGGCCAACGGCACCCTGAGGAGGCCGACTCTGTGGGAGCGAACCGGGCGATGGGAGGTTGACAATGGCAGCAGGTGGTCTATAATAAATTTACAAACCTAGAAAATGACTACAAAGAAGGAACTAGCAACCCAGGAAATAGAAGGAAAACTAGAGGAAGCAGATCCAAAGATGGAGGACTTAATGGAAGGAACTAACAGACAGATTCAGACAATTGAAGAACTAGAAGACCTAGCGATAATATCGGAAACAGAAAACACCCTTACCAATCAAGATTTCAGAACACATTTGAGGGAAAAAAAGAACTGATTGATTGGAAGATAGAGCTGTTAGGAGAACCCTGGGAATTGGAGTAGGAGGGAGGCTGTTTAATGAATATCAATTGGCTGAGTGTTCTTCCAAAAATACTTGAAACAAATGGTCTTTTTTATTCCAAACTATATACACAAAAACAGAGAAAGAATTACTTGATCATTCAAATGCATTAACTTGGAAAGTTAGTTGGCAAAGGAAGAAAGCTAGAGTAAGACTGAAGAAAAAAGAGTTTTTGACTCTATTATACTATTAATTAGATGTTTGAATATGGTGGAGAATAGATAATTGCTAGAAATAGAAATATTATAACTAGAAAGATAAGATTTGTAATTAGAATATTACATTTCGGTATGAGAAGAGAAACAGGAAAATGCTAAGTAGTTTTAATAAGGGAAGCTTTTGGTTACCCAAATATAACTTACTTTGGAATTATAAACAATAGAAACATTTTGAACACTGATGGGAAATTTAAAAAAAATTAAAAAGCGAAAACAGGATACTGATTGAACATATGAATGTTAAGTGGAAATGCAATTAAGATATGTTTTGGTTAGAAAAAATATCTTCAATTGACATTATTGATATTATTAGAAAATGTAACAAAGATGTTGATATTTAATTGTGTATTTACTAATAACAATAAGAGACTCAAGAGACTCAAAGGATGCTGGGGAGGGTAATCACAGGACATTTGAAGGATGAGAGTTCTTTTTTGCCTCCAGTGATTTAATTGGAAGTGTAACAGATCCAATTAGAACTTATAATTGTCCTGAGAAATAATCCTTATTTCTTAATAAGGCTAGGCCACTCCAGGACCTTAATGTGTTTCTTCTTGAGCCACTCCTTGTTACCTTGGCCTTGTGTTTTCGGTTATTGCCATGCTAGAATACTCATCCACGACTCATTTGCAATGACCTGGCTGAGAAAAGGAGGTCCTCACCCAAGATTTGATGGTACATGGCCCCGTCCATCATACCTCTGACGCGGTGAAGTTGCCCTGTCCCCTTGCATAAAAATACCCCCAAAGCATAATGTTTCTACCTCCATGGTTGACAGTGGGGATGGTGTTCTTGGGGTCACAGACAGCATTCCTCCTCCTTCAAACATGGTGAGTTGAGTTGATACCAAAGAGCTCGATTTTGATCTCATCTGACCACAACACTTTCAATCAGTTCTCCTGTGAATCATTCAGATATATATTGGCAAACCTCAGATGGACGTGTACATGTGCTTTCTTGAGCAGGGGGACCTTGCAGGTGCTGCAGGATTTCAGTTCTGCATGGCGTAGTGTGTTACCAATGGTTTTCTTGGTGTCTGTGGTCCCAGCTGCCTTGAGATCATAGTTCTGGGCTGATTCCTCACTGTTCTCATGATCATTGAAACTCCAGAATGTGAGATCTTGCATGGAAGGAGATTGACAGTTATTTTGCATTTCTTCCATTTGCAAATAATCACACCAACTGTTGACATATTCTCACCAAGCTGCTTGGCGATAGTCTTGTAGCCCATTGCAGCCTTGTGTAGGTTACAATCTTGTCCCTGACATCCTTCAACAGCTCTTTGGTCTTGGCCGTGGTGGAAGGTTTGGAACATGATTGATTGCTTCTGTGGACAGGTGCTTTTTATACAGGTAACAAGCTGATATTAGGAGCATTCCCTTTAAGAGAGTGCTCCTAATATCAGCTTGTTACCTGTATAAGACACCTTAGAGCCAGAAATACTCATACTTACAGGTGAAACTCGAAAAATTAGAATATCGTGCAAAAGTTCATTTATTTCAGTAATGCAACTTAAAAGGGGAAACTAATATATGAGATAGACTCATTACATGCAAAGCAAGATAGTTCAAGCCGTGATTTGTCATAATTGTGATGATTATGGCGTACAGCTCATGAAAACCCCAAATCCAAAATCTCAGAAAATTACAATATTACATGCAATCAATAAAACAAGGAGTGTACATAGAACAATATCGGACCTCTGAAAAGTATAAGCATGCGTATGTACTCAGTACTTGGTTTGGGCCCCTTTTGCAGCAATTACTGCCTCAATGTGGCGTGGCATGGAAGCTGTCAGCCTGTGGCACTGCTGAGGTGTTATGTAATACCAGGATGCTTCAATAGCGGCCTTCAGCTCTTCTGCATTGTTCGGTCTCATGTCTCTCATCTTTCTCTTGGCAATGCCCCATAGATTCTCTATGGGGTTCAGGTCAGGCGAGTTTGCTGGCTAATCAAGCACAGTAATCCCAAATTTTGGTGCTTTTGGCAGTGTGGGCAGGTGCCAAGTCCTGCTGGAAAATGAAGTCAGCATCCCCATAAAGCTTGTCTGCGGAAGGAAGCATGAAGTGCTCCAAAATCTCCTGGTAGACGGCTGCGTTGACCCTGGACTTAATGAAGCACAGTGGACCAACACCAGCAGATACATGGCTCCCCAAATCAACACAGACTGTGGAACTTCACACTGGACTTCAAGCATCTTGCAGTGTGTGCCTCTCCATTCTTCCTCCAGACTCTGGGTCCTTGGTTTCCGAATGAGATGCAAAAGTTGCTCTCATCAGAAAAGAGGTTTTTGGACCACTGAGCAACAGACCAGGTCTGTTTTTCTTCTGACGTTGTTTGTTGTTCAGGAGCGGCTTGACAAGAGGAATATGACATTTGAAGGCCATGTCCAGGATCCGTCTCTGTGTGGTGGCTCTTGATGCACTGATTCCAGCCTCAGTCCACTCCTTGTGAAAGTCCCCAACACTTTTGAATGGCCTTTTCCTGACAATCCTCTCCAGGCTGCATTCATCCCTACTGCTTGTGCACCTTTTTCTTCCACACTTTCCCCTTCCACATAACTTTCTATTAATGTGCTTTGATACAGCACTTGGGGAACATCCAACTTCTTTTGTAATTACCTTTTGAGGCTTTCCCTCCTTATGGAAGGTGTCAATGATGGTTTTCTGCACAACTGTCAGGTCAGCAGTCTTCCCCATGATTGTGATTCCTACTGAACCAGACTAAGAGACCATTTAAAGGCTCAGGAACCCTTTGCAGGTGTTATGGCGTAATTAGCTGATTAGAGTGGAACACTTTGAGCCTAGAATATTGCACCTTTTCACAATATTCTAATTTTCTGAGATTGTGGATTTGGGGTTTTCATGAGCTTTACGCCATAATCATCACAATTATGACAAATCACGGCTTGAACTCTCTTGCTTTGCATGTAATGAGTCTATCTCATATATTAGTTTCCCCTTTTAAGTTGCATTACTGAAATAAATGAACTTTTGCACGATATTCTAATTTTTTGAGTTTCACCTGTAGAGTCTTTCTCAAAAACCTGGATGTAGGCAATGTCATTCTTTAATGTTATTAAAGTTATCATTGCAAGATGTAAGCTGTTCCAAGTAAAGCTGCTTTTTGTAATTGACTGGTGGTGATTTTGTGATTTTCTCCAGTTCTTTTCTACATATTCTGCTGTCTCCCGGTGCTACCACATCCACTATCCAGACATTTTTGTCTTTCTCATTGACATTTGTTAAGTCTGTGGTATTATTATTATCTTTATACAATAAAACATAGATGGGACTTCCGGTGGCGACGCGGCGCCGAAGACAGCCGTCTCCGGGCTGTCCGCTCCGCAGCTGTGTTTATCCATTTAAAACAGCGCCGATCAGCTGTTTAGGTGGATTTGAAGCCCCCTCCTCGGGAGAAGAGGAGGGGGTGAGGCCCCAGGTAGGGGTTGAGCTCTCCGGGGCTGCCTGAGCTGAAAGTTTGGGCGGCTGAAGGATTGAGCCCCCCCGAAGCCTGGGTTAGCTCCGAGCTGCGCTGCTCCATGATTTTTGGAGCAGAGCCAGGCGTTAGCAACCACCCCTGCCAGAAGGAAAGACTCTCGAGTATTAAGGTGCAGGCAGAGCGGTACAGGAGGTCAAGGTGAAGTGGACTTTTAACTTTACTCTCTAGCTCAATGGATTTTATAGCTTGAAAGTGAAAGTACGCAACAAGTGAAAGTGGGGAAAGATGGCGGCTAAATCTTCTAAAGCTCTTCGGAATGCGGGAACTTCCCCGGTGCAACAGACTTCGTTGCAAGCTCTGCTTCCTCCTGCACCTCCTCTGGCATTGACGCTTAAGGACTTACAAGATGCTTTTGCAAAGCAATTGCAAGTGATGTCAGATATGATGGATGATAAGATGGAAAAGCTGGAGGCAAAGCTGGAGGAGAAGTTTAGTGCAATGAGGGTAGACATTTTGTCTACAATTGAAAGTGTGGCTGAATGTGTGCAACGCCTGGATGAAAAAGTGGAGGATCTTAGTCAAAAGAATTCTATATTAGAAGTAAAGGTACTAGAGAATGAAAATATAAGGGATAAAATGGACGGAGAATTGAGCCTTGTCCAGTACCATCAGATGCAGTATGCTATTAGAATCAGGGGCTTAAAAGAGAATCCTAAAGAAGACTTAAAGCAGCTGATCTCTGAGGCTTTGGAAGCAGTACTGGGCCAGCCAGCATCTGAAATAGAGGGAAGTATGGATAAAATCTTTCGTGTAAATTCATGGATTGCAAGGCAGAGGAAACTACCTAGAGATGTGGTGGTCTATTTTACAAAGAGAGCAACTAGAGATGAAGTTATTCAAGCTGCTTACAATACTAAATTTGTGGTTGCTGAGCAAGAAGTCCTGGTTCTAAAAGAGATTCCTCCAAAGATTTTAAGGAGAAGGAAAGATTTTGCATTCCTTGCACAGGAACTTAAGAAATGTGATATCAAGTTTAGATGGGAGATTCCAGTCGGAATGGTGGTGATGCATGAAGGTAAAAGACACCGTCTGGTTACCGTGACTCAGGCACGTGATTTTTACAGTAATGTTTTAAAAGCAACCCCTCTATCACTTCTGGAAGCTGCAAAGGGATTTGGAGAGGGAAAACCTCAAGATGCTGAAGGTAGACGGACAGAGGAGAATGGTGCTGGAGGGGATCAAGTTACAGTTTCATCAGCTGCTGCTGGAGAGCAGAGGGTGACGCGTGCCGCTTTAAGACAAGTGAGACAAGAGCAAGAACAAGACCAGCAGAAAGAAATGGAACTTCCAAAGCGTACTTACAGTGAAGCTGTGGGAGGGGCGCGGCCCAAGGAGACTACAGGGGCCATTGCAGATGTGCTCCAAAAGCTTCGGGATGCCAAGCATGGCGACTAAATTTCTAACTTGGAATGTCAATGGATTAAACTCACCACAGAAGAGAAAGAAAGTTTTTCAATATTTAAAACAATTTAAGACTGATGTTATTTGTTTGCAAGAAATGCATATTAGGGTTATGGACCAAAAGTACTTATCGAACTTAAGGTTGGGTACGCAATTTGTGGCCTCTGCGATGAACAAGAAAAATGGAGTGGTTATCTACATTAAAAGTACTCTAACAGCGGAACTAATTGAAGCAGATAAGCAAGGAAGATATGTTATGATAGATTTGCTGTTAGAAGGTAAAAAAACGCTTCTAGTTGGACTGTATGCTCCTAATCAACAACAAGCTGACTTTTTCAATTTACTTCACACAAAGGTTACCCAATTGGATTATAAATCTTTTATTTTTATGGGAGACTGGAATGGTGTCTTAGACGTACAGATGGACAAAGCTGGTTCTTTTAAGCGTGTTCCGAGCCATGCTAGATTGCCTAAATCTTTTTTTTGAAATGAAGGACGATTTGGAACTGCCTGTCCATTGTAATAACTTCTTGGATATTCTGGGCCCATTTTATCATACAATCTTTAACAAGTTCTGTTTCTGAGTCAATTTCTATCAATGCAAGATATATCCGTTTGATATGTGCTGGACCCTGATTTCTAATTTGCTTTATCAAATTTTCGTCAGTCATTGCAAAACCAATTTTCTGATCTTCTTTCCACCTGGCCCGTAACTGAGTATATTGAAACCAAGTTTGAACAATCTTCGCATCTCGCAAGAGGTTGTACGGCTTCAAACACCAGACATTTCTTTCCAAGCTTAAAATCTCCTTATAAGTAGTCACATCATGTTTGAAGCCAATTGATAGAAATTGACTCAGAAACAGAACTTGTTAAAGATTGTATGATAAAGTGGGCTCAGAATATTCAAGAAGTTATAACAATGGACACTTGGGAAAAGATCTGGGTGAGGAACGTAAAATTTACACAAGCTCAAAACCTAAGAGAGAACTTTTATAAAATGTTTTATAGGTGGCATTTAGATCCTAAAAAGCTTGCAAGTATGTATCCGAATTACCAGCCAAAATGTTGGAGGTGTGGTGGTGAAGATGCAACATATTTTCATATATGGTGGACCTGCAAAAAGGTTAAGGCTTTTTGGACAAAAATTTGGTGGAATATGCAGAAGATCTTCAAGCAAAGGATAAAGTTTTGTCCGCAATTGTTTTTGTTGGGCATAATTACAGATGGTACTGTTGTGGACACTAAGTTGATGTTGAATTTAATTACAGCAGCAAGACTTTTAATAGGTCAATATTGGAAGAAGGAGGAACTGCCGACTATAGAAGAATGGACTCTAAAGGTTTCTGACCTGGCGGAAATGGCAAAGATTTCGGCTTACTTGAAAGATCATTCGCAAGAACGTTATATTATGGAGTGGAAAAAGTGGATTGATTATATCCAGAACAAATATGGGACTAAGAAGTTTCATTTGAATAAGTTTTCTTTTCTGTTTTCTTCCTTCTTTTCTTTTTATATGTAATATTAATATTGCTTGTAGTTATCTTATATGAGCTAGAGAGCGATAGATTTAATAGTTTATTGTTGTTAGCATATGGATGTTTATGATTGTTTTTTGTTTTTATACCTTGTACTTAGCTCTGGGAAGTCGGGGGGGAGGGGGAAATGGGGGGGAGGGACAGGGAGGGCTAGGTAGGGGTGGGGGGATTGTTAAAGATAAAATGGACTGTAAAACTTTTCAATAAAAAAAAACATAGATGCTACTGACTTTGCTTGCAGAAGCCACTGGGATGGTTGCCAATGATGATCATGTGATCCTAGGACACTGCAATCATTGTAAATACATGCCAATTGCCAAATGTCCGAATTTTGTTCATGCAATTGCAGGAATTGTATGTGCGAGGTCTGGTCATGTCAATTTTTCAGTGCTGTTATAACTTCAAATGGTCACTAAACAAACTGTTGTAAATTGAGGATTGCCTGCAGTACTCATGTTTGCATTCAGCTCACTTTCATTCACTTCCCATTCATTCATGTCCTTATGTCTAGCATATGTTATTGCATATACTGCTTGAGTAATCATTTCCAGGTAACATCCAGCTCTCACTTCTGTATAAAACAATATGAGTTGAAGCATGATTTTATTTATTCATTTAATTTAGAAGCCATCTGGCTTCAAACACACATCTAGGCAGCTTAGCTTTTAAAAACAGTAACAATAAAGAAAAAAATAAGAAATAGCTCAAAAAATCACAGAAGAGAAAAACACCCAATCCAAATCTATAGGAGTTTAGCAGCCACCCAATCCTAGAGCCATTTTTTTCAGAGACCTTTGAAACAACATTAAAGTGGGAGCCATATAGATACCTTGGCACATGCTATTGTAGAGGTTATTCCTCTGTGACAGAGAAGGCCTGCATCCTTGCACCCAATAGATAATACTGTTTAATTGAGGGGGCCTGGAGAGGCGCCTTTATGCGTGCATGCTCACACAAGAATGGGGCCACAAGCGTGATCCTCGTGGTGCTAAGGCCTGCGTGATGCTCGCTGTGATGCTCACACCGACTCCAGCACCCATGCAACACTCGTGGAGATGCTCAACAATAAACAATTATTTGCTTACAATTGTAGTGATCTATTGAATAATACACTGGACTGGAATGAATATTAGAAATGTCAATATCCAAGAAAAGGAATGACAAAATGTATCTTTTTTAATTAAATGCTAATATTTATATGATTCATTTTAGTTCCAGTTTAGCATTCCCATACAAATTTTTAAAATATTCCTTGTAGCTTTTCTGTAATTATGTACAGGTAGTCCTCGAGTTACGAATGTAATGGAGCCAGCCCATTCCATTTGTAACGCGAGGATGCATAGGAGAAAGTCTCATACCTTGAATGTGATTCACTCCCAGCTTTTACCCACGCATTCGCTAATTTAATGTGTGAATGAATGTGTGGCTTGTTAAGTGAACATGAGGTATCTGGATGGGGAAGGCCATGGGGGGCCTAGTTATGGCACAGGCCATCCAAAGCCCCCCCTGACCCCTGGTAGCACCCCAATTGGTAGCACCCCAAGAATTGGTAGCACCCCAATTGGTAGCACCCCAAGCAATTAAAAGCTGTCTTCCATTCATCCCTCTCTTTGATCCTCACACGATAGTACACCTCTCTTGTCCAGCTTGTTGAATACCTTCCCCTTGGACAGGTGCCCCAGCATGTCCTTCATAAGTGTGGGAGGGTACATATTATCTATGCAAACTCTCTTAATTCCCCTCAAATCAATGCACAATCTCAATGATCCATCCCTTTTCTCCCTAAAGAGCACCAGTGTTACTACCTTGGATTTGGCAGTCTGAATGAAACCCTTCTAAGTTCTTATCCACAAAAGTTTGGAGTTCCTCCATCTCTCCTGGGGTCATGGAGTACATTTTTGACTTGGGGAGTTTTACCCCTGGCAGAAAGTCAATTGCACAGTCTGTGGAGTGAGCGCATCCAATTCCCGCTCGCTAAATACTTCCGCCAAGTCTTGATTCTCTTTTGGGATGTTTGGCTCTGCTGGGCTGCTTTCAGGTTTCACAGCCAATTGTGCTCACCTAACTTTTGGTCGTTTCTCCATCCTCCGCCCTTTCTCAGCTCTATTTCTCACTTGTTGCTTCCCCATTCAATTGACGGGTTTTACTTTTTCAGCCACAACAACCCAGTATCATTGTCTCTGCCATCCTTAGGGCTACAATGAACCAGATAGTCTCTTTGTGTCTCCCTGCTCTTAAGCTCACTAGCTCGGTCAGGCAGGTTGCATGAACCTACCCCCCCGTACACGAGCCATCTACTTGCTCAAATTTCATGGGTTGCTTCAGTCACCTAAGTCTTAGTCCCAACAAGTTCACCATCCTCAGGTTGATTAAGCAGCAAATGCACGCTGAATCTAACAGGCCAGTGAATCTCACCCTTGCCCCTAACTGGGGCACTACCACCTCTACCTGGGCAGTCAATGAAGTGAGGGAGACACTTACCATTGTGTGGTTTCCCCCCTTGCTGTCACTCTCATAGAAGATCCCTCAGGGTAGGCAGTTCTGGCACACCTCTCTGTTCATCCCATCTCAAAAGTGTAAGACAAGTAGGTGTTCCGGCCACCCTCTCAGCTTCCTGGCTAATCTACAAAATTCTTGAATATACTCAGCCACAGACTGGTTCCCCTGCCTTGTGGAGCAGATATCAGATTCCGTTTGGTGGGCTTGGGTGGGGTCCCCGAATCTGGTGTGGAGCCCTTCCAGGAAGGCATTGATGTTCCCCAATTCTGGAGGCCCTTTGTAGTGGAGTGCCACCATCCATTCAGCAACATCCCCTTCCAGATTTGCAGCAACAAAATTTGCGATTTGGAGAAGGAGCATTCCAGTGATTGTGAGAATAAGGCCTGCTTACAGAAAAAGACAATGCAAAAGGTATTGGGGCCTGTGAGGTGGGGAGAGAACCTGGGCTTTCCAGGCACAGTGGGGCAGGGAGAGGGTGTTCTTGCCAGTCTCTGCTGAATGGCCTGTGTGATCACTTAATGACTACAAGCGGGAGAGCTGAAATTGTGGCTTTTAAGCAAAGTGGTAACATGTCATCTCACAGTTGTAGACTCAATTGTTGAGGATTACTTGTAACCAGTTTATAAAAATGTTAAATAAAGAGTGTGTTAGTATGCTTAAGTTAATGATCTTAAACAATTATGATAAGAGGCAATGTGGTCAGATTGCAGACAAGAAAAATAGAAGCATTCATGGTTTTTAAGTTGTCTGCTCTAAAACATAAAATGAAATATTCAAGTAGAAATAATCCTCATTGATGGTGCCTCTAGGAAGAGTTAATTAAAGGAATAAAATTGAATTAAAAATGACCCATTGTGGACTGATAAATGATCTCTAAATATTCTGCTAATATTTTGTAAGAAATTGCCCATTGTACTGAATTACTCAGTCTGAAAAGATTGAAAGGAAAATATTCTAGTTCTTTTTATTAAAATAAGGGAACATTTATAACTATGCTGATAAAAATTGAAAAAAATATACAACTTATAACTGTATAATTATACAACTGCCGTAAGTTTTGAAAAAATTTTAAAGCCAAGTTATTGGACAAAACAATGAGTATACATTATTTTAAAAGTCTGGAGCTAGGTTTAAAAACCTTATCTAGTTATTCCTTTTATAACACACACACACACACACACAGACACACACACACACACACACACACACACACACACACAGAGAGAGAGAGAGAGAGAGAGAGAGAGAGAGAGAGAGAGAGAGAGAGAGAGAGAGAGAGAGAGAATATACATTAAGAAGTTACATACTTGTAACTTTGAACTTTGTTCAAATACTTACAGGTTAGATGTTTCCATTACAGCTATTGTATATCTGATGGCCCCATTCATGTTACTTTTTTAACATTTTGAAAGAACAGCTTGCCATGCAAATCTGTTCTTTTTGTCTATGGGCTTCTGTATAAATTATCACAGACATTCTGTATAGGCTAAGTTTGTGGATTGAGGTGGAACATCAATCTCATCATTTCTTCAGCCTGTCCTTATTGGATACTGTTGGCGTATGCTACATTACATCTTGTCTGCACAAATATGCTTGGATAGCATAATAATTAGAGAAAGATATTTGAACATCATTATAAAAGAAATTAAATATATACAAAAATATTAGGATTTGGGCAAAATTTGAGATTGAAGACAGCAAAGTCCACAGTTTGGACAAAGAACCGTTGGCTTGAAAGAGGGGTCAAAGAGGCTATTTATGTCAAAACTGAACAGCCCACACTCAACAGATGGGGAGGGATCCAACATCATCTA
Source organism: Vipera ursinii (assembly GCF_947247035.1). Taxonomy (NCBI): domain Eukaryota; kingdom Metazoa; phylum Chordata; class Lepidosauria; order Squamata; family Viperidae; genus Vipera; species Vipera ursinii. Next base: position 65,827,957 of record NC_139517.1, on the reverse strand, counting down.
TCTCCAGTCTGCAACAGAGTCCTTTCAGCAGTTCCAAGAAGGTTCCATACCCATTTGTACTACTCAGGTGACCCTGAAGACACAGATAAGCCTCCTTGTGGCCTCCGTGACTCTCTAAAATGGGTCTCCAACCTTTTGGGGTTGGCGGACCAGTGGGAGAGGGAGGGGCAGGCGCCTTACACGCACATGAACAAATGTGAATGTGGCCACATGTGCGTGTGTGTGTACAAACAGGTTGCAAGCACTCCCAACATGCAAACAAAGCCTTGTTTGTAAGCATGCACACAAGGTTCTCAGTGATGGCGGCGCCTGTGTGAGGCTTGTGGCGCCAGCTTGAGGATCAGCCGTGGCCTGCAGCAATGCTGCCCAAGTGCAAGGATTGCGCCGTTGCCCCCATGCAAAGATCACGCTGTGGGCTGCAGCGATGCTGCCCTGGCGCTAGGCTTGCACCCCTGCCCCTGCGGAAGGCTTACAACATGGCCCACCTGCTGCTTGCAGTGCCACCGCCTGTACAAGGTTCATGGCAATGCCGCTGCCTGTGTGATACTAGCAGTGCTGCCACTGCCTACACAACACTCACATCAACAGTGACACAAGGGGGGCTGAGCACATGCACACGTGCATGCACTGCCCAACTACTCACATGGCCCAGTGGCCAGGAAGCCGTGGCCCAGTAGTGGGCCACGGCCCATAAGTTGGTGACTTCTGCTGTAAAAGAATCCAAATGACTGTCTGTAGGGAGTATAAATCCTTCCATTCCCCACCATCCAATCAGAGCTGAAGAAGCTTCTTGGATAAAAAATGAAACATCTTCAAAGAAAAACAAGAAAGTCCATTTGCCTTGTGAAAAAGCACCTTTGGGATAAAATGAATCTATAGTGGTTGCATTTTACATTCTGTGATTCTTAGGTAGGCTTATATTGTACTATTGCTTTAATTGTTTTCTGTATAAAAATGGCAATAGTTTTTTTATTCTATACTTCATTATGTCAGAATAAGTGAAATATTTAGGGTTTTGATCTGTCAGAAGACAGATTCTGGTGCAACATTTCAAATGGGTTTGCTAAGAATATTTGCTTTTTTGTGCACAATCTTACCTTACATCTTACAAAGGCTTTAAACCTTTGTCTTTTTGTTATAGGGTAACAATTGTCAGTAAGTGAACATTAACAAAATAAATTAAAACATGATCTTGACAGCTAACAATATGCATAGACTTGTAGTATATTTTTCTTGTAGTACATGCCCGGGAAGGCCTGAAACAGCTCCTACTGGATTTGTTAGAAGATAAGTCCAAATGCTTTGTTTCCTCAAGGACCATTTCTAGTTGGCTTTATCATAGTAATTTCCATGGCAACTCATGTTAGTTTCCATGACAACGTACGATTTTCACAACCAAGTGGTTACAGCTTTACATTACATTGCCAAATAGTGGCTAAAATCAAGAATAAAGGGAGAAGGTTTCAACTACATCATTATTTTAGTTGTTGGGGAAGATTAATTGAATAACTTCTCAATTTAATCAATTTAAGTAATCATGTCAGTATTCAATTCCCTCATTAAAACCATCATTTATTATGTTGTGCAAAGCGCATCACTATGTGATGATCTCATAATACCTTGTCCCATGTGTATCTATAAATTGTCTTAATCGCTGAACAGATATTTAATCAAGACAAGACTCCATTAATTTTGAATACATAACTATAGTGCATATATATTATGATAGAGAAAAGATTGTTGTATTAGAATTTCTATTGCTAACCCTAATTTTAGAATTAGATGTATTTCCTTATTTCCTCTAAGTAATTCACATAGTTTCTCAAGAAAAAAATATGTAGCTGGAGATGCTGTCTGCAGTTGGGAAATGCAACCAGGCAGAAATGCTTCCTACCCCCACTTTTCCAAGGCTTAGCTCAGCCCAAGCTTTTTTCTCAAAGGCCATAAAAGTTTACAGACCCAGAAACATGTATGGAATTGGGCTTATTCATTCATTCCCCCTCTCACAGTTTACTCACAAGCATTCATTCCAGCATTCCAAATGTCTGGCTAATTGAGGCACATTTTGATGCTTCTGCAAATGTACCAACATCTATAGGCAGCCTCACCTATCCCAGCTCTTAATCTATAAATGTGTGAGTGTATAGGAGAGAAAAGGAAGAAGACAACAAATAGACAAGAAATTGGCAAATGATTTCTACAGTGTATGGCAATTACAGAAATATAAGAGAGCTGAACTATCGGTCAATTGCCAGGACTACAAGGTACAGTACTAATAGTCCATTGTTGTGTGATTCCTACCTAGAGCTTGGGAGCAACCAGAAAAGGCAGTAACCACACTGAGACAGCACAGGAACTTTTGGAGAGGGGCAAAGATTGAATGCCACTTTTATTTGTCAAAGACTTACTTATGAGGCTACATCACCATGCAAAGCCTAGGAAAGTAGAGTTAAGCCAGGGCAACAGGAAACGTACATCCTACAATAAACTATTCTGTACAGTTACGTTCTACATATTCCAGTCCTCAGAAGACAAACAACCCTCACAGTAGTGTACACTGAGCAAATACTTAATTTGATAGCAGATATGAATAAGAATGTATGATGTAGAATACTCCTATTGAACATCAACCCTCACAAAAACATTTATTCAGCTACTTCGTCAGCTTTAGATTTTATTTCTGTTTGATGGATTTTATTATTCATTGATTTGCATGTATTGGTTAACTACCAAAAATGTGGAAGAACAAACCTTTGGTCCTGGTGACCGAAACTCAAATTGGATCATGGTAACTTCCACTTTACAAGTCTGATTTCTAAAAATGCTGTGATTAGTTTGTGGGTTTTGTTATACTAAACCTAGAAAAATACTAATTCCTTAGTTTTATGATTAAAGAAGCACTGCAATATCATTCTTTGGGAATAGATAATTTTTCTTAGTGATTTTGACACCCCTTTGATATGAGTTGGCAGAGTTGACTTGGCGGTGACAAGTTGGCCATGGCATGTTGTCTCATTCTGTCTCCTAGTCTTTCCCAGCCATGCTGTATTTCTTTCCTAAGTGAACTTTGCTCAGATCAATGAAACTTTTACTATACAGTTCCAATGTATATTGCATCATGTAAAGCACAACTAACTATCATGTAAAACATAATTAAGAGCAACTAAGGCCTGGAGACTAAAACATATGAAGGACTGCAGGACTTGGGTTTGGCCAGTCTAAAGAAAAAAAAAAAATAGGGGTGACATGATAGCAGTATTCCAGTATCTGAGGGGCTGCCACAAGGAAGAGGGGGTCAGATTGTTCACCAGAGCACCAGATGGAAGGATGAGAAACAATGGTTGGAAACTGATCAAAGAGAGAAGCAACCTGGAATTAAGGAGAAACTACCTAACAGTGAAGACAATTAACCAGTTGGAGCAGCTTGCCTCCAGAAATTGTGGGTGCTCCATCACAAGAAGTTTTTAAGAAAAGAGTGGACAGTCACTTGTCTGAAATGATATAGATTCTCCTGCTTGATCAGGGGGCTGGACTAGAAGACCTCCAAGGTCCCTTCCAGATTCTATTCTATTCTATTCTATTCTATTCTATTCTATTCTATTCTATTCTATTCTATTCTATTCTATTCTATTCTATTCTATTCTATTCTATTCTATTATTCCATTCCATTCCATTCCATTCCATTCCATTCCATTCCATTCCATTCCATTCCATTCCATTCCATTCCATTCCATTCTATTCTATTCTATTCTATTCTATTCTATTCTATTCTATTCTATTCTATTCTATTCTATTCTATTCTATTCTATTCTATTCTTATTGCCCCACTGTGGAATTATTTAATTGCTGTTTTGTTTTTTAAAAAAATTCTTTTCCTATAAGCCTCTTTGTAATGTATACCTCACATGGTATATATAAAAAACCCAAGTGAGTTCCTGTAAAAAGAGTGGTTTTTTCAAGGATCAATGAAGTGGATGATTTTCAAGAGAAAGTGGGTTAGGCTGCTCCAAGCACACAAAGCCATATGGCAGAAGGCATGAACAGGAGAGTGGGAGAGCATCTGCTAACAGTCCATGAATTAAGAGCAGAAGGAGAATGAAAAAGAGGCTAGGGAAATCAAAAGGATAGATGGACAGGCTGGCCCATTTTAAAGTCTCAGCCCTTTTAGATAGGTTAGTGTGCCCTTGGCCAAGAGGAACTATAATTGCTGAAAAATAATTCATTTGAATGTTTAGATTTGAATCCTTTCCACCTACCACTTCAAATCTAAACACTTATAAAACTTTTTATGCTTCTGTTTTCTTAATGATTCACTTGAATATATCATTAAAGTTCTACTTAAAAGCATCAGCTGGGTATGATTACACTCTCAATCCTTTTTCTTAACATTTCTCTTTGTAGAGCTCCATAAATAGCAGCAATACTGTTCTACCCATTCCTTTTTATACATATAAAAGCTTTAACCATGTATTGATGTCGTTGTAAAAGACAGTATGGCAATATAAAGAGATGGAATTCTGAAAGTGAAGTGGCAAATGTGATAAGGTAATTGAACTCTTCCAAGGGAGGGTCTTTTGGTACAATGTATGACCTGTAGTAAGGTTTGCATTGAAAATAAGGATTGAGAAGAAAGTTATTACAAACATATATACTGCTCAAAAAAATAAAGGGAACACAAGATAAGACATCCTACTATTAATTACAGTACTTTGTGTTGTTTAAGTGTTCCCTTTATTTTTTGAGCAGTATATATACACACAAGGATAATAGTTGACACCATTTCATTATCTTGCTACTCACCTATAGTATATTCTTTGTCATTTCAAAGAGAGATACATACATACATACATACATACATACATACATACACACACACATACATACATATTTTTTGCTTTAGCTATTGACTGTTTATATGTGAATATATAGTATGTTTATGCTATATATTAGGAATACAAAGACAGACAGACAGACACACACACACACACACACACACACACACACACACACACACACAGAAAGACAGAGAGACAGAGACAGAGAGAGAGAGACTGTCTCTTTAGGAGCCCTAGTGGTGCAGTATTTAGAATGTAGTATTGCAGGCAAATTCTGCCCACAGTCTGGAGTTTGATCCTGACAAGCTCGAGGCTGACCTACATCCTTCCAAAGTCAGTAAAAAAAGATTGTTGGGGGAAATATGCTGAAACTGTAAACTGCTTAGAGAGAATGCTGTAAGTGTCAGGACCTACCTCAATCCACATCTTAGGAAATAAGAACTCTTGGATGCAAGTTTAGTCCAAAAGGAAAATGTTTACTAGGATGGAATCGATTGTGGCAATACAAGACGGAATCTAACAAAGTTACATTTCAATCCTATATAAAGCATTCCCATTTCAGCCCCTCCCATCATCCATTTGGTCAGCTCCCATCATCTGCTTAGGTGTCAGGCCCTTCCGTGGGAAAGGGAACTCTCCTTGTTTTTATTGTTATTGCTTCTTCCTTTTTCAGTTGTAAATGAAGATGCGATCCAGATCTGTGTCTCCCCCTCCCTCCCCCAGTTCAACCATTTCCCTGTTGTTTGAAGATTGCCTTAAGTAACTATCCTCTCCCCCCCCCTCGGAGAGATGGCAGAATCCCCAGAATAAGCACATTGTTCTACCTATACATTTATGAAATGTTATATAAATGGATTCTGACATTTGGCTCTCCTTTCAGAAAAAAGATGAGTCCATCTGTGGGGAAAGAAAACATATAAATGTTAGCCTGGTTTGTTCGGATATTCTGTATGAAACCTCTTAAGCAACAGGTGCTTTAACATGGAGTTTGTTAACCCACTCATTTTCTGAGGAGGGGAGGTGTTTCCATGCCACTAAATATTGTATCGTTCCATGGTGTTTTCTGGAATCTAAGATTTCTTTCACTTCAAAATGTTGTTCTCCTTCCACCATGATGGGGGTGGTGGTGGTGGGATTTTTTCTCGTAGTGGTGATTGTTGTTCTCTCTTTAATAGACTGCAGTGGAAGGTTGGGTGTATTCGTCTAAGATTTTTGGGTAGTTCTAATTCAACTGTTACTGGGTTTATGATTCTTTTAATTGGAAAGGGTCCAATATATTTTGGTCCTAGTTTTTTACAGGGTTGGAGTGATTTCAGGTATTTTGTGGATAAATATACCATCTCTCCTACCCTAAATGGTGTGGGATCACTTCTTTTTTTGTCTGCCTGTGCCTTGTATGCTTTTCTGGCATCTTCCAATGCTTTCCTAACGATTGGCCATGTATTTTGTAATTGAGCAATCCATTCCTTCAGATCAGGGATGACCGGTTCTTTTGGGGTTAGTTCTGGTATTGGGTTGAAACTCTGGCCTGTAGCTACTTGAAAAGGAGTGTAACCTGTGCTTGAGTGGACTGCATTATTATATGCTACTTCTGCGAAAGGCAGTAGGTCCGTCCGGTTGGACTGCTGAAAAATAATATAGCATCTCAGATATTGTTCAAGTATATTATTAAGTCTTTCAGAAGCTCCGTCTGTCTGAGGATGGTGACTAGATGACAGTCCTTGGGTGGTTCCTAAGAGGGATAAAAATTCTTTCCAAAATGCCGACGTAAATTGCACCCCTCTGTCAGATATGATGCGTTGTGGTACCCCGTGCAATCTGTAAATATGCTGTACAAAAAGTTTTGCTAATGCTTTTGCGGTCGGGATTTTTTGGCAAGGTATGAAATGTACTTGCTTAGAGAACAGATCTGTGACAGTCCAGACTACGGTGTTTCCATTACTTTCTGGTAGTTCTACGATAAAATCCATGGTTATTTCTTTCCATGGGGCTGAGAGGTTTGCCACTGGTTGTAACAGACCTGGCGATTTCCCTTGCAGTCTTTTGGCCATCACGCAAATTTGACAGCTACCCACATAGCTTTCTATGTCCTTTTTCATAGATGGCCACCAAAATTGCCTTTTAGTTAAGTGTAAGGTTTTTACAAACCCAAAGTGTTCTGCTGATTTTGTATCATGGCACAGTTGCATGAAATCGATTCTCTGTGTGGCAGGTATATATAGCTTCTCCCCCACCCATGGCAGTCCATCTTTAATTGTGCACACATGTTTATTTTTCTGGAACCATTCATCACTTTCCAAAGATTTCCTGAATTCTATTCCAGTTTGGCTATCTACCTTCGGCTTCATTTTTTCTTGTGCCCTGGTGGTGACTGGTGCTGCCAGTTGTTGTTCCGGTACATGTGGTTTAAAGGCAGTAACTCTTGTGCTGTTATATTGGGGCATGCGGGATAATGCATCTGCCAGGAAGTTCTTTCCCCCCGGTAAGTGTTTGAGAGTGAAATTGAATCGGTGAAAATGTTGGGACCAGCGGGCTTGCTTAGGAGTGAGCTTCCTGGGTGTTTTTAGTGCTTCCAAATTTTTGTGGTCTGTCCAGACCTGGAAAGGTATTTTATTTCCTTCTAAAAATTGGCGCCATGTTAGTAATGCCCACCTCAATGAGAATGCCTCTTTTTCCCATATTGGCCAGCGTTGTTCTGTTTCTGTGAGTTTTCTGGATGTGTATCCGCATGGTTGCAACGTCCCCCCCATCATTTTCTTGTAATAGTACGGCTCCTACCGCTACATCACTCGCATCTGCCTGTATTACAAAAGGTTTGTCGGGATCTGGGTGTTTTAGGACAGATTCAGCAGAAAAAAGTCTCTTTAGCCTCTCAAATGCTGCTTGACATTCCATTGACCATTTTAGAGGCTGGCTGGGTTTCACGGGTGACCCCCCCCTTCGTTTTCAACAAATTTGTGAGGGGCATGGCTATTTGGCCAAATGCAGGGATGAATTGGCGGTAGAAATTTGCAAACCCCAGGAAACTTTGCAATTGCTTCTGTGTGCGGGGGGTGCCCACTCTAGTACTGCCCTGACCTTCTCAGGGTCCATTTCGATGCCCTCTGGAGATATGCGATATCCCAGGTAGTCGATTTTTTCCTGATGGTATTCACACTTCGATAATTTAGCATATAAATGGGCAGCTCGCAACTTCTTCAGGACTGCTCTGACTAGTTTGATATGTTCCTCTTTGGTTTCTGTGAAGATAAGGATGTCATCGAGGTAAACCAGGACCCCCTTATATAGGTGCTCTCTCAGCACGTCATTAATTAATTGCATAAAGACTGCGGGGGCCCCTTGCAGTCCGAATGGCAATACTTTGAATTGATAGCACCCCATTGGGCAGTTGAATGCAGTCTTCCATTCGTCTCCTTCCTTAATCCTAATACAGTAGTATGCTTCCCTCAGGTCTAGTTTGGTAAAAATCTTTCCTTTCGATAGGTGGGATAGCATATCCTTCATTAGGGGAAGGGGGTACAGATTACATTCACTAATTGTATTCAGATTCCAGTAAGCCACGCACATGCGGAAAGAACCATCTTTCTTCTCTCTGAACAGAACCGGGGCGGCCACTTTGGGTTTGGCAGGCTCAATAAATCCTCTTTCTAAGTTTTTCTTTACGAATCTTTCCATTTCTGCCATTTCCCTTGGGCTCATGGCATACATCCTGGGTTTTGGGAGTTTTCCCCAGGTTTGAATTCTATGGTGCAGTCTGTGGGGCGATGGGGGGGAAACTCATCTGCTCTTTCCTCACTGAAAACCTCAGCCAGGTCCCTGTATTCCTCCGGTATCTCTGGTAACCCCTTCTCTTTCCCCACCGCTGCTGTCTCCTCCCTCTGGGTTGGGAGGGTGCTTTTGGAGTCTACGTTCTTCTGCCCCCCCTTTGGGAAATTGAGTTCTGCTGTCCTCCAGTTTATCCTGGGGTTCCATTTCTTCAGCCATTCCAGTCCTAGAATCATTGGGCATCCCATGCCTGGGGCCACTATAAATGTTATGTCCTCCTCATGGGGCCCCAGTGATAGGTGGATTGGTAAAGTGGCTAGGGTGGCTGGTCCCCCCCCTGCTATTGTCCCATCTAATTGACTAAAAGAGATTGGTTGTTTTAGCCTCCTCACTGGGATGCTCAATCTCTCCACCAGCGTTGGGCTGATAAGGCAGCGGATGCACCCAGAGTCTATCAGAGCTTTTATTTTGGCTGCTTCAGGCATTTGTTGTTGTTGTTAGCTGCGAAGTCATGTCCGACCCATCGCGACCCTATGGACAACATTCCTCCAGGCCTTCCTGTCCTCTACCATCTTCTGGAGTCCATTTAAGCTCACGCCTACTGCTTCAGTGACTCCATCCAGCCACCTCATTCTCTGTCGTCCCCTTCTTCTATTGCCCTCGATCTTTCCCAGCATTAGGCTCTTCTCCAGGGAGTCCTTCCTTCTCATTAGGTAGCCAAAGTATTTGAGTTTTAGCTTCAGGATCTGGCCTTCTAAAGAGCAGTCAGGATTGATCTCCTCTAGGACTGACCGGTTTGATCGCCTTGCAGTCCAAGGGACTCGCAGGAGTCTTCTCCAGCACCATAGTTCAAAGGCCTCAATTCTTTGGCGCTCAGCCTTTCTTATGGTCCAACTTTCACTGCCATACATTGCAACTGGGAAGACCATAGCCTTGACTATACGCACTTTTGTTGACAGGGTGATGTCTCTGCTTTTTAGTGTACTGTCTAGATTTGACATGGCTTTCCTCCCCAGGAGCAAGTGTTTTTAATTTCTTGGCTACAGTCCCCATCTGCAGTGATCTTGGAGCCCAGGAAAATAAAATCTGTCACTACCTCCATTTCTTCCCCATCTATTTGCCAGGAATTGAGAGGGCCAGATGCCATGATCTTGGTTTTCTTAATGTTGAGTTTCAACCCAAGTTTTGCACTCTCCTTCTTCACCCGCAACAAGAGGCTCTTTAGTTCTTCTTCACTTTCTGCCATTAGAGTGGTATCATCTGCGTATCTTAGGTTGTTGATATTTCTTCCGGCAATCTTAATTCCAACTTTTGAGTCATCTAGCCCTGCCTTTCTCATGATGTGCTCTGCATATAGGTTAAATAGGCAGGGCGACAGTATACAGCCTTGCCGGACTCCTTTCCCAATTTTGAACCAATCAGTGGTTCCATGTCCAGTTCTCACTGTTGCTTCTTGACCCGCATATAGGTTTCTCAAGAGACAAATAAGATGGTCTGGTACTCCCATCTCTTTAAGAACTTGCCAGAGTTTGTTATGATCCACACAATCAAAGGCTTTAGCATAGTCAATGAAGCAGAAGTAGATGTTTTTCTGGAACTCCCTAGCTTTCTCCATGATCCAGCGTATGTTGGCAATTTGATCTCTAGTTCCTCTGCCTCTTCGAAATCCTGCCTGTACTTCTGGTAGTTCTCGATCCACATACTGCTGAAGTCTAGCTTGTAGGATTTTAAGCATGACTTTACTAGCATGAGAAATGAGTGCAATGGTGCGATAGTTTGAACATTCTTTGGCACTGCCTTTCTTTGGAATTGGGATGTAAACTGATCTTTTCCAATCCTGTGGCCACTGTTGAGTTTTCCAAATTTGCTGGCAAATTGAGTGTAGCACTTTTACTGCACTGTCTTTTAAGATTTTGAATAGCTCAGCTGGTATACTGTCACCTCCACTAGCTTTGTTGTTGCTCAGCTTTTCTAAGGCCCACTTCACTTCACATTCTAGGATGTCTGGCTCGAGGTCAGTGACCACCTCATTGTGATTATCTGGGATGTTAAGCTCATTCTTGTATAGTTCTTCTGTGTAATTTTGCCACCTCTTCTTAATCTCTTCTGCCTCTGTTAGGTCCCTGCCATTTTGGTCCTTTATCATGCCCATTTTTGCATTAAACGTTCCCTTCATCTCTCCAATTTTCTTGAAAAGATCTCTGGTCCTCCCTATTCTATTGTTTTCTTCTATTTCTTTGCACTGTTCATTTAAGAAGGCATTCTTATCTCTTCTAGCTATTCTCTGGAATTCTGCATTCAATTGGGCGTATCTTTCTTTTTCTCCCTTGCCTTTCGCTTCCCTCCTTTCCTCAGCTATTTGCAAAGCTTCCTCAGACAGCCATTTTGCTTTCTTGCATTTCTTTTTCTTTGGGATGGTTTTGGTTGCTACCTGTTGTACAATGTCGCGAACCTCTGTCCATAGTTCTTCAGGCACTCTGTCTATGAGATCTAATTCCTTAAATCTATTTGTCACCTCTACTGTATATTCAACAGGGATATGATTTAATTCATACCTGAGTGGCCTAGTGCTTTTCCCTACTTTCTTCAGTTTAAGCCTAAACTTTGCAAGGAGAAGCTCATGGTCTGAGCCACAGTCAGCTCCTGGTCTTGTTTTTACTGACTGTATAGAGCTTCTCCATCTTTGGCTGCAGAGCATATAGTCAATCTGATTTCTGTGTTGACCGTCTGGTGATGTCCATGTGTAGAGCCGTCTCTTGGGTTGTTGGAAAAGAGTGTTTGCTATGACCATCGTATTCTCTTGACAAAATTCTATCAGCCTGTGCCCTGCTTCATTTTGTACTCCAAGGCCAAACTTGCCTGTTATTCCAGTTATCTTTTGGCTTCCTACTTTAGCATTCCAATCCCCCATGATGATAAGGACATCATTTTTTGGTGTTAGTTCTATAAGGTACTGTAGGGCTTCATAGAACCGGTCAATTTCATCCTCTTCAGCTCCGGTGGTTGGGGCATAGACTTGGACTACTGTGATATTGAATGGTTTGCCTTGGATTCGAACTGAGATCATTCTGTCATTTTGAGGATTGTATCCCAGTATTGCTTTTCCTACTCTTTTATTGACTATGAAGGCTACTCCATTTCTTCTGAGGGATTCTTGCCCGCAGTAGTATACCTGATGGTCATCTGAATTAAATTCACCCATTCCTGTCCATTTTAGTTCGCTGATACCTAAGATGTCGATGTTCAGTCTTGTCATCTCTTGTTTGACCACGTCCAGCTTTCCTTGATTCATGGATCTTACATTCCAGGTTCCTATGGAGAAAAAATCTTTACAGCATCGGACTTTCCTTTCACCACCAGACACATCCACAGCTGAGCGTCCTTTCGGCTTTGGCCCAGTCGCTTCATTCTTTCTGGCGCTACTAGTACTAGCCCTCTGCTCTTCCCCAGTAGCATATTGGACGCCTTCCTACCTGAGGGGCTCATCTTCCAGCGTCATATCGTTTTGCCTTTTGGTACTGTCCATAGGGTTTTCATGGCAAAGATACTGGAGTGGGTTGCCATTTCCTTCTCCAGTGGATCACGTTTTGTCAGAACTCTCGGCTATGACCTGTCCGTCTTGGGTGGCCCTGCACGGCATAGCTCATAGCTTCATTGAATTACGCAAGCCCCTTCGCCACGACAAGGCAGTAATCCATGAAGGGGGCTTCAGGCATAGGGGAAGCTAATATAGTCACTGTCTTAAGTATGGGTGGAAGGGGTCCACTTATCAATGGTTCTCCCTCTGAGCTGTCTTCCGAGTTGTCCACCGTCCCTGCGGTACAGGCCGGAGTCCAATCCCAGTTCCTGGCAGGAATTGTGGACTCTACAGCCTCTGTCCCCTTCATGGAAGATTCTTTTGTGTTGCCTTGGGGCTTCCCCGGCTTCTTGGAGGATGATGCCTCTGGTTTTCGTTGGGGGGGGCTTTTGAACGACATTCTGCAGCACGGTGGCCCTCTCTCCCGCAGTTGAAACAACCCGTTGATTTTTTGGCTGTGGCTGGTGGTTTTTCCCACTCGCGTGTTTGCTCAGGTGGCAGGCGTCCCCATGGTTTTCCTCTGCGGTGTCTCTTCAGTAGGTTAAACCTATGGTTATTTTTCCTGACACAGGTTGAGGGAACATATGGGAGTGGTGTGGGCAGCAAGAGTGCACAGAAGTTTCTTCTTTTCCCTTTTTCTTTCTTCCCTTCCCTTCCTCTTCCCTTCTCTTCCCATCACATCCGTACCTTACATTACAGTACATTACCTTAGCTCTTCTTTTCTTCCTTCGTTTGTTCTCCCCCCATTTCCTTTCTTACCCTTCCAGCTGGCAGGAAGTGGCAGCTATTGGGTGGGGGAGGAAATGAAGAATTGCAGGACTGGCTAGGAAACTAGCGTGGAAAATTGGAAATTAATATCATGACCTCAGCAGAAGCCAGTAAAGCTGAAGCAGACACAATTTCCCCAGTTTCATTTCCTCAGAAGTCAAAGGTCCTGGGTGCCCTCTGATGCACCATTTCATAAAGTTAAAGATCATGACAGTAACAGTAACATATTTAATTATGTTTTGAACCTTTGTGGGTTTTTCCCCAGGGTCATATTAATTGCCAATTTTTTTATGTATCTTCGCAATTTGGATAGTTAAAAGATCTACATCTACATTTCTACATTTAGGCAAGAAAAACCAAATGTACATGTATAGTATAGGGGGTACTTTGTTCAATAATAGTAACTGTGAGGGGGATCTCGGAATCCTAGTGAACAATCACTTAAATACAAGCCACCAGTGTGCTGCAGCTTCCAAAAAAGCCAACAGAGTGCTAGGCTGCATTAACAGAGGGATAGAATCAAGATCACGTGAAGTATTAATACCACTTTACAATGCCTTGGTAAGGCCACACTTGGAATACTGCATCCAGTTTTGGTCACCATGTTGTAAAAAAGATGTTGAGACTCTAGAAAGTGTACAGAAAAGAGCAACAAAGATGATTAGGGGACTGGAGACTAAAACATATAAGGAATGACTGCTGGAATTGGGTATGTCTTCTAATTTAATGAAGAGAAGGATGAGGGGGGACATGATAGCAGTGTTCCAATATCTCAGGGGCTGCCACAAAGAAGAGGGAGTCAAGCTATTTTCCAGAGTGCCTGAAGGCAGGACAAGAAGCAATGGATGGAAACTAATCAAGGAGAACTAAGGAGAAACTTCCTGACAGAACAATTAACCAGTGGAATAACCTGCCTCCAGAAGCAGTGAATGCTCCAACACTGGAAATTTTTAAAAAGAGAGTGGACAGCCATTCGTCCGAAATGGTATAGGGCTTCTTGCCTGAGCAGAGGGTTGGACTAGATGACCTCCAAGCTCCCTTCCAACATTATTATTATTAATATCATCATCATCATCTTATAGTTAAATAATCAACTGCAATTAATATATAGAAGAAAGATACATGTACAGTGAAAACATTTTTTTGCATAGGCTTTGTTTTTGTAGCTATGTTGAGGCTAACATTTTTCTCTTCAAGTATATAAAAATTAGGCTTATATAGAGTATCAACATTAATTTTGCCATTATCATTTATCCTATGTGGAAAAAACATTATTAATGTAAGTGTTAAAAAAGTAAAATGGATATTAAAGAAAGAATGGAACACTTTTGTCTTACCCACCCTTGTCTTTGTTATGCTTTAATACTATGGAAATATAAGAGATATTGCTGCTATTAATGTAAAGACAAACATATAAATTGTTTCATCTGACTATGAAATTTGTACTCTGGATTCTATTTGGGTCATTCTCAGAAGATATTGAGATATCATTTTCTGGGAGGCAGAGGGCCAACAAACCTCAGTTCTATGTTAACTGCATGCAATCCGGTGTTTACTGTGAATATTTACCCTAGTTCCTCACTTAGATAGTGATGATTTACTTCTAATAAGTCCTTTCAACTTTATCCCAAGAAGGAAGCAACCATTCCTTTTATGAAAGACTGGAAACTCCTTCTGTGTATGTGTGTTTTGCTGAAAATGGATAAAATGGAATTGGTGATTTTGGGATTTATTGATTAAAAAGGTTTGTAGGAAGTTTTTTTTCCTTCATTGCCTTACACCTTTTTAAATATAATTTAATATAGGGGTCCCCAACCCCCGAGTTGCAGCCCCTACCAGGCCGTGGCCTATTTGGAATTGGGCTGTGCAATTGGCTGGCCGGAGCACATGTGCATGTATGCATAACTCAACTTCCATGGGACAGTGGGCACTCGTGCATGTGTACTGGCCCACCACTCGTGCAGGTCAAACTGTGCATGTGTGCACCAGCCTGCACCTCACATGGCCCAGTTCCCTTCTTCCCCTCAGTGGTCCACTAAGCAGCAAAGATTGGGAACTACTACTTTAAATTGATTCTGCCTATATAATATCAACATTCTTGAAATTTTTTTAGATTACTGAGAAAGGAATGTCTCCACAAGGAAGGAAAAGACCATCTGCAATTATTTCCTATTTGTTAGCCAGAAGGGCTAGCATATGTTTCCTAATATCTGACCCTATCCCCTCAGCCCAAACATCTGCCATTTCAATTTCAAATTAATCTTTCAACTGAAGAAAGGTAAAGGAGAAGGAGATTTATTTAATTTTCACAGAATTTCTGAAAATAATTCTCAATTTGTGATCCTCTGTACTATATCTCCTAATTAAAATAATAATTCCCATTGGAGTAAATGGCCCAATCATCTTGCACTGCCTCTTGTTAAATTATCTGGATTAAAATCACTTTAGATGATAAGTTGATGCTCCCTGCTGATCCAACAAAACTGCCAACTGTTCTTGCTGACTTGGAGGATGAATCCAACAGTTTGACAAATTTTGATATTATTCCAGTATCAGGTAAATTGGATTTAGTAAAAAAAAACTGCAGTTTCACTAAACTGCATCAAATTATTCCAGCAATTTTCATTGCTTTTTTAAAAAGTGCAAAAATTAATGATGGATAGGGATAGTTTTGCTTCAGCAGGCACGAGAATTAACCATATTCGGTCCAATTTCTGCACATATCTCTTTTTTGCATTCTTATTTTTATTGTTTTGGTATTTGTAAAATAGGGAGATATGCATGGGTTATTTTTATGTGCTTATAGTTATATCCACCTATATTGGGGATTAGTTCAGTTTTGAAATGAATATTTCAATATTATTTCCAATCTTAATTTTTAATCATAGTTGGTAAGTCAAAAGTCAGTCAGCTATCTTTTCCAATTGAGAAAGGATTAACTGGAATTTTCATTGTTCCTTCTTATAAGAAAATCTCACTGTTTTTTTAATATACAAGCAAAATATCCTTTTTAAAACCTGTTAAGAACAGTTTTAAGTAACTATTATCTTTTTATAAATGTATAATGCCTGTGGAATTATTTTTCAAATATAGAGAAGACATTTATTTTATACTTAATTTTAATATTTATAATTTAGTATTTCTTTACTTTTACCCTGGAATATTTAGTTCAGTTCCAGAGTTATACATAGAAAGCATCAGATTGTTCTGAAGGGTGCCCTATAAGATTATCTGATTATAGAAATTCCAGATTATACAAATTCCAAAAAATTAACATCTTATCTGTATATAGTTAATTGCTTTGCTTTTTTTCTTAGGAAGTTAATATTTATCGCTTTTTAATTTCATAATTAAAATTCAAAATTCTACAAAAGAAGAAATTCTGGACTATGTTTGAATAATTATTGATCTGTTTAATCACTGTGTAAACTTGACCTGCAGGCATTACGTGATTCTTTGTTAATAGAATTACAAACATTAACTTTTAAATAAACTTTTTTCATTTCTTTACATACTCAGACCTTAATACGAAAATTGCAAAAAACATTTAGTATAAAATGGAATATATCTAAATATTATTTTGAGTATGTGAGTATTAGTACTATTCTAAAAGGAAAGAAGAGGCATTGCAAATAAAAAAGTTATATGTTGATTCTTTTCACCTTTTTATGTTCACTTTGAAGAAAGAAATGCTGCTTCTTAGGTCACAATTATCTTTTTTAATGTTACTGTCTCCTTTTCATATCATATCATTTCCTTTTGATACACAATAATGCAAAATCATGTTATTCAATAGGATAGGGTTAAAAAATATTGCTTCTTCTTTTAAAAAAATACTTCTCATGAAATATATGTTCCAGCAGTAGAATTTGAAGGCTTTGGAACAGATGTGGGATTACAATTTAGAATCCTTTAAACAATTGTTTATAAATTATGACCATATTTAGTAAGGAACCTCAGTTGCTAATGCATTTTATACTTGCTAATCTTTCTAAAATATGAAAGAAATAAAGAACTTGGTTTCTTTTAAAAAAACACTAGTGGATGATCTAGCAAGAAAACAATATGTTGTAGTTTTAAAGCTAAATGGAATGTGATTTTAAATTCAGTGTCAGTTGAAGATATGAATAACATAAGTATTACAAGTTCAAAAGTTTAAAGATATGTGGTGAAATTTGGTTGCTTTATATTTGGTGAAATTTGGTTGCTTTATATCATGAGATATAAAAAACAGTATTATTTCTGGATGATTAATATCACTGTTAAAATATATTTTGCATTCTTGGCACATAGTAAGAAACAAGATAGCCTTCAAGATTCCCGTCTTGCCAAACTCTGCTTTCTCCGTAACACAACTAGGAATCAATGGACTCGGCATTCTACGGTCCGCAGGCCATATCCAGCCCGTTGGCTGTCCCTGTCTGGCCCCAGGCAGCTGCCCTATTGGTTCGGATCTCCACAACAGCTTCAATTTTGCATGTGGCCCTTTGGGAAAATTAATTGTCCACTCATTTTTTTACCTTTTCTATAAATGTATTCCCTACTCACTTTGGGAGAACTAAAGTCTTGGGAAAAAGAACATACTAGAGATTGGCCTTTTGACAAGGATGCTAGTAAAGATAGCACATAGTACAGCCATCCATATTTTAATTTTGTATCATCAATATAAAAAACATGGAAGCCCCTCCCAGTACTTGGTTAACATAAGGAGAGCTTCACTGAGAAGGTCTTTAACCTTCCTTCACCTGCAGATCATTCCTTCCAAACTTCCAAAGGGAGTTTTTATAAATTCCCTGTTGAACAATGTCTCTGCCTTGTAGTGTTGATCAAATAGAGGTTATTATCCATTATGTCTTCCACTATCCTATTTACAATGAGTTTAAGGACAAGTTATTAACGGTAGATGAACTGAAGAGCTTTGACCTTAAAAAATTGAACTACCGTATCTTGTATTTCCAATCAGTTGCTACTTTTGCTCTGTTATTTAAACTTTAAACAAATGTTTCTTAGTTGTAGTTTTGACTTTATTCTGTTGTAACCTTTATAATATCTAATACTTTCATTGCTCTATCTAATAATTTACTGTTTATTGTTATTTTATATGTTACGACGTGTGTTTACAACAGCAAACCTATTTATTTATTGTTTTACTATGATTCTTAGTTGTGGATTTGTTTAATGGAAGTAAAAATTAGAAAGTCAAGAGTTCTGGATAAAGTAATATTTTAATATCTCTTTTGGCCCCAAATGTAACTGTGGGTTTTCCCCCCACTTTTATCAGCCTCAGTAGACATCTTAAATCAACATGTTCCTTACATGACAAATTCATTATAATTATTATAAATTATCACAAATTTGTAAGTCTTTTAAAATTATGCAATTTCCCCTTATTCTGAATATGAGAGTAGAAAATATTGACAGCGGTTCCAAGATTTGCTGATTTTTCCTCCTCAAATTGCAAAGCAATTGTTTACTTAAATAAACAGAAGTACACTGATACACTTGTGAGGTAGTATAAGGGTCATGATCTTCCCTGTACCATTTCCTTTTATTTTTGCATATCATTTCATTTTTATGTATTTGTAGTTTTCTCACACATTATTTTTATATGTCTGGGTTTCTGCCTCTCCATAACACAATAGTCATTCATGCATCTAAAACTTTATTTTAAGCCTTTATTCTGACTTTATTAAAGCAATTATGAAACGATTCCATGAAATATGGACTATAGACTTGTGGCAAGCAGGAACACTTGAGATTATGCAGTTCTAGGCAAAAAGCTCAGACTCCATAAAAGTTGAGAAAAGCAATGGAGGGAGAAGACTGACCCGTGGGAATATTCATTTATTAATTTCACATTACTAGACTTTAAGCTATTGGACTGTGTGTCTCTGTGTATGCAGACAGACAGACAAAGAAAGGAATGCAATGATGTATCTGAAAAACAATAGATTAGAAGATGTTAAAAACATAATTCTTGGACCATATATATTTAGAATGTTCCTTCAGAATCCATTAGAAATAGTTAAGTTTGCACTGGAGTTGTTTATCCCATTTTCCTTGGCCATTTTAATTTCAAGATTTATCAAATACTCACTTTAAACACAGTCCACTAAGTACCTAAGACACATTAACTGTACTTGTTTTGTTTTTGCTTGTTTTTATTTTGGTATTAATCATCATCACCAAAATTCTCCTGATTTGATGCTCAGAAGACAGCCAGAAATCCCAAAGGATTTCTGGATTTTATATACTGATATTTGGAAAGTCCACAAGTTGAAAAGTGTTGAGCCTTGTTCGTTGAAAACAAGATACAAAAGTAAATGAAATGAAGGCACCACTATAACAATTGCATTAAAGTTTTGGATCCACTTCATTATATTGTATTGTTCCCATGGGAACTGGGGCTCAGGAAAGCAGCAGGGCTTTTTTAAGAGCTTATCTTATCTCTCAAATATTATTTTTTTTTATTTTTGGAAAGGACTTTCATTATGCTCATTATTCCCTTATAAAACTAGTTCAGAAGACACAAAAAATTCTTTTAGCAATATTAATTTAGTTAAATAAAAATATTAAAGATTATAAAGAACATAAAATTAAAGTAAATTGCATGATGATGCTCTCAAGTTCTGTATGTGCATTTTCTTTTTTAATTCGGTAACTAATAATACTTCAGATAACTTCCTTTTGTTACCAAACTTTCTCCACCTTCATGAATTACATTTTAACTTTTATTTTTTCAATCTACTTTAAGTTATTGTATTCTTATTAATGCAAATTTTATTGGTTTGTCATTGAGCTATGCAGCAATAGCTTAAGAGAAAAATGTTAAAAAGAGAATAATTTTACACTGAACTTTAATATAAATGTACATTCACATAGAAAAGAAAAGTACATTTTGAGCTAGAACACAATATATATTTTTATGTCTATTTTTAATATTTCTGTGCTATTTTGGGATACATACTAAGTTAACCTCATTGAACTTTTCTCCAGGAATTGATGCACTTACAATTGGCGAATCATTATGCTGCTCCACCTGTGTAGTGTTAAGGTCAGTGTGTTTTTCTGATTATAAAACCATCCATGTCATTCCATTATAAATCATAACCATTCATAATGGAATGTGCCATAGCCCAGAATTGGTACACACACTGTTTAAAGACCTGGTACACATGCTCAGTTCAGGCAGTTTGGATTTCTTGAAACAGGGTTGGGGAATTTAGGATTACAATGAGCCTCTTCTCTCTTCTATTTTTTTCTACTGGTATTCCCTTGAAGATTCCACTAACTTCACATTTTGCTCAGCCAGAACCATATTTGTAGCTGTAGGAATCTTTTAAATAAAGAAATACTTTTGATAAATGGGAAGTAATTTGTAGCCTGACTGATGAAAACAAATATATGCCTTCTTAATTATATTGATTCTGTCACATATTTGCTTTATTCATTTATTCCTTGTTTGTGGGCAGAGTGTCTGTTCAGATTACTTTCATTCTGGAATGATGGTCTGTTTTCACCTTCTGGGCTGTACCAATGAGAATTTTTCACTAGTAAAAATATTATGAGGTATCTGATTTTAGCCAATTTCTTCTCTTCTACCTCCTCTCCAACTGCTCCATGTAACATTCTACATTATTGTGACCTGTGAAATCAATTCTTGTGAACAAGATTTGAGGGGCTGCTAAGAAGCAATAATTGAGTGTGTCACTTTTATGAGCAATATGTTTTCAATGTAACTGTATACGTTACCTTGGGAATCTTATTTCTAACTATATTTTGAACTAAAAACATTGTTCTAATGTTAACAAGAGTACTGTGATTGTCTTTTTATGAATTATAGTTTACAATAGTGCATTATGTTCCAGGGAAGTCTATGCCCAATATATTTCTTATTTCTAATACTACTCCCTCTAAGTTAAGATTGAAACACCTGAATATAGGTGGAAGATCATGTGAATCAGAATAAGAATATATTTGTGAACAAGAATACACCTTTCAGTATGGCATATACATACATTTTAAACTTAGATCTATTAAAGTCTTAAAATTGCTCACCTTTTCATTATGTAAATTATTCAACCTCTGAGCAGCTTCAACCCTGTAACTGCCACTTGTCAGATATATATATATATATATATATATATATATATATATATATATATATATATATATATATATATATATTCTGAGGTTTTCGCGGGTGTTTATATGTGGATCTTTGTTCATTCGGGTTTTTCCCCGCGTAGAATTGGTGTAGGAGCAACGTTTCGACGGAATCCCATCCGTCATCATCAGGCTGGTGGCTTCAGCTTCCTCCCAGAAGAAGGAAGCTGAAGCCACCAGCCTGATGATGATGGATGGGATTCCGTCGAAACGTTGCTCCTATACCAATTCTATGCGGGGAAAAACCCGAATGAACAAAGATCTCTCTCTCTATATATATATGTGTGTGTGTGTGTGTGTGTGTGTGTGTGTGTTTTGTCTGTATGCAGCATTGTTAATCTTGATTTGATTCTTAGTCATCCCAGTACATAAATCTGCCATGACATCTGCTATATATATTCTGACATATGCCAAGCTGGATTGATTCCTATTGCTATGTACACATTTTAGCAGCATCATATTTCCAAATTATTATGTGTTTGTTAAAACTAAGGAAGTGTAGTGGTGTTTTAGTGATGCTATTTTTATCTCTGAATTAAACAAAGTGTTCTTTGATATATATTTTTCACTTGCTGAGTTTTTCTTTGCTGTTGATTTATCAAAATAGTTCATTTTCTGGAGGGTAAAATGATTTTCAAAATTTGTATTCCTGTTTTAACAATTGAGGAGCTGATCATGCCTTTTAAAGTAATTGAGATTTGTTTCTATGGCAAATGAGCTTTTTTCAGTCAGTTAATTAAAAGTATTGCAAAAACATACACAAGAAATATTTGAAGATTGTTCATTGAACAAAATATTGATGTAATTGTTGACAAGTTACAGTACTATGCTATCATTTTATAATATTTTCATGCATATTTTCCCTCATTTTGCACACCACTCTTGATTATTTGTAAACAAAGATCTCTGTTTAATCTTTTTTTGTATATACAAGTGAAACTCAAAAAATTAGAATATCGTGCAAAAATTCATTTATTTCAGTAATGCAACTTAAAAGGGGAAACTACTATATGAGATAGACCCATTACATGCAAAGCAAGATAGTTCAAGCCGTGATTTGTCATAATTGTGATGATTATGGCGTACAGCTCATGAAAACCCCAAATCCACAATCTCAGAAAATTAGAATATTACATGCAATCAATAAAACAAGTGTACATAGAACAATATCGGACCTCTGAAAAGTACAAGCATGCATATGTACTCAGTACTTGGTTTGGGTCCCTTTTGCAGCAATTACTGCCTCAATGCGGCGTGGCATGGAAGCTGTCAGCCTGTGGCACTGCTAAGGTGTTATGGAAGAACAGGATGCTTCAATAGCGGCCTTCAGCTCTTCTGCATTGTTCGGTCTCATGTCTCTCATCTTTCTCTTGGCAATGCCCCATAGATTCTCTATGGGGTTCAGGTCAGGCGAGTTTGCTGGCCAATCAAGCACAGTAATCCCACGGTCATTGAACCAGATTTTGGTGCTTTTGGCAGTGTGGGCAGGTGCCAAGTCCTGCTGGAAAATGAAGTCAGCATCCCCATAAAGCTCGTCTGTGGAAGGAAGCATGAAGTGCTCCAAAATCTCCTGGTAGATGGCTGTGTTGACCCTGGACTTAATGAAGCACAGTGGACCAACACCAGCAGATGACATGGCTCCCCAAATCAACCCAGACTGTGGAAACTTCACACTGGACTTCAAGCATCTTGCAGTGTGTGCCTCTCCATTCTTACTCCAGACTCTGGGTCCTTGGTTTCCAAATTTATTTATTTATTTGTTTATTTATTTAATTTATATACCGCCCTTTTCCCGAAGGACTCAGGGCCGTGTACAAGGCAATAAATTCCTAAAGTACATAATACAAAAATTAAAAACAAATTAAACAATTGTGCCCGAATACAATAAATTAATTAAAAACAGTAATTAAAACCCCAAACCCATCAGACCAGGCTGGCTTGTTCAAATAAATAAGTTTTTAGATCACGTCGGAAGGAGCTAAGGTCGGGAGCCATCCAGAGCTCAACCGATAAACGGTTCCAAAGGTCTGGCGCGCCCACATTAAACGCCCTCCCCCTGGGGGCCATAAGTCGGCATTCTCTGACCGGTGGCACCCTGAGGAGGCGCTCTCTGTGGGAGCGCACTGGGCGGAGGGAAGTTGACACCGGCCGCAGGTGCTCCCTTAGGTACTCTGGACCCATGTCATGTAGGGCTTTATAGGTCATTGCCAGCACCTTGAATCTCACCCGGAGGGCAACTGGAAGCCAGTGCAGCTCACGGAGCAGAGGTGTAACATGGGAGTATCGGGAGACCCCCAACACAACTCACGCGGCTGCATTCTGCACCAGTTGAAGCCTCCGAGTGGTCCTCAAGGGCAGCCCCATGTAGAGAGCATTGCAGTAGTCTAACCGAGAGGTCACGAGCACATGAGTGACTGTATGCAAGGCTTCTCGGTCCAGATAGGGCTGCAACTGGCGCTCCAGGCGAACCTGGGCGAAGGCCCCCCTAGTCACAGTTACTATATGATCTTCTAAGGAAAGCTGTGAATCTAGGAGGATGATGAGTTGCTCTCATCAAAAAAGAGGACTTTGGACCACTGAGCAACAAACCAGGTCTGTTTTTCTTTAGCCTAGGTAAGACGTTTCTGACGTTTGTTGTTCAGGATTGGCTTGACAAGAGGAATACGACATTTGAAGCCGATGTCCAGGATCCATCTGTGTGTGGTGGCTCTTGATGCACTGACTCCAGCCTCAGTCCACTCCTTGTGAAAGTCCCCAACACTTTTGAATGGCCTTTTCCTGACAATCCTCTCCAGGCTGCGGTCATCCGTGCTGCTTGTGCACCTTTTTCTTCCACACTTTTCCCTTCCACATAAAATGGAAGGTAAAATGAGGACCCAGATTGTTGGGGGCAATAAGCTGACTTTGTAAAAATGCCACTTGGGGTGGTGGTGAAAGCCCTAATAAAGCAGGCATATACATAGAATGAAGGCTATTGCTAAGCACATTGATTTGTGCTTCTTAGATTGTAAGCCACCCTGAGTCTTCGGAGAAGGGTGGGATATAAATGGGATTAAAAAAAATCAATATTCTTACCCAGGTTCAAATGTGCTGTTTACAATCAGGTTAAAGTAGAGCTTTTGACTTCTGTTGTTTGCAGTTTGGGCTAGACTCAGAAGTTAGGCTAGCCTTTCTTATTTTGGTTTCTGGTAGGCTTCTCCTGGAATGTTCAGAGAGACCGCCATTTCTCCTAGGTCCTGGGACTACCTTCATTGCCACCTCTCCAGGGTAGCTTCTGGCCCATTTAATAAAATAAATAAATAAATAAAATTTAATAAAATAAATTTAGGGTCCCCAAACAGAAAGCAATTCAGCTGAAGGGCTCGGCATTCTGATTCCCTCAAGTGCTTCGCTGCTCAACAGGAACCAGAAGTCTTAATCTTTTAAATGCTTATGGAAATAAAGTATTTTCATTTATCATGTGTTGCCTTTACAGTTCAAGAAATTAGGAAGGGTCCCTCCTGCGACCTTTGCCAAGCACCCATTCCTTTTGCGTAATCAGCTGCCACTTGCCTGACCGTTATCTAGTCTGTGGCTTTTCCTTTTGTCTCTCAAGGTCATTCACACATACTGTAACACCCATATTCCCCTTACTTTATATGGGGTAAGATCTTAAGCAGATCTCTCAATGAAAAAAATATTGTAGACAAGTCCCTAATTTTTGAAAAAAACACAATTGTTTAAATAGAAGTTCCACCAGTACATTCTCAATCAATATTATAATGTTCTTGAAACTAACCTTTTTTCCTTTTATTTATAAAAAGTTTTGTTGTTATTAATTCAGCTTAGATGCCATCCAACTCCCAAGTTGGTCGGCTCACAGCATAAAAACAAAGCAAATCTACAATAAAAACATAAAACAATAAGCAAAATGTTTATTAATAACAAAATATAAGCTAGTAAGGGGTTCCAATTACTCTACTCCAGAGAACATTACTATACAATTAATACATTATAGTGATAACTCCATCTAAAATCATTGAAACTTTTGGGTAGAGCAGAGTTCTTGTATAATCTGCTCTGGTGGAAAAAAGAGTTAGGTTCAATAAGAATCATATCTCTTTGCAAATATGAGTAACCCTGTGGTCAAATTCATATCTTGTTCAAACAGAATATATTAGAAGTGAATAAGAGACAGTTTTCAATAAAAATGCATTTCTTTCTTGTCCATAAAAGTAAGAAAGTTGTTTAACTACCTGGCTGGTTGTCTTTAAGATGTCAGCTTTTCTTACATATATCATTTTAATTCCCTTCTAGTTATAAGAGTTCATCATTATTTTTTGCCCCCACTTTTTTATGCAAGTAGAACATCAAATTAAGTGATCAATATTATACATTTGTAATATAAAAATGAAGATTCTGAAAACTGTTTGAATGAGATACTTTGTAAAGCACATTGGGATACCTCAGGGCTTTTCAACCTTTTCACCCATTGTACAATTTTTAGGATAAGGCAACATCCGAGTACCACCAGTCGCCTAGCAAGGTGTCAAAAACTTGATGACCAAAAAAAAAAAGGAAAAAGTGATGAAGTACAGGTAGTCCTCGACTTACAACAGTTCGCTTAGTGACTGTTCCAAGTTACAATGGCACTGAAAAAACTGCCCCCCAAGCTACAGCCGAGCAAGACACCTGCCTGCCCGCCTGGCGACGCTCTTCCTGCTGTCTGAGGTTTTCATTGTGAGCATTTCTGTTGAGGATTGGCAGTGGGGGTGGGGTGGGGGTGTTTGGTTTTTATTCCCCCCCATCTGCTGGGTGGTTGCAGCAGGTTTTGGTCACTTCACATGACCCAGGGACACTGTGACCATCATAAATATGAATCAGTTGCCAAGCATCTGAATGTAAATCACAAGATCCTGGAGATGCTGCAACATTCTAGCCGATCGGTGCTTCTTCTGGGCTCAGCACAAGCGCCAGGATCAGTGCCGAGCTCCAGCTGGAACCTGGAACTGATCCTGGTGCTTCCGCTGAGCGCTGACAGCCCTGCAGTTCCAGCCATCTCTCTCTCAGGCTTGTGCAGTGCTGCCACCGGTTCAGCTCATTCCCCTCCCCTGCTACTACTTTTTTAGGATGGTCATGTACCACCTGCCAGGTGCCAATGTACCACAGGTGGTACCCGTACCACTGGTTGAAAAGCCCTGGGATACTTGATATATCTCTTCTTAAAGCATTAAAGGAGCTGTGACACAGTTACTTTGAAAGTTCTTCCCTATTATCTGCATATATACTGGTCCCCATGACATTTCCCCCAAGTTTACCAACAAAGTTCAGTAGCTCCTAATAGTTGCATTGTTTTTAATTCCAGCTTCATTCAGTAATGACATTTTATTTCTGTGTAATGCAAAAGCCCAGAGGTGGAAGGGGAAATGGGATTATCTTCAGTGACAAGCAGAGTTGCTGATCGTAGATGAAATGTAAAGCACTTCTTTCAAATCATTTTACATCAAACATGCAACACATCAGATTTGATTTGAACCTCTACACAACATTTTTTTAATAAAGATTTTGTTAGGTTTTTTTCTTACATACATACATATGTTAGTTTTTCAACCAGTGTGTAGTCTGGGTTCAAAAGCACTAATACATAGTCAAATCCTAATCTTTGGTTCTCTTCTCTAGTCATTTGTAGAATGACTCCCAGGTTTGGTTGTATTCTGTTTCTTCTTTATCTTTCAATCTCATAGTTAATCTGTCCATCTCTGTGCATTCCAATATTTTTTTAATTACTTCTTCCTCTGGTGGTACTCCTTCATTTTTCCAGTATTGCGCGAAGGCTATTCTTACTGCTGTTG
Source organism: Vipera ursinii (assembly GCF_947247035.1). Taxonomy (NCBI): domain Eukaryota; kingdom Metazoa; phylum Chordata; class Lepidosauria; order Squamata; family Viperidae; genus Vipera; species Vipera ursinii. The sequence continues at coordinate 65,801,015 of NC_139517.1, read as the reverse complement.
TGATGTGTAGAACCAAATATAAACTTTATTCATTAATCTTTTCTGGTATCATACCTAATAGAAAAAGTTCAGGATTAAATTCTACATGTTCTCCAAACATTTTTTATGACCAGGCATGTATTTTTTTCCAATAAGCCTTTGCTTTACCAGATGTCCACCAGATATGATAAAATGTGCCTGAGTTATGTTTACATTTCCATCATCTATCTGACATATTTTAAAATCTCCCTCCAGACGTCTTGGATTCCAATTTCCTCCACCATATCAAAAAATGTCTTAGGTAACCTTCTTCCAGTTTTTCCTGTTTTATTATTTATTTTATAGTCAATTTTTGCATCTATTATTGCGTTGAAGTCTCCTAGTAAGCAGATATTTTGGGACTCCATTTCTATTATTTTTCTATGTAGGTTTTTATAAAATTCTTCTTGATTGTTGTTTGGTGCGTAAATTGCCACTAGCAGTGTTTGCTTTTGGCGCAGATATATTTCTGCCATTAAGATTCTTCCTTCTTTATCTGAATATACCAATTTAGAATCTATTGTCTCTTTGATATACACAGCGACCCCTCATTTTTTCCGATACACTGATGCATAGTAAAGTTTCCCAATTTTTGGATATTCCAATAATTTATGATGCTGTCCTTTTATATGTGTTTCTTATAGACAAATTATATCTGAATTCAATTCCTAAAAACCTTATTTCTTTTGATTGGGGAATTTAGTCCATTTATATTTACTGAAAAGATTCCATTTTCTTTCTTCCTTTCCATTTCCATTATTTATATTTAGGTCTAGTTGATCTAGTAGTCCTCTGTTCTCTGGCAGGTCCTTCACCTTCGCCCTCTTGATTGTCTTTCTCTTTCTGTTCTCCTGTTTGTGCAGTTGCTCCTTGAGTCATCTCTTCTATTTGCTTCTGCTCCTTACTCTTCCCTTGTCTTTGTTTCATTCCTTCATCTAGAATTGCTCTATTCCTTACTTCAAAATCTTCTGCTTTCCAGACTGAATCCAATTGAAATCTTGTATTGTTCCAATTTATTAAAATGCCTTCCGGCATCAGCCATCTGAAGTTTATGCCTTTGGCAATCGACCTCTAATTGAATTTCTTCTCTACCTGCCTTTAAAGCCTCTTCCAGGATGTCAATAATCACCACTGCCATATTTTCTTCTCTATCCTCAGGAATATTTTGAAATCTTAAATAGTGTTCTGCTTTTTCCATTTCTAAGATCTTAATAGCGTTCTCTTATTTTTCATTTTCTTGTAATAACATTTCTATCTTTTTATAGTTGTTCTCTGAATTTTCTTCAACTTTATGTATTCTCTGTTCATTTTTAATTATCATTTGATTTTGAGCTTCAAATTTTTCCTTTATATCCAGAATTTCTTCACTTACTTTCTCAAGTTTACTTTGTGTCTCTTTGTGGTATTTTGTGTCTCTTCATGATTTCTTGGCATCATCTCTTGATTTCTTTGCATCATCTCTTGAAGCAGTTTTAATGAGGTCTGTGTTTCGTTTTGAATAGTGCTTATTTTCTCACATTGCAACATTGTTTCAATAAAACCCTCTGTTGTTGGATTAGATTGTCCTACTGAGGGTGCAGAAGAGGTTTTCTTCATAAGTCTGGTAATGTTTTACAGCTACAGTCTAAGGCCAAAACAGTATCTGTTTGGGTTTAGCCAAAATCAACAAAAGTAACTTTAAAAAGTTTTCCCTTGCAATCTCACAACAGGGCACTTTTGTTACTTGCAGGTGTTTCCTCCAAGGTCACTGTTATAAAAGCATTTTTTCCATTACTATTTATTAGTACTGTTGTTTCTTCTTTTGCCACTAGATGTCCTCCTCGGCTTATTTATCAATGTCCGATATTCTTAAAAAATAGCACTTCCCCTTCTTTATAATTGCTCACCACTTTTAATTTTACTCCTTCTGGGAGTTTTTACTTTTCAGCCCTTTCCCATCAGGGGCTCAACATTTATAATCCTCAGGGAGAAGGAAAGAAAATTATGGCTCACCCAGCCTCAGAACACAGTTGAGAATCAGCTGTTTTGTGGTGCTTCCCTTCCTACTGGGACACTGGGTGAAGAGAAACTAGACTGGAAAGCCAGAGCGCCAGCTTTTCCCAGTCGTCCTGTCGGCCACCAAACGGGAAGTCTACACAACTTCTTTGTTGTGTATCATTTTAGAACTGAATTAGGACACTGAGCTTGTCGATCAGAAGGTCGGCAGTTTGGCGGGTGGAATCCCGAGTGCCGCGGAACAGAGTGAGCGCCTGTTACTCGTCCCAGCTTCTGCCAACCTAGCAGTTTGAAAGCATGTAAAAATGCAAGTAGAAAAATAGAGACCACTACGGTGGGATGGTAACAGCGTTCCGTGTGTCTTTGGCATCTAGTCATGCCGGCCACATGACCACGGAGACATCCTCGGACAAGCGCTGGCTCTTCAGCTTTGAAACGGAGATGAGCACCGGCCCCTAGAGTCGGAAATGACTAGCACGCATGTGCGGGGGAACCTTTACATCTGGGGAAAATCTTGCTAACATAGGCTTATGCTACTTGATACGTAAAGGAATGCTATGATGCTTTAATATACTTTGTGAAGCATCTCTTTCAAAGACTGCACTGTGGGAACAGAAACTACATTTGGAATATACTGTATAAAGAACAAAGTGCCAGGCACTTTCAAGATTTCTAGTTTATTAATTTAAATGTCATATTGCCATGTCCTGAATTGCTCTTCCCCAGCAAATTAATCAGAAATGAAAACTTTAAAAATATCTCTCTTCAGCTCTAAGCCACAGAAGACACTTGATTATAAACAAAATCTTTGCTCTCTATTAATACACCGGTGCTATAAAAGTCAGGACAAGAACATTTCTGTTTAAAAAGCCAATGAAATAGTGTAACTTCTTAACATAAATTAGGAAATCTCACACCCACTCTTTTAAAGCCTAAAGAAAAGCATCTCTTTGATAAATGGAATATAACTATTGAAAAAAGGACTTTTTAATTGAATGTTACCCACCAATATATCCAAATACAGAATAATGTTATAATCAAAAATGTTTTAAGATTGTTATGCTACACAAGACTTTCTCATTCCTTTTCTTTGAAAACAATCAGTTAATTCGAGTAATTGCTGCTATAGAATTTGCTCAGTAAGATGCAGATGATACATTGAAGGAGAAAAGAATTTCTTTCACTTGGTTCTATTAAATCTTTCTGACAAATGCATGCTGCCTCATTGTAATAGTGTGGTCTCTGCATTGATGCATTTTTGGTACTTTCTCTAAGACTTCTTACATTTTCGATTCATAGGACTTTCATTTTTCTTCAATCTCATTTTCGGGGAATAGAAGTTATGTAATGTTTGTCTTCTTTTGGGTATGTTCTTATTACTTTGCTTCTACTTAAAGTTGTAATTCAGTGTTATGATGAAACATTTCTGTAAGTCCTCCAGAGTCCTGTGGACTATATTCATGTAACTATGTATAGAAATGTAAACTAAAAATAAATTGAACAATCAAATGCCAAAAGCAAATCCAGTGGACAGACTCAGTTGATTGAAAAATATAAATAAGGGTTATGAGGAAAACATATTTCCTAAATACAATTGAAGTAGACCACTAATAATTTCATCCACAAAATGATGACCTCCAAGAGTTTAAAAAGACTGCATAGTTGTTTGCTATTCATGCATGGCTAAGCAATGTGGCAATCATCCAACATTTTTCCCTTCAGCTGCCATATGCTATAGTTAGTTGATTTATGGGCCACCTCACTCAATGTATTAACTTTAGGAAGTGCACAGAATAGCATAGGTGTCAGCTATAAACAGTGATTAAGGAGAAATAAAACACAAAATATAACACATGGATACACATACAAATACACACAAACCATGTTGAAGCAACTGTGCAACAATTATGCAACATTTGACAGATACACCAAAGTAAAAAAACAAGCTTACACATTACATGCATCAGGACCTGCTAACAAGAGCAGGTCTTCATTTCTTCTAAAGGGTAACACAGTTAGGACCATAGAGAATTCAGGGAGAGTGCTATTCAAATGCTATTCTGTGATCCAGGGAAATCACAGAAGTCTCCCCATATTATTGGAATGAGTAATATTATAATGACCTCTTCAAAAATAAAATGACCAACTCTAGTCTCTACCCTCTTATTTATTCATTGTTTTTCTACATCCTTTTCATTACAGTCTTTGAAAGATTTGTTTTTCCAATTTTCATTTTTCACTAAAGGCAAGAATATTAGCAAAAAATATTCAACTTTAGCTCAGATAATTATAATTGTGCATGTGTAACTATGTGTGAAATCTATAAAGATAGTTCTTGACTTATGATCATTTGTTTAGTGACCATTAAAGTAATGACTTGTGACCGGTTGGTTCTTGCACTTAGTGGCCATTGTAACATTCATGTGATTGTGTGCTTGCGATTTGGGTACTTGGCAATTGACATGTATTTATGATGGTCATAGCATCCTGGATTCATGTGATTTTCATTTACAACCTTTCCAGACAGCTTCTGACAATTAAAATCGATGGGGAAGCTGGATTCACTTAATGAATAATGTGATGTGCTTAATGACCAGGGCAAAATAGTTGTAAAATCAGGCATGATCATGTGACAACTCATTTAGCAATTGTGATTGTAAATTGCAAAGTATCTGTAATGCACATTATGTTTTAGGGTGGGTGTTGTTGGTTTTTGTTTTTTGAAATTTCAAAATCTGATGCCCTGATTCCATTTTTCTGCTGAAATTTTAATGAAGTGGAGCTGCATCTAGTTGAACATATTCAAAGTTTATTCTGTATTTGGAAATCACAAACAATCGGTATAATCATATACAATATATTTTCTTCTATATAATTTTCCTAAAGAATAAAGAATAAATTACAACATTAAATCCTTTCTTCTTTGGACTTAATTTTATTAAGAAATGGGATGGTGGTAGGATAGTAACTGCTAAGGAAAGCTAAGAGGCTAGTCTTCTTAATTTAACAGAGGATACTTTCCTTCTTAACAATTTCTTCCAGCTGTTTTTTTCCTTTTGAATAAAGAGACTTTATGCTGGTGTCTATTGTTTTTTCAGTATGTGATACTAACTTAAACCTGATTTAATGCAGATCTTCTATTTTGACCTGGATCTGAGAGTACAGTACAGGTAGTCCTTGATGTACAATCAATCATTTAACAATATTTCGAAGATACAATGGCCTTGGAAAAAGTGACTTACAACCTTACACTTATGATCACTGCACCACCTCCATGAGCATATGATCACAGATTGGGCACTTGGCAAGTGACTCATATTTACAGCCAGTTGTAACATCTGGTGGTCACATGATTGCAATTTGCGACCTTTGGGGAAACTGGATTTTTTAAATAACTGTGGTGATTTGCTTAATGCTTAACAACCATTGTAAAATTTGTCATAAAATCAAGTCCAACTTGACTTATGACCACAGTGATTTACAGTGGAGAGTCTAGTCCCCACTGTGTTCATAAATTGAGAACTATCTGTATTATTGTTTTAACCATTTAGCTGTGTCCAACTCTTGTAACTTTATAGGCAAGTACTCTCCATGCTACACTGGCAAACACAGCTTCTTTCAATTGTTGGATGTTCAACTTTGCATCAGATTTGATGTTACCAACCCAGCATGTTCTTTGCTTGCCCCCTCTTCTTGCTCCACTAACCATTCTTAGCATCATTGTCTTCTGTAATGAATTTGTACGCATGACTTGGCCAAAGTAAATCAGACATAGTCTTTTGATTTTAGCTTCTAGTGATATGCCTGGTTTAAGATGATTTAACTCCTCTCCGTTAGTTACTCTAGCTGCCTGTGGTATAGACAATAATTTACACCAGTACCATAGTTCAAAGGCATCCATTCTTCTACGATCAGCCATTATTAGTGTCTAGCTCTCATACCCGTACATCATTATAGGAAAGATTATTATTCTAACTAGTCTGCTTTTTTGTATTTATATCAATATTTCTGCTTTTTATGTTAACCATTACAGTGAAGCCTAGGGTTATTCTGAGTTTGATTTCAGGAGTAGAGCTGCCATTGTGAACAATTTTGGATCCATGGAAGATACATTCTCAAACTAATTTGATTTCCTCCTTGTTGATTTTAAATAGCTCATGTCCATCTGCAACTTTGTAATTGTTTTCCTGATGTTAAAACTCAATCCTACTTTTTCACTTTCATCCTTGATTTTCCAGATAGTTTTTCCAGGTCTTTCCAGAGTTGTGTCATCTGCATATGTCACATTATTTATGGTTCCTCCCAGATCTTCACTCCAACATCAGACAGTTTCAGATCTAATTTCCACATGATCACTTCAGCATTCAAATTGAATAAAAAGGCAATAAAATACATTCTGTATAACTCCCTGACTGATTCTGACCAAATCTGTGTCCCCATAAGGTGTTCCCACTGCTGCCTCCTGATCAGTGTACAGTGACCTGATGTGCCTGACCAGGTGAGTTGGGACACCAAGATCATGCCAAGCCACCCATAGCTTATTGAGTTCTACATAGCCAAAAGCTTTTCTGTAATCAATAAAGTGCATATTAAGATCCTTTGATATCCACGTGCCTTTTCCATAATTTATCTATATTGGCAATGTGATCTTAAGTGCCATGCCCCTTTCTAAATCCAGTTTGTACATCAGTTTATACAACAATTCTTGATCAATGACATTCTGTAGCCTCTGGTTAATGATTTCTAACACAATCTTGCTTACATGAGAAAGCAGTGCAAATGTACAATAGTTGGAACAGTCTCTGACATCACCTTTCTTTACTAATGGGATAAAGACAGATCTTTTCCAGTCCTGAGGTCATTTACACGTAGTCCATATCTCTTGACTCAGGGCAGTGATGAAGTAAACTGGAATTGGTCTTAGTAATTCCTCAAGTATTCCATCAATACCAAGAGCTTTTCAGTTCAGCAATTTCCCCATAGCCCATTCTACTATTTCTTTCATACTGTTTGGTTCTTTCTTAATTAGGTTGTCATCATTGTCATCTTCATGGTAAATCAAACTGCTATAGAGTCGTTCTGTATATTCTTTCTATTTGTCACTTTGTATATTCCTATTGCGATTTTTAATGGTTTGTTGCTATGTTGAAAAGCTGGATCACCATAATTTTCACTATTGCAAACATGACCTTAGTATGTCCCTTCCTATTAACATCTTCCAGATCTTGACACTGCTCCTCCCACAGCCTATTTTTCTCTTTCTTGGCTTCATGTTGGAAAGTTGCATTCAGCTTTTTAACTTCATCTTATTCCCTTTGGCTTTGGCTGCCCTTTACTGATCATCTATTTTGATGGCATCATCAGATAGCCACTTGTTTGTTCTCTTTGGTTTTTGGCATGACACATACTTTTCAATAATTTCCATGATGTTACCTTGGATCTCTCACCACTATTCATTTGGGTCTTTCTCTTCTAAGTTCAATGGCTCAAGCTCATTCTTAATTTCTGTGGCATATATAGATGAGATGTTGTTCACATTGAATTTTGGGAGGATATTACTTTTTTCACTTTGCACAGTTTGAGCTTTAGTTTAGCCAATAATAGCTGATGGTCTGATCCACAATTGGCACCAGGAAGTGTCTTAACAGATGCAACTGAACCTTCCCAGCATTGTTGACATAAAATGAAGTATATCTTTTAATTTTGATATTGTCTATTTGGTGCTGTCCATATGTATAAACCATGTGTTCATTGTGCTGAGATGATTTTTCTGGCAAAATTGTACTAGGTGATTGCCAGCTTCATTCCGTTCACCTAGCACAAACTTCCCTATTACTCTAGCAACTTCTCCTTGGCCTATCTTTGCATTGAAATCACCCATAATATATAAAAGATCCTTTCTTCAGTATTTCCTTGGGAGCACACTGAAGGTCACTATAAAAAAGTTCAATTTCATCATCTTTTGAGTCTACAGTGGGACCATAGATTTGTAGCATGATGATGTTAAGTGGCTTGCCTTGAATTTGGATGGATATTATGCAATTACTGTATGATGTGTGATTCTCAACATATTTAGCCACTTGTTTGCTTATGCAGAATACAACTCCTTTTGGTCTGATAATATTGTTTCCAGAAAAATAAATCATAAAATCATCTGATTTGAATTGACCCACTGTCAAAGATGTCTATGTTAGCTCTAATTATTTCTCTTCGTACAATTTTGAGTTTCCCAAGAGACATGCCTTTAACATCTCATGTTCCAATTTAATATAACTTTGTACAGTGTATGTGACCTCTTTTGTCATGGACACCTTCAATTGTTGGGCTTCCTGAAGGCTTTCCTCCAGCAACATAATAAAAACCCTGTGTACTAAAAGTTAGCTCTTGCTCTTCTCCAATAACTTGTAAGCTACCATCCAGCCTGAAGGGCCCATTACACCAAACTGGATCTCATCAGTGTGAATATGGTTTTTATAATAAATATTTCAGCACAAGCATTTCACTTGAGATGAAAAGAATTAGATTTATGGGAGACAAGAAGAAAAATAGTTGAATATCAAATGAATATAATATGATTTATATTGTGATGATCATCAGAAAGATGAGTAAACTTTTGTCTCAGAGCATCATAAAAAATGGATATGTCAACACAGAATGATTAAGAGAGCCATAGGTTTTGTATGCTTCGTAATACCACTGGAACTCATTGCATTTGTAAATATTGAAAAATAAGTTCATATAAGTTAGCTTGGATATTTTCAAACTAAAAGAAGATAAACATTGTGACTCTTGAAGCTATGTAATATTTATCAGTCAATATGCATTTATTAAAAGTATTTCTTAAAGACGTTTATTTTATCACTCTCAAGACATTTCTTTAAAAACATTGTGTTTTGAGAACCTCTTGTAAGGACCTGCTTCAAAACCTCTTCTCAAGAAAGCAGAACTCTTGGAATGACTTCATCCCAAAAGGAACTTTTATTAGGAGAAGACAGCAGGCATAGAAGGCAGGATCCGAGAGGTTCCTGCGCAAATAAATAGGTTAAAAGAGCAAAAAGCAAACCCCACTCCAATAGTCCATCCGGACAGTTCAAATGGCCAATCTCCAGGTGATGAATCCACTGTGGGAATGATGCTGATAAGGCACCGTTCCCAAAGCTGTGAAGCTGTGGTTAGGTCCTTGCATCTAGTCTTCTGCAATGAGAGATATGCCAGATGCCTGGGGGTACATTCTTTGTCTAAATTCCACCCCTGCCTGGTTTGCTAATGGTTTGAGGGCTTTTGTCTGTGCTTGTGTAGTGACTGGTGCGGCTAATTGCTTTGATGGCATGAGTGGGTCTGTTATCTTGTTTTTTGTGCTATTATATTGCAATAATCATGACAGTGTGTCTTCTAGGAAATTCTTCCCCTCCAGCAGATGTTTAATGGTGAAGTTGAACCAATTGAAGTGTTGGGACCACCTTGACTGCTTAGGGGACAATTTCCTGGGTGTTTTGTGAGCTTCTAGGTTTTTATGGTCAGTCCATACTTGGAAGGGGATTTTGTTCCCTTCCAGGAAATGTCACCAAGTTAGCAGAGCTCACTGGATGGCATACACTTCCTTTTCACATACTGTCCATCTTTAGTCCATTTCTGTAAGTTTCCTCAAATCAAATCAATTCAAAACTATCTTTATTGTCAGAGTACAACATGTATACAATGAGATTGGCTGAGCCTCCTTTCGTACACCCCCCCAACACAACTCACAGTGAAAACAACAACCACAAAATTCCTAACCCAGTGAATCCTACTAAAAAACACACAATCTTATTGCACCATATGAACTTGTTGCACAATGTGCCGGCCCCACAAGTCTATCATACTATGTTGACATGGAGTTAATTTCTATTCAGGAGTCTGACCGCCCATGGGTAGAAACTGTTCTTCAGCCTGTTGGTGCTGGCTATGCTTCTATATCTCCTACCCAATGGTAGGAGAGTGAAGAAGTGCTGACCAGGGTGTGAGTCGTCCCTGAGGATTTTCCTCTTCTAAGGCAGTGAGCCCTAGTGATGTCATCTAGTGGTATCAGGAGACAACCCACAATGTTTTGTGCTGTGCTCTCTACCCTCTGTAGTGTCCTTATATCCATGGCTGTCAAGCCAACATACCACACCATAATGCAATGTAAGTAAAAGGAGGTCATCAGTCATTGTTCCATTTTGTTCTTTTGCAAGACCCTAAGGAAGTGGAGTGTCTATTGGGCCTTTCTGGCCATCTGGTTTGTGTTAATTTTACAGGTAAGATCTTCACCGAGGTAGACTCCCAGGAATTTAAAGGAGGAAACTTTCTCCACACTGCCCCCTTCGATGTAAAGTGGGGCGGGTTCCTCTCCTCACCCCCCCTCATGGTGGAGACCATTGGACACATACTCCTTCAATGTTCCTTCTACAGAGCTATTCAAAGAAACCATGTCCTCCCCATAATTGATAGGTATCCTGGTTGTTCAGAAAGTATTTATCTCTAGTGGCTGCTTAAGGATGAGCAGGCAGTGATCACGGCGCAGGTGGCTAGATTCTGTGCAGCAGCACTGGGGATCCACCAAAAACATAAATATTTTAGATCTTTTAATAATATTTTATACTGAAGGTAGCTAGGTTTTGTTATACTGTCTATAAAACTGGGCAGACCTTGGGACCCATTGATCACACCATTAATTTGTAATACATTGCTATGTCTTTTTGTGTTTGGTTCTGTTTAATTTTGTTGTATTTGAATGTTTAATTCATGTGTTGGCTTGTGGCTGTAATAATAAAGACAAGGACAAGGACTCAATAATAAGCCTCCCTCAAGTCCAGTTTTGAGAAGATCTTTCTTTTTGCCAAATGTGCCAGCATGTCCTTCATCAAAGAGAGTGGGTAGAGGTTACTGTCATTCACTATGTTAAGAGATCTATAATCCACACATCTTTCTTTTCACAAAATAGCACAGGGGCTTCTGTTTTTGGTTTCGCTGGTTGGATAAAACCCCTCGCCAAATTTTTTTCTATAATTTTTTGTAATTCCTCCAACTCCCAAGGGGTCATGGAATACAGTTTTGGTTTTAGGATATGGCAACATCCGAGTACCACCAGTCTCCTAGCAATTTGTCAAAAACTTGATGACCCAAAAAAAAAAAGGAAAAAAGTGATGAAGTACAGGTAGTTCTCAACTTACAACAGTTCACTTAGTGACTGTTCAAAGTTACAATGGCACTGAAAAAAGTGCCCCCCAAGATAGCTGCCTGCCTGCCCGGCGGTGCTGTTCCTCCTGTCCAAGGTTTTCATTGTTGTGAGCATTTCTGATGAGGATTGGCAGCGGGGGTGGGGTGGGGGTGTTTGGTTTTTATTCCCCTGTCTGCTGGGTGGTTGCAGCAGGTTTTGGTCACTTCACTTGACCCTGGGAACTGTGACTGTCATAAACATGAATCAGTTGCCAAGCATCTGAATGTAAATCACAAGATCCTGGAGATGCTGCAACATTCCAGCTGATCGGTGCTTCTTCTGGGCTCAGCATAAGTGCCAGGATTAGCGCCGAGCTCCAGCTGGAGCTTGGCACTGATCCTGGCACTTCCACCGAGCCCTGGCAGCCTCGAAAAAGTGCTGATCCTGGCGCTTTTGCTGAGCCCTGACAACCCTGCAGCTCCAGCCATCTCTTGCTCAGGCTTCTGCAGTGCTACCACCGGTTCAGTTCATTCTCCTCCCCCGCTACCACTTTTCTAGGATGGTCGCATACCACCTGCTAGGTGCCAGTGTACCACAGGTGGTACTTGTACAACTGGTTGAAAAGCCCTGCTCTAATGTGATGTTTATTGACCCACTCATTTTCTGAGGAGGGGAGGTGTTTCTAAGCTACTAAGTATTGAATTGCTCCATGGTGTTTCCTTGAATCTAGGATTTCTTTTACCTTGAAGTGTTGTTCTCCTTCAACCATGATAGGATGTGGGGGGGGGGTTGTTCATAGGGGTGACTGTTCTCTTTTTAGTAAACTGCAATGAAAAATTGGGTGTATCTGCCTAAGATTTTTGGGTAATTCTAATTCTACTGTTACTGGGTTTATGATTCTTTTAATTGGAAAAGGTCCGATATAACCATATCTAATGGTTCCTAAAAGGGATAAAAATTCTTTTCAAAATGCTTACATAAATTGCACTCCCCTATCAGATATGATGCGTTGCGGTGCCCCATGCCCCATACTAGTGCTTTCTAATCTGTAGAGAAATGAGGGAGGCAGAACAATACTTGATTATAGTTACTAGTTTTCATTGATCAGTAAAGCATTTTTATCAATAATGATTTCAGGTAGACTGTGATAGCCCTTAAAAATCTAATTAGCATAAAACACATCAGATATAGTCTACTGACAGTTTCTCTCAAAATCTTAATGTGTTAAACTGGAACTGTAAGCTTTACATTAATCTTCAGAATCTTAAATAAGGATTCCATCAACCACAAAAATTAAACAACCTCTACTTTTTTATCTATGAAAGAATGAAATGAATCCCACTTGATTGGTCTTGGATAAAATGGCTACTATGTGATGGACATGTGAAGATGTATTTTCTTCACGCTTTTACACAGCATGTTTTTAATGTGAAGTCATTTGATGAGTTGACCAGCCATTATGTAGTTTCCATCCAGCAAACTGTAATGATGTCAGAATGATAGCAGGCATATTGTATACTTGCATCCTGAAATAAATAAACAATGACATTTGCATGATGGTAATCATGTAATCATCTTTCTTTCCCTTGCAAATGTCATTGGTTTTTTCACACTATTTCAGACTGAACCAGCCTGATGTTGCAAATTAGAAGCAAATCATGATGGAAAGATCTGTGCAACCTACTGTAGAGTTGCAATACAGAATTCCAAATAAGTGCTATAATTGAGAGTCTTGAAAATGTGTCATAACTGCATAGAATTCTTCTATGCTTTGAAGTTAGTCAGCTATAGCAAAGTAGACAGCACTTAGTTTCTAAAGGAATTACCGTAAGCTAAGAGGTTCATCTCTTACACAGTAATAACCAAATTGAGTTGTCAATAATTGCCAACCATCAGTACCAAACATATGATAAAAGCTCTGTTTGGCAGCAGCAATTTTTGAGAAGGTGACTTACATTTTTTTGTGACAAGCAATGAAAATTAAGATGATAGCAGTAAAATATTGACTTAGCTCCCAAAAGCTAGTGATGAGCCAAAGATAAAAGTCAAACAGAAATGTAATTTGCTGATGAAAGTTCTGTACTTCATTAAGTTATATTATGTTTTTAGTAAAATGAATCTCACATTGAACACATTAGGTACAAATTCATATTGCATCAGATAGGCAATATCTGTTTTAATAATAGCTACTGACATGGGTTCCAGATTTTATGATTACATCTGTAATATCCAACATTGTTATTAGCAAAACTCTCTTCATTCTGTTTGATAATTTTCAAGGGGAAGTAATTTTCATTTATTTGAATTCCAATGATTCCTCTCTTTCATTTTGGCAGAATCTGTACCAGAACAGGTTATTAGGCCTGGCTGCTATGGCATCCCCATCCAGGAATTCGCAGAACCGGCGTCGGTGTAAAGAATCTCTGAGATACAGCTATAACCCAGACCAGTTCCACAACATGGACATTGGAAGTGGGCTCCATGGGACAGTCACTATTCCCCGCTCAACCAGTGACACAGATTTGGTCACTTCAGACAGCCGGTCTACACTCATGGTTAGCAGTTCCTATTATTCCATAGGACATTCAAAGGATCTAGTGATTTATTGGGATATAAAGGAAGAAGTAGATGCAGGTGATTGGATTGGCATGTATCTCATTGGTAAGTCAGCTCTATTTATAGGATTTGTTATAACTTAATTTTGCAAATAAAACATGTATTGTAAAGCAGATTTATTTCAAGTTAAATGTAATCCATAATTTACTCCAGTAAAGAATCAACAAAAGCAACAATAAAAGAGGTATCAAATGGAAGGAAAAGAGAAATTTTAACAATGTGAAACTTCTGACAAGCCCTAGTCTAGGAAATAACTTTAGCCTTGCAAAATCAGGAGGTTTGTGATTAGCTGCTGAATCCTGGTCATAAATGTTTCATAGAAAGTCCTACTTGTGTTGTTATTTTACATCAGTAATCTAATTCCAAAATAGATACTGCAATTAACAACATAAATATCTGTACAGAGAAGGGTTGTAGGAAGCATGCAGTTTAGTCGGATTTGGATTGTCTGCATTTTCAGTTATTTGTATTGAAAGGAAATACAAATACATTTCAAATGAACAGGTGCTGTCTAATGATCATTCATTCATTGACTCTTCAAATTCACCGTGGCATTAAATGAATGGTGGTCATGACTGGTCCTTGGAGTTACACCCGTTCCAGCAAGCCTGTGGTCACATGATTGTAGACAAAATGTGGAAAAATGTGTTATGGTCCGATAAAGCCAACATTGAACCCTTTTGCCATAATTTCAAAACATATAGTGTAAAACAATAACAGAGTTGGAAGGGACTTTGGAGGTCTTTTCAACTGGTAGTATACGTACCACTAGTGGTATATCGGCATCTGGCAGGTGGTATGCATATGACGGGATGAACAGCACTGTAAAAAAAGTGCAAAAGTGGATGAGGTGAAGTGGTGGCAGTGCCACACAGGCTTGTTGGAAAGTCATCTGGAACTGCACAAGGCGTTGCCTGGGTCGTACTGAGAACCCAGGATCGACACACACAGCTCCAGCTGATTGACAGCAGCCTTGAGGGTGGCAGGCAGCCTCATTCAGTCTTTGGGTGGAGATTCAGCTGGAGATGTGCAAGGCGTTGCCTGGGTCCTACTGAGAGCCCAGGATTGATGCATGCAGCTCCAGCTGATTAGTGGTGGCAGGCAGCCTCATGCAGTATTCAGGCAGAGATTCAGCTGGAGCTGTGTGAGGCATTGCCTGGCTCCTGCTGAGAGCCCAGGATCAGCGCACACAGTTACAGCTGATTGACGCTTCCAGTGCACCCAGAAGATAAAAGGAGGCAGGGAATAGAGAGAAGAGGCTATAAAAGAAGCAGATTTTGGCAGGAGAGGGGGAGAAAAAAAGACAATGGGGTGGGAAGAAAAGAGGATGGTGAAAGAGAGACGGAGAAGCACAGCCTTGAGGAGAGCAGTCAGCTGGAGATGCACCAAAGAGAAAAGAGGAGAGAGGAGATGATATAAAACAGGAGTGTCAAACTGCCAGCCCACGGGCTGGATGCATCACCGGAAGCCACGTCCACCCCATTGCCCACCCCAATGGCAAAACAGTCCCAATACGTCTTTCAACGTTATGTGACATTGCGAGTTTGACTTTTCTGATATAAAAGAAGGGGCAAAAAGAAGAGAGGATATAAAAGGGGGGTGGGAAGACAGAATATAAAAGAGGGGAGAGAAGAGAGGACATAAAAGGGGGAAGAGAAGAGAGGATATAAAAGAAGGGAGGAAAGGAGAAGATATAAAGAAGGGGGAAGAGAAGAGAGGATATAAAAGGGAGAGAAGATATAACAAAAGGCGGGAGAGAGGAGAGGATATAAAAAAGGTGGGAGAGAAGAGGATATGAAAGAGAGAAGAGGGGACATAAAAGGGGGAAAGAAGGATATAAAAGAAAAACGAGGATATAAAGAAGGGGGAAGAGAAGAGGATATTAAGGGGTAGAGAAGAGGATATAAAGGGGAGAGAAGATATAAAAGAAGGAGGGGGAAGAGAAGAGGATATAAAAAGGAGGGGGCATGTATTTTTATGCAACCACCTTATTTTATTTTTTAATTTTTATTTTGTCCTAAAAGATTTGTTTTTCAATTGAATTGTACAACTTACATTAAAGATTAAAAAAAATCTGAAGTGATTTGTCTGAATATGATTTTTTTTAAAAAAAATCTCAAAAATTTGACATTTTAACAGATGTGTGTATACTTTCCATATTCATTGTATGTTAGGGAATCATTTCTGGAGGGTTTTCCATTTAAATAAATTTTATACAAATGATTAACATTCCCAAGGAATAACTGCACATTTTTGGTCAGGGATTAGGCATAATTTTAATAAGCTCTCCCTTTCTACAATCATTTTTCATATCTCAATGGGCTATTTCTCTGGAGAAATTGTTTCAATCATCCCATGTATTTCCTTAGTTTTGATATGAAGCTTTTAGTGGTTTGAAGGCATTAATAATCTCTTTCTTTTAAAATAGAACTATAAAAAATAGTTTTTAAAAATGTAATCATTTTAAATCTAATTTTTGAAATTACATCAAATAAATGGAGAATATATGTTCCTTAACAGTAAATGTAAAAAGCATTGTGTCAATTTCATATTCTTTAGGACTCCTCCAACTCCTTCTGTTTCAAACATGGGAGGCCTAGTGCAGACCTGGATCCATCTGCTCTAGACGTCACAAGGCCTCTCCCACCCCTGAAGCACCCGATGCTGTACTTCCCACTATCTGAGGTTCTTGCAGACCTTGGGCTTGCTTCCTCATCATCAGGTCCCTATAGATCTTGGGACCATTCCAACCCAGTCACTCAACCATGCCAGGTAGTCTTAGGCCGACTGCAGAGTTTGCAGTCTTTGGGTCTGCTTTCACCTATCTGGCGGGAAAGATGAGAGGAAAATAGGTTGGGGAGGAGCTGCAATGGCCCTGTGGTTAGTCATAAGGGTGAATCTGCCAGAATTTGGTGCATGTGACCAGGGGGTGCTGCAGCATCCATAACTTCAAAACCAGGTCATAAGGAGGGGGGGCATTGTAATTTTAAATGATTGCTAAGTCAAGGACTACCTGTTGTAATATTGTAGTAGTATATAATATTTATTTATTTATTTATTTATTGATTGATTGATTGATTGATTGATTGATTGATTGATTTGATTTGTATACCGGCCTTCTCCCTAAGGACTCAGGGCGGTGAACAGTGACATAAATGTCAAAATGCACAAATACAGAAAATTGAAAATAAATTAAGCCCTACTGCCCAAATGTAGAAGATAAATTAAAACCACAATTAAAATTAAACCCCTCAGACCAGACCGGATTGCTTAAATAGATATGTTTTTAGATCGCGTCGGAAGGAGCGAAGGTCGGGAGCCATCCGGACCTCAACCGGTAAATGGTTCCATAGGTCAGGAGCGCCCACACAGAACGCTCTCCCCCTGGGAGCCACCAAGCGGCATTCTCCGAACGGTGGCACCCTTAGGAGGCCCTCTCTGTGGGAGTGTACCGGGCGGAGGGAAGTTGATGCCGGCAGCAGGTGATTCCCAAGGTACTCCGGACCCATGCCATGTAGGGCTTTGAAAACCATTACAAGCACCTTGAATTTCACCCGGAGGATAACTGGGAGCCAATGCAGCTCACGGAGTAGAGATGTAACATGGGAGTATCGGGAGGCTCCCAATACAACTCTCGCAGCTGCTTTCTGTACCAGTTGGAGCCTCCAAGTGGTCCTCAAGGGCAGCCCCATGTATAGAGCATTGCAGTAATCTAAACGAGAGGTCACGAGTGCATGAGTGACTGTACGCAGGGCATCCCAGTCCAGATAGGGCCGTAATTGGCGCACCAGGCGAACCTGGGCAAAGGCTCCCCTAGTCACAGCTATTATGTGGTCTTCCAAAGAAAGCTGTGAGTCTAGGAGGACTCCCAAGTTACGGGCCCTATCTATGGGGGGGTAATAACTTACCCCCTATAGAAAGAGATGAAATGTTCTGAATATGCCGAGATGCCGGTACGTAAAGCCACTCAGTCTTGTCAGGGTTGAGTTGAAGCCTGTTCTTCCCCATCCAGACCCGAACTGCTTCCAGGCAACGGGACATCACATCGAGGGCATCACTGAGGTGGTTTGGGGTCGAAATAAAAAGCTGGGTATCATCAGCGTATTGATGATACCCAACTCCAAAACCACGAATGATCTCTCCCAGCGGTTTCATGTAGATGTTGAACAGGAGAGGCGAGAGGACCGACCCCTGAGGAACTCCACAAGTCAAAGGTCTTGAGCTCGACCTCTGCCCCCCTGTCAATACCGACTGCGAACATGAATATGAATGGAACCATGTTTTTGAAGTAAAGAATTTTAAATTAGACAACAATGGAATCAATAGAAATATTTCATACAGAGTAATTATATTTTATCTATTTCATCATTTGCATCTACTATGAAAATAGTGGAATGGAGGAATTTCACAACTAAGTGCCCCTTGAAAAAATGTGAAGAACTCTAGTTTCATTTCATCTAGGCAAGTTCACCTAACTTATCTTGAGTCATAAATGCTTAAAACAGGCAACTTGTAAACTTTAATTTCACATGCAGGTAATATTGTGTTCTGCTTATTACTGATAAATTGTAGACTTTCTTCTTCACTGTCCTTATGGAAAAATTAATACATTTTTAAAAAATCTGATAAAATGTCATCATACTCTCTCAGGACCAATTTCTAGATTGCTCCTATTTTTAAAAAAAATTGTGTCAAACCTATTTTGAACTAGTCACAGAAGATTTGCTTTAAGTATCATATTCTTCTTTTTCTTCACTTTTGCCTTTAATTTTATTTCCCCTAAAAGGCAAATCTCTCTAAAAATGAATGTAACATGAAAATATTCTAATTAATGAGGTTTTCTGAATATACTGCTTAGTTTATTTCTTGCAAAAAAGTGGGGGGAAATCCCAAGTCCCCTGAAGTTCACAGTGAAAGAGCAACATTTAATGAAGCTACACTTGATGTATGAATGCACAGAACATATTCTAATATATAGTGAATTTTAGGGAATAATGTATAGATATTATGCTTATTACAGAACTGTTATGGTGTTTCCCCAAAAATAAGACCAGGTTTATATTAATTTTTGCTCCAAAAGACACATTAGTAGTTATTTTCCGGTTAGGTCTTACTTTTGGGGAAATACAGTACTAAATCCATCCCTATGGCTGATGATCTTAAGTGGGGCTTATGTTGGGGGTGGGGCTTATATTACAAGCATCCAGAAAAATCATGCTAAGGCTTATTTTCCAATTGGGTCTTATTTTCAGGGAAACAGGTATGTGCTTTTTGGAGAAAATGGTAATGTTGGCTAGAATGTGTTCTGTATGTGGTTCAAACAAATCGTGTCTTGATCTAGCAGGCTGATGGCTAACACACTTGATTTGAGGATCTATTCTAAGACACACCAACCCAAAGACGGCTTCAAATACTAGTGAATTAACGGATAAACAGCAGTTAAGTTTGATCACTGACCAATAAAAATACAATCAATAAAATAAACAACACAAAACTATCCCCTAACAGGAACTATTAATAAACATTTATGGGCAAAGTTTTCACATAAACGTAATAAGAGAAATAAATTTATCTTGTTTATATAACAGATAAAAGCCATCAAAGTGGCCTGAAAATTTATGTGAATTACAAATTATGCGAACATCCTCTTACATTTTTTGTTTATTTTTTTAAGTACACAAAATTAAAATACAAACTCCAAAGGAAAAAAATAGAAATTTTACAGGAACCAAATGTAATAAAGACTTTAAAAAATGAAAGACAAAAAGTGGATTAAAAAGACAAAAACAGAAATACAGTGCCCTAATTGAGCTCTGACAAATATATTGCAACAATAATAGATTTCTCCCCTTGCAAATCAGGTCTACAATTTATAAACTTCTATATCTATTTGCAACCAAATTGACCTGTTATATATCTAGATCAGGGCTTTTCAACCTTTTCACCCATTGTATCACTTTTAGGATATGGCAACACCTGAGTACCACCAGTCACCTAGCAAGGTGTCAAAAACTTGATGACCCCAAAAAAGGGGAAAAAAGTGATGAAGTACAGGTAGTCCTTGACTTACAATAGTTTGCTTAGTGACTGTTCAAAGTTACAATGGCACTGAAAAAAGTGCCCCCCCAAAGCACAGCTGAGCAAGACACCTGCCTGCCCAGTGGCGCTCTTCCTCCTGTCCAAGGTTTTCATTGTTATGAGCATTTCTGTTGAGGATTGGTGGTGGGGTGGTGGGTGTTTGGTTTTTATTCCCCCCTCCCCGTCTGCTGGGTGGTTGCAGCAGGTTTTGGTCACTTCACATGATCCTATGACCGAGCCTGGCGCTGATCCTGGCACTTCTGCTGAGCCCTGACAGCCCCAAAGAAGTGCTGATCCTGGCGCTTATGCTGAGCCCTGAGAGCCCTGCAGCTCCAGCCATCTCTCGCTCAGGCTTGTGTGGTGCTGCCACCAGTTCCGCTCATTCCCCTCCCCTGCTACCACTTTTCTAGGATAGTCGCATACCACCTGCCAGGTGCCAATGTATCACAGGTAGTACCCGTACCACTGGTTGAAAAGCCCTGATCTAGATATTAGCATCCATCTTACTTTTTTCTGGGCCATTCAGATAGACTGTAAAGTGTTGACTACTTATTCTGAAAAACTTCTAGTTTCCTCTGGATAAAAGAACTACTTATTTTTATTACCTTTTTGAAATGAATGAAATTTATAAGATCTTGTGCTATTTTAAGAGTTTAAAAATTTTACATCAGGGAGGGAGGAAGGCCGAGAAAGAGTGAGAGAGAGAATTTTGTGAACATTGAGGAATTTGATATGCTTCAAGATTTCCAGGGAAGAAGTGATTAATCAAAAATGTTCGTAATTCCTGTCCAGATAAAGAGAAGATTCTCCACAAGTGTCCCATAAAGTTGCTCCTCAAGACAGCAGTTTTTGGAGGGTTTAGAGCTTGGGAGATGAGGAAATAGAAATCTTGCTCTATCACAGATGGCCCCTTTAAGGACATTGGGTTGTCATATTTCCTTTTGTAATCAGTTTTAGAAAATGCTTGTTAATTGCTTTTCAACTATTAGGAAGCTTTGGATCAACAAATGTGGAAACACCAGATATTCTCCTTAGTAAAAAAAAAGTTTTAAATGCCAGTTTAAGGATTTTTTAAAAATTGGGTTAAACAGCAAAAGATTATTACAACTTTGATTCTGAAAAGTGACACATGGGAATAAGATCATGGAATTAATCTGAAGACTTATAATAAGGCAATGCTTTGGTTTTGAATATTCTTTAAAAAACATGATAGGATGAGAAGTTGAAGGTTGTACACTAGAAGAAATTAAAGATTATAATTAAAAGAGAAGAACACTTAAATTTGACTTACTATTATAGAATGAAGCAAAATATTTTAACATTGAGACATATTGAAGGATATTTTTGAACTATGGATCCAAAAGTTAATTTTAAGAGTTTTTTTCCTGTACAGATAACTATGTTTAAAAGATGTTATAGAAGTTGTTTTATACAACAAAATTTGAGATTGGTATTAAAGTACATTTAAAAATGACAGGTTATAATAATGATACAGAAAATGATGCTACACTGGGCATACAAAAGAAACCAATTAATGTCTTAATCATTAAAAGGAATATACCAAATGAAAAAGTAAGAGAGTGACATGCATAATTTTCTTATATTGGATTTACAAGAGAGGCTTGCCAAAATTTTAAAGAATTCTGTGAGATGGAACAAAGGAAAAAATAAAAACAAATCAAGTTCCTAGGACATTGGCAGACTTCTCTCCCTAGAGAGAAGAGGGAGCTGAAATCTAAGTAGAAAAGGCAGCACAGTTAGGTCAGGAGCACCAAGTTCTTCAGGCAAGAGGGGGAGGCCCTGGAAGGCCCAGCCCAAACCATAAGCGAGTTGGGGACTGAAAATTCTGTTCTGATTTAGGCAGGGAGGATTTTTAGCTCCTGATCAGAACCTTCTAAGGGTCTCGCCCTCCCCAGGCACCCCACTCTGCTTACCTGAAACTATGTTCACGTAACAACCTACTCGTTCAATTAATGACTGCAAATGAGAATGCCAGGATTCTGGTAACTGAGCAAACCAGTCACGTGGGCAGTCATATGACATTTTGCTTAATGACTGCTTGGCTTAATTGAAATTGTGGGCTCAATTGTGGTCAAAGTTGAGGACTGCTTTTTCTTTTTCATTACTACATTTTTTTATTTTAGTTTGCATTAGTTTTTATTTACCATTATTACTGAAAAATACAATTGCAATTATTTTAGTAATATTTCATTTTTAGTAATAATAGTAATAAAATACTATTAAAAATACAAAAGAAATGGTATGCATGCTAGAATTCTTTGTGATAAAGGAAGTGTGCGTGCATGAAGAAGTTTTTTTTTGTTTAGTTCATTTGCCTTAGGATTCATACTAATTCTACTTTAATCAAAAGATAGTAGTAGGTTTTATTTATTTATTTATAAAACTTATTGCCACCAATCTTACCTCAAGGTTACAATTATACAAAATATTTGCCTTTGATTCTCCTTTTGCTGTGAAATAATAAAAAAAAATTGTTTGTGTGTGTGATTACTTCCCAGATGAGGTTCTGTCAGAAAACTTCTTGGACTACAAAAATCGTGGAGTAAATGGTTCTCACAAAGGCCAGATTATCTGGAAAATTGATGCCAGTTCTTGCTTTGCAGAATGTAAGTATCATTGCTCTTTCTCACTAATTTAATGAACATTCATAGAGCTGGGCTTGCAAAGCAAATCAAAATTTGGATATTCTTCTATACACAGTTGTTGCATTATTCCTGAAGTAGCTTTTAAGTGCTTGCATATGCTATCTCTAAAATTGAGGAATATAAGTTAAATGATATTTAAAAAGTTGGGCCAAGTATACTATAAGAAACAACAACAAAAAAACCCCCAGAAAATAATAAAGCAAGGATACTGCTATTTTGGAAAATGACCAAAAATACTAGGTTAATGGTACTATATTATTAATAATAAAAATTTGTATATACAGTATAA
This sequence comes from Vipera ursinii, assembly GCF_947247035.1. Classification (NCBI taxonomy): domain Eukaryota; kingdom Metazoa; phylum Chordata; class Lepidosauria; order Squamata; family Viperidae; genus Vipera; species Vipera ursinii. Next base: position 65,778,175 of record NC_139517.1, on the reverse strand, counting down.
TTGCATTTAAGATCCATCTTAGACTTCAAGGGAAAGCTTTCCAGACTTCTATGTCTTTCAGCTAATAATTACCCTAAACTTCAGCCCACAGAAAACATTCCCAACCCAACTGGACTTGCTCTATGAAAATTCTTAAAGTCTGTTGTCACATGTACTGACTTGATTTGTCATAATTTCTACTTGTTGCCTTGGCACTGATAGTATGGAGATGCTACAAATGATGTGAAATATTCTCCCTTCATCTCCATGTTGTTCCAGAATTATTAATAGGGAAGGGAATGCATTGGAAAATCAAGACCAATGTGACAAATTATTCTTCTTTCTTTTTCTTTCCTTTTATGTATTTGAATTCAGTTGGAAAGAGGATTATTGGCAATGTGTATCTGAAATAAATTGCTTCTCAAATATGAAACTAAATTTCTTTCTTTCTTCAGTAAAATAAATAAAGACTCTCAAGATAATTTGTTAACCGACAATATTGGCTCAATTGAATGGCTTCTCTTTTCCTTCTAGAATTTTTTTTCCTTCCAGCTTCTTAGGATATGTGATCATTTAAGGGCTACTCAATTGTTTTTGCCTGCTTTTTAAAAAAAATCTAGTGGAGTCTATCTTACACAATACTTAAATTATATTTAAATACTATGTGTAATTACAAATAATGAAAACTGTGTCTCTTCTAATTATAAAAATGGGGAAAGCCTAAGCTTTGAATAAAGAAGATTTCTTTATGTAGCATTATTCTTCTGTAATTGTTTCTTAAAATCATTGTACTTTAAGATTTTGGCATATGCTACCAGCTTGTCCAAGCAGAGGAGAAGCAATTACTGACAATAATCCAGCTTTGCCGTTTTTTGTATAGAGAAAAGCTCTGTGAGACTGCACCCTGGAGTTGCTTCTTTTTCTTAAATATATTTTATTGATTTTTTTAAAAAACATAAATCACTTGATAATTGGTGAACAGTGTGTTGTTCGGGTTACATTTGTAAAACAATCATTAACAATTAATTTCTGTAATCCATATTCCACATAATAATTTTAATTGATTTCCTCTTTCCCCAAAATATCCTCTTTTGCAAACATTGAGTTAATACAATTCTTATTGTTTTGATAAATAATGTTCTTACTGGTGAAGATTTGCTCAAAAATTAATTACATTTACATTTACAAATTTAACTCTATTTTTTCTGTACAAGCCATTTCTTAAGAAATAGATAAAACGATGGGGGGGAAAGAAAAAAAAGAAAGGAGAGCAAGAGTAAAGAAACATAAGAAATAACATACTACTTAAAATATATATTTCTCCTAAGCTAATATATATTTATTTCCTCAATTTCTCATTCTTTTAACTATAATTAAGAATATATTTAATCTTTAAACATTCCATTCAATACATCGTCATCTAGTCCTTTAACTCTTATTCAAAACATTTTATCCATTATATTTTTTTAAAATTCAGTCACATTTAAGTATCTAAAACATTTCCTTTATTTAAATCATTTCAACTTTTTATATTACTCATATCAAGAAAAACAACACAAAAGAGAAAAAAACATACTATATTATTTAGAGAATTCATCCCTCTTAGAATAGCATATATATTCCAAAATTTTTCTATTTCTTTAACCATATTCAAACAAATGTTTCTTTTTTAAATATTCTCTCTGATAAGTCCCATCATCTATTTTCTTGGTTTCCACCTTAGTCTTTTTCCTTTGCCCAGTATCTTTCTTAATCAATGTATTTTGTTGAATCAAAAGGTTTTTCTGTATGTTCATAAATGTTGGTGTAGATATAAAAAGTAAATTAGTATCTTTGTTAGGGGCATTTGCCCACTCATTTTTATTGGGAATCTTTTGCCTTCTTTTTTTCTCTGCTTCTCTTGTCGCTTTTTGTCTCTCCAGTTCCAGTATTTCCCCTGGTATCTCTGTAGTACATTTTATCCAGTCTTTTTTCTTGTCCTCAAGTTTGTTTTGTAGTGTTGAAATATAAGTTGTCTTTTCCAAATCTAGTATTTCTTGTAAAAAATTGTCCACTTGGATTAAACCATACTCCTTTGTTTTGTAGAATTCCATCTTTAAGTCTCTATCCTTGAATTTATGTTCAGTCTGTTCCTTCTCTCTTGTATTTTCCTGAGGTTTTTTTTTTGGTATAAAATTGAATTGAAGATGAGTTGATTTATATTTTCAAAGTTATTCTGAATTTCTTTGTGATCTGAGATCATTGTTATTTGAATTAGTTGCAACATATCATATATCTCCTCTTGAAAAATATTCATTTTTTCTTGATAAATATTTCCTATAAATCTCTGATTTTCCATGATGACCGAAAGTCAAGATCCTGCCCCCCCTCTGGAAATAGTTTTGGAATCAGAGTTGAATAAATACTTATAGTTTAGAGCAGACATGTCAAACTTGTGACGTCACGTGATCTCTCTGCCAGCTCTGTCTATTGGTGCTCGGATATTTTTGGCCTCGTCTCTGTTCTGGTGAGGCTTCCATTCAGGTTTCTGGTTGGCTCATTTCCTCTGTCTGGTCCTACTACCATTCTTCATATGTTTTAGCCTCCATTCTCCTAATTATCTATGTTGCTCTTTTTTGCATTCTTTTTTGCATTCTTTCAACATCTTTTCTATATTGTGGTGACCAAAACTGGGTACAGTATTCTACTAAGGCTTTGTAAAGCAATAATAATACTTCACATGATCTTGATTCTATCCCTCTGTTAATGCAGCCTAGAATTGCATTGGCTTTTTTGTCTGCTGCTTGACTCATATTTAAGTGATTGGTCCTTTGGACTCCAAGATCCCTCTACAGTTATGGGTATTGAGCCAAGTTTGACCTAGTCCATACCTGTACAGTTGGTTTTGCTTGCCTAACTATAGAACCTTACTTTCATCTACACTGAATCTCATTTTATTATATAGGGCCCAGTGTTCAAGTCTTTTGAGATCCTTTTGGGATCCTTGAGTCTATGCGGGGTATTGGCTATTCCTGCCACTTTAGTGCCATCTGCAAATTTGACGAGTTTCCCTTTTATTCCCCCTTCTAGATCATTTAAGAAGAATACTGGGCCTAAAACTGAACTTTGGTATACCCCACTTCCTTCTGTGCAGCTGTTGTTCCATTGAGAACTACATGTAGAATATGATTTATCAGCCAGTTACAAATCCATCTGTTGGTAATTCTGTCTATATCCCACATTTTTCTAGCTTACCAAGAAGTTGATTGTGGTCTACTTTGTCAAATACCTTACTGAAATTTCAGTATACTATGTCCACAGCATTTAGCCAGAGTGACTAAATTAGTGTGAAATAAGATTTTGTTTGGCATGATCTGTTTTTAACAAACCCATATTGGGTACTGGTTATAACTTTGCTTCTAGGTGTTCACAGATTTGTTGTTTGATTATCTTTTCTAAGATCTTCCCAGGTATTGATATCAGGCTGATTGGTCTGTAATTTCCTCAATCTGTTATTTTTTTTTCTTTTTAAAAGATGGGAACTACATCAGCTGTTTTCTAGGGCTCAAGTATTCCCCAGTACTCTAAGACAGGGGTCCCCAACCTCTGGTCCATTGACCAGCACTGGGCCCCGCATGCCCAAAACTGGTCCACGCAAACAAGCAAAGCCCCATCCACAGGATGCAGGCAGAACATCAAACCACGCCCCCTCTGGTCTGTGGAAAAACTTCTCTCCACGGAACTGGTCCTTGATGCCCAAAAGGTTGGGGACCGCTGCTCTAAGAACTTTGAAAGATGTGGTTCAAAGGTTCAGAGATCACATCTGCCAGTTCTTTCAGAACTCTGAAACGTAATCCATCAGGACTCAGAATCTGGAGCTATTCTCTTACTTCATCTTTGCTTTATAAAATTTGCACTCCTAGCCTGTCTTTTATCGTTTTGATTTTGGTAAGTTGGTTTCTGTTTTCTTTTTGTGTGAAGATAGATGCAAAGAATGAATTAAGCAGTTCTGCTTTCTCTCTCCTGCGCATTACTTCCTTGCCATCTTCTCCCAATTAGTGAAACGATTGTTTCTTTGACTTTTTTCTTGTTTTTTATGTGTTGAAATAAACTTTATTGGTTTTGACATTTGTTGTAAGTCCTACTTCATTCTGAGCCTTGGCTTTTTTTATTAGATAGTATAAAATGAAGTGGAGCAACCTGACTAAAGCCATTTTCTCTTCGGGGAAACAAGTCCTTAATTTTGTATAAAAGATATTGGAATATAGTTTTGCTATGATATTAGTTAGGCCACGAGTCTGCAACCTGCAGATCTGGAGCCGCATGCGGCTCTTTCAGCCTTCCCCCGTGGCTCCCAGTTTGGAGAGAGAAAGAGACAGAGAGAGGCACTTGCACTTCCCTTCTCTCTCTCTCTCTCTCTCTCTCTCTCTCTCTCTCTCACACACACACACACTTTTAGTAAAGAACGTTTAATGAAATATTTTGATATTTTTTTAATTAAGAGGTGAGGTATGGGGATAATTATGCTGTATTTAAAGATGGTAGATAAGCTACTAAAATTGTTTTTACCTGTTGGGATGAAGGAGAAAGGTTTCTTTCCCCTCTTTCTCTTCTCCTTTTCTTCCCCCCCCCCACAATTTTTTTTCTATTTTTCTGTTTATAGTTTTTATAGTTTGCACCGGCTTTTTATTTCATAAATATGAGGAGGACTCAAATAGACATTTGAGTATTTTATTTGAAAGTAACCTTCGACCCAGCGTCCTTTTTGGGGGGGGAGTTCAAAATGCTTTTTTTGCATGCAGAAATAAAAATTTGTTTTCTTTGTAGCAGTTCATTAATTTCATAAATACAGCACACTTTATATAGTTTTTTATACATAGCATAAAGGTAAAAAACAATATTTATCTTATTATTTATTTATTTTATTAATTTAATTTCTATACCGCCCTTCTCCCAAAGGACTCAGGGCGGTGTACAGGGCAATAAAAATACAAGATACAAAATTAAAAATAAGATTAAATCAATCTAGCCCTAACAATAAATAATTAAAAATTAAAAATACCCCAAACCCATTAGACCAGGCCGGCTTGTTCAAATAAGTAAGTTTTCAGATCACAGCGGAAAGAGCAAAGGTCGGGAGCCACCCGGAGCTCAACCGGTAATTGATTCCAAAGGGCTGCTGCGCCCACATAGAATGCTCTCCCCCTGAGGGCCGGCAGCCAACACTCTCTGACCGACGGCACCCTGAGGAGGCCCTCTCTGTGGGACCGCACAGGACGAAGGGAAGTTGACGCCGGCAGCAGGTGCTCCCGTAAGTAAGTAATCCGGACCCATGCCATTTAGGGCCTTATAGGTAATCACCAGCACCTTGAATCTCACCCGGAGTGTTATATGCAGTGTTATCTTCATTTTAGATGTCAAAAAAGTTTTGCAGCTCCCAGTGTTTTCTTTCCGGTGGGAAATGGGTCAAAGTGGCTCTTTGAGTGTTTTAGGCTCTCTACCCCTGAGTTAGGCTAATCAGTTTATAATTGAAGTATCTTAAAGGATTATATCACCCTTTTTATAAATGGAACTCCCAATCAGCTGGAATTTGGCAAGAATTATTACTATGAGTAAATAAACCTGCAAGTAAGGCAACCCACCAGTCAATGTGGCATTTAAATAGTTTGGGGATAAAATACTTTTATGAATTCTTTTAAGTATAACCAAGTCAGTGGTCCCCAAAACACAAGATAGTCAGTATAGCACAGGTGCTTAGGCAACATACACGCAAGGATTCATAGGCTGGTACCACTTCTTCACTCTTTCCCACTGCTGTTACACCCCCTCCTACTGCTTCTCCAGCTATTATTTCTTCTACTGTAGGTCCTACTACTGGAGAACAGTAGCTCTTTCTAACTGATTTAGTCTGCTTTATTTCCACATGAACACACACCTTCTTCCCTCTCTCCCATATACCAACACCCGAGCTGTCTCTCAGCAGTGCCTTTATCCCAGGAACCTTGTTGGACTTCAGTATCTGAACGAGTCTTCTAGTCTCTCATTCAGTCATTGGAAACCATGATGGAGTGGAACTAAGAGCTTCCTATTGATCATTTTGGGGATCATCTAGTCTACTACAAGTTGGGGAATGAATAATTAGTTGTAATATTTTTCCCACATAGAGGCAGTATTCTCATAATAATCTTACAACTAATTGCCAGAACTAAATGCCAGAGAACTATTGGGTTTGGGTTTTTGGCTGCTGATTGTAAATTTAACCAGAAGGCAAATGTTTTGACAATAAACTTGGTGATTTCTTATACTCCTGTCTAAATGCTAACATGGCAACATGATTGTTATATGATGGATAGTTCCATGTTAAACACATACAGTAGTTAGCCATAATATTTTGGACTCTGAGTCAAATCAGTAAAAGCCTTTTATCTGTCACCTTCTAGGAAGGGCCTTTTCAGTTAAGAATTTTCTTAGTCCTATGCTTAGGCTTTTATAGTCTATAAATACAGAATTGACATATGTGTAAAGTGAGGTAACTGTCTTTATTAGAGTCAAACTCGATCAGATTTCATATATTCAGTCAAAGTATTCATATCCACAATGGTCCATTTTGGTCCTGTAGATGAAACCTGTATAGTCCTATATAATCTTCTAGATGAAATGAAACCCATCTATCAATTGAGTTATGGAGTCTGAGGTCTAAATGCTTACAAAAATTAACAGCAACCTGGAAGTCTGAGCAAAGGGACTCATTACTGTTGGAGACACTTGTATAGTCTAAAATGCTACTTGATTTGATGGTATATAAAACTTTGGTCTTTGCCCTCTAGAATTTGCAAGTTACTCTTACATACTAAAGTATACCAACAGCATTTCTTTTCTGGTCTTTAAAGAACCATAAAGATAAAAGAAGTGACATTTTTCAGGGATGCTCAGATTACTAATATGATCTTGTATAAAAAGCCCCAACCTTGCATTAAAATCTCCCAAAACAATGATGAAAATGTTTAAATTTGCTCTATCAGGATTTGCTCTAAATTCACTCACATGTCAGGGAAGTTACAGATAGGGTAATATGTGGAAGCATACACATTAATTATCACAATCACAAAGCCCTATATATTGGAATTTAACACCTAAGCCAAAGGAGGATGAGACCTATGGTCATTTCTATGCTCTTCCATTTGAGTTCTTCCTTGATCAGTATGGCCAACCCCCCTATTGTCTGGGCTTTCCATGCTAGATATATCAAGGACTTAGAGCCACACATCAAAATCAGTTCAGATATTAACTAGGTCTCTTTTACTATGATCAGACTAAGACTGGATAGAAATTTAAGTAGATCACATCATTTGTTCTTCCACCTTAATATATAAATCACTGTATAATTATATATGTAGGAGAATAAGAAGAGGAGTTAAAATTGGGAGTGGATTAGTCAGACATCTGCAGATATGTAATCAAGGAAACCTAATATATTGATGTATATACCTTCATTTGCAACTTCAATTTTCCTAGAAGTCTCTGCTCTGCAAAACAGTTTGTTTGGTCAATGAATAGCCAATTACTTGTTGATTACATGCAACAGTATTGAAAAATCTTAATTTTTGCTGATTTAATAATCCTATAGATGGAAAGTGATAATCATACAGATCATCAAATTAAGATGTAAAATCTGGTATAGTGGAGTTTTTCCAAAAAATAAATATTTTACCTAATAGTCCAGGCCAATCCTAGTTATAACTGATTTACTGGATGTGCTTCAACAATAGTTACAAATCAGATACATCATCATGACAAACGGTTCTAAAGGCTGTTAGTGGGGCCAGAGAAAATCACCTGGAATGCATTAAAGGATGTTGTTGAGAATTTTCTTGGAAAATAAGAAATAAACTACATTCAGCTGGTTGCCAAACTTTTTACAGCTTATAAGACCATGAAAGGCAACATATCACTAAAGATTCATTTTCTGCATTCACACTTGGACTTCTTTTCTGAAAATCTAGGTATAGTCACTGACCAACATGGTGAAAGGTATTACCACATTACCAAAGCACATTGCCACAATGGAAAAACAGCATCAGGGCAACTGGAATCCATCAATGCTGGCTATTGGATAGTGAGCTGCATTATACATTGACTACAAATGAGCAAAACACTTTTGGCCCTGTTGAACTCATACAGAAACATTTTGCAATTAAATATATTATACTCATTAAAAGTTAATTTCTAATTTCTCCTAGGTGATATAATCATTCTGAAATTATATGTGTGTTCAGTTTGAAGGGATCTATCATAATCACTATGGTTTTTTCAGGAAACAAAACTTTTGAAAAATATTTGTTGTCCAATGTTATTTCTGAAGCCAAATTTGCATCCAGATAACCAAAGAATGCCTATAAGCTTCTAAAGTTTAGGGTGGTATGTAAGAGCCAGTTGGAATGCTGAGGTATTGAAATGCAAATTTTTTAGGCGAATGTAAAAATTTTTATTTTTTTTTAATTTTAATTCCATTTATATCCCGCCCTTCTCCGAAGACTCAGGGCGGCTTACAAGCTTAGCAGTAGCCTTCATTCTATGTATATGCCTGCTTATTAGGGCTTTCACACACACCCCAAGCGGCATTATTTAAAAATAGTTGTTGATCATCCTATTTTAAATTACATGGTGAGGTTAGTCAGATTAGATTAGTCTATTTAACTATAATTGGCATTGGAGATTCTGAGATTTATAGCAATGAAGGAAGGTTGTATTAACATATTCCAATCAAGGAGCTTTATATAACTGATGAATGAATAGATACAGCTTCCATGGTCACAGTGAGTATTTCACTGGCATATCATAGGACATTATTTAATTCATTCCATTTCATTTAGTTTATTCTACCAGCTGGTATTTTCCCTGTGGTAAGAAGAATTCTATTTTCTGCTGGCTTATTAATGCAAACAGGAACTAATATGATAATGTCATTGCATTTTTAATTTGTACATTGCTTAGGATGTAATATTCTTAGAAAAAAAATAATCCACCAAATTTCAGGAAATATCAGTAATGTCATAAGATACATAGATACAATTCAGTCAATGCACATTTTGTTCATATGATTAATTGTTTCAGGTATTCCCAAATTAGAAGCAAGTATGCAGAATATTAAACCATGACCCCCGATGGCCTCAGTAGACAAATTATTGCATGTTTAAATATGGTATATTTCAGATACTATTAAAAATACCTGATATTGCTAAATATATTAATATTGTAAAAATATTTTTACAAAATAATCTGTGTCCATCTCCAGCCATAGAGCAATGCAACTTTAAATCTGTTTAAAAAGAGAGTGTCAACTCACAAACATCAGCCCAGAGTTAGAAAGTTTAGCATCAGCTTTTAATTTAGATATGAATTGTAACTTACAAAATTCTATATTTTATTCCAATGTAATGCTCAATCATAGTTTGGTTGGCTTGTTTTATTGAATGAACCATATTGTCAGATGTTTCAATATGCTAATCCATAACTTGCATTGACAATCAGTATTGCTAAATACATTATGGTTTAATAAAATGTGAGAACCTAACCAACTGGACTTGTTAGACAAGCCCATTTTTTAAAAAGCAAGGGTTAGTAGGATGTGTGTACCTATTTACTGAATTTTTATTTTCAAGCACCAATTCATTTTAGTGAAATTGGTCTACCTCCATTTTGAGTCATCAGCATACTTAATGCAGGAAAATTAAAAATCAACTTTATCCTAAACTAGGTTGTCGGATTCTCTTGCTTAGTATTGTGACTAAGTGATACAAAAGAAGTGAGATACTAAGATGAGAGATATTAAGATAAAAAATTGAATTGAGTCGATATATGTAATCAAGAGAGAAGTTATTGTATCACTCTCACAAATACAGATAACCTCAGGAACAGCATGTACTGAATTCACATATATTAAGGAGTGTAACACTGTCTGGGATAATGCAGTAGGTTTGTGCCATGACTGTCTATTAAAAGACAAGAAGTGGCCTTTACTTATATTTCAACTACATTCATTTTTAATCAAATGGAATAAGAGCCAATAGATGCATCAGTGATACCAGTAAGTGACTGGAAAACAGCTTAGAGCTCCCTTTGAATTCCCTAGTTACCCAGTTCTGATATCTCTTTTCTCAAATGGACAATTCCTTGATTTGTTGCCATGGAAATATTAGGCTAAAAATATCATTGGATGAAGTTGATATAAAAGATATAAGTTGATGTAAAAGAAAGGCAGGCATGAAGTTGATATAAAAGAAATGCATGCATGTTGAATTAGAAAAAGAATGAACATGCAATGATTAATGCAACTGGCCTTATTTTTTGAATATATTTCCAGGGGAAAATTTATATTTGTAATGGTAGATATAGGAAACATAGCTTTTTAATGGGTTGTTGTTGTTATTGTTGTTAATTTTTCTTATGTTATTTTAACACCAGACACACATAATACAAGAGCAGAGTTGCTGCTGGCCAAAATATACATGCTATTGTCCAAAATACTAATTATTATTTTTACATTATTCTACACAAATACAATGGGAGACAAATAACGAAGTATTCAAAGAACTGGATTAAGCTTTGTTACATAAACTTGAAACTAATTTTCTTCACTACATTGTCCTTTGTCTAACACTTCCAAATCTTTGAAAAAATCCAACTATTTATATCCTACCTTGCCTCAAAAATTTAAGATGGCATGCTTGATATTTCAAGTTTTATCTTCACCATCAGCCATACTATTAAATTAAACTTCACATTGAATGAATGATTAAGTTAAACTCATATGTTAAACTTCCTCGACGGAAAGTGGGTTTGAACCTGTACGTCTTCACTCTTAGTCCAGTATATTCTTCTTCTTCCTCCATGTCTAGGTCAAACTTTAAACTGCCAGAATGAAGCCACTTTTCTGGCTTTGTTGTTGACCAAAAATAAGTCATTGATACATGTTTTTGGTAGAAGTCAACGTATCAGCAGGGCAGGGCTCTGTCTCTCCACATTCACACAGCATGTTGTTATCTGCTAAGAGCCTCCATTTGATCATATTGATGTTACACTTAGGCACTCCAACTCTCAACCTATTCAGGGTCCTCCAAATAGTGTAAGGAAGGTCAGATCCTTCAGCCATACCCTTCTTTAATATTATTCCTTGCTCAACAAGTCTCCTTTCTCCATCATTTAATTCGATTTTTTTCCTTATGTATCCTCAATAATGTTCATTTTTGCCATAAAGCTGTTTCTAGATCTGAGTTAGCTGGCTTGGGCCATATGGTCTTTCAGAGACTGTCAAGGGTCATACTCTAGCTTAGTTCTCTCAGTGTCCACTGTATCTTTTTTCCTGATTTTATGTGGAGCAATGCCAGCAAGAGGATATATTTTCTCAGTTGGTGTAGGTTTGAGACATCCTGTCATAAGTGTACTGTTTCATTGATGGTAATATCAATTCGCATGTGCAGATGTGCCCAACACTGGAGCATATTCTGTTGCAGAGATGCTTAAGGCTAAAGCTATATGCTCAAAGTAGATGGTTGAGCTTCCCAATGTTTAGTTTATCAATTTCCTGTTGATATTGTTCCTTGAGCTGATTTTAGGCTTACATTTCAGGCAGTGCTGTTTAAATGAGAGCATCCTATCGAGTGTCACACAGAGATTCTTTGATGTTGGATAATGCTGTAGTCAGTTCCCTTACCACATAACATCCAACTCTTCCTTTGCATCTCAGTTTTGGAGGTGGAAAACACACATTTAACTCTTGTTTGGTTTGGGCTTTAAATGGTTGACAGTGTAATATCATCCTAATTCTTCAAGTACTACCATAAGTTTCCAGCTGTCACTTTAAATGTTGATCCTTTTGCAGTCATTTTTATATTGTCTGCATAGATGAATAGATGTGTGTTGTTTGGGACTAGTTGATTGTCCATATATATGTTATACAATGTTGAAGACAGTACACTTCCTTATGACAACCAATTCTTCTTTCTACTGTTCTTACCATTCAGTGTCACATAAAATCTCCGGTTCTGGAGGAAACTTCCAATGATCCTGGTAACCTTATCTCCAGTGATATTATTTAACTTGCATAGCAATATCCTATGGTTAACATTGTCATATGCTGCAGTTAGGTTGATGAAAGCAACTCCAGTAATTAGCTTTCTTTTGAAACCATCCTCAGTATATTTCATGAGATTTAGGATTTGACCACAACATGACTTCCCTGGTCTAAAACCTGCTTGCTCCCTTATGATCTTTGCACCAATGAATGTTTACAAGTGGTTGAGAATCATCCATTCCAGTGTGTTGTAGATCTCCTCTTATTCCTGTGTTTGGATGGCTTGTTCCTGCAACTTTTTACCATTAGTTTTTCTATTCTTCAGTAAAAGGCAACCTCTTGGAATGGTTCTCCTTTGTATTACTTTCACAAGCTGAACAAATTCCTCATATTTATCTGAGTGAGGAGAGATCTTCCCCACATCTTTATCCAGCTGCTTTTGAAAGTTCACCTATTTAGCCTTCTTAAAGTCAAAATGTCTGCGAAAAGGAACCTCCTGGGCTTTCACTACAGCACGTACCATACACACAATGGATCTATGTTGAGGATGTGTCATGGTTCTGACTAATGAAACACTTCAAAGAACTTTCAGGCATTGTTTATCCTAAAGAATGTTTAATCATGAAAACAAAGCATCGGCACAGCATGGTGGATGCCAAGATCTGAATTCTCCTGCCTTTAGCACCTAATATCTGGCACAATTCCCTCCACCAATTAGCAGTCATAAATCACGTTCTCCAATCAGTTTGAAGGGCAAAGCTTCCTTTCCGTTCTGTAATGCGCCATTTCTTATCTTATTAAAAACAACCAGGGAAAACATTCTTCCTCCCCCCCCCCAGCACCATCTAATTCTAAGAGCAAAGCAATTTAAAAGAAAAGGCTGCCTCTTTATATTGTCAAAGCAAAAACATCCAATGTTTGCAGTGTTGATAGCCTTCCCCCTCTTACAAAAAAGGATAGGTCCTGTAATGTAAACAAAAGCGTATGTCAGGAATTATCTCTCAGTTTGTTGGGTTTTTTTCTCATGAAACTTTTTTGATGAGTCAGTCAGCCTTCACATTGCTAGATTTCATCCAAGTACCTTCAGACAGCGAGTACCCCTTCCATTGTACTAGGTGCTGCAATTTCCCTTTAAAAATTCTAGAGTCAAGAACACACTTCACTTCATAGTGAGTCTGACCTGCTATTACGAGAGGCCCAGGTGCCTTCTTAGGGGGAGGTCTTAAGGTGGAGTCTGCAATGGAAGACAGGGTGAACTCTCCCTAAAAGCCTAGGGAATTTTAATTCTACTGTGACGGGGTTGATGATCCTTACGATGGGGAAAGGCCCCAAGAATTTCGGTCCTAATTTCTTGCTGGGTATTAAGTCGACAGATAAACCTTTTCCCCAACTTGGAATGTTCTTTGGGGAGCCCTTTTTATCAGCCTGTTTTTTATAGTTCTCAGAAGTCCTTTTTATGCTGTTTTCGTGTTTCTCCAAACTTTTCCCCACCCCCTCACCCATTGATCAAATGTCTGGGAAGTGGTGGGCACCTGAGGGTATTCAGGTATTGGGCTGAACTCTTTTCCTGTGGCTACTCTGAAAGGCATGTAGCCGGTGCTGCTGTGAACAGAATTATTGCAAGCCACCTTGGCATGAACCCTACCCCTCTGCTCCTTATTTGGATGCTCTCTTCACCCCACTTGATGACCTACATATTCTGGGGTGATAATGCCAATTAGAAATGGATTGCCATTGATAAGGGATGCAGCCACATGACATTGCCCTTTATGATCACATTGCTTAGCAGTGGCAATCTTGGTCCAAATTGCCATTATAACCCAAGAACCACCTGTATTTAATAGTTTGTTATACTTTTACACTAAAAATTATAATCCCATACATGCATCATCCCAGCATGTTAGAAGACATATGTACTCTTGGGGACTTAGGTAATTATGTTTTAAAGGATCTTTCAAACATACTACAGTATTTTGTTGTTGTTGTTTTGTAAAAAAGAAAAGAAACTGAATTTCACTAATTCTAACTTGCCTATTTGTAGATAAACCTTCTTTCTATTCCAGTTTTGTTAACCTAAACTCTGTAGTTGCTCCCATTGTGAAAAGTTACCTATTATTTCTGTTTAAAATGAGCAAAACCCTTAAGTATGGGTTGCATTTTCTTTTTCATTTTTTAATATTGCTCACTTAATTTTAGGTTCTAATTATAAAGGCAGTAATGTATCATTCAGAAAGCACATTCCCTCTCTATCCATTGCATTTCCTCATCTCATTTACATTTTTCCCCACTTCAAAATTTGCATAACTTGCATGAGAATAAAAGTAAAATCAATATAATTAAAAGAGATGGGGGGGAATGAGAGATCACAGAAACATAGAAAGATGTCTACTGCTGTTAAGGGTTTGTTGTTGTTAGCTGCGAAGTCGTGTCCGACTCATCGCGACCCTATGGACAACATTCCTCCAGGCCTTCCTGTCTTCCACCATCTTCTGGAGTCCATTTAAGCTCACGCCTACTGCTTCAGTGACTCCATCCAGCCACCTCATTCTCTGTCATCCCCTTCTTCTATTGCCCTCGATCTTTCCCAGCATTAGGCTCTTCTCCAGTGAGTCCTTCTTTCTCATTAGGTGGCCAAAGTATTTGAGTTTTAGCTTCAAGATCTGGCCTTCTAAAGAGCAGTCAGGATTGATCTCCTCTAGGACTGACCGGTTTAATCGCCTTGCAGTCCAAGGGACTCGCAGGAGTCTTCTCCAGCATCACAGTTCAAAGGCCTCAATTCTTTGGCGCTCAGCCTTTCTTATGGTCCAACTTTCACTGCCATACATTGCAACTGGGAAGACCATAGCCTTGACTATACGCACTTTTGTCGACAGGGTGATGTCTCTGCTTTTTAGTGTGCTGTCTAGATTTGCCATGGCTTTCCTTCCCAGGAGCAAGCGTCTTTTAATTTCTTGGCTACAGTCCCCATCTGCAGTGATCGTGGAGCCCAGGAAAACAAAATCTGTCACTACCTCCATTTCTTCCCCATCTATTTGCCAGGAATTGAGAGGGCCAGATGCCATGATCTTGGTTTTCTTAATGTTAAGTTTCAACCCAAGTTTTGCACTCTCCTTCTTCACCCACAACAAGAGGCTCTTTAGTTCTTCTTCACTTTCTGCCATTAGAGTGGTATCATCTGCGTATCTTAGGTTGTTGATATTTCTTCCAGCAATCTTAATTCCAACTTTTGATTCATCTAGCCCTGCCTTTCTCATGATGTGCTCTGCATATAAGTTAAATAGGCAGGGCGACAGTATACAGCCTTGCCGGACTCCTTTCCCAATTTTGAACCAATCAGTGGTTCCGTGTCCAGTTCTCACTGTTGCTTCTTGACCCGCATATAGGTTTCTCAAGAGACAAATAAGATGGTCTGGTACTCTCATCTCTTTAAGAACTTGCCACAGTTTGTTATGATCCACACAATCAAAGGCTTTAGCATAGTCAATGAAGCACAAGTAGATGTTTTTCTGGAACTCCCTAGCTTTCTCCATGATCCAGCGTATGTTGGCAATTTGATCTCTAGTTCCTCTGCCTCTTCGAAATCCTGCCTGTACTTCTGGTAGTTCTCGATCCACATACTGCTGAAGTCTAGCTTGTAGGATTTTAAGCATGACTTTACTAGCATGAGAAATGAGTGCAATGGTGCGATAGTTTGAACATTCTTTGGCACTTACTTTCTTTGGAATTGGAATGTAAACTGATCTTTTCCAATCCTGTGGCCACTGTTGAGTTTTCCAAATTTGCTGGCAAATTGAGTGTAGCACTTTTACTGCACTGTCTTTTAAGATTTTGAATAGCTCAGCTGGAATACTGTCACCTCCACTAGCTTTGTTGTTGCTCAGCTTTTCTAAGGCCCACTTCACTTCACATTCTAGGATGTCTGGCTCGAGGTCAGTGACCACCTCATTGTGATTATCAGGGACGTTAAGCTCATTCTTGTATAGTTCTTCTGTGTAATTTTGCCACCTCTTCTTAATCTCTTCTGCCTCTGTTAGGTCCCTGCCATTTTGGTCCTTTATCATGCCCATTTTTGCATGGAATGTTCCCTTCATCTCTCCAATTTTCTTGAAAAGATCTCTGGTCCTCCCTATTCTATTGTTTTCTTCTATTTCTTTGCACTGTTCATTTAAGAAGGCATTCTTATCTCTTCTAGCTATTCTCTGGAATTCTGCATTCAATTGGGCATATCTATGTTTTTCTCCCTTGCCTTTCGCTTTCCTCCTTTCCTCAGCTATTTGCAAAGCTTCCTCAGACAGCCATTTTGCTTTCTTGCATTTCTTTTTCTTTGGGATGGTTTTGGTTGCTACCTGTTGTACAATGTCGTGAACCTCTGTCCATAGTTCTTCAGGCACTCTGTCTATCAGATCTAATTCCTTAAATCTATTTGTCACCTCTACTGTATATTCAACAGGGATATGATTTAATTCATACCTGAGTGGCCTAGTGCTTTTCCCTACTTTCTTCAGTTTAAGCCTAAACTTTGCAAGGAGAAGCTCATGGTCTGAGCCACAGTCAGCTCCTGGTCTTGTTTTTACCGACTGTATAGAGCTTCTCCATCTTTGGCTGCAGAGCATATATTCAATCTGATTTCTGTGTTGACCGTCTGGTGATGTCCATGTGTAGAGCCGTCTCTTGGGTTGTTGGAAAAGAGTGTTTGCTATGACCATCGTATTCTCTTGACAAAATTCTATCAGCCTGTGCCCTGCTTCATTTTGTACTCCAAGGCCAAACTTGCCTGTTATTCCAGTTATCTTTTGGCTTCCTACTTTAGCATTCCAATCCCCCATGATGATAAGGACATCATTTTTTGGTGTTAGTTCTATAAGGTGCTGTAGGGCTTCATAGAACCGGTCAATTTCATCCTCTTCAGCACCGGTGGTTGGGGCATAGACTTGGACTACTGTGATATTGAATGGTTTGCCTTGGATTCGAACTGAGATCATTCTGTCATTTTGAGGATTGTATCCCAGTATTGCTTTTCCTACTCTTTTATTGACTATGAAGGCTACTCCATTTCTTCTGAGGGATTCTTGCCCGCAGTAGTATACCTGATGGTCATCTGAATTAAATTCACCCATCCCTGTCCATTTTAGTTCGCTAATACCTAAGATGTCGATGTTCAGTCTTGACATCTCTTGTTTGACCACGTCCAGCTTTCCTTGATTCATGGATCTTACATTCCAGGTTCCTATGGAGAAAAAATCTTTACAGCATCGGACTTTCCTTTCACCACCAGACATATCCACAGCTGAGCGTCCTTTCGGCTTTGGCCCAGTCGCTTCATTCTTTCTGGCGCTACTAGTACTAGCCCTCTGCTCTTCCCCAGTAGCATATTGGATGCCTTCCGACCTGAGGGGCTCATCTTCCAGCATCATATCGTTTTGCCTTTTGGTACTGTCCACAGGGTTTTCATGGCAAAGATACTGGAGTGGGTTGCCATTTCCTTCTCCAGTGGATCACGTTTTGTCAGAACTCTCAGCTATGACCTGTCCGTCTTGGGTGGCCCTGCACGGCATAGCTCATAGCTTCATTGAATTACGCAAGCCCCTTCGCCACGACAAGGCAGTAATCCAGGAAGGGGGCTGTTAAGGGTACTGTAATTTAATGGGTTTCAAATTTTCTGCATTTGAAGAAAGCTTTTTATATGAAGTTAGCTGATTGGAAATCCCTTGAGTTTCTCTATTGCTTTGCTTCTAAGGATTATAAATAATATTTAGGACATATTTTATTCATATTGAGTATATTTTCCTGTGGCTGTAAATTGCAGAACAAGATCAAAACATGCTGGCTTTCAGAGGAACTTGTTCATCATTCCTGATTCTTTTAAAATAAAGAATTACATACTTCATATACTTAGGTTCCGAAGAAACTGCTAGTTACTAAGACACTATAGATTAAGCTTTAAATGTTTAGTGTGCCCATCGGTTTATAGCAGTATATTACTAATTTCAAAAAATGTAATAGGCTAGATTTTTTGGTATATAGAATATTTACATATTAAGTAGTAAGCTACTGTACTAAATTGTCATTCCAATACTAAAAAAAAGCTGTATAAGGAAACTCTTTTAAATTGGAAAATCAACCTCAGCCCCATTAGGCATGATGCAGCTATTTGGACATCACCAGCCTTTTATCATGGTTTATAAGTAGGTAAAGCTGTAGCAAATGAGCTATTAAAATTTCTATGAAGAAAACAAATGCTTTCAAGTAAGACTTGACCCCTAGCAACTATATGAGGACATCCACATAATTATCTAGATATTATTTTTAGAAGTGGTTTTCCTTTTTAAAAAAATATTTTATTGATTTTTTTACAATAGCAATCTTTAGTGCTTAGTAAACAGTGTGTTGTTTGGGTTCATATATTTTAAAACAATAATAATTAATTTCTATAATTCCATAATCAATATATTAGTTAATGATATATTTCTTTGATCTTCTCTTCTTCCAGTAATATTCTCCTTTGTCAACATTAAGCAAATAATGTTGGATATAAACATTTTTCTTGTGTTTGTGCAAATAACAATAATATCCACGTACAACACCTTTTCTGATCAGCTTATGTTTCAATTGTACTTGTAAAAGTTATCTTATTACGTCACTATGTGTCCTGTTTTCAAGATTCTTCTTTAAGCTTAATTTCCCCTCAGTATTCAGACCATTCTTATCAGTCATAATTTTCTCAAAATTAATTACCTTTAAATATCCAAACTTTTCATTCCCATATACCATCCCAATATTTTTACATCTCATATATTATAAAAAATACTATACTACTTATATATCTTATCCCTCTTACTGTAGGGCCTCTTTGTATTCAAAATGTATCTATTCTTTATCTATCTATTCAAACAAGTGTTTAATCATATAGTAGTCCCTCGAATCGAGTCTCTTGAATCTAACTCTAGCCTTCTTCTTTTGCCATGTAGCTTTCCGTGTCAGTATGTTCTGCTTGCCAGGGGATTCTTCCTGTATTTTTGTGAATATTTTTGGGAATAGGAAAGACAAGTTAAGTAGAATGGTTGTTTTTTGTCTTCTAATGTAAATTCTAATGATTTTTAGACTGGAAAGGAATGTATGGCAATTAAAGCCATTTAATATTTCAAAAGAAGGGAAAATAGTACAAACTTGGTTTCAGTATGGCCAGATACAAGCTAGATGGAAAGAAGATCAGAAAATTGGTATTTCGACAACAGATGAAAATTTGGTAAAAAAAATTAGAGATCAAAGTCAAGCACATATAAGGAGGATATATAATGCATTGATAGAAATACATTCAGAAATGGAACTTGTTAAAAGATTGTATGATAAAATGGGCCCAGAATATTCAGGAGCCAATAACGATGGATACCTGGGGAAAAATTTGGGTCAGGAATGTAAAATTTACTCAGGCACAAAATTTAAGAGAGAATTTTTATAAAATGTTTTATAGATGGCATTTAGATCCTAAAAAATTAGCATGTATGTATCCAAATTATCAGCCTAAATGTTGGAGGTGTGGTTGTGAGGATGCAACGTATTACCATATATGGTGGACTTGTAAAAAAGTTAAAGCTTTTTGGATTAAAATTTGGTGGAATATGCAGAAGATATTTAAGAAAAAGATAAGGTTTTCTCCACAGTTATTTTTGTTGGATATTATTACAGATTGTACTGTTATAGAAACTAAATTGATGTTGAATTTAATAATGGCAGAAAGACTTTTGGTTTCGCAATACTGGAAGAAGGAGGAACTGCCTACTACAGAAGAGTATACTTTAAAAGTTTCAAACTTGGCAGAAATGGCAAAAATTTCAGCATATTTGAAAGAACAATCGCAACAGAGATATATTTCGGAATGAAGAAGATGGACTGATTATATTCAGAACAAATATGGGACTAAAAATTTCATTTAGCATATGAATGAGTATTAGAATTATAAGGTGTATTATTATTTAGTTATGTTTAAGTGGAATTAAAGTGTGATAGGATTTAAAGTTTAATTATAGATGGTTAGCATATTTTAGCTTAAGCTTGTTAGAGGCAATACCCTGTATTCAGCTCTGGGAAGTCGGGGGTGGGGAGGGGGAGGGAGGGGAAACTGGGGGAAGGGGGAGGAAAGGAGTTTATGCTTAAAATGTATTGTAAAACTTTTCAATAAAAATAAACAAATAAATTCTAATGATTCTCCTGGCAGCTCTATAATCCAGTTTGTTAGAACCTCTTTCTTATCCTTAAGTTTGTTTTGAAGTCCTGAAAGATAAAATATCTTCTCCGTTTTCATTGTTGTGGCAAAATCTTGCAGATTTTCTTTTGTTTATATTAAGCTGTCATTCTCTTCATTTGTAGCTTCCCCATTTGGGTCACTTTCCTCTGGTTTAGGTTCTGTGGCTAGCAACTATATGAAGACATCCACATAATCATCTATATACCGTATATACTTGAGTATAAGCCGAATTTTTCAGCCCACTTTTTGGGCTGAAAAATCCACTTCGGCTTATACTCCAGTGAACAAAAAAAAGAATTTACCGAGGACTTGCGTGCGGCCGAGGCTTCGGTGCTTCCCTCCAGAGGAAGAAGGCGCTGGATGCGGCCGGCTCCGCGTAGAAGGGGGAGCGGCGGCGGGGGCGACGGAAAAGCCGCAAAAACGGTAGGAGAGATGCTGACTGGCGGCGGCCTCGGAGGAGGCGGAGGAGGGAGGGAAGGGTGACCGGGTGGGGGGGGTGAGCCAGAAGTAAAAGGGAAACTCATCCCACAGAGCGGTTGTGAAAAGAGGGAGGAGATAAGCCAGCCTGGTACCTGGATCCGCTTCCTGTGTCTCTTCCGCTCTGCCATGATGTCCCCGTTTTGGTCTCCTGGTGACGTGGGGCTGAGCCGGAAAAGGGGGAGGGGGAGACCGAGGGAGGGAGGGAGGGAGGAAGGGAGAGAGAGAGACGGAGCCAGCGTCAGCCAGCGGGCTCACGAGGGGCAGCAACCTCGCGAGAGGCCGCGCGCAAGCCATTAGGACGTGCGCGAGCCCTTGGGGAGGCAGGGCGGGAGCGCAGTCCGGCCGCTGGGCTTCCTTTCCCTCTTGTCCGCATTGCTGCAAGGAATTGCGTTGTTTGGGGACGGCGACGCTCGCCCATTCACACGCTGTCCAAACGCTGGTCATTTGCTGCGGGGCTCCTGCTTGGAAGGGAAGGGAAGGGAAGATTTGTGAGGGGAAGATGCCCTATCGGGGTGGACATAAGGATCCTCCTCCTGAAAAATGTTACCCCAAGTATTCAAGCCAGTCTGTCCCAATAACCTGGGAAGCCTTTCCAAATCCCAGGCTGGTTGTAGTCAGGGTGACCTTCGCGCATCTGGAAGGCACCGAGAGAGCGTTTTTTGTTGAATTGGAGCCATGGGCTAGTCATGGTTAAGGCACTTGTAGGCGAAGCAAATCACAAAAGCCCCCAAATCCTTCTAAATGCAGCCCACGGGCGAGCTTCCCAAGTTGTTTTAATTTAGTTTGCACGTGGCAATAGAAATAAGCTTTTTTCCTCCTCAGCGGATCGGTGCGGTGAAGAGGCTGGGCTTCCTTCGGGGGCCTTTCATTCCTGTACAAGGGGGAAGGGGAACTCTCTGCTTTTGTGTGTGTGTGTGTCCCATCTGCAAAGCTGCCGAGGAAGGAGAAGCGGGATACTGGTTGGGTGGGGGAGCGGCAAAAGCGGGGGGGAGAGAGAAACGGCTCTGCCTTTGGTTCCCCCTCCTAAAGCACAGGGGCGCTAGAGAAAGTTTGGAGTTGGGTAAGGAAGCGCAAAATTCAGGAAGGAAAGCTGGACGGTGGGCGAACGGAAGACCTGTACAAGGGGGAAGGGGAACTCTCTGCTTTTGTGTGTGTGTGTGTGTGTGTGTGTGTGTGTGTGTGTGTGTGTCCCATCTGCAAAGCTGCCGAGGAAGGAGAAGCGGGATACTGGTTGGGTGGGGGAGCGGCAAAAGCGGGGGGGAGAGAGAAACGGCTCTGCCTTTGGTTCCCCCTCCTAAAGCACAGGGGCGCTAGAGAAAGTTTGGAGTTGGGTAAGGAAGCGCAAAATTCAGGAAGGAAAGCGGGACGGCGGGCGAACGGGAGACCTGTACAAGGGGGAAGGGGAACTCTCTGCTTTTGTGTGTGTGTGTGGCCCATCTGCAAAGCTGCCGAGGAAGGATACTGGTTGGGTGGAGGAGGCAGTGGCGGCGGCAGAGGCGGCCGCAGCACCGGCAGCCTTCCTAGCAGCGGCAGAGACAGAGGCGGAGGCGGCGGAGGAGGAGGCGGCGGCAGCAGCCAAGCGGGAGGAGTCGTGATCCCTCGCTTCTGTTTTCCCCCCCCAGCCCGGGAAGCCTCCTTCTCCCCCACCCCATCCCTCCCCCCCAGCCCAGACCCCCTCCTCTCCCGGCCTTTTCCCCGGCGCGCACCTCCCCAAACGTTGGCAGGTCTCCCGTTCGCCCGCCGCCCCGCTTTCCTTCCTGAATTTTGCGCTTCCTTACCCAACTCCAAACTTTCTCTAGCGCCCCTGTGCTTTAGGAGGGGGAACCAAAGGCGGAGCTATTTCTCTCTCCCCCCCCCGCTTTTGCCGCTCCCCCACCCAACCAGTATCCCGCTTCTCCTTCCTCGGCAGCTTTGCAGATGGGCCACACACACACATGCACACACAAAAGCAGAGAGTTCCCCTTCCCCCTTGTACAGGAATGAAAGGCCCCCCGAAGGAAGCCCAGCCTCTTCACCGCACCGATCCGCTGAGGAGGAAAAAAGCTTATTTCTATTGCCACGTGCAAACTAAATTAAAACAACTTGGGAAGCTCGCCCGTGGGCTGCATTTAGAAGGATTTGGGGGCTTTTGTGATTTGCTTTGCCTACAAGTGCCTTAACCACGACTAGCCCATGGCTCCAATTCAACAAAAAATGCTCTCTCGGTGCCTTCCAGATGCGCGAAGGTCACCCTGACTACAACCAGCCTGGGATTTGGAAAGACTTCCCAGGTTATTGGGACAGACTGGCTTGAATACTTGGGGTAACATTTTTCAGGAGGAGGATCCTTATGTCCACCCCGATAGGGCATCTTCCCCTCACAAATCTTCCCTTCCCTTCCCTTCCAAGCAGGAGCCCCGCAGCAAATGACCAGCGTTTGGACAGCATGTGAATGGGCGAGCGTCGCCGTCCCCAGACAACACAATTCCTTGCAGCAATGCGGACAAGAGAGAAAGGAAGCCCAGCGGCCGGACTGCGCTCCCGCCCTGCCTCCCCAAGGGCTCGCGCACGTCCTAATGGCTTGCGCACGGCCTCTCGCGAGGTTGCTGCCCCTCGTGAGCCCGCTGGCTGACGCTGGCTCCGTCTCTCTCTCTTCCTTCCTCCCTCCCTCCCTCGGTCTCCCCCTCCCCCTTTTCCAGCTCAGCCCCACGTCACCAGGAGACCAAAACGGGGACATCATGGCAGAGCGTAGGAAACACAGGAAGCGGATCCAGGTACCGGGCTGGCTTATCTCCTCCCTCTTTTCGCAACCGCTCTGTGGGATGAGTTTCCCTTTTACTTCTGGCTCACCCCCCCTCCCCCGCTTGGTCACCCTTCCCTCCCTCCTCCACCTCCTCCGAGGCCGCCGCCAGTCAGCATCTCTCCTACCGTTTTTGCGGCTTTTCCGTCGCCCCCGCCGCCGCTCCCCCTTCCCCGCGGAGCCGGCCGCATCCAGCGCCTTCTTCCTCTGGAGGGAAGCACCAAAGCCTCGGCCGCGCGCAAGTCCTCGGTAAATTCTTTTTTTTTTTTGTTCACTGGAGTATAAGCCGAAGTGGATTTTTTCAGCCCAAAAAGTGGGCTGAAAAATTCGGCTTATACTCAAGTATATACGGTAGTATTTTTAGAAGTGGTTTTCCTTTGTCTCCTTCCAAAGGCTGAAATTAATGGATCCACATTCACCAAACTGGCTTTCGTGCCATCAAGAAAATTAGTAAATGAAAATTCAGTCTGAGCTTACAGTTCAGAAAACATGTGCATTTAAAACGAAACATAATAGCATTCTAAGACAGACACAACAATTGATGCTCTTTGATTTTTTTCCTTGGCATAAATTAATGTTCTAAATCATTGGCTGACAACAGATAGATAAATCAGGTTTCTCTACAAAAATCTTTGCCTTCTCAGGTACAAAAATTGAAAGCAAACAAAACGTATTGTCAAAAAAACTAACGACTCTTTTGATCCTAAAATTACACTCTTCTTCTAGTCAGTTAATTTCCAAATACCTCCAAGAAGATAACATTAAATTTTTTTATTATTAGATATGGGTTATAGAAGTCATTTTATGCCTTCGTTATACTATTAAGTATTTTGGGCTTGTCTTGTAACATTATTTAAAAATATATTTAATACATTTTTATGATTGGTCTTGGACTGTAAACAAATAAATAAAAATTGAGAACTGCTGTGTCTTCACTAATGTTTGATTCATAGTTATATACCACAGGTACACACCGATCTGAATATTGTTTCATTATGATTCACTCTAAATTTTGTATAAATTTTCTTTTTCATTGCATCAAAAAGTACTTTTGTCATCAGTCATCCGTTTGGAGACATTGTGTTACCACAAGAGATCTAAGTCGAGCCCTGTGAATTCCATTGACCCCTATCTAGCGCCAATTTAGCTTTGATCATTAGTTACCTAGATCGCTGTATATATGTAACAATAATAAACACTTCAGGTGCTTTAACTGAATGAATACTCTTACTTGTGCCAGACATTAGGTTGCCTTTAATTGGAATATTTAGAGTAGTAAATTTCATTTCGGTTCTCATACAATGTTGCCCATATCAATGTTACAAAATGGTGCCCATTTACCAAAAGTAAAGATGGTGAAGTTCCATATTACCCTCTCTAAACTTTTCCAGTGTAACTTCAACATAACTTTCACCTCTATTTATTTTTGTGTTTGGGGGAGAGGGGTTAAGCAAATAGACACATTCTCAAAACAAAAAAAGTAGAAAAGTAGTAGTACATGATTTCTGTTCTAAAATTAAAATTAGAATAAAATTATTCTAAAAGTATTCTTGTAATTAAGAGTATGCAGCGTGGAGGACTTCCGGTGGCTCCGCGGCGCCGGAGACAGCCTTCCCGGGCTGCCCGCGGCTCAGCTGTGTGATTTTTCGCCCGAAACAGCGCCGATCAGCTGTTCGGGCGAATTTGAAGCCCCCTCCTCGGGAGAAGAGGAGGGGGTGAGCCCCCAGGTAGGGGTCGAGTTCTCCGGGGCCGCCTGAGCTTGGAGCTTGGGCGGCTGAAGGATTGAACTCCCCCGTAGCCTGGGCTGCTCCCAGCTGGCTAGCGTCTCTGCTCCGGACTTTATGGAGCAGAGCCAGGCGTCTGCGACCATCCCTGCTTGAAGGAGAGACTATGAAAGGAAAAGAGCAGGCAGAGCAGTACAAGAGGGAAAGATGAAGAGATGAAGAGGATTATTTTATTTTACTCTCAAGCTTGATGGACTTTGCTTAAAACTTAAAGTGAAAGTGCGTCACAATTGTAAGTAAAAGATGGCGGCTAAACCTCCCCCTAGAACTTTTCGGAGTGCTGGAAATTCTCCGGTGCAACAACAATCATTACTGCAGGCGTTGCATTCTCCTGATGTATTGACATCGAAGGATCTTGAAAAACATACCCAGTTAATTTTGGAGTCAATGGGTGTTAAATTTGTACAGATGGAGGAGAAATTGGAGAAATTGGAGCAGAGAATGGAAGAAAGGATGGAGCAGAAACTTAGAGAGATGAAGGTAGACATTTTGTCCTCAGTGCATAAAGTAGCTAAATGTGTGGAGGTGCTGGATGACCAAGTGGAAGACTTGACTCAAAAGAATGCTATATTAGAAGCAAAAGTATTGGAAATTGAAGATTTAAAAGACAAAATGGATAGCGAACAGAGTCTGGCTCAGTTTTACCAGATGCAGTTTGCTGTTAGAATTAGAGGCCTAAAAGAGAATATTAAAGAAGATTTAAAGCAGCTGGTTTCTGAGGCTTTTGAGGGGGTATTGAACCATCCAGCATCTGAAATAAAACAAGGCATGGACAAAGTGTTTCGTGTGAATTCGTGGATTGCTAAGCAGAGAAAGTTGCCTAGAGATGTGGTGGTTTATTTTGTAAAAAGGGAAATTAGAGATGAAGTTATACAAGCTGCCTATGATACTAAAGTTGTGATTGCTGGTCAAGAAGTTTTGGTTCTAAAAGAAATTCCTCCAAAGATTTTAAAGAGAAGGAAGGACTTTATATTTCTTGTGCAAGAGCTCAAGCAAAGAGATATAAGGTTCAGATGGGAGATCCCAGCTGGGTTGAGCTTCATGTATGATGGCAAAAGGTACTGTTTGGGTACTGTGAAGCAAGCGCATGATTTTTACAACAATGTTTTAAAAGCAACCCCATCAACACTTCTGGAAGCTGCAGAGGGATCTGGAGAAGGAGAACATCAAGAGGATGAAGATGGACAGATAGACGAGAAGGGTACAGGAGGAGATCAAGCTGCAACTCTTTTGGATGATCCTAGAGAACAGAGGGTGACGCGTGCTGCCTTAAAACGCTCAAAAAAGATAAAAAAATAAGACCAGTAGAAATCTATGGAACTTCCACAATATACTTATAGTCAAGTGGTAGTTGTGTTTTTAAGAGTTTTGGGATGATATGTATGGTAACAGAATTTTTAATTTGGAAGTAATGGACAATTTACTACAGAGGAAGAGGAAGAAAGTTTTGTGGGTTAATGCGGGTTAATTTGTGTAAGAATTATCTATTATAGCCTATTTTGGCTAGAGAGGTTAATAGGGATAGGTGCTTGTGATGTGTATGTGAGAATATGTTTAGGTAATAGTGAATTGTGGAAGAACATAGATGGGAATGATGCTAGTTTTCTTTTATTTTAGTTCTTTATACATATTTAGTATTGTTAAGGATTGGTTTACTCTATATAAGCTAGAGAGTGATGGATTTTAGAGTTTATAATTGTTAGTATATGATTGTTTATGATTGTTTTTTAGATATATACCTTGTATTTCGCTCTGGGAAGTCGGGGGGGGGAGGGGGGGAGGAGGGGAAGTAGAGGGGGGAGGCAGGGGAGGGAGGAGGGAGAGGGGGAGGGGGGGAGATAGGGGGGAGGTAGGGAGGGGAGGAGGGAGGGGGAAGGGGGGTTTTTCAAAGGAAAATTGTATTTTAAAACTTTTCAATAAAAAAAAAGAGTATGCAGCGTGGATGCTTTACTTTAGAGTTTGCGAGCTTCCACTTTGTTTTTATTTAAAGTAATTTTTTGAAAAATCAAATGGAACAGAGAACATGACAAGTGCAAAAGGAAGTGTTCATGAAAACATTATTACTAGAGGCATACTAATGCAAGAACAGGTAATCCTTGATTTACAGAAGTTCTTTTACTGACCCTTCATATTTACAAAAGCACCTTAAAAAGTAACTTATGACTATTTTGCATACTTACAATCATTGCAGCATCTTCATAGTCAGGTGATCAAAGTTTAAACACCTGGCAACTATTTTATTTGGAAAATGTGTATTGCTGCCTACTTGATCATGGTGACTCAAGGTGACTTACAGGAAATTTATGGTGGTTGCAGTGTCCTGGAATAATATGATCATCTTTTGCTACTAAATTAAAAACTGCAGTGATTCACTTAACAACTGTGGCAAGAAAGGTCGTAAAATGGGGCAAAATTCTAACAAATGTCTTGCTTAGCAACAGAAAATTTAATCATATTAAACTGCCTTGTGACAGATCTGAGAAAAATAAGAGAAATGATGCTGAAAAATAAAACCTGGTATTATAAAACACCCTTGAACTTAATGGAGAAGTTTGAACATTTTTCTAAAGGTTAGTATGAATCACATGTGCCTTTTTCAAAGGCAACCATAATAAATATGAGTAAGTTGCCATATGTCTGAACTTTGATTACATGAGTATGGTTTAGTTTAGTTTAGTTTAGTTTTATTTTATTTCTATACCGCCCTTCTCCCTAGGGACTCAGGGCGGTTCACAGGGCATATATAAATAACAATACAAAAGTTAAAAGGAAATTAAACCAGTGCCCAGTTAAAACAACAATAATAAATACTAAAAATCAATTTAAAAACCCATATTCCCCCATCAGGCCAGACCAGCTAATTCAAATAAGTGGGTCTTCAACCCGCGACGGAAGGATCGGAGGTCAGATGCCATCCGGAGCTCAACCGGCAGTTGGTTCCACAATGCCGGAGCGCCCACAGAGAAGGCCCTCCCCCTGGGGGCCACCAGTCGACATTCCCTGACCGGAGGCACCCTGAGGAGGCCCTCTCTGTGGGCACGTACTGGGCGGAGGAAAGTTGACGCCGGCAGCAGGTGGTCCCCGAGGTAACCCGGACCCATGCCATGTAAGGACTTAAAGATCATAACTAGGACCTTGAACCTCACCCGGAAGACAACTGGTAGCCAATGCAGCTCGCGGAGCAAAGGTGTAACATGGGAGTACCGGGATACTCCCAGGACAACTCTCGCGGCCGCATTCTGTACCAGTTGGAGCCTCCGAGTGGTCTTCAAGGGAAGCCCCATGTAGAGAGCATTACAGTAGTCAAGGCGAGAGGTCACGAGCGCATGAGTGACCGTACACAGAGCATCCCAGTCCAGATAGGGCCGCAACTGGCGCACCAGGCGAACCTGGGCGAAAGCCCCCCTAGTCACGGCCACTATATGATCTTCCAGAGTAAGCTGTGAATCTAGGAGGACTCCCAAGTTGCGAGCCCTATCCACGGGGGGTAAAAGCTCACCCCCCATAGAAAGAGATGGAACATTTTGAATGTCCCGGGATGCCGGAATGTACAGCCACTCAGTCTTGTCAGGGTTGAGTTGAAGTCTGTTCCTCCCCATCCAGAGTCGAACCGCCTCCAGGCAACGGGACATCACAGCGAGGGCATCACTGGGGTGGTTTGGGGTCGAAAAGAAAAGTTGGGTATCATCGGCGTATTGATGATACCCAACTCCAAAACCATGAATGATCTCACCCAGCGGTTTCATGTAGATGTTGAACAGGAGAGGCGAGAGAACCGACCCCTGAGGAACTCCACAAACGAGAGACCTAGGGGCCGATCTCTGCCCCCCTGCCAACACCGACTGCGAGCGTCCCAGGAGATAGGAGGAGAACCACTGAAGGACTGTGCCTCCCACTCCCAATCCCCTGAGACGCCGCAGCAAGATACCATGGTCGATGGTATCGAAAGCCGCCGAGAGGTCTAATAGGACTAGGACAGAGGAATATCCCCTATCCCGAGCCCTCCAGAGATCATTCACCAGAGCGACCAATGCCGTCTCCGTGCTGTACCCGGGCCTGAAACCCGATTGGTAGGGGTCCAAATAATCCGCTTCATCCAGGACCAGAGGGAGCTGATGCGCCACCACACTCTCAACAACCTTCGCAAGAAAGCGAAGGTTGGAGACTGGACGAAAGTTGTTCAATACAGCTGGGCCCAAGGCAGGCTTCTTGAGGAGAGGTCTCACCACCGCCTCCTTCAAGACGGTGGGGAAATAACCCTCACTCAGAGAAGCAGATATAACCGCCTGGAGCCAGCCTCGTGTCCTCTCCCTAGCTGCATAAACCAGCCAGGAAGGGCACGGGTCCAATAAACATGTGGAGCTCAGCCTCCCCATAATCCTGTCCACTTCATCAGGGGTCACAGCATCAAACTCTTCCCAGATAACATTGACAAGACCGTCTGTGTCCTGATCGCCAGACTCTGCCCAGCTGGAGTCCAAACCGGTCCGAATCCGAGCGATTTTATCTGACAGATGTTGACTAAATTCCTCGGCACGACCCTGCAAGGGATCCTCCCTCACCTCCTGATTAAGAAGTGAGCGAGTCACCCTAAACAGGGCGGCCGGGCGATTATCTGCGGACGCGATGAGGGTGGAGAAGTAATTACACCTTGCCACCCTCATCGCTGCGAGATAAGACCTAATATAGGTTCTTAACCGCAACCGGTCGGGTTCGGATCGGCTAGACCTCCAACAGCTCTCTAGGTGGTGATGCTACAACGATCATAAATACCAAAATTATACAATGGTCAGCAGAACTTTATATTGTGCTGAACAAAAGTAAGAAATATGGAGTCAGATCCATTTTTTCAGAAATAGTTTCCTAACTTTGAAGACTTATTATATTTTTATCTAGTTATCTCCCTGATCCCTATTTATATGCCTTGTCAAATTAGCTTGAGTACAAAAGACACAATACAGGTAGTCCTTGACTTACAAGAGTTTATTTAGTGACTGTTCAAAGTTGCAACAGCACTGAAAAAGTGACTTATGACCATTTTTCACACTTACAACCATTGCAGCATCCCTGTGGTCACATGATCAAAATTTGGATGCAGGGAAACTGGTTCACATTTTTCAAGATTGCAGTGTTCCAGGGTCATGTGATCATCTTTTGTGAACTTCTGGCAAGCAAATCAATAGTAAATCCAGATTCACTTAACAACCCTGTTACTAACTTAACAACTGCAGTGATTCTCTTAATAACTGTGGCAAGAAATGTCATAAAATGGGGCAAAATTCACTTAACAACTGACTCACTTAGCAACAGAAATTTTGGGCTCAATTGTGGTTATAAGTGAAGGACTATGTCTAATTGAATTGTTTTTTAAAAAAGTTTTTAATTTGATTCATTAAATTTTATTTAATTTGAAGAATTTAAATGCATGAATTTTGTTCCCAAAATGAATTTTCTTGTATTAAGATGGAGTCTACTCAACAGATATAATTAAAAGTTATTAACCCAAGATTACTTTTTGTTTTAGCTGAAACAAAGATCTGCTTCAAATATTATCATGGAGTGAGTGGGGCACTGCGGGCAACAACTCCCAGTGTGACAGTGAAGAATAATGCGGTTCCTGTAAGTTTTATGCTGGCTTCTTTATTATGATCATTAACTTATGCTGTCTTTTGCTTGTGACTATAATTCAATTGTATCAGTAGTTTTCATCTTTAAATCTGGGCTTGCTGAATTGTTGTGTTCTATGATTCATTACCAGTTTTTCTTCTCTCTATATTCTTATAATTTAATACAAGTGTGAAAAAAATTCCAAGAGGTTTTTTGAAGGTTGTGGAATCTGATTGGTAACTAAAAAAAGAAGCAGTAAGGCTTGAAAATGTATAACAAATACTAATAAAATTGAAAGTCAAAGTAATTACATATTTTTTAACAGAATAACAAAGTTGGAGGGTGTTATGTATTGTTGTAAATTACTTGGAGACAGTTGTAAATGGGTAACTGCTGTGTCCATTTAAACTCCAGACTGCCTGTCTGTAGAATTGTTAGTGTTATGGGCGGGAATAACTGCTTGAATTCCATTGGCCACCACCTATCGGTGGTCCATATAAATAGAAGCTAAGTGGCAATTAGTGCTGCTTCTGTGTTAATCAATAAATGACCTAGACGTGGACAATGAGATCAACCGGCTACAGAAGCTACCAGAAAGAGGGTGGTGGTCACTTGACAAGGCAGTGCCCCTTCCTAGCTGCGCAGGCTGTGGGGGCAGACATCGGCACTTGGAGTGTAGATTCTATGGTTTGTTTTTTATCTAAACATTTTAAAAGGTTAGGGAGGGAGGAGGGATTGCGGTTTTGGTCAGATTTTGGGGGGTGTCCACCAACCGCTGTTTAGTCCAGGCTCGGGTCAGACCGCGGTGGGATGGGGCCTGGGTTGGGCACCTCCGGAGTCCCGGAGTGGGGTGTGGGATTTTCTATCCCCACGACATTTGGAAATGGCAGCAGGCGATTGTACAGAGGGCCGTATCGACATCCAAGAGCGCGTCCCCGCTGTCTCCAAGCGGTGATGTGCTCCGACTCTCTGGTTTCAACCCGTGGTTCCGGGAACAAGGGTGAGCAGCCACCTGAGCTTAGGCTTGTGTATTTCAACGCCAGGTCTGTAGTTAATAAGGCTCCTCTCATCCGAGATTTGGTTGAGGAGGAGCATGCGGACCTGGCTT
Source organism: Vipera ursinii (assembly GCF_947247035.1). Lineage (NCBI taxonomy): Eukaryota > Metazoa > Chordata > Lepidosauria > Squamata > Viperidae > Vipera > Vipera ursinii. Next base: position 65,746,141 of record NC_139517.1, on the reverse strand, counting down.
GCATTACGGAGACCTGGTTGGGCCCAGAAGGTGGTGTCCCTCTGACTGAACTTTGCTCTCCAGGTTTCCGGGTGCTCCACCGGCCTCGGGCTCAGGGTAGGGGCGGGGGTGTGGCGATGGTGGTGAGGGAGACCTTATGTCCGCGGGAGGCCACCGTTGTCCAGATATCCGGGTGTGAGTCACTCCTCCTGAGATGTGGCCCTAGGGCTCAGTTGGGCTTGCTGCTGGTGTACCTTTCGCCTAGTCACATAGCAGCAGCCCTGCCTGAACTTCTTGATATCCTCTCGGGTTTGGTGATTGACTTCCCCAAACTTATGATTTTGGGGGACTTTAATCTACCATCCCTGGGGGATCATCAGAGTTGGCTCGGGAGTTCATGGCTTCCCTGATGGCCATGGACCTGATGCAAATAATTCAGGGCCCGACTCATGGGGGGGTCAGACGCTGAATTTTGTTTTTATATCTGGATGGTGGTTAGATGATCTGGGTGGGGGTTCTCCAATTATTATGCCCCTGTCATGGACCAATTATCATCTCCTGCAGCTGGCCTTTCATTTCGCCACCCCCCATCACTGGGCCATGGAACCGACAAGATGGTTCCGCCCCAGGTGCCTAATGGACCCTGAGCGGTTTCAGGTGGCGCTTGGGTCCCCGCCTGCCGCCTTCGCTCACAGCCTGGGCAATGCCTTGGTGGAAGCCTCGGAAAGGGCAGCCATGGAGGCACTCGACCACGTTGTACCCATGCGGCCCCTGACCCAGCGCAGATCCCAGTGGGCTCCATGGTTTGCTGTTGAGCTCCAGAAGATGAAGCGTCGGAGACAGGGCTTAGAGAGCTGTTGGCGATCCAGCCGGTTTGAATCCGATCGATTGCGACTAAGGTCCTCTATGAGATCTTATCTCGCTGCGATGAGGGCGGCAAAGTCTAATTACTTTGCTGCCCTCATCGCGTCCGCAGAAAATCACCCACCCACCCTGTTCAGGGTGACCCACTCCCTCCTTAATCAGGAGGTGAGGGAGGAGCCCTTGCAGGGTCGTGCCAAGGAGTTTAGCCAACATCTGTCGGACAAAATCGCTCGGATTCGGGCCGGTCTGGATTCTGACTGGGCAGAGTCTGACGGAGATGACATGAGTGGTCTTGGTGATGTTATCTAGGAAGAGTTCGACCCTGTGACTCCGGAAGATGTGGACAGGATCATGGGGAAGCTGAGCTCCACCACGTGTTTATTGGACCGGTGCCCCTCCTGGCTGGTCTATCTGGCTCGGGAGGGGACACGAGGCTGGCTCCAGGCAGTGATAACTGCTTCTTTGAGTGAGGGTAGCTTTCCTGCTGCCTTGAAGGAGGCGGTGGTGAGGCCCCTCCTCAAGAAGCCTGCCCTGGATCTGGATATTTTGAATAACTATCGTCCGGTCTCCACCCTTGGCTTTCTTGCGAAGGTTGTTGAGAGCGTGGTGGCGTATCAGCTCCCTCTGTTCCTGGAGGAAGCGGATTATCTGGACCCGTACCAATTGTGCTTTAGGCCCGGGTACAGCACGGAGACGGCATTGGTCGCTCTGGTGAATGATCTCTGGTGGGCTCGGGACAGGGGTTGCTCCTCTGTCCTAGTCTTATTAGATCTCTCAGCGGCTTTCAATACCATCAACCATGGTATCTTACTGCGGCGCCTCAGGGGTTTGGGAGTGGGGGGCACTGTTCTCCAGTGATTCTCCTCCTACCTCCTGGGACGTTCGCAGTTGGTGTTGACAGGAGGGCAGAGGTCGGCCTCGAGGCTTCTCGTTTGTGGAGTTCCTCAGGGGTCGGTCCTCTCGCCTCTCCTGTTCAACATATATATGAAGCCGCTGGGTGAGATCATTCATGGTTTTTGAGTGGGGTATCATCAGTACGCCGATGATACCCAGCTTTTCATCTCCACCCCAAACCACCCCAGTGATGCCCTCGATGTGATGTCCCATTGCCTAGAGGCGGTTCAGGTCTGGATGGGGAGGAACAGGTCCACTAATTTTGTCACTTGGTCAAAGAATGCAATAAGATTTGTCTGACATGATCTATAGTAACCCACAGGCGAACATTCAGAGTTCGTCGTCTGCAGTTTGGGGTCAGTGTGGCCCCGGGTCTTTTCCAAAGCGTGATGGAGTGCACACATAAAAATATCCCAGGTGTGTGCCCTTATTTCAATGATGTTCTCATAACTGGGGAATCATTAGAAATATTTGCAGAATAGCTCAAAGCCGTCCTTCAGGGTTTCCACGAAGCAAGGCTGAAGCTTAAGAGGGACAAATGCCAGATAGGAGTGAACTCCACTGAGTTCCTTAGTTTTCACATAGATGCCGCGGGCATACACCCCACTGAATCCAAGCTTATTTCTGAGGTTCCATGGATAAATCTCACAGTCTCTCTTTACCCTACCTGCCTTATGTGGTTAGATTGTGGAAATAAAATAGGTGTGTACTGCATGTAAATTTAAATGCAAATGAAATAAAAATACACAAATTTTGGTTATTTCTTTATCAAAAATCCATTATAATTCTTATACATATTATTGAATAAAGCAAATCTCTCTATCCACATAAGTGTTTTTTATTGTGTGTATCAGCTTCAGTACAAATCAATTTAAGGGCAGGATTGAAATTTTCCTCTGGCAATTAATTGCACAGAACTGTCAGCCCTTACTCTCTACAAGAACAGTACAAAGTGCCTTGGAGAATCACTGAAGAGTTTTTAAAAAATCATTATAATATGGTTGCTGATTTTTAAGTTAAAAAATACCAAAAATACCATGTGATGTCCCTGTCAACTCTACAATGAACCTGGCTGCAGACATCTTGTTCATTCTCGGTTGCCACCTGAATGAGAGGGGGTGCAGAGTATCTTTGCTAGTCTAAACAATTCTGTGTCCCATGGGAACCAAGGTGATTCTATCAGTTATGTTAGACGGTTGGACCAATTGTTAGAAAGTCTGCCAAACTATTCTTAGTTTGGAGGGAATTTCAGACTTGGTTTCACTTTTGACTTTGCCAATATTTTGTATCCAATAAACATGTTCTTTGAGGAAACTTCTAGCCTTGGAGTTCTGATTTATTTGGTTCTATCTATCGGAACCATGACAGTCCCATTTAATTATATACCAATCTACTTTAGAAATCTTACAGCATGAGCATAATTTGACATATTTTCCTAAAGGGATAAAATTCTTATACTGTACTCCTTTATTTATTTCTTGTGCCTTAGTAAAATTGTATGTGTCTACATAACACTACAATTCTTTTATCTGTTTGTTTATAAACTTTAATTGGGCAAAATGATGCATCATAGAGCAACTTCTGAACAAGATACCTCAAATGGGTTAACTTACAGAATGCATCCAAAAATCTATTCAGATCCTTAATGCAATGGGACTGAAATTTGGAAAAGTTGTGGCTGCTTCAGCACTGTTCTGCTACCATGCCACACCACTGCTATGATTGTCATTGGCAGTGCTCCCTGGTGGCTTCTTATTTTTTGAAGAGCGCAAGAGGGTGTGTGGGGTGTGGCACAGGTTGGGGAGGATGTGATCATGTGCGGCATGAGTTGGAGAAGTATAAGGGGGAGCAAATGGCCAGTGTGGCAACTGAGGGAAGGGCATTAGAGGGAGAGCATTTTGCAACCTTTCCTACTGTCTTCCCCATTGACTTTATCCCTGCAAATCTCCTATAAACAGAATCAGTGGAGAAGTTGGCAGGAAGTTGTAAGTTCAAGGCCAACAGGATGATAACTGACTGCTGCTTGATATGGAAGGGAGCAACAGACTATGCAAGAAGTACAGCAAGGATTGGGGAGTGTGCATGGGAAGCATGAGAGGTTTGCCAAGTATTGGGGAGGTTGCATGAAGGTGCCTCATAGTATAGGTCATGAAGGCTGTTTTGACAACGTGCTTATTGCCGGAGAATCCACAGAGGTGCTAGCAAGGAGGCTCAGAGCCATCCTGCAGAGGCTGCATGAAGCAGGCCTCAAACTAAAAAAGAGCAAATGCAGTATCGGGGTTCCCTCAACTGAATTTTTGGGGTTTCGCATTGATGCTAATGGCATCCACCCAGCTGAGTCCAAAGTGAAGGCCATTCAGATGGCACCTAGCCCTAAAACACAAGGAGAGCTGCAAGCATTCTTGGGCCTCCTCAACTTCTACCACGCGTTCCTTCCTAACAAGGCCGCAGTGGCAGAGCCGCTTCACAGGCTCTTAGATAAAAGAGCTTCTTGGAAGTAGACCAGCATTCACGAAAAACGTTTTCAGGACCTGAAGGCACTTCTGTTGGTCAGTTCCACTATCACTCATTTCAGGGAGTCTAAACCAGTCTGCTTAGCATGTGATGCATCCCCATACAGGGTGGGTGCATTCTTGAGTCACTTAGAGAAAGATGGAACCCAAGTTCCCATTGCATTTTATTCAAGGACACTGTCCTCTTCTGAGCGTAACTACGCTCAAATTGACAAAGAGGCATTGGCCATGGTAGCTGGAGTTAAAAAATTCCATGACTACTTATATGGCAGGGACTTCACAGTCTTCACAGACCACAAACCGCTACTGGGGTTATTTACCACAGACAAACAGACACCCCATATATTATCCCCTAGAATGCTGAGATGGTCTAATTTTTTTATCAGCATACATGTTTAAGCTGATTCACAAACCCGGCAAAGAAATGGGCCATGCAGATGGCCTGAGTAGGCTTCCACTGCCACAAATCGAACCAGATCCGGCCCCAGCGGCCCGCATATTGTCCATTCAGGACTTGCCCCTCCACGCTGGGGACATAGCTGCAGAAACAGCAGCTGATTAGACACTAAGTAGAGTGCTTTCTTGGGTGCACACAGGGTGGCTGGATAAAAGCCCAGGCCCTGAATTTCAGAGTTATTTTACTAGAAGACACAAGCTATCCACTCGCAAGGGTTGCATCCTATGGGGGAACAGGATCATAGTCCCCACCTCACTAAGAGACAGGGTCTTACAATCACTGCATGAAGGTCATCTGGGTATTGTCCGTATGAAAGCTTTAGCTAGAAGCTACTTATGGTGGCCAGGATTAGACAAGGCCATTGAAGCTCAGGTGCATGGATGTTACACATGCCAACAATCAAGGCCTGAAATGCTGCACGCTCCAGTTCACAGGTGGGAGGAGACTCACACTCACTGATGTAGAATTCACATAGACTTTGCTGGGCCCTTTCAGGGACAGTTCTTCCTTATAGTAGTCGACAGCCACTCTAAATGGCTTGAAGTAATTCCAGTTGCTAACATGACTACTGCTAGGACCATCCAGGTGCTTAGGAAACTCTTTGCCACACATGGGCTGCCAGATGTCATAGTATCCAACAATGGTGCCCAATTTACAGCGGCAGAATTTCAGGCATTCCTGAGAGCAAACAATGTCAGCCCTGTTTCACCCTTCTTCTAATGGTCAAGCTGAACACATGGTCCGGACCACAAAAGACTCACTAAAGCATATAGTGACTGGGGACTGGCATCACAGATTGGCAGATTTTTTACTTTTTCAGCATTCCACGCCCTGCACAGCTACAGGGAAAAGCCCAGTAGAGCTGCGCTGGGGGAGGCGATTGATCACGAAACTGGACAGGTTGCATCCAGATAGGGTGGCAGCAGAAGCTTTGCACCCCAAACCCCCAAGGGGGCTGCAAGTGGGCGATGGAACTATGGCCATGGGAAATTGTGGGTGCCTGGAAAAATTAATAAAACATCAGGCCCCCTCTCTTATGAAGTGGGGCTGGAGGGCGGGCGAGTTGTCTGGTGCCACATCGATCAACTTAGGAAGCATTTCCCAAAACAGCCACAAAGTGAGGACTTCATCATAAGTCCTTACCAAGGTCCAAAAACCAGCAGCCAAGCTGGCCCATGCATAGACTCTGAAGGCTCACACAGCCCAAGCAACAAGGAGTTGGCTGTAGAGGAAGGGAACCCGGATGGAGAAAGGCAACCTGATGGCTACAGCCACTGTGCTACCTCTGCTGAACAAACTGACTCTGGGGTGGGCCAACCTGGAAAGGCCAGCCAGAGAGCACCGAGCCACTCTGAATCACTTGAACTAAGAGACACTGCTGGAGTCTAGCTTGTAGGATTTGAAGCATAACTTTACTAGCATGTGAAATGAGGGCAATGGTGCGATAGTTTGAACATTCCTTGGCACTGCCTTTCTTTGGAATTCAAATGTAAATTGATCTTTTTCAATCCTGTGGCCACTGTTGAGTTTTTCAAATTTGCTGGCAAATTGAATGTAGCACTTTTACTGCATCATCTTTTCAGATTTTGAATAGCTCAGCTGGAATACTGTCACCTCCACTAGCTTTGTTGTTGCTCAGTTTTTCTAAGGCCCACTTCACTTCACTTTCTAGGATGTCTAGCTCAAGGTCAGTGACCACCTCATCGTGGTTATCAGGGACGTTAAGCTCATTCTTGTATAGTTCTTTTGTGTATTTTTGCCACCTCTTCTTAATCTGTTCTGCCTCTGTTAGATCCCTGCCATTTTGGTCCTTTATCATGCCCATTTTTGCATGAAACGTTCCCTTCATCTCTCCAATTTTCTTGAAAAGATCTCTGGTCCTCCCTATTCTATTGTGTTAGGCATATGGTGCTAGCCTACAGTGTTGGGTTGAAAATATATTAACCATAATGCTATGTCTTTAAGAAGTTAATTGGCCAATGGGTGTGTAAGTGTTCTCATGGCCATAAGAGGAAGCTAGGAACGTAGCTTCTCTCTCTCTGAATTCACTGATCTCTACTATTACTGTTTTTGCTCTGCTGTTGGTTTACTACTGTTGTAACCTGAACTGTGTATTGACCTCTGGACCGGTAAGAAGACTTTGTAGCTTGGACTGTTGCTATTGTTTATGACCTGGACTGTTTATTTTTTGACTGTGCATTTTTGTTCTTACACCACCTCAAAAGTAAACTACTTTTTACTTTTATAACTCAGTGTATTCTTGTGTGACTTTTACTGCTCTCAGTACCCTTCCTTGTCTGTGCAACTCTTTGGTAGCACAAGGAGACCCTGCACACAAATTCCTTAACACTGGTTATGGGCCCAGGCCTGTACTGAGAGTTAGTACACACAGTATTCCTAGCTGAGTTTGTGTTAGTATTTTGGTGTAAAATGGCACAAGAACTGTTGTCAGGCATCTCCTGGATAACCCGGTTGGATGGGACAAACTATGTTTCCTGGTCCACAAAATGCTGCTTGCTTTTGCGCAAGGAAGGACTATGGACTGTTGTAAATAACCCACCAGATTCTACTGCTTGGGATCCAGATGACGAAGAGGATGCAAAGAAGTTAGACGACTTTAAAAGAAGCAATGAGAAAGCTCTTTGCATTATTGGACTAACACTGAATGACCAGCAACTTGTCCATATTCGTGGTGAGGAGTCTGCTGCTAGGTGTTGGGATGTTTTGCGAAGGCTTTATGTTCGAGACAGTGTGGGTGCACATATACACCTTACACGTAAGCTGTTTAGGGCTCGTCTGCAGAAGAATGGAGATATGCTGACCCATTTAAATTACATGAAGGCAACTTTTCAAGAGCTTCATGAAAAGGAGCTGATTTTTTCAGAGTTGCATCAGGTCTACATTATTCTGTCATCTTTGGATGAGAGTTATGATGGGTATGTTTCTTCTTTGGAAGTCCTGACCAGAGAGGAACTGACATTGACTAACATTACTGGGAGACTGCTGGAAGAGTCCAGGAGGAGGCGTGACAGAGACCAGCTGAGAGAGACACAGCCACAAGAGGAGCAGCAATTTACCACTGCTTACAATGTCAAGAAATGTTATTCTTGTGGGGCTAGAGGGCATATAGCCAAATTCTGTAGAAAGGAAAGAAAGCAGAATGTAAATAGCAGTGGAAAGGCTAAAAAGGGCATTGGTTTGGCTATTTCTGGTGAATCAACATCCAAAAATAATGAATTGTGGGTTGTTGATAGTGGGGATTCACAATGCATTACTAAAGTGAAAAAGAGGTTTATTAATATGAAAAACAGCAACCAATATGTTTCACTGGCAAACGGTTGGAGGATGAAGGCCTCTGGTGAAGGTAATTCCTATTGTCCATGCATTGATGAACAGTTACCTATGTTATATATACCTAAGCTAAGATTCAACCTATTATCTGTAAGGGAATTGGTTAAAGTTGGGTTTGTGGTAACATTCAGAGGGGAGCAATGCACTATTGAGAGGAATGGAACCTGTGTAACTGCTAATTTGAAAAATGGTTTATTCGTTCTCACAAGGAACCAGGTTAGTACAGTTAAAGCTAACTCGATATGTGAGAACAAGAAGCCACATGATGAATGTATACATTTATTGCATAGGCGGTTAGGGCATGTAAACTTTAACTCACTACATAAAACAGTTGAGTTAGTAGAAGGAATTAAACTGAAGCCATGTAGTAAGTATTTGAATTGCAATGCCTGTAATCAGGAAAAAAGTAAGGCAACTCCTGCAAACAGGTTAAACGGTTTCAAAACAACTGTACCTTTGGAAGTTGTGTTTGCTGATTTAATTGGACCCATGAAACCAAGTTTAGGAGGGTCATGTTATATTTTAAGTATATTGGACCACTACTCTCGTTATGGTTTTTGTTATCTGCTTAAGTCAAAGGCAGACACTTTCCAACAATTTGCAAACTGGCTGAAGTTCGTGGAGAGAAAAACAAAGAGAAAAGTTCAGTGCATAGTTACTGATAATGGTACTGAATTTACAAATAAGCGCTTTGTTGATATGCTAGAATCAGCTGGCATTGAGCATAAACATTCAGCCCCTTATAGGCCTCAACATATTGCATTTGTTGAGAGACATGGGCAAACATTACAAGCCATGATGAGAACCATGATAAAAGATTCTGGCTTAACAGATAGACTGTGGGGGGAGGCAGCAAAATGTGCAAACCATGTTCTGAATATAGTTGTTAATACTTCTACTGGTAAAATACCATATACAATATGGCATGGTAGAAGACCAAACCTTGATTACCTGCACACATTTGGCACCCCAGCTTGGGTCCACATTCCTGCACAACTCAGGAGTAAAGGCCAACATAGGGCTAGGCAATTATACTTTGTAGGTTATGAAGCTAACCATAGATCCTATCGTTTCTGGGAACGAGGCACAACTAATATATATAACAGTTCTAGTGCAAAATTCCTTGAGCACGTTGGTTGGGATAGGTTAGAGCAAGAAACTGTTAATACTGATCCTCTAGTGTTTGAGGACTCCTCTGATAACGTAACTAGTAATGATAATACTTCTCCTGTAAATATAAAAGATGAAGAGGAGATAGGGGAGATAAAAGATGAATCAGAGGAAGGAGAGGAGTCAGAAATTCAAAGCCCTGTAATTCCTTGGCGTTCAACGCGCATCAGACGTCCACCTGATCGCTATGAAGCTAGTATAGTATGTCAAGTTATTGTAGAACCATCTAACTATGATGAGATCAGGATGTATCCTGAAAAGGAACAGGCATCATGGAAAGCTGCAATGAACAGGGAGTTGAAGTCGTTGCAGGATCTTAAGGTTTATGAGGAAGCAAAACTGCCACCTGGTGAGCAAGCTATAGGTTGTAAATGGATATATAAAATAAAGAAAGGTGTAGATAGAACTGTAACCCATAAGCCACTATTTGGGGTTAGATATTGTGAAAACAAATAGGGGTTTTAAGGTTTCGCAAGCCAGTAAAATATCTCAGTTATTAAAGAGATACAATATGGAAATGTGTAAACCAGCAAAAAACTCCGATGGCTATGGATTTTAAGGACACTAATGTTGAGAGTCCTGTATTTGATAAGACTATGTACCAATCTTTGATTAGATGGAAGTCCATTAGACAAAAACACATAAGCTTGTCTACAATGGAGGCTGAATTTTCATGTTTATCAGTGTTATGTACAGAACTGCTAGTGTACAAACAATTATTGTTAGATATGGGTTTAAATGTAAATGATCCATTCATTGTATATGAGGACAATCAAGCTGAGATAAAGATGGCTAACAATGCTGCAGTAAGAACAAGATCTAAACATACTGATCTTCGTTATTTGAATGTCAGACAATGTGTCAAAGATAAATTAATACAGCTAGAGTATTGTTCATCTGATGTAAATATTGCAGACCATTTTACGAAGGTACAAAGTGCTGTGAAACACAATACTAATTGTGAAAGAATGTGCATAAGATTGTAAGAGTTATATATTATTCTACCCAAAGGGGAGAGTGTTAGGCATATGGTGCTAGCCTACAATGTTGGGTTGAAAATATATTAACCATAATGCTATGTCTTTAAGATGTTAATTGGCCAATGGGTGTGTAAGTGTTCTCATGGCCATAAGAGGAAGCTAGGAACGTAGCTTCTCTCTCTCTGAATTCACTGATCTCTACTATTACTGTTTTTGCTCTGCTGTTGGTTTACTACTGTTGTAACCTGAACTGTGTATTGACCTCTGGACCGGTAAGAAGACTTTGTAGCTTGGACTGTTGCTATTGTTTATGACCTGGACTGTTTATTTTTTGACTGTGCATTTTTGTTCTTACACCACCTCAAAAGTAAACTACTTTTTACTTTTATAACTCAGTGTATTCTTGTGTGACTTTTACTGCTCTCAGTACCCTGAGAAATTTACCATGTTAGTATTTAGTGCTGTAATTATTTTCTCTTGGAGTTATGCCCTCCCTTGTACTTAGTCTGAATGGTGCTAAATAAGGGAACAATCATGTTCCTAAGATTTATCTGCTATAAATGTCAGCTATAACACAGATTGCATTTAGAAGTACAAAATAGATTTATAACTGATGGTAAGATTGCTACAGAATGGATCTATGCCTTAATCTCATAAATAATGCATCAATCTTTCTAACAGCCTGCTGGGAAATTCCTACAGATAGTTAGAAGAATGAAAGTTTACGTTATTTTCAGAATTGCAAATTTCACAGTCTCGGATTGTACATCAGTCAGATGTCCTAGCACTTTGGTGGCAAACCTATGACATGCATGTCACAGGCGGCACATGGAGCCATCCCTGTGGGCACGCATGCCATCGCCCTGGAGGGAGGTGGGGCCAGGCTGCTCCCCTTTGCCTTTCCATGTGTGCCTGCACTCTCACTCTCCTTCTCTCTGCACTGAGAGTCAGGGAGCAGCTGCAAGAGCTGCTAGGCAGATCCGAGGTGGATGGTGGAGGCAGCTACCAGCACGAGTCCAGGTAAGCCTCCAGAGCGATTTTTGCAGCACCCCAGCAGCCGGATCTGGGTTCCAGAGGCCTGGAAAATGCTTCTGCCCCCAGATCAGCTGTGGGGGATGCGCAAAATTGCTCTGCAGCCCTGGATCCAGGCAGCAGAAGCATTTTCCAGGCCTCCAGAGCGTGGATCAGGCCACTTGCATGCCCCCAAATCACCGCGAGGCCATGGATGCGAGCTCCAGAGACCTGGAGCTGGCCACGCCTACCCATTAGGCCATGCCCATGCTGGGCACACCCACCCAGTGGGCCATGGCCATCTGGCACCCAAGGATAAATAAGTGGGGTTTCGGTTGCAGTTTGGACACTCGGTCTCTAAAAAGTTCAACCTCTTTACAAATGAAATAACTGCCCTAGCAAAACAAAATTTCATTTGTAAATAGGTTGAAATAATAAAAGCAGAAACAATGTAACTATAAAGAATAAATGTAAACAAATCCTCACATGTAATATAGATATTAATAAACATACAACATAATATATGTATTAATAAAGACATAGGATTAATGAAAGAGAATTCTGGATATTACTAGTTTGAAAATCTTACTTTGACTTCAAACCAAGTAAAACAAAGTGTGTTGTCTTCCTTTCCCAACATGGAACAATATTTCTGTCAGGTTATTAATGCAGAACTACTCTACAAAAAATATCTCTTTGTTTGTTATATTTTAAAATACCATCCAAAGCTGTTTTTCTTTTACTTAAAATCTAGATAAATCACTTGCACTTTGATTACCAACTTGAGTTGAGGCTAGTTCCTTGTATTCATGTTCATAGAGTTTTTTTTACCAGCATAAAGAAAGTGTTACCACCAGTGCTTTTTTTGTAAAAGAAAAAGGTGCCGGAACTCACACGTCATACAACCTGCCTTGCCTACCCTACAAGGTTCCATCCAAAAAAGGTGCCGGAACTCCGTTCTGAGTGTTCTATGAGAAAAAAAGCCCTGGTTACCACTGTCCTTTTCCATGATTCCTCCCTCCCACCTCCAATTTCTCAGGACAAGCTGATAGTCCTAGAAGCCCTGACCCGGCTTAATGTCAGAGAAATGCTGCCGCCTGCTGAAATTCTTTGGTCACAAAACCTATACTAGTAATAATTGTCATTGGCCTTGCAAAGAATATGAGGAAATACTTGGTTACTATAGAACACGGTCCAACTTGGTACCTACTTTGAGTGGATATCATTGTAAATGATGGCTTGGAGTAAAAATTTGGCCAAAATAGGTAATGAGATTTTATAAACATTATAAGAGCATAACATTCTTAGACTGTGGTGGCAAAAAAAAATCAGAACGAATCTGGTAGCATTTTTTCTGAGTGTTATTAAAAGGCAGAAGCTTTTGTGAGCTGCAGCTTATTCCTTTATTCCTTTAAGTAAAATGTGTTAGTTGGAAAAGGTACTGCTGGGGCCTCATTATTTTATAAATTTTTTAGCATTGAAGAAATCCCATATGGAAACTTTTTTTTTCAGTATTGATTTTGATGGCCTTCATTTGCACTTTATTGGATGGTTGGGAAAAAAAACCCACACAAAAATGCCTATACAAGCAGGTCTGTTGAGAACAAATAATAGCAACATGTGATATAAATTGAGTCAAGCAAAGCAAATCCAGTGAAATCTGGCACACTATCTTAATAGCTAATGTGCCATTAGATTGCTAATTTGACAACTGGATGGCTTTCTTTTTTTCCCCTTAAAGTTACCTTTCAATTGATGACATCTTGGGCTGGTGATATGCTTTCATTGCAATTACCACAGCTTTCCTGTTCAGATCATCAGAAGCTGGACAGCTAGAATTGTGTACATCTAGTGCTTTATGCACAAAAAAATAAGAAAAAATAGGATGTGCAACTGGGTGCAGTAACCCTCATTTTAGTCTTTATGGAGAAATACATGAATTTGGTATTTTGTTGGACATACAGGAGATTATATTTCATTTCTAAAAGTCGTACCACTGATCTCAAACCTAGTAATCCTAACCTGAATGACAATCATCTATTTTATTGTAATACATATTTGTAATTTGCAAAGATAAGAGAAAGTTTCTTCTCCACTCATAAAACTACAGTAATCCTTTACTTTGCCTTCCAAACATCTATGGGATGAAATTCCCCTGAGGCCACTATTTCTTCTTTACATGGAAAGCATGGATTTATCAGAAGTGTTTTAATCAATAGTTGCTTAATGAATGTTTATCATTGATTTCTCCTCGACTGTGTTTCTTGGATTAAATTGTTACCCAATGTTACTCTAGAAAAAGTATTGATGTTTTTGATACTTTTTTTCTTCATTACAGATTTTTAAAAATATCACCAGTGAAGATTCAGGCCAGGGGCATGGAAGCAGAAGGCTGATCAGTTTCTCCCTTTCAGGTATGTTTTTCTCTAACATTTAAAAACAAGAAGACTGCATTATCTTATTATAAGTTCTAGTGAATTCTTTTTTGTCATGCCACTTAAAGCTCAACAAGTCTGGTCTAATCTGAATACAGTATTCCAAGAGAAAAATCCCTTCTCTTTTGTTGCCACCTGTCTATGAAGAAGAGAGCACTTTGAATAGATATCTTTTGGACACCCTGCAGAATGATTAATTTACACTGTAACACAAGTGTTTACTAAAATAAAATGAAAGTTCTTCAAGATGCAAATGTAGTTTTGTACGGAAGGTGGACAATAAATTAAACTTGGGTCCTGGTGATATTTCAGTTATATATTAAAGAGGTGGAAATATTTTAATATTTCTCATCAAGATTAGTAAGGTAAGCATTGTTCAATTTTACATGGCAGTTATGTGAATTTGGGCATCTTTTTCAGTTTTGTTAATAAGTAAGGCTTTTAAGGAAAAAGGAAGAGGCATAGTTAGTGCATACTAGATTTTAAAATCATGTCACTACCAATGCTTTTTCAGCATTCAGCAGTATCTGTTCTCGCTATTCAACCTCCTGAGCCATAATTTAGATATTTAATTTACCGTATTCTTTATTGTACCATTCTTCTTATTGTGTCTCCTTCCTCTAATATTAATTCATTTATTAATGTCATGGAAACTATCAAATACTAAATACTAAAGAAATGTGCTCATAGGTAATAAAAATGAGCAAATTGTAAAATGTATCCCATTCTTTCAGATGTCACTAGGTAAAGCATTATGGTAGATTTAAATTGTTGAAAAACATTCCTTTTTAACTAATTAGGACCCCCACAATAGTGGCTTTAAAAGATTTGGAAGAGTAGAAAAGAATTATTATAATAAATAATAAATTTTAATTAATAGTAAGAAAATTAGATGAAACATTTATTGCTCAAGAAAAGCCTTGTCATATTAAAATATGTTCACTTGGATTTTCTGTAACTTTTAAAGTAGGACTCATTATTTAATATATTTGTATTGCAGATAGCTCTTCCCCTTTTTTTAACTCCACAGTAAATCTCTTTGGGAGATTGCTCTAAAACCGTGATTTTTCTGCTTTCCATTTCATCAGATATTGTCTGCTAAGAAACACATCCTCTCTTTCCTTAATTTTTTTATCTATCTAGTGAGGTCTCATTTCTAGTCGAGCTTTTGTAGAGGGAAAATAATGATGGTGGATAAGCTGCCTTTCAGGGAAGCCAGAGTATTTCCTGGCCTTCTTAATAAGAAATTGCTGCATCTTCTTGGAATACAGGTTCTGAAAATTACTTTAACAATCCAAACCTGCGTGGCCTTTATTCTTTTCAACATTTTTCCTGGCTTAAAAACCACGTAATCATAATTGTTTTTTTATTTCTGAAAACAGTTAAAAAGCAGCTATATTTGTTAGCAATAACATTAAAAAAATAAAATATTTCCTCCTTTTTAATGTATAAGTGAAATATCACCGGGACCCCAAGGTTAATTTGTTGTCCACTTTCCCCCAAAAAAGTCCATTTGTGTCTTCTTATTTTAGTAGATAATGTTACAGTGTACACTAAGCATTCTGCAAGGTACTCATCAGATACCTACTCCAGGTCCTTTCTTCTTCATAGACAGGTGGCAACAAAAGAGAAGGGGTTTTGCTTCTGGAATACTGTATTCAGATTATACTAGTCTTGTTGAGCTTTAAGTGGCATGACAAAAAAATTTTTACTGAAAATTTTAATAAAATAATGTTCTTTGTATCACTCTTATACATGTTGTTATTGTTGTTAGTTGCGGAGTCATGCCTGACCCATCACGACCCCATGGACAACGTTCCTCCAGGCCTTCCTGTCCTCTACCATCTTCTGGAGTCCATTCAGACTTACACCTACTGCTTCAGTGACTCCATCCAGCCACCTCATTCTCTATCGTCCCCTTCTTCTATTGACCTCAATCTTTCCCAGCATTAGGCTATTCTCCAATGAGTCCTTCCTTCTTATTAGGTGGCCAAAGTATTTGAGTTTCAGCTTCAGGATCTGGCCTTCTAAAGAGCAGTCAGGGTTGATCTCCTCTAGGACTGACCGTATACAGTATACAGCCTTGCCGAACTCCTTTCCCAATTTTGAACCAATCAGTGGTTCTGTGTCCAGTTTTCACTGTTGCTTCTTGACCCGCATATAGGTTTCTCAAGAGACAAATAAGATGGTGCGGTACTCCCATCTCTTTAAGAACTTGCCACAGTTTACTGTGATCCACACAATCAAAGGCTTTAGCATAGTCAATGAAGCAGAAGTAGATGTTTTTTCTGGAATTCCCTAGCTTTCTCCATGATCCAGCATATTTTGGCAATTTGATCTCTAGTTCCTCTGCCTCTTCAAAATCCTGCCTGTACTTCTGGTAGTTCTCAATCCACATACTACTGGAGTCTAGCTTGTAGGATTTTAAGCATAACTTTATTAGCATGTGAAACGAGTACAATGGTGTGATAGTTTGAACATTCTTTGGCACTGTGTTTCTTTGGAATTAGAATGTAAACTGATCTTTTCCAATTCTGTGGCCACTGTTGAATTTTCCAAATTTGCTGGCAAATTGAGTGTAGCACTTTTACCGCATCGTCTTTTAAGATTTTGAATAGCTCAGCTGGAATACTGTCACCTCCACTAGCTTTGTTGTTGCTCAGCTTTCCTAAGGCCCACTTCACTTCGCATTCTAGGATGTCTGGCTCGAGGTCAGTGTCCACCTCATTGTGATTATCAGGGATGTTAAGCTCATTCTTGTATAGTTCTTCTGTGTAATTTTGCCACCTCTTCTTAATCTGTTCTGCCTCTGTTCGGTCCCTGCCATTTTGGTCCTTTATCATGCATGAAACGTTCCTTTCATGTCTCCAATTTTCTTGAAGAGATCTCTGTTCTTTTCTTCTGCTTCTTTGCACTGTTCATTGAAGAAGGCATTCTTATCTCTTCTAGCTATTCTCTGGAATTCTGCATTCAATTGGGCATATCTTTCTTTTTCTCCCTTGCCTTTTGCTTCCCTCCTTTCCTCAGCTATTTGCAAAGCTTCCTCAGACAGCCATTTTGCTTTCTTGCATTTCTTTTTTTTTGGAATGGTTTTGGTTGCTACCTCTTGTACAATGTTGCGAACCTCCATCCATAGTTCTTCAGGCACTCTGTCTATCAGATCTAATTCTTTAAATCTATTTGTCACCTCTACTGTATGTTCAAAGGGATATGATTTAATTCATACCTGAGTGGCCTAGTGCTTTTCCCTACTTTCTTCAGTTTAAGCCTAAACTTTGCAAGGAGAAGCTCATGGTCTGAGCCACAGTCAGCTCCTGGTCTTGTTTTTACTGACTGTATAGAGCTTCTCCATCTTTGGCTGCAGAGCATATAGTCAATCTGATTTCTGTGTTGACCGTCTGGTGATGTCCATGTGTAGAGCCGTCTCTTGGGTTGTTGGAAAATAGTGTTTGCTATGACCATCATCTTATATATATATTATAGTTAATTATTGTATATTATTCTTTAGAATTAGCTCCCATAACTTCATACAAGTTAATTAGTTAATATAAAGCCCAACTTCATCCATTTGGAATCATCCTGTATGTTAAGCAACAATTCTTTTCATCTGCAATAGATAATGCTGGCTAGAAATAGTGGGGGTTGTAGTCTCAGGCATTTTTGTTTGTTGTTTGTTTAAAAGTTATTTTCCTTAATTATGCCACTGTCCCTGTTCTGATATATACAATTATATTAGAAAACATTAATTTGCTCTATCTCCAAATATATATACACACATACATACATTTGTGTGTGTGTGTGTGTGTGTGTGTGTGAAATTATTATTGTTTCTCTAACTAAATCATTTTAATAAATTCACCTCCAAAAATTGATCTGTGTTATGAAATGTGCAGTTTGTGCTAGTTTTTAAATGAGTGGAAAAAAATCATCCATTTCTTATGTTCTCATTTGTTTTTAAAATTTGGCTGTCATTTTGAAACAGATTGACATATAGCACTTACATAACCTTTATTGTCATTTTTTATTGTGGGCACAATGACACACATTAAAAATGAAGTTTAGTTGCTTGCTCTCAAAGTGTAAACATACATAACATACATTTAAAGAGCTATATACAATATTTATTTATTTATTTATTTATTTATTTATTTATTTATTTATTTATTTATTTATTTATTATTGGGACTCATATATTTAGACCTATACCTTACATATTAACATTATAAATATTATAAATATAAATATTATATTTATAAATATTAATCACTGTCCATCTTGAATACACTTGTGCAGAGGTCTATGATTTATAAACAGCCAGAAATGATGTATACTATAATAATCTTCATCAATAGATTGAGTTGAAAAATATTCTTAGAGAATTTTAACAGGTGTCTTCATCCTCTTTGATTCATATGAACCCAAGAAATGCATTTCAAAAGTGGACAACACTACTCTTCTTTGTATATTTGTTATACAAATGTTTCAGTCTATATATAGCAGAAGTATCTGGCAACTTCAGTTATCAGGATTTTATTTCCATCATGAATATCCAATGTGGCCCATGTTCATTCTCCTATTTACATTTTTCTATTAGCCATAATGAAGTTTGGCCAGTCGAGAGCCTCAGGATAGAGAAAGGAAGCTGCATTTTTCATTCCTGTCTTCTTTCTAGAAGCGATGCTGGAAGCCATGAGAGATCTTTTCTAGATTATTCAGGATTCAGTTTCTCAAAATATTTTTTGTTCTGGATTTGTCTCACTGAACATAAATGTCTTTCTCTTTTTTATGTGGCTTCATCCTTGGTGGGCACATTCCTTTTATTCTTTTAGCGTTTGAAGCATCTTTGCCCCCATCTATTTTCATCAAACCTTTTGCCACAATTGAATATATTGTGAATGCTACCATATTTTTAATGTGCTTTTATTTGGTTACATCTCAGAACAATAATCAAAACTTAATTCACTGGTTTTGAATCTTGTTTAATTATTAGACCTGTTGCTACAGTTCTACAGAGGAATTATTGAGTCTGTCATTTGTTCTTCTATCACTGTCTGGTTTGGTAGACAGGACAGATAAAGGACCTGTAATTGGACAGATACAGACTTCAGTGTATAGTTAGGACTGCAGAAAAGAACAATTTCAACCAGCCTGCCTTCCATTGAAGAGTTCTATATTGCATGAGTCAGAAAGAGGGCTGACAAAATATCTACAGACCCCTCACATCCTGGACATAAAATGTTTCATCTCCTCCCTTCAGGATGCTGCTATAGGGCATTGCATATTAAAACAACTAGATACAAAGATAATTTTTCCCCCTCATGCTATCACTCTGCTTAACAGATAATTCCCACAGCACTGTCTTATGTCTAAGGATATTTCCCCATTTAATAAGGCTATATTGCTATTATCCTTCTCATCTTTTCTACTGCCTTCTCTTATTGGTATCTTACGATTATATGCTATTTGTATGTACAGTGAGAGCTTATGCACTGGAGACAAATTCCTTGTGTCTAATAACACTTGGCCAATACAATATTATATTCTACTCTATCCTACTCTACTCTACTCTACTCTACTCTACTCTACTCTACTCTACTCTACTCTACTCTACTCCACTCCACTCCACTCTGTTCTGTTCTGATTATGTCTTCAGTTAGCAATTGTTTGCAGTTACAATAAAGATGAAAAAGTAACTGTATAACCAATCCTCAGATTTATAACCTTTGCAGATCTATATAGCAAAGGAAAACTGAAATAAAATCATAAGCACAGCGATGGTTTAACTTAGTGATCGCTTCACTTAAAATGACTGAGTTGCCAATCCCAATTGTGTCATTAAACATGGACCACCCATATTTATTTAATTTAATACAAAATTTAAATTTTCAAATGATAAGTAAGACTAATAGTTAAACAGAATGTAGAAATAATGCTAATATGGATATCTAACATTTTGCAGATTTCCAAGCTTTTGGTTTGAAGAAAGGCATGTTCTTCAATCCGGATCCTTACCTTAAAATTTCAATCCAGCCTGGAAAGCATAGCATCTTCCCAGCTCTTCCACACCATGGACAGGAAAAAAGATCCAAGATTATGTGTAACACTGTCAATCCCATCTGGCAAGGAGAGGTAAGCGACGGACAAGAAAGAAATAAGAAAGAGAAAAAAGAGGCAAGATTACTCCTGCTGGCATAGAATGATCTTTTCTTCTATAGAAAGAAAAGGCTCACTTTTAATGTTTGGTATATTCATTTTATTTTTTAAAAAAGCAATCATTTTTAAGGACTTCACTCACTCTTCCTATTTTCCCTATTAAAAACACTGTGATGGCCTGAGAGAGAATAACTGTTCCAAAATTATCCAGTGAGTTTCTATGCCTGAGACTGGATATGAAGCAGCATCTTCATCACTACATCACATTGGATATCTTCTCTAACTGAGAGACAACAGGGGTTGAAATTTCCTGGAAATTATAGGCTTGTCCGAACGTGGTGAAAATTATGAATGGGAAGAGAATAAAATAAATGTAGAGGAAGAAACACATAGAAGATATTAGGCATAACAAAGCCATTCCACAAAAAGAGCCATTCCACCAATTACTGTCCCATCAACCTTCTAAGTGTAGTTAACAAACTGTATGCTAGACTTTTGAATAACAAGCTATTGGATTGTAATTGAGAATATTTTGGCTGACAATTAGGCAGGCTTCAGAGAAAGCCACCTAACCATGCTTTAATTCTCCAACATCTAGTTAAAAATTACTCCTCCAGAGCTCACATATCACTCTACACAGCATTTAGATGTGCTTTTGATTTCATCTATAGATCCAAACTATGGGAGAAATTGAACTCTCCTTCAGCTGATTATTTTTTTGCTATGGATAAGTTATATAAAACCTCCCAGATGAAAGAGTGACACTGCACAAAAGAAATTACAGTAACTCTTATAGACAAACTGAATAGGGCATGACTTCATCTGCCAAAACTGGGAAATAGAGACATTTCTGTTTTTCTGTATACAGATAATGTCATGCTGCTTTCTCCAACATAATTGTCCTGAATCGGGTGCTTTATACAGTATACTGGCTAATCACTCTAAAAATAACAGCTACAAATTAATTACTCTAAAACCAAGGTCATTGTTTTTGCTAAGTGCCCTATGGCACATGTCTGGCAATTAAATAACCATTTAAAAGAGCAAGTCAGTACTGTTAAATATTTGGAGATTGTTTTCCATGCTATGTATGAGCAACTGTAAATTCATACTGACTATGTTACTTTAAATGAACAAAAAAATACCACCCTGTGTTGGATTTACAAAGAAACTCAGCATATGTATGCAATGATTAAAATCTCCTTGAGTATGATTCAGCTCCTTTTTTGGAGCTCAGTCATTCCTTTCTTTGGAAAGAATTCAATCCAAATTTTTGAGAGCAATTTTTCAAGCACCTACTTGCATTTCGAACATGTCCTTCATGCAAAGCTGACCTACTTAAAATAGAAATTTCTGCCTAGGCTTTCATCTTCTCCTGTTGGCATAAGCTTTCTTTTTTTTTTAAATTGGCTTGCTCTTCATAATTATGATTGACAGTTTTCAGTCTTTTAGTGTCAGACAATTCATGCCAAATTGTATTTTATGGCTATCCAAAATTATCCACATCACTTTTCAGATTCAGTATATCTCTAAGCAATGAAATATTAACTGGTTTCATTTATATATATATCCAATATAACCTTTCCATATCCTCATTACTTGTGTCACATTTAAATCCATATTCAAAATAATTTCAGACTGATATGGTGTACCGTATTTTACGGCGTATAAGACGACTGGGCATATAAGACGACCTCCTACATTTCCTGTCAAATTATAGGGTTTGGGCTATACTCGCCATATAAGACTACCCCTCTTCCAACGCACACCAAATAAAAATTAAAAAACATCAGATTTGATTTTAATATGGTAATTTTAATTCAAATGCTTATGACATGCAGGTACTTAGTAGGAAAACTGTCACTTATAAACATAAGGCTGTTTGTCATCAAACATGTAAACATAAAACAGTGCAAGTGGATTAAAATAATAATAATAATAATAATAATAATAATAATAATAATAATAATAATAAAATTAAAATAAAAATAATGTTGGAAGGGACCTTGGAGGTCATCTAGTCCAACCCCCTGCTAAGGCAGGAAACCCTATACCATTTCAGACAAATGGCTGTCCAGTCTCTTCTTAAAAACTTCCAGTGTTGGAGCATTCACCACTTCTGGAGGCAGGTTGTTCCACTGGTTAATTGTTCTAACTGTCAGGAAGTTTCTCCTTAGTTCTAGGTTGCTTCTCTCCTTGACTAGTTTCCATCCATTGCTTCTTGTCCTGCTTTCAGGTGCTTTGGAGAATAGCTTGGCTCCCTCTTCTTTGTGGCAGCCCCTGAGATATTGAATCACTGCTATCATGTCACCCCTCACCCTTCTCTTCGTTAAACTACACATACCCAATTCCAGCAACCGTTTCCTATTTTCCTAATTCACGTTTTCACTTTTCCTAATTCACTCTAAAGCTTTCCCTGCACAGAGCCTTAAGTAACACCAGCTGCCTGCAATTAGTGCAGGTTCGCATCCCACCAGGCTCAAAGGTTGACTCAGCCTTCCATCCTTCCGAGGTAGGTAAAATGAGGACCCAGATTGTTGGGAGCAATAAGCTGACTTTGTAATAATGCTGCTTGTTGGGGGTGTGTGTGTGAAAGCTTTAATAAGCAAGCATATACATAGAATGAAGGCTATTGCTAAGCACACTGATTTGTGCTTTAAATTGTAAGCCGCCCTGAGTCTTCGGAGAAGGGCAGGATATAAATGGGATTAAAAAAAAAAGACCAAATGGGAGATCCGCTCCAGGTTTTCCAGCCAGCCCGCCCAGTTCCTGAGTCAAATGTGTCCTTAGAGCTAAGCAGCTGCTCTGGCTGCGGCATTCGCCACCTGCCTTTCAAGTTGGGATAGACTACAGCTGCTCTTCAACTTTAGAAGGAAAGACGTCCAGACCCCAGCCTGTAAAAAATCACAGACTGCAGCTTCTACTCCAAATGGTCCCGCTTTCCCTGCGCAGACTAAATGGGAGATCCACTCCAGGTTTCCCAGCCAGCCTTGTCCCTAAATTTTCAGCACCCCACCCCTGACTTTTGAGAAGATTTTCATGGGTTAAAAAGTCGTCTTATACGCCATAAAATACGGTAGTTTGTTCTTTTTCTATGACTTCATTGACACACTGTCATATCAGATAATATTGAAGACCATTGTTCAAATATCAATCAGATATTCCATTCTTAAAGTATTTTGTTCCATTTTAATTAAACTTAAGTTTCCTTCTCCATTAATTGAACTGTTTATTATTTTCTTGCTCCCTTTAGTGTCCAAATGTCAAAACCCCATCCTATCATGTTTTCTGTAAAACAAACCTAAACAATCATAGTTTCCAATGGGAAGCGTTCTTGTAATTAATTTAAAATTGTAGTCTATCTGGATCCTTAAATCTATTCTTAATTTTCTAAAAACTAACACTGTTTCCTTTTGTTGTTTAAGAATAGAATAGAATAGAATAGAATAGAATAGAATAGAATAGAATAGAATAGAATAGAATAGAATAGAATCTGGAAGGGACCTTGGAGGTCTTCTAGTCCATCCCCCTGCTCAAGCAGGAGAACCTAACCATCTCAGACAGGTGAATATCCAGTCTCCTCTTAAAAATCTCCAGTGATGGAGCACAATTTCTGGGGGGTAAGCTCTTCCACTGGTTGATTGTCTTCACTGTCAGGAAGTTTCGCCTTAGTTCCAGGTTGCTTCTCTCTTTGATCAGATTCTAACCATTGGTTCTTGTCCTTCCCTCTGGTGCTTTGGTGAACAACCTGGCCCCTCTGCCCGGTGGCAGCCCCTCAAATAGTGGAACACTGCTATCATGTCTCCCCTATTTCTTTTCTTTAGAGTAGCCAAACCCAAGTCCAGTTCTTTGTATGTTTTAGTCTCCAGGCCTTTGATCATCTTAACTGCTTTTCTCTGATTTTTTTCAAAACTCTCTACATCTTTTTTGTGATAAGGTGACCAAAATTGGCTGCAGTATTCCAGGTGTGATCTTACTAGGGTGGTATAAAGTGGTAATAATACTTCGCATGATGTTGATTCTATATGTCTGTTTATACAACCCAGGATTGTATTAGCTTTTTTGGCTGCTGCTGCACACTGCTGGCTCGTAGTCAAGGGATCATCCACTAGGACTCCAAGGTCCCTCTCACAGTTACTGTTTTTAGGGCAGGTCTTGCCCAATCTGTATTTGTACCTTTGGTTTTTTCTACCTAAATGTAAGAGTACTGGGCCTAAACCAGAGCTTTGTGCTACCGCACTGCTTACTTCTCTCCATGTGGATAGTGCCATTGAGGACTACTCGTTGAGTATGGTTTGTTAGCCAGTACAGATTCATCTGTTGGTGATGTTGTCTATTCCACCTTTCCCTAGTTTAGCAAGGAGTAGGTTGTGGTCTACCTTGTCAAATGCCTTACTGAAATCTAAGTATACTACATCCACTGAGTTTTGCTTGTCTACTAGCTTAGTCACTTTATCAAAGAATGAGATGAGATTGGTTTGGCATGATCTCTTTTTAACAAACCCGTGTTGGCTACTAGTTATGACTTTGTTTGTTTCTAGTTGTTCGCAGATTTATTTTTTTATTATTTTTTCTGGGGTCTTCCCAGGTATTGATGTTAGACTGATTGGTCTGTAGTTTCCTGGGTCCGTTTTTTTCCCTTTCTTGAAAATGGGACCACATCAGCACTTTTCCAATCCTCAGGTACTTCCCCGGTGCTCCAGGATTTATGAAAGATGTGGTACAGCGATTCTGAGATAACATCTGCCAGCTCCTTCAGAACTCTGGAATGTAGTCTGTCAGGTCCCGGTGATTTGTATTCATCAAGGTTGGATAGGTGTTCCCTTGCCATTTTCTTGCTTAATTTATTTTTTGTTTCTGGTATATCTATTGCAGTGGTTTTTTTTGGTGTGTTGGGCTATAGTTCCTTTTTCTGTGAAGACTGACACAAAGTGTGAGTTAAGGAGCTCTGCTTTCTCCCTGTTGCCTGTAATTTTCTTGCCATCTTCTCTCTTTAGTGGCCCTACAGTTTCCTTGATTTTTTTCTTGTTAATGTGTTGGAAGAATTTTTTTTATTGTCCTTGATTTCTGTTGGAAGTCTTTGTTCGTTCTCAACCTTTGCTTTCCTGACTTCATCTTTGCATGTTCTGGCTGTCTGTTGATAATCAGCTCTAATTATGTGCCCCTCTTTCCATTTTTTGTATTTGTCCTTTTTGTCTTTTAGTTTGTTAGAGATCTTTGTGCAGCCATGCTGGTTTCTTCTTAGATTTCTTGTTTTTCTTTCTCAGTGGTATTGTGGTGGTCTGGGCTTTTATGATCACATTTTTCAGGGTTTCCCATGCTTCCTGAGTTTTTTCCCCTTTAGGATTTCCATCCATGGGATTTTTTCTAGATTCTTTCTGAATCTGTTTAAGTCAGCTCTTTTCATGTTTAGGACTTTGGTTGGATTGTTTTCTATTGCTAGTGTTTGCACTATATTAAATTCCAGTATGATGTGGTCACTTTCACCCAAGGTTCTGGTAATTTTGATTCCCTCTATGACTTCTTCTCTGTTTGTAAGGATTAAGTCCAGTATAGCTTTGTGTCTAGTTCCCTCTGTGACCTTTTGGGTGACAAAGTTGTCAGCTAGGTTGGTTAGGAATCTGTTTGATCTCCCACTCACTGCAGAGTTTGTCTCCCAGTTGGTATCTGGATAGTTGAAGTCTCCCATTACTACTGTGGTATGCTTCTTGCATCCATTTGTTAACTGGTTGGCAAAGAGTTCATCTATTTCTTCTGATTGGTTGGGTGGCCTGTAATATACACCTATGGCAATGTCACTTTTTCCCCCTCTTTTATATTGACCCATATACATTCTGGAGAGATTTTATATTTGATCATATGCATTTCTGCAGATATGTAGTGTTCTCTTACATATAACACAACTCCCACTCCTCTTTTTGTAGGCCTGTTTCTTTTGAAAAATATGTGTCCATCTATCAGTCCATTCCATTCATGGGTTTTGTCCCACCAGGTTACCGTTATGCAAGTTATGGCATATGCTCCCTCATATATTATTGCTTCTAGTTTGCCCTGTTTGTTCCCCAAGCTTTGAGCATTTGTATATAAGCATTTAAGACATTTGTGCCTATCTGTGGGAGTGTTTCCTGCGTCTCCTGGTTGTTGTTTGAGTTTTTTTTCTTTTTTTTCATCACTGCCTACTTCATTGTTTGCTTTGTTTTCTTGTGATTTGTGATTAGTTTTGAGTTCTAGAGATTCTAGGGATTGGTCCAAAAATCCAAAAAGTAATGTTTTTTCCAAACTTTAAAATTGTATTTAAAAATTATTTCTTTAAGAAAAATGTGAGTCACTTAGTAAAGGGTCTTAGTATTTCCAAGGCAATAAAAAAGCAAATCCAAAATAATTAAGAAACTAATCTAAGTCAAGTGTTCATGATTGTGAACACACCTTGTTTCTCCCTCAATTCCCAGCTACTCAACTCATAAACCAAAAACAAACCCCACCTAATTCATATTCATGAGGAGTGGCTGTCTGGAGTACCACATGGATTATCTCAAGATCTCCCCTCCTCAAGGGATATTTCAGTGCCCAAGATCCTACTAAACTAGCTGAAAGAGAGTATGCTTTTTCATAAGCTATGCCTTTATGAAAGTTACATAATATTTCTGTTTTAGCACAACACATAAAGATACTCTGTACTCCCTAAATTTCATTCACTATAGCTTAATTTGTTGCTAAGTCAAATGTTAAGTTAGACTTTTGTACACTTTGTGAAACAAAATGATTATTGGTGAAGCTGGTAATTATTAAATAAAGGCAGAGGTTGGCATTACAAGAACATAATTAGAGACTGGTTGAGTGTCATTATTATATGACAGAAAATTTCAATAAACAACTGGGAACAAAATCAAAAAAATTGTTTTTGGTAGTGATAATATAATATAAATATAACTGAATAATATGCATAGCCTCAAATGCCTTAACCTTACATCTAAAAACTTATGGAATGTACTCAAAGAACATTGGAGTATGACACTTCATGGCGATTCCTTTTAAGGATCCTGTGCAGATGAGGGTGAATGAATGGAGCAGAACAGATGGAAATGGTAGCTCCTGTATATATAGTTACTGAATATTGAATCTATGAATGGGTATAATAGCAAATAAGGTAAGATAGTCAAACAATACAGAGAAAACAAATATAACCTATTTATGCCAGGTAGGTTCAGTTTGGAAAATATGAACACAAAGAATTAATTTGTCAACAAGAAATTTCAAACATTCAGCTGAAGCTGTAAGCTGTGAAGAGCTGTATAGATTCGAATCAATTAGGCACTGACACAGTCAGCAGTTTTCATAGAAGGGTATTCTGACATCCTTTCTGTTTCCCAGATTCCATTTCATACTTCATTCATCACCCTACATATTTTTGAGAGCTTAGACTTAGAGCATAATCTGCTAGGTTTAAAGTAAATTTCCACTCCCCAATTCTGTAGCTTAATTCTAATGTAATTAAAGGTCTTCCTCAGTTCAGCTGAATGTTTGCAGCAGGAATTGGTTTATATTACACCTCCCTTTCACCCAGGTCTACTATTTCAGCACAGGGTAACTTCAAGTATCTTCAAATACTGCCTCTGACAATATGAAAGGGATTTGTTTCTAAATTCATTTCCTATGTACATAACAGTTATTGCAGGTGAGTGTGGGATTAATTCTTTTCGTTCATTGACCAGATTTATAGGAGAATTTTATCTAATGTTCCTTATTAAGTATTGGTTGACTTAATTGGTCAGTAGAATTGTTTGGCAGGAAACTGGCCACAAAAGATATCTGTAAGCAAGAAGTTCTTTATCAGTTAGCACTTATTGATAGGAATTCAATCTTGCACTGTAGCACTTTTTCATATACAAGTAGTTCTCAACTTATGACTGTAGTGAAGCTTGCCTGTTAGGACCTTAAGTTGTGATGGTCATAAAGCAAATTATTATCGATCAACCCACTTTTTATAATCTTTTTTGCAGCTTCTGTTAAGCAAATGCTATGGTCATTAAGTGAACCTTTTGTTCACTATGGGGCATTTTTGTCAAAAAAAACCCAGAAGTAAAAACCAGTATTCAGCAAAAATGTCATAAGTTGGAGTCATGTGACTGTAGAAATACTTCAAGTGGTCATAAATGTGACCGAGTTGTCAAGGGTCTGAAATGTGGAATTTGGTTGAAAGTACCATTGTAACTTTTAACAATCCAAGACACTAGTCATACATAAGTCAAGCACTACATATTCCAGTCCGTAACCTATTTTTATTTCTAAGCTTACAGTATACGTTTTCTATTAAGAATTATTGTATGGCTATTTTTTTCTAATTTCTCAATATCAGTTTTTGCACTACAAGAGACATGTTTGTCCACTTGTGAGAAATTTTGCTGTGTGCATGAATGGAATTTATGGTTTATAGCTGTAGTGTGATGCAGCAACCTCTGTAGTTTTATGAAAAAAGAAAACCAGGCCTTTGTTACAAGATTTCATAACCCAATTTCTTTTTAATTGTTAAATCAATTAACTGATGGGCTAGTATTCCCCAGAGGTTTTGCCTACATCATACTAATTTTTAGTAATAGGGTAAATAAGAGCAGAGATAAATAAGTATATTTGCTATGGATTGTAATGACAATTTTCCATGAAATGAAATGCTGTAGTTAATTTAATAAATGTGTATGTTAGTTTTTAATGGATCCAAGTAATACTTGTTTATATTTATTTTCCACATTTCTTACTGCCCATCTTCCTCAGAGCTTAATTAATGCTATTGTCTTATATAGACAGTACACCTCTGCTGAGTTCTAAGCATGGCATGGCAAGAAAATTTAACAGAAATGAAGCTTTGGAAGTTGTTCTCAGCATTTACTTCTAGGAGTAAGACCAATAAAACAGCAGCGTTGGCTTTTCTTTGGCTTGTTTACTAATCTGTCAGATCTACAGAGTTCTGCTTTCTGTGTGTGTAAAGAATAGAATAGAATAGAATAGAATAGAATAGAATAGAATAGAATAGAATAGAATAGAATAGAATAGAATAGAATAGAATAGAACAGAATAGAATGTATTAGCCACCCATCTTACCTCAGGGTTAACTCTAGGCAGCTTACAAACATAAAAAATTAAAAACTGTATAAAGATAAAAGCATAAGTAGAATACTACAACAGCCAAATACAGATGCCCAGTTAAAAGATGGGAGGCCAAGAGCAGGATGGGAGGTGGAGGTGGGATCTGTTGTTAATTGATCAACCATCTTCACCATGAAGATGGGAGCCCCAAGCCAACTGACAAAGCCAGATCTTTAGGCTCATATGGAAGATCGGGATGGTTAGAGCCAACCTCACTCGAGAAAAGAGCCTTGGTGGAGCAGTAGGCTAATGCCTCCTTAAGTAACACCAGCTGCCTGCAATTAGTGCAGGTTCGCATCCCACCGGGCTCAAGGTTGACTCAGCCTTCCATCCTTCTGAGGTAGGTAAAATAGGACCCAGATTGTTGGGGGCAATATGCTGACTTTGTAATAATGCCACTTGGGGGGGGGCAAAAGCCCTAATAAGCAGGCATATACATAGAATGAAGGCTATTGCTAAGCACATTGGTTTGTGCTTAAAATTGTAAGCCGCCCTGAGTCTTCGGAGAAGGGCGGGATATAAATGGGATTTAATAAAAAAAGCAACATGTTAGAAAGGGCAGAGGCAATGGCAGAGAAGGCCCTTCTCAGGACTCCACCAGCCAGAATACTTGGGCCAATGGAGCCCTCAGCATGCCTCTTTTGCCAGCATGAGTGGGATGGGCCAATCCCAGTGGGATGAGACAGTCCCTCAAGTAGCCTGGACCCATGCCATGAAGTGCTTTAAAGGTGATTAACAACATCTTGAATTGCACTCAGAAGCACACTGGTAGCTAATGAAAGTGGTGTTACAGGGGCCATTTTCAGGGGCCCCAAGAACTGCCCATGTTACTGCACTCTGCACCAGCTGTAGCTTCCGAATGCTCTTCAAGGATAGCCCCATGTAAAGTGCATTGCAGTAGTCCAGTCATGAGATTACTAGCCACAGCTGCCACATGCCCCTTGAGCAGGAGTCGCAAGTCCAGGAGAACTTCCATTTGCAGACTAGATCTGTGTGAAACAGTGTCTCTCCATCCAGTATTGAAGACAGTAAAATCCTGGATCTTGCCCTACCCCATTCATCCAAAACTATTCAATCTTTCCAGGGTTCAGCTGAAGTTTGTTGTTCCCAATCCAGGTCCCAAAAGCATCCAAGCATCCTCAAGAGAACAACAGCATCTTGATTCTTGAACTTTTTATCACACACCTCTGCTTAGAACTAGAGTCTGAGAGGCTGTCAGTGGGTCCACTCACAGTGTCCTTGGGTATTGTTTGAATTGCCTCAATCAGAATAGAATCACTGGTTGCATCACTACAGGTAGCCCTCAAGTTACGAGTGTAATTGAGCCTGCCTCGTAACTCTAAAACTTGTAGAGTGATTCTCATTCGAGGTATGAGATCACTCTCTTGATTGTTAAAATGCATGCGGCTCATTAAGCGAACATGAGGTATCTCAGGGTGGGGAAGGCCATAGAGCACCTAGTGCTAGAACAGGCCCCCAAGGCCTCTCTGACCCACTAAGATACCACATGCTTTCCCCTCCCTCTCTTCCTGCCATGTCAGACTCACCTGGAAAAGATCCATCTCCTCTCTGCCATGGTTCCTGCTGCCACCTGGATTTGAAGCCGGGGAACACTTCCGTGACCCTCCCATGGCCCGATCAGGGCTCCGGAGGCCTTTTCCAGGCCGCTGTGGCCCAGATTTGAGGCTGGGTAATACATCCGTGATCCCCCCCCGCAGCCTGATCCGGGCTCCAAGGCCGGGGCAATGGGGTGGTCACAGAAACATTCCCCAGCCTCAAATCTGGGCTTAAGCGCCCTGGAAAAGCCTCCGGAGCCCGTGGATCAGGCCATGGGGGGGCATGGAAGCATCCTCCAGCTTCACATCTGGGCCACAGCACCCTGGAAAAGGCCTGCAGAGCCCAGATTGGGCCACGGGGGGGTCATGGAGGCGTTCCCTGGCCTCAGATCTGGGCTGCAGCAGCCTGGAAAACGCCTCCAGAGCCTGAACCAGCCTCCAGAGGCATGGGGAAGCATCCCCCAGCTTCAGTTCCATTCTCTGTTGCAGAGAACAGAGGCCTAAAGTATCATGAGATCTCGCCCCCCTGATCTCGCATGATCTTGTGTTACTTTAGGCCTCCATTCTCTGCAAATGCACCAAAGGCCTGGAGCAGCCAAGAAAGTGAAGGATCTCGATCTTCACAGGGTGAGTATTGAAGGCCTGGTGCTAGGGGGTGGGGAGGGAGGGAATAACCAGATTGAATGTTGCAGATCCATTGTGGTCGCTCGTAAGCGGGGGAGAATTTCAAATCAGTCAGCTTCTCGATGAGAATGCTCGGCAAAATGGTGTTGAAAGCCGAGCTGTAGTCAACAAAAAGCATCCTGACGTAACTTCCAGGCTTCTCGGGATGACTTGCCACAGAGTGTAAAGCAGTAGCTATGGCATCGTCCGTCGACCTATTTCCCCTGTAGGCAAATTGATATTTATCAAAGTCCAGTGGGAGGCATGTCCTAAGATGTTGGAGAACCAATCGTTCGAAGCATTTCATGACTACAGACGTTAATGCAATAGGTCTGTAGTCATTCAGGCACTCAACTGCAGTTTTCTTGGGGACTGGGACAATGGTAGCTGCTTTCAAGCACGATGGTACACATGCCGTTTGCAAGGAGATGTTAAAAATCCTTGTCAGGACCCCTGCTAATTGATCGGCACAATTCCTGACCACTATCCCCAGCACCCCATCTGGGCCTGCGGCTTTGCTGAGATTCACAGCCTTCAATACAGCTCTCACTTGGTGTTCACACAGGGTGAGTGGCTGAGAGTCAGAAGGCCAGCCAGCAAAGGCTACGGGGTCTGGTCTTTTAACCTCGTAGTGGGCGAAGAAGATATTCAGCTCCTCAGCCAACGAGGCATTGGTGTTTGCCATGCTCCTCGTGCTGCCCTTATAGTTGGTTAAGTGCTGCAGTCCCTGCCATACTTGCCTCAGATCGTTGTTTGCTAAATGGTTCTCCACCTTTTGTTTGTATTGTTGTTTTGCCATCCTAATGCCTCTTCTGAGATTTGCCCTGGCCTCTGTATCTTTCCCTGTCCCCCGCCTTAAAGGCAGAATCCCGGGCTCTCAGGAGTGTTCGTATCTCTGCAGTCATCCAGGGTTTAATAAGAGCAAAATAAGAGCAAAAAGGAAAAAAAAAGACAAAACAGAGAAAACATTTATTTTATATAAACCATCCCAACATTTTTATATTTCTCATGTCAAAAAAACACAAAAGAAAAAAGAAAGAAGGCATACTATATTACTTTAGGGGCTCATCCCTCTTAAACTAATCATTTATATTCAAAACCTTTCTATTTCTTTTTTTTTATTGAAAAGTTTTAAAATACATTTTTAAAAACATAAACTCCCTCCCTCCCCCTCCCCCCCACTTCCCCTCCCTCCCCCTCCCCCCTGACTTCCCAGAGCTGAATACAGGGTATAAACTTTAACCAACTTAAGCTAAAGTATGCTAACCAACTAAAAAAAGCCACTTTAGATTCTATCGCACTTTAACTCCTCTTAACATAACTGTAATATATGTGAGTTAAGCATGGTTAAACTTAAAGAAACACAAGTGACAGCTCTTTGACAGCTGACAGCTCCACACGCAGCTACTGCTGACAGCTCCACACGTGGCTACCGATGACAGCTCCACATGTGGCTACTGATGACAGCTGAAACTGACAGCTGCGCATGCGGTCCGCGCGGATTGGAAGAAACCGAAGCGACGGGAGAATCCGAGAACAGTGATTGGCCAGAGGCTCGCCAGCGTCTCTATATAAGGGGGGGGTTCAAACTTGCTTGGTTGTTCCGGTGAGGCAATAAACAGCTGATCGAGTCCAAGCCTGCTGTCCTCTTATTTTACCGGGAACCCGCCGCAGACAAAACAACTGGCGACAAAGGTGGTACTGCTTCACAGAGCTATCTAAGAGCAAAGTCATGAGCTGACAGTCACTGAGCAAAGTTACTGGGAATACTAATTCCTGAAATAACCGTGAAGCAGTATTTACCGAGACAGCATGGCAGCAATCAGACAGATCAAAGAGTTCGACCTCAAATACCCAGAATGATGGGAATCGCACCTGGTACAGGTTGAAGGCTACCTCCTGTTCAACAGAATTACGGAAGACTGCATGAAGGCAGCGGCTCTACTTTGCCTCAGCGGCTCAGCTGTATACAATGTCGCCGCTGGACCCTGCACCCCGGGGACAAATCCTGGCCATCAACGAACTACCAGATTGCCCCCTGCAGGTTAAGGACATAGCCTCAGCCACAGCCTCAGACAAACTTCTCAGTAGAATACTAGCTTGGGTAACATCTGGTTGGCCGGGCCATTGTCCTGGGACTGAATTCCAGGCATATTACAATAGAAAAAAATGAATTATCAACACACCAGGGATGTGTTTTATGGGGGAGCAGGGTAGTCATCCCAGAAAAACACAGGGCCAAGGCCCTCCTAACACTGCACGAGGGTCATCCAAGCATAGTAAAAATGAAAGCGTTAGCAAGGAGCTACCTGTGGTGGCCAGGCATAGACAATGACATAGAAGAGCATGTAGCTGGATGCTACCCATGTCAGCATTCCAGACCAGGGCCTCTGCATGCACCACCACACAAGTGGGAGCCGACACACAGACCCTGGTCAAGAATACATATAGATTTCGCTGGACCCTTCCAAGGACAGCTGTTCCTTATTGTAATAGACAGTTATTCCAGGTGGCTAGAGGTCATCCCAGTTAGAAGTCTGACCACAGCCAGCACAGTACAAGTGCTTAGGGGGCTCTTCGCTACACATGGTCTCCCAGATATAATATTGTCTGACAATGGACCACAATTCACTTCTGCTGATTTCCAGATTTTCACCAAGGCCAACTTAATTAAACATGTCACCTCGGCTCCCTTCCGGCCTTCCAATAATGGCCTGGCAGAAGTCATGGTGAGGGCTACCAAAGACTCGTTGCGCTGTATCATCTCTGGCAACTGGCACCAACGTCTGGCACAGTTCCTGTTAGCACAACACTCAACCCCCTGCACAGCTACAGGCAAAAGCCCTGCGGAATTACGTTGGGGCTGTCACCTAATCACCAGACTGGACAGACTGTACCTGGACAGGGTGACTACTGGACCTGAACTACCACCCCTAGCATGACAATTTAACATTGGGGATCTTGTATGGGCCAGGAATTTTGGACTGGGAGACAAATGGCTGCCCGGGGCAATTATTCTACGCACAGGGCCAGTTTCCTATCTGGTTGAGGGGGAAGGGGGCTGGCAGTTAAGATGTCACATTGACCAATTAAGGAAAAGGGGACCAAGTAACCACCCCTCTGCCCCCGAGGCACTCCCAGTTGCAAGGGAACCTGTTTACATTACCCCTAGCACAGTGGAAAACAGGAACATCCCAGAGCCAGAGGAAATCCCTATCCCACAAACAAGCCCCATTGCCGCTTCAGGGCACCCAGACAACCCAGATTCCGTGACAACCAGCCCCCTACCCAGGGAGAGGGCAAGAGACCAGCCCCTACATCACTCCAGCAGAACGAAGAGACCACCTGCATACCTACAGGACTACGTTTGGCTGAAACCAAAGGATCAGGCCAAATGAACACCAAGAAGCAATACCTTGTAAATAAGTTAACTATTTAATTGTTGGGGGGATGTAATATATGTGAGTTAAGCATGGTTAAACTTAAAGAAACACAAGTGACAGCTCTTTGACAGCTGACAGCTCGACACACGGCTACCGATGACAGCTCCACACGCGGCTACCGAAACTGACAGCTGTTTATTGCCTCACTGGAACAACCAAGCAAGTTTGAACCCCCCTTATATAGAGGCACTGGTGAGCCTCTGGCCAATCACTGCTCTCGGATTCTCCCACCGCTTTTTGGATCTAAATGCCATCTATAAAACATCTTATAAAAATTCTCTCTTAAATTTTGTGCCTGTGTAAATTTCACATTTTGACCCATATCTTTTCCCAGATATCCATCGCTATGGGCTCCTGAAAATTCTGGGCCCATTTTATCATGCAATCTTTAACAAGTTCCGTTTCTGAATCTATTTCTATCTATTTCTATATGTCCTCCTTATATGCACTGGACTTTGATCTCTTATTTGTTTAACCAAATTTTCATCGGTTGTCGAAATACCAACTTTCTGATCCTCCTTCCATCTAGATTGTAACTGCCCATACTGAAACCAAGTCCACACTATTCTTTCTTCTTTTAAAATATTGAATGGCTGTAATTGCCATACATTCCTTTCCATTCTAAGAATATCTTTATATGTAGTCACATCATGTTTGAATCCCACACTTATATTTTCTATTGCATGTTTCTATTGCATGTTTAGGTATTGCCCAAATTGGTATTTTATAATTTAGCTTATATCGATATTTCTTCCAAACTCGCAACAGGGCATACCTTAATATATGTGTCTTAAAAATATTATCCACCTTCCTATCATACAATAAATATGCGTGCCAACCAAATAATAAATCAGATCCCTCAATATTCAGTAATCTCCCTTGTGTTAGGTTAAACCAATCACTAATTGATGATAAAGCCACAGGCTCATAATATAATTTAAAATTGGGCATTTTAAGACCACGTCTTTAATTTAATTTAATTTAATTTATTAATATTTCTATACCGCCCTTCTCCCGAAGGACTCAGGGCGGTGTACAGGGCAAGAATAAACATAGAGATTTACAAAAATTAAAAGATGATTAAATACATGCCTGATTAAAAATACAATTAATACATGGTAAAAACCCCAATAAAAATAGTAAAAAGACCCCACTAATCCCCCCTCAGGCCAGGCCGGCTTGCTCGAACAAGTATGTTTTCAGATTGCGGCGAAAGGAGCGAAGATCGGGCGCCGTCTGGAGCTCAACCGGTAACTGGTTCCATAGCTCCGGGGCGCCCACAGAGAAGGATCTCCCCCTGGGGGCCACCAGTCGACATTCTCTGACCGGTGGCACCCTGAGGAGGCCCTCTCTGTGGGAACGCACAGGGCGGAGGGAAGTAGACGCCGGCAGCAGGTGTTCCCTAAGGTACTCCGGACCCCTGCCATGTAGGGCTTTAAACACCATTACTAGCACCTTGAATCTCACCCGGAAGACAACTGGCAACCAATGCAGCTCACGGAGCAGAGGTGTGACATGGGAGTATCGGGAGACTCCCAACACAACTCTCGCGGCTGCATTCTGTACCAGTTGGAGCCTCCGGGTGGTCCTCAAAGGAAGCCCCATGTAGAGAGCGTTACAGTAGTCTAGATGAGAGGTCACGAGCGCGTGAGTGACTGTGCATAAATCATCCCGGCTTAGATAGGGCCGCAACTGGTGCACCAGGCGAACCTGGGCGAAAGCCCCCCTAGTCACAGCCACCATGTGGTCTTCCAAGGTGAGCCGTGAATCTAGGAGGACTCCCAAGTTGTGAGCCCTATCTATGGGGGGTAATAATTCACCCCCCATAGAAAGAGATGGAATATCCGAATAGACCCGGGATGAAGGTATGCAAAGCCACTCGGTCTTGTCGGGGTTGAGTTGAAGTCTGTTCCTCCCCATCCAGACCCGAATCGCCTCCAGGCAACGGGACATCACGTTGAGGGCATCACTGGGGTGGTTTGGGGTCGAAAGAAAAAGCTGGGTATCATCAGCATACTGATGATACCCAACTCCAAAGCCACGAATGATCTCACCCAGCGGTTTCATGTAGATGTTGAGCAGGAGAGGCGAGAGGACCGACCCCTGAGGAACTCCACAAACGAGAGACCTCGCGGTCGACCTCTGCCCTCCTGTCAACACCGACTGCGAGCGTCCCTGGAGATAGGAGGAGAACCACTGTAAGACCGTGCCTCCCACTCCCAATCCCCTGAGACGCCGCAGCAGGATACCATGGTCGATGGTATCGAAAGCTGCTGAGAGGTCTAATAGGACTAGAACAGAGGAATGACCCCTGTCCCAAGCCCTCCAGGGGCCGCAAGGGTACAACTCGGTCACGTACATCTTGCATTATCTTAAATTTTACTCTTGGTCTTTTCCCTGCCCAAACAAATTTATTAATACCTTTCTACCATTCTTCCAAATTTGAATCTTTTTTGAGTATAGGTATCATTTGAAACAAAAATAAAATTTTTGGTAAAACATTCATTTTCACTGCTGCGATTCTTCCCAATAAAGACAATTGTAATTTTTTCCAACTATATAACTCTTTTTGTATTTTTAACCATAACAATTCATAATTATTTTTATATAATTTCGCATTTGAAACTGAGAGATATACCCCCAAATATTTAATCTTTTTAATTATTTCAAATCCTGTTAATTTTTCTAAGACTACCTTTTGTTCCGTGGTCATATTTTTAGGCAATATTTTAGTTTTTTGCGTATTTATCTTAAATCCAGAAACTTTTCCATATAACAATATTATCTCCATCAGGTCTACAACCAACTGAGTCGGTTGACTTAATGTAATAACCAGGTCATCCGCAAACGCTCTCAATCTATAATCTTGATCTCTTATATTAATTCCCTTAATTTTATTTGAATCACGTATCTTAATAATATTTCCAGTGTTAAAACAAACAACAAAGGTGACAATGGGCACCCCTGTCGTGTACCCTTTTCAATATTACATGCTTCTCTCAAACTACCATTAACTATTATTTGAGCTGTTTGCTTCTGATATATTGCTTTAATAGATTGTAAAAACTCATCCCCAAACTCCATCTTCTCTAATACTTTAAATAAAAATTGCCAATTCAATTGATCAAAAGCCTTTTCAGCATCCAAAAAGATCAGCGCTGCAGAGACCTGGTTATTTCTCTCCAAAAATTCCAATAAATCTACAATATGTCTCACATTATTTTTCATTTGTCTACCACTTATAAATCCTGTTTGATCACTATGAATCATTTGCTGCATAACCTTCATTAATCTATTTGCTAAAAATTTTGCAAATATCTTATAATCAGTATTTAAAAGCGATATTGGTCTATAATTTTTGGTTTGGGTAAGATCTTGATCTTCCTTTGGAATCAATGATATAAAAGCTGTTTTCCACGATGGAGGCACTTCTCCTCCAGATTGAATTGTTCTAAATAACTCTTTTAGAGGTTCCACCATTTCTGACTGTAAATTTTTATAATAAATGGCAGTCAAACCATCTGTTCCTGGTGCTTTACCCACTTTCAATTGTTTAATTGCCAAAATAATTTCTTCAGCATTTATCAATTGATTCATCCCTTCCCTTTGCTCTTGTGTAAGTCGAGGATATTCACTTCTTGTAAATATCTATCTATATCTAAACTTTGAATTCTATCCTCAGCATATAACTTAGAATAAAATTCAACAAAAGCCTTTTTAATATAATTTTGCTGAAACATCTCTTTACCCTTATATTCTATCTTATCTATTTTGTGTGACGTTTGTTTTTTTCCTTAACAAATAAGCTAGCCACCTACCCGGCTTATTAGCATTACAAAAAGTATTGTAATACCGCAGGTTAGATGCCACTTGATCTGCCATCAACATATTAAACTGACCTCTTAACAAAGTAATTGCTTCCTTCACCCTCTTATCAGATGGATTCAAAGTTAGAGCCTTCTCTTTCCTCTTGATTTCCTCCTCTAACTCTTTATGCTTGTATTCCAATCTACATTTATATTTATTATTCAAATATATTAACACTCCTCTCATATAGGCTTTACTTGCATCCCAAACCATTTCAATAGGAGTACCCTTATGCATATTTATATTAAAAAATTCTGTCATCTGTTTTTTACATTCATCCACATTCTCTTGATATCTAAACAAATTTTCATTTAATCTCCAAGATCTTCTATTGTTCCTCTCCTTATCCAATTCCAACCATACTGGACTATGATCTGATAAAGTTCTTGGACATATCTTGATCTTCTTAACCCTAGAAAAAATATCATTAGTAGTTAATACAAAATTAATCCTAGAAAAGGATTGATGTCGATCAGAAAAAAAGGTAAAATCTTTTTCTTCCAGATTTCATTCTCTCCAAACGTCTCTCAATTCCAAATCATCTTTCATCTCAAAAAAAGATTTAGGCAATCTGGCATGATTCGGAATACTTTTAAAAAGACCATTTTTGTCTTTCTGTGCATCCAGGACTCCATTCCAATCTCCCATCAAAATACACGATTTATAATCCCATTGAATTATTTTATTATGTAAAAATTTACAAAATTCTCCTTGTTGTTGATTAGGTGCATATAGTCTAACTAAAACTATTTTCTTGCCTTCTATTAAAAGTTCAATTATAACATATCTTCCTTGTTTATCAGCTTCAATTAAATTGGCTGTTAAATTCTTCTTTGCATAAATAACTACTCCATTTTTCTTATCTAAAGCAGACGCACTAAACTGTATACCCAGTCTGGAATTTATCAAATATTTTTGGTCTGATACACAAATGTGTGTTTCCTGTAAGCACACAACATCCTTTTTAAATTGTTTCAAATACTGAAATACTTTGCGGGGAGTTTAAACCATTAACATTCCAGGTTAGAAACTTTGTCGCCATCTTTTGTGACCTGAAGCTTTCAGAGCGCATCTTGCAAAACCACAAGCACCTGCCTCTTCGGTCTCGCTCCTCCCACTGCTTCACTATAAGTAGATATAATTGTGGATTTCTGTTCTTCTTGTTCTTGTCTTATTCGTCTGGTTGCAGCCTGCGTCATTTCTTTGTTCCTTAATCTCTTCTAATGATGCCTGGGGCTGCACAGTTTCTGAAGTTTGCTGAAGTTCTTTAACTATCTGTGAGATGACTTCTTCATCTCCCTGTGTACTCTTCATTTGTGTCTGTCGCCCTCCATCTTCCTTCCTTCCTTTAAATTCTGGGGATGGTGGAGAACCTGCTTTCAATATATTAGAATAAAAGTCTCGTGCCTTCAAAACTGTGTTGAGATGATATCTCGTGCCTAAATAATTCACCACCAAACCTAATGGTATCTCCCATCTGAACTGAAGCTGACGTTTCTTTAATTCATCTGCCAAAAAAGTAAATTCTTTCCTTCTCCTTAAAATTCTCGGTGGAATTTCTTTCAAAATTAAAACTTCTTGATCAGCAACTTTAAATCTATTGTGATAAAAAGCTTGGATAATCACATTTCTGATCGATCTCTTTGTAAAATAAACAACCACATCTCTAGGTAGTTTCCTTTGCCTGGCAATCCAAGAGTTAACACGAAATATTTTATCTATATCCCATATAATTTCTTCCACTTGACAGCCCAAAATTGCAAATTGCAAAGGCTTTTTTGCAAATTGCAAATTGCAACTTTTTTGAGGCACAGGGCTGCAGGACCCCCTTATGGTTCTTTTGCAATAGTACAACGGCCACGTCACAGGCATTGGCTT
The DNA here is from genome assembly GCF_947247035.1 of Vipera ursinii. Classification (NCBI taxonomy): domain Eukaryota; kingdom Metazoa; phylum Chordata; class Lepidosauria; order Squamata; family Viperidae; genus Vipera; species Vipera ursinii. The sequence continues at coordinate 65,705,786 of NC_139517.1, read as the reverse complement.
TAATCATAAAGGGCTTTCCCAGGCAGCGATGCTTTAGGACCAGCTCAACCGCAAATAGTCTTTTCAGATTCCTGAAAGCAATTTGACAGTTCATAGTCCATGTCAGCAGCTGGCCCAGTCATGACTTTCCCCCATCTTCGCCAGCTTTTAACAAGTCCATGAGGGGTAAAGCAATTTTGGCAAACAAGGGGATGAATTGTCAGTAAAAATTGGCAAACCCCAGAAAGCTTTGAAGCTGTTTGCGAATCTTTGGGGTTTGCCATTCAATTATGGCTTTTGCAAGATCCATTTTAATGCCCTCAATGGAAATTCTGTAGCCTAGATAATCCAGTCGGGTCTGATGGAACTCACACTTTGATAGTTTAACATATAATTTGGCATTCAACAATTTCTTTAACACTTCTCGCACTAGCTTCACATGGTCAGCCATATTCGTGCTGTATAGCAGGGTATCAAGATACACCAAAACCCCCTTGTACAAATGATCGTGTAGCACCTGGTTGATCAGCTGCATGAAGACAGCTGGAGTCCCCTGTAGTGCAAATGGCATAACTGACCTGATAGCTACCCATGGGACAGTTAAAAGCGGTCTTCCATTCATCACCTTTTCTTATTCTCACTCGGTAATATGCCTCTCTTAAATCCAATTTAGTGAAGATGCTCCCCTTTGCTAGATGAGTTAGTAGGTCCTTCATGGGGGGAAGGGGGTACTTGTTTTCTATGCTTACAGCATTTAACCCATTAGTCCATGCAGAGATGAAGCTATCTGTCTTTTTTCTCTTTAAATAACACTGGAGCCCCCACCTGGGATTTGGCCAGCTCAGTGAATCCTCTTGGTAGGTTTCTGTCCTACATATTGATGCAGTTCATCCTTATCAAGGGGGTTCATGGTGTACATTCTTGGCCATGGGAGTTTAGCTCAATGGCACAGTCATTAGGCTGATGGGGTGGCAGGATGTCGCATTCTTTCTCACTAAACACCTCCACTATATCCAGGCATTCACTGGAGATGAGTGGCTCGCCTGGTTGTGGCAAGGTAGCTATCTTTGCTAACTCGGTAGATGGCCTAGACTTTCCAGTAACGTTGCCCGAAATAAGAGGTGGTTTGGGCCCTATAAGTAATCTCACAGTCATCCCCTTTTCCCACCAAATAAAAGGTTTCCATTTGTCTAACCAGGCAAGACCTAGAATCATAGCTTCAGTCATCTTCGGAGCCACCATAAAGCGAATGAACTCCCAATGTTCACCTATTTCTAAGCGTATCAGCTCTGTCAATTGTGTGACTAAAGTTCCTCCCATTAGAGAGCCATTGGCTTGTTCAAATCACACAAGCTTGGAAAGCAATCTTTCCCGTATACCCATTTTAAGCTAATAAGGCACCCTGAGTCCACTAGCACTCTCAAATCCACTTGTACACCCGTCTTAGGGACTATGAGTTTGGCAGCGAGAGAAAAAGGTGGAACATGTCAACTCACCATTAGGTCGTGAGTCGTAGGAGGGCAGAGTAGTGGCAGGTCCAGCTTGGGCCTCGGTGCTCTCCTGGGTGGGTGACATGACCTGGGTAATGGATTCTTGTGTGATCCAGTTCAATTTTTCTTTTGCCGGCTGCTGGGTTGTGTCGGGCCTGGCACGCCCGACATTCAGAGGGGCCGCGGAGTGACTCGCCAGGCCCCGAAACCAACTGCCAGCGTCCGCGGAGCGCCCCACCAGGCCCCGAAAGCAACCGCCAGCACCCGCGGCTTTCCGGAGGGCCGGGAGCACGCCCGGCCGTCGCCACACCCCAGCAGCCGCCTGCCCAACTCCCGGGGAAGCCACGGAGATTCCTACCGGCCTCCGGGGACCCCCGTCAGCCTCTTCGTCTCCCGGACGAGCTGCCGTGCTCTGGAGGTGGTTGCCGGCCTCCACAACGTCCTAGGGGGTGGGGAAAAGGAGCAGCCGGGTTGACAGCGCAGCGGCAGGCCGCCTACCAGCTGGGGAGGCCGCGGACCAGCTTGCCGGCTCCCGGAAGTAACCGACAGGACTGGAGGGAGTGCGGCTGCCGTTTACAGGCATGGAGCGGCCAGCTGGCTCTCAGAGATTGCACGGAAGACCAGGGAGACCATGAGTGCCGACGCGGCCTGACAGCCTCCAGGGCCGACCAGAGGGCCAGGGAGCGGCCGTCCGGTGGAGCGGCTGGTCGAGATCCAACGTTCATGCGGCAGGACACAAACGGACGCCGGGGCGACTCAGGGGATGGTGGGGGCTGCCGGCGGGACGGGGAGGGGCTCAGGGCACAACCTACAGCGGGGTGGAGAGCTGAGGGGAGGGATGTACATATGCAGAGCTCTGGGGATAAAGAGGGTGGTTTAGGCTGGGGGGTGGCTTACCGGTTGCAATGGTGGTGGGTGGGTGCAAAAGGGAGGGAATCGTGGGAGGCAGTGGTTAAGTAGGGTGTGGGCATGGTGGAATAATTAGGGGTGTGGTGGAGGGTGTTTCTTCCTTAATGGTGGCCCCGATCTGATTTCCTATTGGGGGTATGGGATTGGGCAATTCGCTGCTTGGTGCCCCTGTTGTCCACACCTGAATCATTTGATTGGTGGAGGAGCAGGTGGCTTGGGGGATTCTGTGGCTGCGATGGCTGGGGGTTTTCAGGGAGGTGGCTGCCTGGCTTGCTCTGGTTTCAGCTCGGCTTCTGGAGGTTGTGGCTTCTTGTAGCGAGCAAGCTCGACATCCATTCTTACTCTCACGTGATACCACTCCTGCTATTGATTAGGGACAGCCCGATAGACACAGGCCTGGGAAAGGTGATCATCTAGCCCCTCCTTGAAGTGATCAACCAGGGACTGCTCAGGCCACCTTTCTATCTGACCTGCCACCTTGCGAAACTCTCGTATGTATTCCAATGCAGGTCTACCATCTTGCTTTATCTTGTGAATTTGTTTGGCTCTTAATCTGAGGAGGAAGAGATGGAGATTCCCCAGTTCAGGCACTTGCTTGTTGTACAGATTGTTTAACCACTCAGACACTTCCCCTTCCAGATTGGCCGTGACAAATGTCGACCGTAGCAGCTGGATTTGGGTAGAAATTGGCATTGCGATTCATGTGGGAAGATACTTGATTAAGGAAGTAGATCAGCTTCTCCGGATCGCCATCAAAAGTCACTCTAAGGGGTGGTGCCATTATGGGCTGCTGCCCCCCATTGCAGCTGCATTTCCAGTGGTTGTTGGCCTCCCTGATGTGGCTGTTGCATTCCCAACGGTGGCTGCAGCATCCCCAATTGCTGCAGAGCCCCCTTCGGTTGTGGCACATTCAGGGGCTGTTGCCCCCTGCTGTAAGGCATCAAATGTTTCTTTCTCCGCCGGTGTGCTGGCTTGTGCTCCCTCTGCTGAGGCAGCCGCCTTGGCCAAGGTGCTGTTTACAGGTGCTTCTCCCTTCTCCATGCTGAGATTTTCCCCAAGTCTTTGTCAGCCTATCCCCCAAATTAGGGAAAGTGACTGGAGCTCAGGACCCCAAGGTGGTTAAGCTGGAAAGTAGTTTTTGGGTTAATGTCATGGTTCCAATAGATGAAACCCATCAAAAGAACTTCAAGGCAAAAATTCTTCCTTAAAGTACATTTTATTCAGGAAACAAAGTATTGGCACTACATGGTTGAACCAAAAAACTAAATTCCCTTCCCCCATATACAAAGTAACAAAGTGCAATTTCCACCCCCATAAGCTGTCATATATCACATTCTCCAATTAGCCTTAAATGTGGGCTTTCTCCCCAGTTCCTCAACCCACCAAAACATTATCACCTCGTCCTTGGGTTCTCACAAAGCAGCATTGTTATTATGGCTAGCTGAGCTCGAGCATTTATCCCAACCTCCCCTTTCTGCATCTGATTTCTAAATACAGGAAAAAGCATTTTAAAAGCAAGAGGAAATGGCTGCAATTTTCATCAGTTGTCAGAGCGGGGACATCCAATGTTTGCAGCATTGACACTATGTACAATAGTAATAGTGAAGTGCAGGGAGTTAAAAGATTTCTGGAATCCCAGAACTTCTGATACAAATAGAAACAGTGACATGCCAAGGTTTCAACTTGAAATATTGTCAGTGTGTTTTACCCCTCATCCCCAAATTAAAAGCAAAATATAATAACTGATATATAACTATGGGTTGCGTGTGGGCTTCAGGGTTTCCATTATTTGATCTGGGACGTACTGAACTGGTTGATAATCAAAGATATATTCAAATATTTAATAGAATCAGAACCAAGTCAGGGAAAACAGCTGTAATTTTTCCCCTTTGTGTGTTATTTCTTTTGCAGCTGTTCAGCTTTGTTTCTCTGCCCACCGATGTCCTAGAAATAGAGGTGAAGGACAAGTTTGCAAAAAGTCGACCTATCATTAAACGTTTTCTGGGAAAACTTTCCATGCCAGTACAACGGTTACTAGAAAGACATGCCATAGGGTAAATCTTTGTGACATAATTTTCTCTTTTTTATGAATCCCTAAGGAGCAAAAGGAGAGTGATGGTTGGTCTTGCAATAATTCAATTGGGGAGGAGGAATCCATAATTTAATCTCAGTTGATTGCCTTACTTTGGATTACCATTTTAAATAATTTTTAATGGCAAATTAATCATAAAAGAATTAACATGAAAGACTTTCAATCTTCTGCTTACTATAAAATCTTCAATAAATTTGGATGATAGTCTAGATAATAGTCTAGATAACAGTCTAGCCTTTTAAATATGTCGATGAAAGAAAATCCATTATATTTTATTCTATCTTCTCTTTATGTTAAATTACTGCAGAATGTTAAACCTAACAATCCACTTAAGAAAAGCTATACAATCAAACATTTCTTCTCTGATTTCTACATATATGCTATATAGCCATTTATAAAAGTGAAAATAATTCAGTTTTGATAGTGATTATATTTTAGTACATATTATAATTAATAGAAATGTATATACCGTATATACTTGAGTATAAGCCGACTCGAGTATAAGCCGAGACCCCCAATTTCACCCCCCAAAACTGGAAAAAGTTGGTGACTTGAGTATAAGCCGATCCGCCGTTCTGCAAGCCTCCGCCGCCGGCTGCTTCGTTCCACAGCGGAAAGAAGCAGGCAGGCTGCTTCGTTCCGCAGCGGAAAGAAGCAGCCTGCTTCGTTCAGGCTGCTTCGTTCCGCAGCGGAAAGAAGCAGGCAGGCTGCTTCTTTCCGCTGCGGAAAGAAGGCTGCTTCTTTCCGCAGTGGAAAGAAGCAGCCTGCTTCGTTCAGGCTGCTTCGTTCCGCAGTGGAAAGAAGCAGGCAGGCTGCTTCGTTCCGCAGCGGAAAGAAGCAGGCAGGCTGCTTCTTTCCGCTGCGGAAAGAAGGCTGCTTCTTTCCGCAGCGGAAAGAAGCAGCCTGCTTCGTTCAGGCTGCTTTGTTCCGCAGCGGAAAGAAGCAGGCAGGCTGCTTCGTTCCGCTGCGGAAAGAAGCAGGCAGGCTGCTTCTTTCCGCTGCGGAAAGAAGGCTGCTTCTTTCCGCAGTGGAAAGAAGCAGCCTGCTTCATTCAGGCTGCTTCGTTCCGCAGCGGAAAGAAGCAGGCAGGCAAGGCACGGAGATCCGGAGACCTGCCGACGTTTGGGGAGGTTTGGGGAGGTGCCCAAACCTCCCCAAACGTCAGCAGGTCTCCGGATCTCCTCCCCAAACCTCCCCAAACGTCGGCAGGTCTCGGGATCTCCGTGCCTTGCCTGCCTGCTTCTTTCCGCTGCGGAAAGAAGCAGGCAGGCAAGGCACGGAGATCCGGAGACCTGACGTTTGGGGAGGTTTGGGGAGGTGCCCAAACCACCCCAAACATCAGCAGGTCTCCGGATCTCCTCCCCAAACCTCCCCAAACGTCGGCAGGTCTCGGGATCTCCGTGCCTTGCCTGCCTGCTTCTTTCCGCTGCGGAAAGAAGCAGGCAGGCAAGGCATGGAGATCCGGAGACCTGCCGACATTTGGGGAGGTTTGGGGAGGTGCCCAAACCTCCCCAAACGTCAGCAGGTCTCCGGATCTCCGTGACCTGCCTGCCTGCTTCTTTCCGCAGCGGAAAGAAGCAGGCAGGCAAGGCACGGAGATCCGGAGACCTGCCGAGGTTTGGGGAGGTGCCCAAACCTCCCCAAACGTCAGCAGGTCTCCGGATCTCCGTGACCTGCCTGCCTGCTTCTTTCCGCAGCGGAAAGAAGCAGGCAGGCAAGGCACGGAGATCCGGAGACTTGCCGATGTTTGGGGAGGTTTGGGGAGGTGCGCGCGCACCTCCCCAAACCTCCCCAAACTTCGGCAGGTCTCCGGACGGCGGCTGCTTGGGAGAGGTGCGTGCAATCCCAGAAGCACCAAAGCCTCGGCCGCGCACAAGTCCTCGGTAAGTTTTTTTTGTTGACTGGAGTATAAGCCGAAGTGGAATTTTTCAGCCCAAAAAGTGGGCTGAAAAATTCGTCTTATACTCAAGTATATACGGTAATTTGGTTTCAAGCATGGTTGGTCACTCTAGGTGAGGCATGTCAAACTGCCAGCCCATGGGATGGATGCGTCACACCGAAACTCTGCTGCCCCCCTCCCCATTGCCGGCAATGGGGAAAAAGTCCCAACACATCTCAAGTTTGACATGCCTGCTCTAGGCATTCTGTATGCAGGAAAGGGATGCCATTTGGTTGAATGTATTATGTTATGTTCATCCATTTATAAAACAGACAAGGCCTTACCATACCTCACTATGTAGTACATAGTGACTTGCACTTCTATAGGACACTGATGTATTGTATTAATAGTCACAGGGACAATTGAATCTGATGCATAATGGCTCATATAATATTATACACTTTCAAATTTATAAAATGTGGCTTATGCTCTACTTCTATAATAGAAGCTATTAATTCTGAAAAGGAAATCATACTAGTGCAAGGCTGATAATAAGTTTACTAGAACCATGTTTCTACAGATGAGAATGTTGTGACTGGCAAAACAATTTCTATTCATCCTTTTGGATCTCTGTAAATCACTGTCAGCACAAATGTTGATGTTATGCCTCTTGACATTGATCAAATTTATCTGCCACTTTCTGGGTATATTTTTGGGAGGCTTAATTGTTAGGACTTAGATTTCGGTTCAGAACTAATTATTGCCCTAGGATGTACTTTCACAAGATTTTTACAAATATTAATATGAAGAATGAAGAATATTAATTAATAATTTCTATGAAGCAATTGCCACAATTATACCATATACAGTATAAAAATGTAATGCTCTTTTTATTTATTTTTCTCCAATAGAGACAGGGTTGTTAGCTACACACTGGGACGAAGGCTACCAACAGAACATGTCAGTGGCCAGCTGCAGTTTAGATTTGAGATAACTTCTTCAATCCACCCAGGTATTATTTATTTATTTATTTGATTCCCACCTTTATTCCTTTTACAAATAACTCAAGATATAGAACATATGAGCACACCTTCGTCTTCCTATTTTCCCATGATACTTTCCTTTATGAAGTAGGCTTGGCTTCACTTAGGTCTTATTTAGCCTATTCACAAAATCTGATTCATGTAACCTTCCTTTCTTTTCAAACAAAGGAAAAATGAATCAACAGATTGATAGGTTATGTGGAACTGAAGTTGATTTTCTTTTATTTTCCTCAGGTCTATGAAGATAAATTGATGATAGGGACCAAATGAATCTTCTGTATCATACTTTAATGACATGTTGAGTTCAGCTTTCAAACTGATTGTCAAGCAATTTTTGAAAATAAATTTGTTAAGCAAAGTTTTGCCTCATAAATGGGCATTATAGATCATAAAAGATTCCTAGTTTTCTGCATGTTCCTGAAACTCAGAACATCTGATAGCCTGCAGTCTTTATTTAATCCTGTTTCTTTGTTTTGAATGATACGTTGCAATTTCAAATGCTTTCTGCATTTTAACTTTCCATCACCATAAAATTTCAAATACTATACTTACCAGCTAATGCAATACAGTAGAGTGAGTACTGGACTTGGAGAGAAGAGACTAGAGCTTAAAGGTCTCCTTAAGTCTGAAATTCACTTGGTAATTTTGGGAAACCTCTGTCATTCTACCTGACTTCTTCCTAGACTTATTCTACAGACAAAAGATTAAACAGTTGGATGAAGAATGGAATGCAAATACCACATTCAGTTCTGTGTCATAAGATAATAAGATAATGATAAATGATAAAACAATAATAAATTACATATTTGTATAATTATTTCTAGATTTCTAATTTATTAAGGCTATGTGCCATTCAAAAATGATTTGAAAGAAGTATTGTAGACCTGTGAGTCTGAGATAATACCACCACTCCTGCCATTCATTAAAAATCTCCTCTTTTTTTGGAAACTTTGAATGGGAATAAGGTGTGGGGAGGGAGCCATAACTGCTTTTAAATTAATTCCCTGTGCAGAAATATGAAAAAGGAGTTGCTTGAATGAATAGTACTGTACACATGCTCACATGAAATCCAGAAAAATATCTTTTAATCATCTTCAAAAGATTCAATTCAAGTCCTGTAATTTACTACATATAGTTGAACCTGGATGAATGAGGAAGAAGCAAAATTATGGCCCAGGATTCTAATCATAAACATCAGGGATTCTGTCTTTTTGCAAAAGGAAGAAAGGGCCTTCTTCTATAAAATATTAAAACATATATAGTAAGCCTATAAACAAATACAGGAAAGTGTAATATTGATAAAAATTGATCTTAAATAGTTAAGATCATAATACTATTTCATTTATTATATATAAACATAAAAATAATAAGGAACACATCTTTGTGGTCATACCTGCATTTTAAGATAGCTTACATAATAATTGAGTAAAGATACAGGTAATCCCTGAGTTATGAACGTTCACTTAATGCTCGTTTGAAGTTAGGTGACAAGTGCCCTCTAGTGTTTACAAGCAAGTCCTAAAATCATGAATATTGCAGCACCAGGTCAGTAGTTCACCCTTAGAAATGATTGCAGAGGGTCTGCAACGTTCACCCTATTACCCTTCCCCCATTATCCACAACTGTTTTCCCCTCCCTTCCTGCTGCACTGGATACACTCACCTTGCAAAATCTATCTCCTCTCTGCCGCCATTTCTTTCCCTTTGAGGCACAGGAGAGTCGGCTTGGAAATGCCGACAATGGAAGCTCCTGGCTGCCGTAATATCATGCAAGTTCAAACACAAATTCTCTACAAAAGACATCATGGTCCCCAGAAACTTCCATTCTCGGCTGGGGGGAATTGTTTGCTTCTGTTAGGCATATGGTGTTAGCCTACAATGTTGGGTTGAAAATATATTAACCATGATGTTGTTATGTCTTTAAGATGTTAATTGGCCAATGGGTGTGTAAGTGTTCTCATGGCCATAAGAGGAAGCTAGGAACGTAGCTTCTCTCTCTCTCTGAATTCACTGATCTCTACTGTTACTGTTTTTGCTCTGCTGTTGGTTTACTACTGTTGTAACCTGAACTGTGTATTTGACCTCTGGACCGGTAAGAAGACTTTGTAGCTTGGACTGTTGCTATTGTTTATGACCTGGACTGTTTATTTTTTGACTGTGCATTTTTGTTCTTACACCACCTCAAAAGTAAACTACTTTTTGTTTTTAGAACTCAGTGTATTTCTGTGTGTGACTCTTGCTGCTCTCAGTACCCTTCCTTGTCTGTGCAACTCTTTGGTAGCACAAGGAGACCTCTGCACATCAAATTCCTTAACACTGGTTATGGGCCCAGACCTGTACTGAGAGTAGTACACACAGTATTCCTAGCTGAGTTTGTGTTAGCTATTTTGGTGTAAAATGGCACAAGAACTGTTGTCAGGCATCTCCTGGATAACCCGGTTGGATGGGACAAACTATGTTTCCTGGTCCACGAAATGCTGCTTGTTTTTACGCAAGGAAGGACTATGGACTGTTGTAAATAACCCACCAGATACTACTGCTTGGGATCCAGATGATGAAGAGGATGCAAAGAAGTTAGACAACTTTAAACGAAGCAATGAGAAAGCTCTTTGCATTATTGGACTAACACTGAATGACCAGCAGCTTGTCCATATTCATGGTGAGGAGTCTGCTGCTAGGTGTTGGGGCGTTTTGCGAAGGCTTTATGTTCGTGACAGTGTGGGTGCACATATACACCTTACACGTAAGCTGTTTAGGGCTCGTCTGCAGAAGAATGGAGATATGCTGACCCATTTAAATTACATGAAGGCAACTTTTCAAGAGCTTCATGAAAAGGAGCTGATTTTTTCAGAGTTGCATCAGGTCTACATCATTCTATCATCTTTGGATGAGAGTTATGATGAGTATGTTTCTTCTTTGGAAGTCCTGACCAGAGAGGAACTGACATTGACTAACATTACTGGGAGACTGCTGGAAGAGTCCAGAAGAAGGCATGACAGAGACCAGCTGAGAGAGACACAGCTACAAGAGAAGCAGCCATTTACCACTGCTTACAACGTCAAGAAATGTTATTCTTGTGGGGCTAGAGGGCATATAGCCAAATTCTGTAGGAAGGGTAAAAAACAGAATGTAAATAGCAGTGGAAAGGCTAAGAAGAGCATTGGTTTGGCTATTTCTGGTGAGACAACATCCAGAAATAATGAATTGTGGGTTGTTGATAGTGGGGCTTCACAATGCATTACTAAAGAGAAAAAGAGGTTTATTACTATGAAAAACAGCAACCAATATGTTTCACTAGCCAACGGTTGGAGGATGAAGGCCTCTGGTGAAGGTAATTCCTATTGTCCATGCATTGATGAACAGTTACCTATGTGATATATACCTAAACTAAGATTCAACCTGTTATCTGTAAGGGAATTGGTTAAAGTTGGGTTTGTGGTAACATTCAGAGGGGAGCAATGCACTATTGAGAGGAATGGAACCTGTGTAACTGCTAATTTGAAAAATGGTTTATTCGTTCTCACAAGTAACCAGGTTAGTACAGTTAAAGCTAACTCAATATGTGAGAACAAGAAGCCACATGACGAGTGTATACATTTATTCCATAGGCGGTTAGGGCATGTAAACTTTAACTCACTACGTAAAACAGTTGAATTAGTAGACAGAATTAAACTGAAGCCATGTAGTAAGAATTTGAATTGCAATGCCTGTAATCAGGAAAAGAGTAAGGCAACTCCTGCAAACAGGTTAAACGGTTTCAAAACAACTGTACCTTTGGAAGTTGTGTTTGCTGATTTAATTGGCCCATGAAACCAAGTTTAGGAGGGTCATGTTATATTTTAAGTATATTGGACCACTACTCTCGTTATGGTTTTTGTTATCTGCTTAAGTCAAAGGCAGATACTTTCCAACAATTTGCAAACTGGCTGAAGTTTGTGGAGAGAAAAACAAAGAGAAAGGTTCAGTGCATAATTACTGATAATGGTACTGAATTTACAAATAAGCGCTTTGTTGATATGTTAGAATCAGCTGGTATTGAGCATAAACGTTCAGCCCCTTATAGGCCTCAACATAATGCTTTTGTTGAGAGACATGGGCAAACGTTACAAGCCATGATGAGAACCATGTTACAAGATTCAGGCTTAACAGATAGACTGTGGGGGGAGGCAGCAAAATGTGCAAACCATGTTCTAAATTTAGTTGTTAATACTTCTACTGGTAAAATACCATATACTATATGGCATGGTAGAAGACCAAACCTTGATTACCTGCACATGTTTGGCACCCCAGCTTGGGTCCACATTCCTGCACAACTCAGGAGTAAAGGCCAACATAGGGCTAGGCAATTATACTTTGAAGGATATGAAGTTAACCACAGATCCTATCGTTTCTGGGAACGAGGCACAACTAATGTATATAACAGTGCGAGTGCAAAATTCCTTGAGCATGTTGGTTGGGATAGGTTAGAGCAAGAAACTGTTAATACTGATCCTCTAGTGTTTGAGGACTCCTCTGATAACGTAACTAGTAATGATAATACATCTCCTGTAAATATAAAAGATGAAGAGGAGATAGGGGAGATAAAAGATGAATCAGAGAAAGAGGAAGGAAAGGTGTCAGAAATTCAAAGCCCTGTAATTCCTAGGCGTTCAACGCGCATCAGACGTCCACCTGATCGCTATGAAGCTAGTATATGTCAAGTTAGTGTAGAGCCATGTAACTATGATGAGATCAGGATGTATCCTGAAAAGGAACAGGCATCATGGAAAGCTGCAATGAACAGGGAGTTGAAGTCTTTGCAGGATCTTAAGATTTATGTGGAAGCAAAACTGCCACCTGGTGAGCAAGCTATAGGTTGTAAATAGATATATAAAATAAAGAAGGCTGTAGATGGGACTGTTACCCATAAGGCACGTTTAGTTGCACAAGGTTTTGCCCAAACTACTGAGGATTATGACGAGGTGTTTGCACCCAGTCTGAGGGCAACTACTATAAGAGCAGCTTTAGTATGGGCGGCTAAAAACCAATATATGGTTAACCATGTAGACGTTGAAACTGCATATTTACATGCTCCATTGCAACATACTATTTATTTAAGAATTCCACCAGGATTGACCAATGATAGAAACCATGATTGTTGGGAGTTAAAGAAAAGCCTCTATGGATTGAAACAATCAGGCTATGAGTGGAACAAATGTTTAGTTAATGAGTTGAGTGCATTAGGTTTTGTAGCCAGTAATGCTGATCCTTGTTTGTTTAGAAGAAATCACAACGGAGCATTATCTTTTCTTTTATTATTCACAGATGATATTGCAATAATAACAAAAACTGAGAAGCACAAACTATCATTTCAAGATTGCAAACTAAATTCACAATTAGAAATCTTGGGGAAATAAGCCACTATTTGGGGTTAGATATTGTGAAAACGAATAGGGGTTTTAAGATTTCGCAAGCCAGTAAAATATCTCAGTTATTAAAGAGATACAATATGGAAATGTGTAAACCAGCAAAAACTCCGATGGCTATGGATTTTAAGGACACTAATGTTGAGAGTCCTGTATTTGATAAGACTATGTACCAATCTTTGATAGGAAGTCTTATGTATCTGAGTAATTGGACTAGACCTGATATTTCTTACTGTGTAAATCAATTGGCTAGGTACAACAATGAACCTACTGTTAGACACTGGCAATCAGCTAAACGAGTATTAAGGTATTTGAAGCAGACTATTCACTACTCGTTATATTTAGAGCCAAATCGTGAGTTAATCCTTACTGCATATGCAGATGCGAGTTTTGCCTCTGATACAAACACTCGTAAATCTACTTCAGGGTTGGCTATAATGTTGGGTGATTCTTTGATTGGATGGAAGTCCATTAGACAAAAACACATAAGCTTGTCTACAATGGAGGCTGAATTTTCATGTTTATCAGTGTTATATACAGAACTACTAGTGTACAAACAATTGTTGTTAGATATGGGTTTAAATGTAAATGATCCATTCATTGTATATGAGGACAATCAAGCTGCAATAAAGATGGCTAATAATGCTGCAGTAAGAACAAGATCTAAATATACTGATCTTCGTTATTTAAATGTCAGACAATGTATCAAGGACAAATTAATACAGCTAGAGTATTGTTCATCTGATGTAAATATTGCAGACCATTTTACGAAGGTACAAAGTGTTGTGAAACACAATGCTAATTGTGAAAAAATGTGCATAAGATTGTAAGAGTTATATATTATTCTACCCAAAGGGGAGAATGTTAGGCATATGGTGTTAGCCTACAATGTTGGGTTGAAAATATATTAACCATGATGTTGTTATTTCTTTAAGATGTTAATTGGCCAATGGGTGTGTAAGTGTTCTCATGGCCATAAGAGGAAGCTAGGAACGTAGCTTCTCTCTCTCTCTGAATTCACTGATCTCTACTGTTACTGTTTTTGCTCTGCTGTTGGTTTACTACTGTTGTAACCTGAACTGTGTATTTGACCTCTGGACCGGTAAGAAGACTTTGTAGCTTGGACTGTTGCTATTGTTTATGACCTGGACTGTTTATTTTTTGACTGTGCATTTTTGTTCTTACACCACCTCAAAAGTAAACTACTTTTTGTTTTTAGAACTCAGTGTATTTCTGTGTGTGACTCTTGCTGCTCTCAGTACCCTTCCTTGTCTGTGCAACTCTTTGGTAGCACAAGGAGACCTCTGCACATCAAATTCCTTAACAGCTTCGTTTGCATGCAAGTGTGGAATCGGACTCGGCTGGACACAGGAACCAATGCCTTCCATTGCCTAGATGTGCTGCTCACTCATGTGCGTTAGCCTTAGTTTGAGGGCAGTAATGAAGCCTTCAACTGAGTGGGGAGGCATCACATAGCTAGGCCCCGTGCACCTGTGTTCAAGTCACTGCTGCCAATGTGCAGCCATGATCTCCCCTCCCTAGCCAGCCACCCACTCTGCCCAACCTACTCCTTGCCTGACAAGCTGGTTGGCACAAATCCTGACCATTCTTCTCCTTGTCATTCTCCCCACTCAAGTGGTGGCAGCAACTTGAGTTTCTTGGCTCTGTCTGAAATAAAGAAAGCAGAGATGCAGTAGCAGGATTGTTCTTAAGAAGACCGAGGTGCACTGCTCACTCGTGTGCAGTGGCCTTATTGAGAGCAATTCTGCTGCTGTGCCTTCACTATTTTCCACTCAGACGGAGTCGAGAAACTCAAGCCACTGCCGCCACTTAAGTGGGAAGGATGACAAGGAGAAGAGGGGTCAGGACTTGTGCCAGCTGGTCCACCAGGCAACGAGTAGGTCAGGTGGGATGGGTGGGTGACTGATTGTGGAGAGGGGATCATGGTCACTCAGGTGGCTGTCACACCTCCACCAGTGGCCTGGGTTTCTTGGCTCTGAGTGGAAAAATGTGGAGGCACAGCAGCAGGATTGCTCTCAATAAGGCCGATGCATGCGAGCAAGCAGCACACTCAAGTCTTCTTGAGAGCAATCCTGCTGCTGTGTTTCCACTCCACTCCAATCATGGCCACTCAGGTGGCTACCACTGCCAGTGGCTTGGGTTTTGAAGTGCCCCATAGGTGCTGAAACACTTTTTAACCAAACGGAGACCTGACAGAAACTGCAAGCTCTGTATGCCTTCTGCTTAATTTCTAAGTGTGCATTGGAAGCCATGCAGAGCTTCCAGTCCCTATCAGGTCTCCGTTTGGATAAAAAGTGTCGCAACACCTCTAGAGTGCTTCAAAACTCAAGAATTTGCTGTGTTTTGAAGCACTCCATAGATGCTGAAATACTTTTTATCCAAACGGAAACCTGTCAGAGACTGCAAGCTCTGCATGACTGCCAATGCGTGCTTAGAAATGGAGCAGAAATCTCCCTTTCTCAAGCACCCCATTCCAGGCATATGGAGCTTCCGGTCTCTGTCAGGTCTCCATTCAGTGAAAAAGCATTTCAGCGCCTATGGGGCACTTCCAAGGTCTCCAAAGTCTCCATCCTTGTGAAAATTGTTCCGGCAGTGGCGAAAGGAGTTGGGGGTGGGAACAGGAAATAGTTCAGGCTCCAGTTCTCTGCAAAAGAGGATCGGTGCCTGAACTCATGTAATATTATGGGCACTTGGGAGCTTCCATCAACTCTCCCTCAAAGGCAGAAACTGTGGCAGAGAGGAGATGGATCTTTTCAAGGTAAGTGAGTCCAGCATGGCAGGAAGGGAGGGTAAAGCATGAGTTATCTTAGTGGGTTGGGGAGGCCTTGGGGACCTGTTCCATCACTAGGATCCCCTTGGCCTTCCCCACCCTGAGATACCTCATGTTCAAGCTATGAGCATCTTAATGAACAGGGAGTGATCTCATTCAAGGTACGAGATTCCTACAAATTCTCGAGTTATGAATGGAATGGGCAGACTCCATTACATTCATAACTCGAGGATTACCTGTACACACTGAGTTCAAAAAGACAATGTTGTTATTTAGATTTATTCAGAGTATATGCGTTAAGGAAGCAAAAAATGCAAGCAAATTTAATAAGTAATCAATTTAATTTATCCCTTTATTTCTGAGCTATTCCTAAAGAAAAGTGCTTAATAATTTATTGATATAACAATTTAAAATTTGGATTTATATTTAAATAAAGATTTCATAGAGAGGTATTTGGTAACTAAATATTAAACATAATCTATGCTAATTATATATTATTTCAAGTGATACTTTTACTGTTTAGAAAATGGAACATTTACTGATTCATTTTACATATCCTGGAGCATAACCAACACTGGGACATAATTTATTTTAAATTTCATCATGTCTTGTGAAATCATTTTATTAAAATAGTAATAAGATTAACTACACTCAGAAAATAAACACATACGTTGCATACATGGGGATTTTATTGGCTTCTGTTTCTCGTACATGCATATGAAAACAGAAATATCATTTTGCTTTATTAATACTACTGAGCAATTACTGTAATTTGCTGAAAATAAATCTGTTAAGCTCTGTGGCACTTATTTATGAGTAGACATGTGTAGAATTACCCCATTAACCTTAATAGGTTGATATTTTACACATGGATCTATTTCTGTCTCTTCGTACATTTTTACATAGAAAGCAGTTCTTAATTCACAGTACAATGCTATGCATATTTACTCAGAATAAAATTTCATTGTTTTCAATGGAATTTACTCTAAGGTGAGTATATATAGGTTTTTAACCTACTTAATAATGAGTCATGGATTCAGTTTTAAATAACAGAACATTAATATATTGCTTAATATTTTAAGCATTTTAGTCTATATATGATATTCAAAATTATTTGATTTAACAAATGCATTTAATTCACTTGTTACTAATGTAAATGATGTCTAGCTTAATTCTGAACTATAATTAACAGATATTCATATATATTTATGTAGGGTTGTTGAAGCACCAGGCTATATTATTTATACTCAATTTTACTTATATGTCATGTTTCTTTTCTTTTTGCTTCTAGCAGATGATGAAGAGGTCTCCACTGCTACAGACCATGAATCAATTGAACTTCAAGAAAGCCCCATTAACATTTCAGCATGCAACAGTACAGAGACCTCAGATAATGCAGCTTCTGAAAAGCTAAATGAATGTCCACTGGTATGCATAAGTGTGCGCAACTCTACCTTGAACTGCTCCTTCAAAGAAGAGCTAGCAGGAAATAGAGAGAATGATGCTGTACCATCAGACAGATTTAATCTCTCAGAATCTATTCCAGTGGAAATAATGCCTTGCCCAAGTGCTGTGGATCTCAGCGAACAACGACCTTTGCTGGCATGCACTCTTCCGGAGTCTGAAGTTAGAGAAAACAACCAAGTTAATTCTGTTACTCAGGGGGATAGTGACATCTTTATCAGCATAGAAGCCTTATCTATTGATGAGGTGAGTGGAGATGTTCCCATTACCAAGGATTTAGAGAAGAATCAGGATGATGAAGGGGCTTCAGCCCAAGAGGATCAAGATGAGAATGATGATGAAAAGGAGAAGCTACAACTAAGGACCACAGTGAAAAGAAAAAACAGGCCTTGTTCCTTGCCTGTGTCAGAACTTGAAACAGTGATTGCATCTGCTTGTGGGGAGCCTGAGACTCCTCGTACACACTACATAAGAATACACAATCTCCTGCACAGTTTGCCTTCTGCCCAGTTGAGTAGTGATGATGGAGAAGGGGAGGAGGAACAACAAGGCAGTGTAATAGAGAATGACGAGGAACTGACAGTGAGGGAAGTATCTGAGAAAGATTTAGTTAGTGAAACTGAAACAGTGTTGGCTGAACCTCCTCAGGAAAACTCAGCAGAAGAGAACTTGGTTCGGGGAACTGTTCTGCACAGCACCTCCATTGAACACCTTGCTGATTTAAATGAACAAACATTGGATAATGAAGGGCCAAGAACTGAAAGTGACAGTGAACTGAGTCCTAGACCAAATGGTGACCCTGAGTATGAAATGTGTGACACATCTTGTTATAGTACCTCTTGTTATAGCACTTCCTGCTACAGTACCTCCTGCTACAGCACTTCCTGTTACAGCACTTCTGGCCATGAGAGTGCCAACCGATTCTCAAGCCATACTAGGTTCTCTTCTGTTGACAGTGCAAAGATTTCTGAGAGCACGGTTTTTTCTTCACAGGATGATGAAGAGGAGGAAAATAGTGCTTTTGAATCAATGCCAGATTCAGGTCAAAGCCCTGAGTTGGACAGGGAACAGCTGGATAGCTCTGCCCATTGGCCTGAGGAATTGGTAGTTCCCAGAACAAATCTACAGGGAACTGCAGAAAATATAGAATCTCCAGTAGCAGGCCCAAGCATCAGAAGAGAAGGTTAGATTTGGAGGAGGAGGAGGACCTTGAATATCTTAAGTTAGGCAGAAATAATAAGTAATAAAGATCTTATTTAGAGGAACTTCTATTTAATATAGGATATAAGATTAAAAAAACTAATTCTAAATGCATGTGTGGGAATTGAATTTTCTTTTTTATTGTGCTTTCATAATAATTTACATTGGAAATGAGCTTCCAAATGTATGGCATGTAGAAAGTGAGAAAGATAAATTGCCACTTTGCAGCCCATGTACTACTAAGCATTTATCATTGAGTATCAGGTGCTGCAGGACACAAGATTTCTGCATTATTCCTAAACATTTTTTCTCAGCTCCATGAGTCCTTCTCTTTCTCTCATAATGAGTAATACACCTCAGGTGATAAAGGGCAAATTTAACCCTGGACTAGAGAAGAAAATAATACTCTAAGAAGCTACCATATTCAGAGATTTTCAAGTATAGATTGGCTATTTAGAATCACCAAGCTGTCCAATTTTATTTCCTTTGGACTTGAATATATGTTTTTATAGGATATGTTTCCACATCACCTTAGCAATGCTATATCTTCCTTTATTATGCTGATGCCCTACATGTAAGACGCATCACACTCAGCAGTAGAGTTACCAGTCACACTGGCTGGAATTCTAACTTACAAAAGTGAATGCCAGTTGAAGAAGACACAATGTATATCCTCACCTGGTGTTTTAAATTGTTCTGATTTGCATGTGGGGATTTCATCAGCTAGGACTCTGTGTTTTAGCAGCTAAATTTCCTTTTTCAAGTACAATAAAATTTACCCATAACTTGTTCTAGTTTCATGACAGTTCATCTCTATGAAGCAATGTAAAATGCATGAATTAAGGCTTACAGTAATGAAATACTGTTATCCCTAATAACACTGAAAATTGAATGTTTAAATTTAATTATACAGCTTCTTTTTCCCCTCCTGTTTTCTATCCCTTCCAGCTTAATGTCTCTTACAACACCCATACCCTAAAAAATTCTAATTAAATTTCACTGAATTCAAACATAGTATATGGGATTTCTCTGTTATCCTTATTTTTTGTGGTACTGGCATCAAGCTTACCATCTTGATGTCTATTTTATTGACAGAAGGGGAAGATACATTCTAAAAATATTTTTTTAAATAATATTTTTCTGTACTGCCTTGTTTACAGATAGTCACATTATATAAGCCAAGGAAATGCAGAGTTGAACTGATGCTGGCTGTAGCAGCAGTAACAATCTGGCAAACAATTATCTTCTGTAATTGTATGTGGCTGATTATTACTAGACTGGTTCTTTGACCTAGCAAGGAAATTCACATTATTATTTGACATCAGACTCACAGGAAATAATGCTGGGAATACCCACAGATTTCTTCCCCATTCGTTATGTTTATTCACATGAACTAGACCTAGGAACCAGTTGAGGAAAAGCAAATGCATTTCTTTGTTTACCTGAGCCTCTTTTACAGTTAATCTTTACTGCATCACTATCCCATGTTCTAAGAGTAGGGAGTAGTATAGTAGGGAGAAATTGCAGCATGTCCTCCTTAGTGATAAGACCAGTGTCACTTCCAGTTTTGCAGTATTCTGGAGTGAGATGTTCTCAGAGAATACATCCCCATGTATAGACCACTTCTCTCTTCCTTTCTGCTTCTGCTTGTCCCCTATTCCCACACAGACACTTTGCCTAGGGAAGAAACAAAATGTGAAGAATTCAAAACATTCTTCATCATCTCATGATTCTGTTGCTCATTTATGACATATGAACAGTGAGGAAAAGAAAAACCAATCTCCTGTTGGTTGTCTACCTTAACAAAATTCAGTGTTGACATCAAAATCCAGTCTAATTTAATAAAATATTTCAGGTAGGACAGAAGCCTGGTGGTTGGCAACTGAGCAGTCCCTGAATAGAATACCTATTTTTGGTGCAAATTGGAACAAATTTTAAAATAACATTTCATGTAAAAAAGTCCAACTCAGTATTTAAAAACAGCAATAAATATTTCCATTTAAATTTGAAGTTTCCTTTATAAATCATTAAAGTTTTAAATATTCTATATATATTTAAAACAATTTTAATGGTTGCTCTTGACTATACCCTAGATAAAGCAATGTTTGATTACTAAAATGACTGTATTTAAAACTGCAGTTATTTATGTCAGTAGCATGTCATAAAAATTTTGACATAAAAATAATTAAATATAATTACATTTTACACTCATCCAAAATAATGATGGAGCCACAACCACTTAATGTTTCTTTTTTATGCTATGCAGTACGATATAATTAAATAGAAGGAAATGACAAACAGTGGAATAAACTTGGTGAATCTTTGGGATCTGATAAAATTAGGCAGAGCCAAAGGTACTATAGTATTATAGAGCCCAGAAAGTATTATACTTTCATATTCATCCTCTTTAGGAATGGTATAGTGTCACAGAATAGCTGAAAATAGCTTTGAAAGGTTTCAGCAAGCTTTTGCTCTGTTCTTAAGAGCAAAAACACCTGTGCTAAATGTTAGCATTCACAAACTATCTGTCTCTCTGGATGTTATATTATTTCATATGCATCTCAGGAAGCATCTTACCTCAGTTCTTCTGTATTCTTTTCTCCCTTATTTTAGCTCATTCTTTCTTTTTGACTGATTTCCTCATAAATCTTCCCATTCATTTTCTATGTTCTGCTTATGAAGTTGAAAACTGACTAATATTCCTCAATAGGTATCAAATGATAACCCATCAATCTTCTAAAGATCTTTCTTGTTTTTATATTTCAGTACCTCCCTGCTATATAAATTTATTTCTAGATTGTTAATACATCAAACTTTTATCAATCCTTATCAGCCCTACACCTTCATATCATATGTGTTTATCACAGTGCATCTATAATCAATGTGTGGAAACATTGAATGAATATGACTTCTGCATTTCTTATCCATAGGTGATTGCCCTTTGCTCTATAATTCTCAGCCAATCAGCCAGCTTCCTGCACTGAGACCTGATCACCATCAGTACCCAACTGTTGATGAGCCTCTTCCACCAAGTAAGCTTTAGATTTTATATTATTTAATTCAACTCAGTCCTTCCACCTAAAAAGTAAAGATCCTACACCCAAAGCCCTTATATAAGTAGAACATGACACAGTCATCCACTAAACACCGGTGAAGATGTTACCTAGCCTGGTAATGAAATGTTCAGAAAGCAACCCTCAAGCTCAGAGAATGAACCTTCACCCTCAAAGATCAATATCTCCTATACTTACATGTCACTCTCAAAAGAGAAATTTCAATTTTTTTTTGAAAGTGAAAGAACTCTTCAATTCTGTCAAAGTTTCACTCATGTTTTGCCTGATGAACGTTGCAAAGTTGTTTCATTTTTTTAAATATCAGAACAACTTACTTATAGTGAGTAGCTAGGATAGCATTGAAATCTTTAAAAACCCATCTAGGAACTATTTGTGATACATAATCTTGCTTGTTAGGAAGCCTGGATTGAAGGTTTTAGGTTGTCTCAGATATAACCTGTGCCATTATCTGCCTTTTTGTTTTTCCTTTCATGCCTGAAATACTTTTTTTTAACAGATGCACTAGGATTTGTTTTCCTTGATTCCGTGCTGTTTTCATAATTACAGTTGATTATTTCTTCTCTTATCACGTGCATATTGGTGTATTTTTTTAAGTGCATTGTTTTGAACAATAACAAAGTACCCAATAATTATTTGAGAAAGTTATTATCTATAGGATCTGATATTGGTTTGACTGAATGTACATTTTTTCTTGTTTTTGAGAAAAGTAGAATGACACGAGATTCACACCTTTCTCCTCCTATTTTCCCCGCAACAACAACCTGTGGGATGCATTGGATTGAGAGAGAGAGAGAGTGATTGGCCCAAAGTCATCCAGCTGACTTTCCTGTCTAAGATGGAATTTGAACTCATTGTCTCCTACTTTCTAGCCTGATGCCTTAACCACTAGACCAAACTGGGACTCAGTAATAACATTGTCACTGTTATTTAGCAAATTTACCTGTATTGAATTATCATTGCAAAATCTGGGATCCATGACTTTGTGAGAATGGAATTGGCAAATCTGAGTTTATTTCAGTGCTGCTAGGCAGCCACATAACCACTCAAAGTTTCAAAAGATCAGACCCAGTGTAATCCTGCAGAGGCCAGGTAGACAGCTCCCATCATTAGTTACTAGAGGGCAATCAGCCATGGTTCTGTGTTTCTGAATTTAGGTTTTTTTTTCTTCAGTGGTTTATACCTATTGAAAACTTGCTGCACAAATTGTATTTTTTTAAATTTGATTTAAGAAAATTACATTGGAGTGATAAGGTTCAGTGGAATGATTTTTTTTAAAATCCAGTTTCTTAGATTGCATCTGCATTGAGTTCAAGATTTAATATTTTATGTTTTGAATAGTGCTTTCTAGCAATAAGTAAACTACTCTTAAGCTGAGAGATCATTCATTAAAATTTGATGTATATGTATATGTTAAGTTGTTTATCTAACTTACTGTTTCTCAAACTTGGCAACTTTAAGACATGTGGACTTCAAATTCCCAAAGTCCACATGTCTTTGTTGTTGTTAGTTGCAAAGTCGTGTCCGACCCACTGTGACCCCATGGACAATATTCCTCCAGGCCTTCCTGTCCTCTACCATTTTCTGGAGTCCATTTAGGCTTATGCCTACTGCTTCAGTGACTCTGTCCAGCCACCTCATTCTCTGTTGTCCCCTTCTTCTCTTGCCCTCAATCTTTCCCAGCATTAGGTTCTTCTCCAGTGAGTCCTTCCTTCTCATTTGGTGGCCAAAGTATTTGAGTTTCAACTTCAGGATCTGCCCTTCTAAAGACCAGTCACGGTTGATCTCTGGTTTGATCGCCTTGCAGTCCAAGGGACTCGCAGGAGTCTTCTCCAGTACCATAGTTCAAAGGCCTCAATTCTTTGGCGCTCAGTCTTTCTTATGGTCCACCTTTCACAGCCATACATTGCAACTGGGAAAACCATGGCCTAAACTATAACATACCATATTTTAATTAATAGTCATTCCAGAATGGGTTTATCCAGTGCACAAAGAAGAAACCAGGTTCTCAAGGCCTTGTAGAAACCAACATAGGAATGCTCTTCCATATAGGAGTTACTATTATAGAAATTACACACTTCTTAGGTCCTCGGTATACATAAATGTGTAAAGCTAGAGAGTGTTTGGTTAACAATAATCTATTGATTATTCCAATATCTGTAACCATTTAACATATTTTCAGTATATGGATGAAGTTACCACAATTATAGCTGAAATGAAACTATTTTGTTATCACTATAATCTTGACATGATATTCCAATTATATCTTTTACACATGACATAATGTACAGTATATGGAGTAAATTTACAGTCTTTCTCTATAGATTGCCAGTAGGTTAATTAATTGTTGGCATTAATCATTTTATGTGATATATGAAGTGACATGATATATATTCATTATTCATTCATTATTCATCACAATTTTAAACTGACTGAACAAATTCCCAATTTCTTCTATTACATTCTGGACTTTAATGATTCAGTAATCAGTGTCCCAAACATCACATTATAAAATAATTATTACAATCTACGTCCTATCCATCTAATCATAGTTAATCTTTTAGTATTATATGCCAAACAATAATGTATATCCTATTCTTGGCTTATTGCTATGTATATTTTCATCTATCACTAAAAAAATACCATTCAATTTTTTAGAAAATATTCTTATAAAAAATAGAAACATTACAAACAAGGCAAAATTTGGAATAAAATAGATTTTTTGGATTTCCTATTTCTTGCAGAATATTAGCCCTTAAAATGTACTGTATATTTATGTTATACTGAGACATTAACCTTAATTTGGAAACTATATGGTAATATATATACATCATGTGTGTGAGGACTTTGTCGATCATTTCATTACCCAGAGCAGCTCCATTGCTTATAGATGGAATGGAGAACATAAAGTATTTCTAATGCTGTGGGATTTCAACTTCCTAAACAACCATGGATAATTGTACTGTAAATGCAGGTTTTCCATTTTAGTTCCTGACTTTATAATGGAGAATGGATTAGGAAACTCAAGAAGCAAAACTGTAGTAATGACTTTTGATTATTATCTCATTTTTCCCCAGTGAGATTAGCTATGTTGACTAGTTCACCTGATATATCCGTAAATCTAATCTTTGAAATGATACATTGGCCTGATTTGGGGCTTTATTATTACTTTAAATCCCAATAATTACAGTGTCAGAACAGAGGATGGTGGGAGCACAGATGCAGTTGGGCAGTGTAGCACACCTTCTTGAATGTATGCATGTTACTTATTAAATTAATCATTTATATGTTGTCCTTTAAGACCAGGTTCTCACGAATAATGACTTATATAATAAGAATAATACATCAGCTCCTATGCTGATTGTAATGTTTTTTGATAGAAACTCTGCTTCTATTTATTTATGGAAATACGTTTACATAACTTTATAGATTTTAGGGGAAATATGACATTCATAGGCTCAATTTACAATATCTATATTGTGGATATTCCCACTAAAACTAATTTGTTTTTGTCCCCCACCCCAACTCCCTCAAAAAAAACATAAGACTGGGAAGCTCGGATAGACAGTCATGGACGAGTATTTTATGTGGATCATGTAAATCGAACCACAACTTGGCAACGGCCTACAGCTGCAGCTACTCCTGATGGAATACGCAGATCTGGATCAATTCAACAAATGGAGCAACTCAATCGGCGGTATGTTTTTGGGCCAAAATATAATAGACAAAAAAGCAAAAAAGCATATATTTTCACAATCCCATGCTTTAGCACACACTAACTCAAAAAAGAAATACATCATATATTTGCCCAGTAAGGCTCATTAAACATACATAGCTATAACTGAAGAGATTATATAATATATAATATTGTGTCTGTGTATTAAAATGATTTTAGAAAATGTATAAAATGTTCTTTAGTTCAGTGTACTTGAATCAAAGTTTAATCAGTGACTCTATTTGGCAGACACTTTGTATTTATTTTGCCCCAACATAAATGTATTTGCCCAAGGTTAGCCACAGAGTTCAAAAGTAAATTCCTCAGCGGATACAATATGTAGTTGTTGTTGTTGTTAGCTGCAAAGTCATGTCCGACCCATCGTGACCCTATGGACAACGTTCCACCAGGCCTTCCTGTCCTCTACCATCTGCTGGAGTCCATTTAAGCTCACACCTACTGCTTCAGTGACTCCATCCAACCACCTCATTCTCTGTCGTCCCCTTCTTCTATTGCCCTCAATCTTTCCCAGCATTAAGCTCTTCTCTTCCTTCTCATTAGGTGGCCAAAGTATTTGAGTTTCAACTTCAGGATCTGGCCTTCTAAAGAGCAGTCAGTGTTGATCTCCTCTAGGACTGACCGTTTGATCGCCTTGCAGTCCAACGGACTCACAGGAGTCTTCTCCAGCACCATAGTTCAAAGGCCTCAATTCTTTGGCGCTCAGCCTTTTTTATGGTCCAGCTTTCACTGCCATACATTGCAACTGGGAAGACCATAACCTTGACTCTACGCACTTTTGTTGACAGGGTAATGCTCTGGTTTTTAGTGTACTGTCTAGATTTGCCATTGCTTTCCTCCCCAGGAGCAAGTGTCTTTTAATTTCTTGGCTACAGTCCCCATCTGCAGTGATCTTGGAGCCCAGGAAAATAAAATCTGTCACTACCTCCATTTCTTCCCCATCTATTTGCCAGGAATTGAGACGGCCTGATGCCATGATCTTGGTTTTCTTAATGTTAAGTTTCAACCCAAGTTTTGCACTCTCCTTCTTTACCTGCAACAAGAGACTCTTTAGTTCTTCTTCACTTTCTGCCTTTAGAGTGGTATCATCTGCATATCTTAGGTTGTTGATATTTCTTCCGGCAATCTTAACTCCAACTTTTGATTCATCTAGCCCTGCCTTTCTCATGATGTGCTCTGCATATAAGTTAAATAGGCAGGGTGACAGTATACAGCCTTGCCGGACTCTTTTCCCAGTTTTGAACCAATCAGTGGTTCCATGTCCAGTTCTCACTGTTGCTTCTTGGCCCACATATAGGTTTTTCAAGAGACAAATAAGATGGTCTGGTACGCCCATCTCTTTAAGAACTTGCCACAATTTGTAATGATCCACACAATCAAAGGCTTAGCATAGTCAATGAAGCAGAAGTAGATGTTTTTCTGGAACTCTCTAGCTTCCTCCATGATCCAGCGTATGTTGGCAATTTAATCTCTAGTTCCTCTGCCTCTTCAAAATCCTGCCTGTAATTCTGGTGGTTCTCGATCCACATACTGCTGGAGTCTAGCTTGTAGGATTTTAAGCATAACTTTACTAGCATGAGAAATGAGTGCAATGGTGCAATAGTTTGAACGTTCTTTGGCACTGCCTTTCTTTGGAATTGGAATGTAAACTGATCTTTTCCAATCCTGTGGCCACTTGAGTTTTCCAAATTTGCTGGCAAATTGAGTGTAGCACTTTTACTACATGCCATAGAGAGCCTGGCTGATATGGGCAAGGCAGGAGCACACACAGACTCCACTTTTTTCCTTTGACAGCGATGTGGTTAGGGTTGCTGCAGCTGATCAGAAGCGCCGCCAAAAGCAGCAGAGTCTGTGTGCACGTCTACTATGAGCTTACCCATCAGCCGTGCTCTTCATGCCTCGGATCAGCTGCAGCGCCCTGTGGAGAGCAAGGTTGATGCAGGCTAGGCAGGCTCACAAATAGACTCCCTGCTTTTTGGTGGAGCTTCGGTGCCTGGCCGGCTCGGCCAATTTTCCTCTTTCTTCTCCCCATTCCTCTCCTCCTTTGACAATGGTGGGGTTTGGGGGATGATCAATCTTCACTCAGGTTCGTCTGGTGCGCCAGCTACGACCCTATCTGGACCTGGATGCCTTGCGTACAGTCACCCATGCACTTGTGACCTCTCGTCTCAACTACTGCAACGCTCTTTACATGGGGCTGCCCTTGAGAATCACTCGGAAGCTTCAGCTGGTACAGAGTGCAGCTGCACGAACGCTTTTGGGGGCTCCCCGATACTCCCATATTACACCTCTGCTTCGTGAGCTGCACTGGCTTCCAGTTGCCTTCCGGGTGAAATTCAAGGTGCTAGTGATGACATACAAAGCCCTACATGGCATGGGTCCGGTTTACCTACGGGAGCACCTACTGCCAGCGTCAACACCCCTCCGTCCTGTGCGCTCCCACAGAGAGGGCCTCCTCAGGGTGCCACCGGTCAGAGAATGCCGGCTGGTGACCCCCAGGGGGAGAGCATTCTCGGTGGGTGCGCCAATCCTCTGGAACCGCTTACCAGCCGAAATCCGGATGGCCCCCAACATTCGCACCTTCCGGCGAGATTTAAAAACCTATCTATTCCAGCAAGCCGGCCTGGCCTGATAGATTTGGGGTTTTATTTGTTTTATTGTTGCTTTATTGTATACTTACTTTGCTCTGTACACCGCCCTGAGTCCTCCGGGAGAAGGGCGGTATATAAAACGAATAAATAAATAAATAAATAAATAAATAAATAAATAAATAAATTTGTGGCGTGGCCACCAACTAATCACCATGCCCTCCTCTAAGGAGGGCAACACCAGTAGTCAATGCTGCAGCAGGAAAACCAGAAGGCAATGCTACCCACCAGACCCGCCTGGTGGCTCATTAACTGCACTTCTCCTCAGCTTTAGGAAGCTTGTGAAATGGAAACTTGACAGTGAGAGCTGTGGGATGCTCGCTGAGGGAGCTGCTACCGGCAACAGAACCTGGGAAATGGGCTGGGTGGGGGGAGCTGCCAATGCCACTGCCCTGAGACTTGGGAGATCCCCCCCAATCAGCCATGATCCCCCTCCCCAGCCAGCCAGCCAGCCAGCCACCATCCCCTGACCTACTCCTTGCTTGACCAGCCAGCTGGCACAAAACCTCACCACTCTTTTCCTCAGCAACAGCAGCCTAATGGACCTGAGCAAGCTGCTGGCGGTGCCAGCCCGAGGCATGGAGGGAGAGGGAGGGGGAGGCAGGCAATGCAGCAGCTTGGGTACCTCGGCACCGTCCAAGTTGAAAGTGGAGGTGCAGCAGCGGGATTGCTCTCAATAAGAGCCGGGTGCATCGCTTGCTCGTGTGTGCCTGCCTTATTGAGAGCAATCCCACTGCTGCTCCTCCACTTTCTTCAACTCGGATGGAGCTGAGGAGCCACTGGTGGCCGCTTGAGTGGGGAGGATGAGCTTTGCTGCTGCTACTGGGCCACACCTGGGCTACACCCTGCCGCTGCCTCCCAAACTCCACCTTCGCCACTGGGTGTGAGCAGCGGTGGGGTGCTCCATCCTGGGGGGAAAGCAGCGGTGGCCTAACCCTAACCCCCACCCTGCCTCCTCCTTTGCCTCACCTCACCCTGCAGGACAAACCTGCCCAGCACCCCACCCGCCAGAGACCCCCCTGGATCTTCCCCAAACCTGCCCAGCCCCCACAGACATCCCTCCCCAGGAGCAACATTGAGGTAGCCACGCCCACCCTGGCCACACCCACCCAGTCTGCCATGACCACCGTAGCCATGCCCACCCAATGGGCCATACCCATCCAGCACCCGGTGATACGTAAGTGAGTTTTGGGTTCCAGTTTGGGCACTCAGCCTCTAAAAAGTTCACCATCACTGATCTAGGTGCTCATTTTGCTAACCTCAGAAGGATGGAAGGCTGACTCAACCTTGAGCTGGTGAGGATAGAACCCCTGGCAGTCAGCAGAACTAGCCAGCAATACTGCACTCTAACCACTGTGCCACCATGGCTCTTGTTATATATAATTTTTATTGAACAAACTTTATTGAACAAATAAAAGCAGTATAAATATTAGAATAGAAACAAAGTAAATAAAAGAGAATGTGAATAAGTAAGAAAGAAATCAGAAATTGAAAAGATTATAAAGGAGCTGCTTCCAGTCTTTTTAACAGCAACTATAAATGCATGTATAATTTAACTTCGCACTCTAAGATTACATTTTTTAAAATCTAATTTTAAATGAAGAAATTTTTAACAAGAAAAAAAGCACGTGTGTTGTGATCACTAAGTGCAGATGAAATCTGAGAGCTGTATAAAGCTAACAAATTAATATCAGATAACCAAGGAACAACTCTATACAAGGAACAAGTCTCACATGACTTACGACCACAATTGAGCCCAAAATTTCTATTGCTAAACTAGACAGTTAAGTGTTTTTCCCCATTTTATGACCTTTCTTGTCACAGTTGCTAAGTGAATCACTACAGTTGTTAATTTAGTAACATGGATTGTTAAGTGAATCTGGCTTCTCCATTGACTTTCTTTGTCAGATGGTTGCAAAAGGTGATCACATGACCCTGGGAGATTGCAACTGTCATAAATATGAACCAGTTGCCAAGCATCCAAATTTTGATCAGATGACCACGTGAATACCGCAACAATCATACATGTGAAAACTCATTTTTTTAGTGCTGTTGTAACTTTGAGCAGTCACCAAAAGAACTATTGTAAGTCAAGGACTAACAATAAGATATTTAAGTAAAGTACATTTCAGCAATGTACTTGCTAAAGCAGGTATGTCAAACTGCTGGCCTGCGGGCTGTATGCGTCACACCGAAACTGCATCCACCCCATTGCCAGCAATGGGAAAAAAGTCCCATATGTTGCATGATGTCACGTGACATCGTGAGTTTGACATGCCTGTGCTAAAGGTATTAGTTTAGTTGTTAAAAGGCAGCAAGTAACAAAATTCCCCAGACTAAACATTTTATTTAATTTAAATGTCCCATGCATTCTTTTGGCGGGCAAAAGTTAAATGCAGATGGAAGGCTTTAAGAAGGCATTTTTATTATTTATCATAGTCCCAAGGAAGTTACATGAATTCAGACATCTGTGAGTCATAACATTATTCTCTGTAAAATATTTGAACGAGACTATCTGAGTCTTCAGCCTATGTGTTTTCCAGCCAAGTATTGTAAGATTCAAAACAGTAATATGCTACAAATAGAATTTACAGACTTTTTGGGTAAATGCTAGAACACAATTGCTGATTTTCATTTACTCTCAACTTATATTTTTAAATGTGGTCTACCTGAATTTTTAACTATTAAAACTAAACAAGTTACATAAACTGTTAAGAGCAATTTGGCATGACCTTTTGAAACTTATTTTGATTTTTTTTAATTATATGCCATCAAAGAACTGTCCCCAAATAGCCCTTCCAGATCTTCCAATACTTCACACATCATTGCTGTAATCAAATCCATCCACCTTGATCTAGTTATCCTTTTCTCTTTCTCACCATTGCTGATATCTACAGTGAGCAAGATTTTTACATAATTTGTCTGATTAATTGAGCATGATCATTCGTTTCTCAAATGAGAACTCTAGATTGATTGATTTGATTACTCATCTGTTTTATTCATTTGGTGATTTGTGATATTTTCAGGAATATTCTCCAGTGCTAAATTCAAAAATGGCAATACTTTTTTCTATCCTGCTTTTTCAATCTCTTTACAGATTCCATAAGGGTTTATTGAAACAAGCCATGTTTGTTTGCTTAAAGAAAGCTTTTTGCCTCACCCTTGCATTAGTTATGCAGCATTCAAGATGACATGCAACGTAAAATCATTATGTGTGTGTATTTTTTATTTATTTTTTTTAATTCCATTTATATCCCGCCCTTCTCCGAAGACTCAGGGCGGCTTTACAAACTTAGCAGTAGCCTTCATTCTATGTATACAGTATGCCTGCTTATTAGGGCTTTCACACACACACCCCAAGCGGCATTATTACAAAGTCAGCTTAATTGTACAAATGAAATAAAATTATAGGCTATACCCAAAGGTCTGTATAGCAAAATCTTCCTGAGTTAAAGAAATAGCATGGAAGATGGCATTGAACAATACAGTACCTTAAGCAATATGTACAGTAAATTTTATGGGCTAGAACAGCATTACTGCATCTCAAAATGTTTTTTCACTAAGCAACTGGACTTTCTTGTATATCTTTGAAGATGTTTTGCTTCTCATCCAAGAAGCTTCTTCAGCGATGACCAGATGGTGGGGAATGGAAGAAAGAATGCAAATGACCAGCTATCTGCAAGGAGTATAAATCCTTCCATTCCCTATCATCTGTTTAGAGCTGAAGAAGCTTCTTGGATGGGAAGTGAAACATCTTTAAAGAAAAACAAGAAAGTCCAGTTGCCTTATGGGACAAAGTTGTCCTTTGAGACAACTATGATCTGGATGACTTTGAGACAACTATGATCTGAGTCCTCAGGGAAAGGGCGGTATATAAATGCAATAAAATAAATAAATAAATAAATGACTGAGAATCTCCATAGGCATTTAGCAATAGTGCATGTTTTCCCTTAGTATTTTATCCCTTAGATGGGGAGGTTGTTCCTCCCAAAGTATTACTTTCTTTCTAAAAGATGAAATGGGGCAAATTATCTGCAGCCTTGGCTTTATATTCAATTATATAGAAACACCTTGTTCGATATAGTTAACTTGCAATTAACAAGGCAGTTTTAATGATCAGACACATTTTTAAATTATTCTTTTATATTGTTCTTTTTAATTATGGTTTTATGCTTAGTTTGAATTCTATGGTTGTTTTTTATCAGTACATTTTATGTTACTGGATGTATTTGAACAAAAAGGCAGTAATTTCATGTGAGTTAAAATTTTCAATCCAGATGAATTTTAACAGTAGACACACAGAGACATTGGAAGGTTTCTTTTCCTAATTTCAGATATGCAGGTGATTAAGATATTTCTGTTTCTTTCCTTTGCCAAAATCAAGATATCAAAATATACAGCGAACTATTGCTACAGACAGAACAGAAGAGGGCGCTGTTGTTAGCAGTCATGTGGAAAGACTCCCAGGTCCTGGAGGAGGCAGTGATTACGAAGCATACCCTTCCCAGGCAAATACAGGTAAGGCTTTTTCTATGGTCGGATGGTATTCTTCACTTTGCATAAAAATATAATATTTTTCATTTAAAATGGATAATTAAATCATCCATTTAAGAGGGAAAAGAGCAACTTGGGGCAAAAGTAAGCTTACATTCTTAGCAGTAACTCTATCATTTCAAATTGCAAGTGAGGAAATTCCAAGGAGATCATTATAATTATGGAAATCATTTCTAAATAGACATAGACTCAGTTCCAAAGTGTAATTGCATGTTAGAAAATTGAAAAGTGTATCAACAGGCACTAGAGCGCTACTGCAGAAACACTTTATATGCAATGAAAAGCTTGGATTTTGTGTTCCTCAAAGAGTGTACTCATTACATCTTTGTTTACCATGCAGCATATTACTGTATGTCTTCTTTTATTGCAAAAACATGGATAAATTCTTGTTTCTTTGATATATTTTGTAACCAAGCAGACATTATATGTTTGTGTGAGTGTCCAATGAACTAGTATTGCTTTTTTGGGGTGGGGGGGGAGACTTCTCTTGTTGGTAAATATTTTTCAGTTCAGGAGGAGATAGTCCATATATGTGATTAGTCTCAAATAATAAACTCAGATTATTCTCAAGTGAAGTGCCTTTTGCTAATACCTAATAATGGTCTGCAAGTTCTAGTAATAAGTCAAGAAGCAGAGTGAAAAAAATTGGACTAAGGTTAAACATACAGAAGATCAAATTAATGACAACAGATATAGGAAACAGCCTTAGAATTAATAATGAAGATCAACCTTTTAAGATCAACCATTAACACATAGACTAATGCAGACTAATACCTGGTTACAAGAATAATAGTCTTGAAAAAGATATTCAATATGCAGGCTGTATGTATACCTACAAAGTTCCAAATCATGTAGGCAATTATTTTTCTTGTGACACACTATGGAACTTGGTTTTGAAAAAACAGGATATAGCAATAGACTTATATATCACTTCATAGTGCTTTAAAGCCCTCTCTAAGTTATTTACAGTCAGCATATTACCCCCAGCAATCTGGGTTCCCATGTTACTGACTCAGAAAGATGGAAGGCTGAGTCAACCTTGAGCCAATGAGAATCAAACTCCTGGCAGCGAGCTGAATTAGCCTGCAATACTACATACTAACTGCTGCGGACCATGGCTCCTATAATGAGATCTTTTAAAATTTGAAGTTGGAAAAGGCTTCTGAGAATATCATGGATAGTAAAAAACAAAACAAAGGCATCATTCAAAAAATCAAGCCAGAGTTCCTCTTGAGATATACGTTACCAAGATAAAATTATCATACTTCGAACACTGTGCAAAGAACTAGTTTTATAGATACATCTACAATGCTGGAAAGGATTGAAGGAAAGAGAATAAGAGGACACCAAACAGCAAAGAAGATGTACTCAAGTGCACCTGAAATTGCTACACTATTGGAAGACAGATTGTCTTGGGGAAACCTGTATCTACAAATTAGCACTGATTTAATAGCATATGATGTGGAGAGACCTGGCCCATAGAATCACCAAGAGTAGGACATGACCTAATGGATGACATCATCATGGCAGATAATACCTGCTAATCTTATTTTAAAAATGCATTTTTAGCCTATAATTTCTAAGTATATCAAAAAAATCTTTGAAATGTCTTTTAGTGAACTTTTACATATATTTTATTGTTACAAAATGGAAATATAGTATTGGTGCAGGATTAAAATAGTGGATAATATTATCCAAAAAGATCAGTCATCTTTTCATTTTGCCCATATTGATTGACTAAGTGTTCAATATAAATTTGTTAAAAATATAAATTAGAGACTCAAGTCATGATAGCTTCCAGATATTTGTATACATTTTATCCTGTTAATCTTCTAATAATTAAATAAACACTGTTAACCTTTAACAGTCATTGGTAAAAAATATTTAATCAATTTGTTGTTACACTGAAAATTATTTTTTAAAGCTGAAAAGTTAGTATAATAAAAAAACCACAAGTCTAACTATTGGAAAAGAGTGGTAATAATGAATATTTTAACCAATATATTGGGGAAAGGCAAAATGATTATGCATAGAATCATTCAGGAAAATAAGAGAGAGCAAAAGATATGAAGACTGGAATGATACAAATATTTTTTTGTTATAATTTATACATTTACCATTTTGTTTCAGAAATTAGAAGAGAAATATCTGTTTCACCTGTGAATTCTCAAAAAATCACTTTATTGCTGCAGTCACCAGCTGTAAAGTTCATTACCAATCCTGAATTTTTCACAGTGCTCCATGCAAATTATGTAAGTATTTGATTCTCTGCTATACGGGTTAGTGACTTACTTTAGTGATATTTTGGGGGGAGTGTTTCATTTCTCATATGTATTATTCTTACTCAAGCAAATGATTTATGAAAGGGTGATTTCTGTTAGATTATATGTTCTATGTAGGTATTCATGTCTATAGAACAGGGATCCCCAACTCTCAGTCCATGGACTGGCACTGGTCCGCAGCATGTCAGCAACCGGGCAGCAAAAACAAACTGAGCCCCATCTGTGGGATGCAGGCAGTACGAAAAACCACACCGTCTCTGGTCTGCGGAAAAACCTTTCTCCATGGCACCGATCCCTGCTATAGAAGATTTAAATTACACATGTACAAATGTAAACTAAATTACTCAAACAAAAAAATAAAGGGTCTAGAGGCAGGTCTAGGTATTCCGAGACTCAACAAACAAAACAAGAAACTCCATCCAAAAGAAGACAAGTGTATCCAAATTGAACACCATAAGGGACAAACAACTATCAGAAGAAATAAATCTTTAGATGAAGCTTTAGAGATAGACAACTGGCAGCATGTCACTCATAGAAAAAAATAAAGAAAGAACAATATCCCTATTGTTTAGTGCAGTCCAATCCAGCCCAGCTGGAGCTGAGCAATTGATTTTATATCCTCACCCTGGAAGAAAGCATGTAAGCATCTGGAGAAGGGACCTTATCAAATGTTCTAGTGACACAAAACCCAGATTTCCCCAAGAAAAAAAAGGTGTTTATTGGGGGTAGATTTATTTTTCAGAGAAACAGAATCAATTTGTAGACTAGATAATCACTCTAGTAAGCTAAGTTGTTTCTCAAGATCAAAGATGTGACTGAGAACCTTACTAAAATAATAAAGTCCACAGATTATTAACCTTCTGTCCTCTTTCATGTGGGGATGAGTGATATGACAAAGAACTTGAAAGTAATATTAAGAGACTATGAGCAGCTTGGCATGAAAGCCAAAGAGTTAGAAACACAGGTGTGTGTGTGTGTGTGTGTGTGTGTGTGTGTTTCTATCTGTACTAACGAAAAATCAACATCCAGTGAGGGAATAGGGAATTTTAAAAGTAAGCCACTAGCTTAACGGGTGGTGCCGTTGAGAGAACTTCAGATTCACATCTGTTATTTACAGGAAGGGCTTCTGTCGGGATGGGCTGCACCTTACAAGAACCAGGAAGAATCTGTTTCAAAAAAGATTGGTTTAGCTCAAGGGTGTCAAACTGCCAGCCCGTGGGCTGGACATGTCATCAGGAAGCCATGCCCACCCCATTGCCAGCAATGGTTTAAAAAGCTCTGATATGTTGCATGATGTCACGTAACATCGCGAGTTTGACATGTCTGGTTTAGTTTATCCAAACGGCTTTAATTTAAACCTGAAGGAAAAGGATAACCAAGCATGAACCCCAAGACAACCAATTAGGAAGTGATGGGGGGAAGGGGAATTCAGATACAAAATACGAGATGTAAAAAGCAAATGCAGGGTCAACAATAAAGGACTCAAATGCCTATACACTATTCCTTAAAGTTTAAGAAGCAAAGAGAGTGAACTTGTACATGATGGCAGTTATACTATAGTTATCATTACTGAAACTTGGTGGGATGAAAGTACTGGAATGTACTGCTGGAAGGATATAAACTGTTCACAAGAAACAGACCTAACAAAAGAGGACATGGAGTTCCATCCAACTACTTTTTTCTTAGGTCTTAATTTTTTACTTGCATAAGAAATCACTACACTCTACAGAAATTCATAAAACTAAGGATGAAAGGCTCCTTGGATGCATATGGGTTTATATAAAAGGGGGGGGGGGAATGGCATTGCTATAAGTGTATACCAGAAGCCACTCAAACAAACAGAGCAAATGCTAATCAGTTAACCACAATGTGCATGAAGCACACCAAAATAATAATGGGGGACTTTAACTACCCTGACATCAGCTGGGAGACAAACAAAGAATTGAGTTGTTTTGTTTCGAAGTTCAGTTGGCACATTCTAACTAACGTTTCCTCCATTTTACCTTCAATTGTGTGAAGGGTATTTTTAAAGGTATTTTGTAAGTTCATGACAAGTCACTGTGCTGAGAAGTGTCAGATGGTCTGCCCTTGGTATTATAAGCCAGGGCTTTTCAACCTTTTCACCCGTTGTACCACTTTTAGGATATGGCAACATCCGAGTACCACCAGTCACCTAGCAAGGTGTCAAAAACTTGATGACCAAAAAAAAGAGGAAACAAATGATGAAGTACAGGTAGTCCTCAATTTACAACAGTTCGCTTAGTGACTGTTCAAAGTTACAATGGCACTGAAAAAAGTGCCCTCCAAGCCACAACCGAGCAAAACACCTGCCTGCCCGGTGGCGCTCTTCCTCCTGTCTGAGGTTTTCATTCCTGTGAGCATTTCTGTTGAGGATTGGCAGTGGGGGTGAGGGTGGGCTGTTTGGTTTTTATTTCCCCCCCTCTGCTGGGTGGTTGCAGCAGGTTTTGGTCACTTCACATGACCCTGGTACACTGTGACTGTCATAAATATGAATCAGTTGCCAAGCATCTGAATGTAAATCACAAAACCCTGGAGATGCTGCCACATTCCAGCTGATCAGTGCTTCTTCTGGGTTCAGAAGCGCCAGGATCAGTGCCGAGCTCCAGCTGGAGCCTGGTCCTTATCCTGGTGCTTTCACTGAGGCCTGACAGCCCTGCAGCTCCAGCCATCTCTCTCTCAGTCTTGTGCGGTGCTGCCACGGGTTCAGCTCATTCCCCTCCCCCGCTACCACTTTTCTAGGATGGTCGCGTACCACTTGCCAGGTGCCAATGTACCACAGGTGCTACCCGTACCACTGGTTGAAAAGCCCTGTTATAAGCATTGCAGGGATAAAATGACTGGACTGGGTTAGGTTCACACATATCTGGGTTTTTTCACCTGAATTAGCCACACCAGAAAGTTGCAACAATCCAGAAAAATAAAGCCTACAAACCTATTTGTTCCAACACGTGAGTATTCATTGTTTAATAAGAATTCATCTGCAATGTTATTGCCATTTACAGTAACATATGGTTATCCTGACATTGATCCAAGAGGAAGTCACAATGTGTCACTTACTAGCAGTCATAAAGCATAAAATTCATTTTCTGTAATTATGAGATTTGAATTTATTCTACATGAGTGTGGTTTTGACTAGTATCAATAGGTTTCCTCAACAGGAGTATTTTTTTTTATAAAACATCCTTTTTTTAACCCACAATCCAAAGAAAGCAAATGACCAAACCAATCATCTGTTATTCAAATTCCACCTGTAAAATAAATATGCCACATGCATTCAAGCCTAATGTCATAACCTTGAATTAGGGTTAAAAGGATTAATTATGACCATGAATAAGTTGGAAAACATTACCAGCAGTTACAGCTACAATAATAAACAAGCATTTTATTTCCTTGAAGAGCTTTTTAAAAATTATGAAATCCGTCTGCATTATGTTTAAAGAAGGCTATTAAAAGGACTGTTTAGTGCTAATGGATGACAGGCTTGAACTAATGAACTCCAAATATATACAGCCCTAAATATCTACAAACCAAAATTAAAAAGCAGGTAAACCATTTAAAAAAATACTGATTCTATGTGACCATACTAGTTAACCAAAGTACTTTTATGGGTTGCCTTGAACACAAGGGGGATCCTGTTACCTACAGTTAAGACTTGTGTGTTTATAGTAATATATGTATTACAACAGCAGAAAAATATAGCGAATGATAATTGATCAGCACACCAAAATCACAGGCACAGGCAATAAAAAGAAATGTGGTTCATTAGAGTCCAAGTGCTTCCCCTTACTGATATTGTAATGGGACAATAAATTACCTCTAGAACATATAAAGAAGCTCATTTGCCTGGGAATACTGATATTTGGCTGAATGTATTCTAATAATTTATAGTAGAACTTCCAGTGCATTTCATCTGAAATCTGCTCTGAATTTATGAACTTTCTTGACTAATGTTTAGTAATTATTTCCCAAATCCTAGATAACTGAATTTTTAGCTTCTCTGCAATTATGGCTATAGTACTAATCACAGTTCTGAGCAACTTGATACCTTTATTTATAGTCTCAAACAAGTATATACAAAATATTAGATTTATTAACTTTCACAGAGGACAAAATGGTTTAGTTAGTTTGTCTAACACTTAGCAAAGGAGTAGAAAACTCATGTTCGTAAATGATCAGTCCTGTTATCTTTTGGAGCTGATCATGCTGCCTGAGATAACTGAGAGCACTGCTAGAAAGACCATAAGTTCCCACTCCTCAGCTTGTGAACTGCTATATTATCTGTAACCAGTGGTGGGATTCAAATATGCGAACAACCGATTCCTTATGTGGATGTTGCTTCCGGAGGCAACAAAAAATTAGCTACTGGTTCTGCCGAAGTGGTGCTGAATCCCACCACTGTCTGTAACTATTCTAATCTTAAAATAAAAAAGATGGAAAGAAGAAAGACAATGTTCTTCAACAATGTAGAAAAAGGCGGTACTAATGAAATAGCAAAGGCTAATAATTATGTGATTCAAAGAAGAATATTTATTAGTATATTAATAATGATAATTACAAAGAACTCTGAAAAAATTATATGAATTCTGAGAGATTTCAGGCATGGGCATGAGAAGGAATTGGATAGATCACTCTAATGACTTGTAGCAGGACTTGGAAGGAGGAAATAGCACTATTCCTGTCCTAGCAGCTCACCGTGTGGGAGCCCTCCTGGAATTTTGTTTTTCTGTTGCAAGACCAGTTTGTGATTGTTGCTAGGAGGGCTTTGCCAAATTGGTATTTGCTATAGATAATTGCTATATTAAAAAGGCACACATGGTTAGTAGGTTGGGATTTTTTTGGCAAAAGCTAATCATAGTTATTTTGCAACAATGCATTTGAATTGTCCTACTTTTTTTCTTTGTATTCAGAGTGCCTATCGAGTTTTCACCAATAGCACCTGCTTGAAACATATGATTCTGAAAATCCGCAGAGATGCTCGGAATTTTGAGAGGTATCAGCATAATAGGGACCTAGTAAATTTCATCAACATGTTCGCTGATACACAGTTGGAACTCCCACGAGGCTGGGAAATCAAAACTGATCAACAAGGCAAGGTATAAGAATGAAATGAAGTTAGTATTTAATTCTGCGTAAAAAATTATAGGTATTTGTTGGGCAGAAATGCTGGTGTGTGTGAAAGGTGGGGAATATCAGTATATTAACTGGAGGGTTTTGGCTTATCCTCAGATGCCTTCATGCAGTATTTATTCAGGAATATAGATCTTAAAATAATTATCCGTATTGCTTTACTTAGTCTATATAATGTAGACAATCCTTCAGTCTACTTTCAGTACATTATTCACACTGTATTTAACCATTTAATTTCTTAAACTAAAAAAATCAGATTAGAAATCATGTTACATCCTGTTTTCCATATTATTAATTCTGGTAGCTCTCTTAATATTATTTCTGATTCTTAATATTCGTCTATTGCAGTCTTTCTTTGTTGACCACAACAGTCGTGCTACCACTTTCATTGACCCCAGAATTCCACTTCAGAATGGCCGTCTACCCAACCACTTGACCCACAGACAGCATCTTCAGAGACTCCGTAGTTATAGTGCTGGAGAGGTATGTTTTCCTGCTTCCCCTAATTTATTGGAATTGCTACATAAATATGGGCATTAGAACCTAAGGATTTCTTCAGATTCATTTTAGTAAAAGCAGATGCTAGTTTTTAGCATGAATTTTAAATAGCACTGTTATATATATTTATGACTTTTTTTTAAAGGGATTGTTTATTTGCTTATCTCTGAGAAATAAACATGCAGGTTGTTAGAGGCAGTTTTGCTTGGGTTTATATAGCATGACAAGTTTATATATTTGTTAAATTTATACCTATAAAAAAACCAGGGAAACTGGAAATAATATTTGATACATTTGCATACTGCTGATTTTATATGAATTTTTGGTGGATTGCATCAAATACCAATAAACATAACAATAATTTTTAAAAGACATAACATTGTATGAACATACAATAAAGCTCGAATTCAGCTCAGGCATATCAGATGGGAAATACTATCTGGAACAGCCCCTGTTTGACTACTTTCCGAATAGCCATCATGTATGATGCTATCTGAATTTCTGGAAGTGAAGTGTTTTATTGGGATATAGTGTATAATTGGAAAAAAAAATTTTTTTACTTCCCCATCCAAAATTTTACATAGTAGAGGTCCTCTTAGAATTTCTTGAATTTTGTGAAGTGCATTCTTATAGATCAAGTTTAAAGTAGGCAGTCCTACAATTATCTAGCTGTCAATTCATATAGAGTTTGATCCCGGTCCGCTGTTGTGATTCCGTTGTGAATTGTGGAAGAACATAGATGGGAATGATGCTAGTTTTCTTTTATTTTAGTTCTTTATACATATTTAGTATTGTTAAGGATTGGTTTACTCTATATAAGCTAGAGAGTGATGGATTTTAGAGTTTATAATTGTTAGTATATGATTGTTTATGATTGCTTTTTAGACATATACCTTGTATTTTGCTCTGGGAAGTCGGGGGGGGAGGGGGGGAGGAGGGGAAGTAGAGGGGTGGGAGGCAGGGGAGGGAGGAGGGAGAGGGGGAGGGGGGGAGATAGGGGGGAGGTAGGGAGGGGAGGAGGGAGGTTTTTGTTGCCCAGGTATAAAACATTGCTTTTCTCATGCAGTCAAACAACAAGGTACTAATTTTATTTTTGAATACTTTTCTAGTTGGCATATTCTGTCTTGGCAAGTAACTATGGCTTTTTTATAAATATTTTTTTAAAAAAAAATCAATCAAACTTTTTTCTTTCAATGCTCCCAATATAGTTATAGGTCTTTTTTATTTCAGGCATCAGAAGTCTCTCGAAACAGAGGGGTTTCTTTGTTGACCAGACCAGCCAACAGCCTAGTAGCAGCAATTCGAAATCAGCACCATCATGAATCCTTGCCTCTTGGTAAGTATCACTGCTTTTCAAGTGAGTTCAGATAATATTTACTAATTTTTTTAGCCAAAATAAAAGGCTCACTGTAATTTCTTCTGTTATTTTTTCATTTAAGAAATGAGGCTTCATTTAATGGAAGAATGAGTGATTGCAACAGGTTTATCAATCCCATCTGGGGAAAAGAACCACAGCAAAGAAATAGTTCATTAATAAGCAGTAAAACTGCTGCTTCATTGGAAATTGTACCTTCCCATCCTCTTGGCTGTAACAGTTTAGAAATAACATAATTACCAGATTTAGCAGTGCTGT
Source organism: Vipera ursinii (assembly GCF_947247035.1). Classification (NCBI taxonomy): domain Eukaryota; kingdom Metazoa; phylum Chordata; class Lepidosauria; order Squamata; family Viperidae; genus Vipera; species Vipera ursinii. The sequence continues at coordinate 65,663,968 of NC_139517.1, read as the reverse complement.
TGAATATCTAATTTAGCTATTGGTAAATCAGTCTAAATATATTGCATTCATGTATTAATGCCATTATGTATACGCAATCTTTCTGGTTTTTACTTTGCAACACAGCTCATAATGTATGAAAATAAAGACTATTAAATCCATAAAAGCATAAGCAGCACATCTACAAATATAGCATATATAAAAACAGCGGATGACCAGGGAAGAAAAAAGTGTTAAATAAGTTGTTACTTCAGATGGGTTGGGATGGGCTTCCTTAGGCACATCTTGTGGAATTTAAAGAGGTTTTTTGTTTGTTTTTTTCAGAACAGCAAATTATGGATGAACTAAAGAATAAGCCCAAAAGCAAGTCTAATTCTTTTCTTAGTAGAACACAAACCTATTGTATTCCTACTTGGCTATCTTTGGATAATATAAGCCAAAATATTTCAGAAAAGATGTGGGACAGCTGAAGCACCTATAGTACTTCCAATGTGGCTCTTATAATAGACTTCTCAAAGTCTGGAAAACAGAATGAATCAAAATACTAAAGGCTTGGAACATCAGCATATTGTTCCTATATTAGAGAAACAAGCAGCAAGAAGAATCAGTCCCTGCCTGAAAAAGCGAACTGACAATGGAATGCTAAGGTACACATATCCAATTTCCCTTGCAAATTCTGGAATCTGGATCCTTCCAGGGTCTTATTAACCATGTTTATTGAAAGGAAAAGGGGGATTAGGTTTCAGAATCTTAGATATTGGATGTGTGGATTTCAGTAATCAAGTAATCAGTAAACCAATTCAGGCAACGATTCTTTGATCCCTTTGCTTGCCCCATTTAAGGAGTTTGCTCTATGAAACAATTTGTCTGGAAGCAGTGGGCATGTTCACATCAATTTTAGTGGAGGAATGTGCACAAATTCCATCCCTGTAATATTTTATAAATGACAATTCTCTTTCTCTGGCTCTGAGAAGTCTATTACATCTCCAGGGACAGGGGAAAGAAAGGATGTTGTAGGAAGAGAGAGACCTTGATAGAACATCTGTAGGCTAGATGAGGGTCAGAGATTCTCTGTCCTGCTGTTCAACTAGTGCAAGCAGGCAACCAGGATGAAATGGGTAGCATGAATGATTCTGTCCAAAAATACTGAGTGAGTATGCTGTGACAGTATATCCCCTATCGTCAGGGCTTTTTTTGTCATAGAACGCTCAGAACGGAGTTCCGGCACCTTTTTTGGATGGAACCTTGTAGGGTAGGCAAGGCAGGCTGTATGACATGTGTGAGTTCCGGCACCTTTTTCTTTTACAAAAAAAGCACTGCCTATCGTTATGCTATGAATTCTGGTCAGCAGCATATCTGTTATATAACTCTGCAAAGTACCAAAGATGCTTTTACAAAAGCTGGACTCATCCAAGAAGCTTCTTCAGGTCAGGTCAGTTCTTGGATGAGAAGCGAAACATTTTGAAAAAGCAACTTTGCACAATATGACCTGGATGATTGAAAATCTTCATAGACATTTGGCTGCACAAAGTATTTCAACAAGATGCTGTGCAGTTCATGACAGCATAAATGAAGTGCCATTTTTTCAAATCACTAAAGTATTTGCATATGGAAAGAGCTGAGCAGCTTTTGGAGCATCATTTGGAGAAGATACAAGCACTTTTGAAGATTCAGAGATAGATACTTTTTGTACTCAAATAAATGCTTTACACAGCCCTAATCTTCCATGTTATTTTCACTTGTTAAATTTATTTGCTTCTTGCTCGTTTTCTTATTCAATATATTATTTTTCCACAAGAAAACCCAGGGTTCTTTAGAGTTAAATATTTTTAAAACAAAATTTAAGACAAAAACAATAAAACAGAAGAATGATTTCAAACTGAGATGTTTTTGTACTTTTTCAGCATACAATGACAAAATAGTCGCATTTCTACGCCAGCCTAATATTTTTGAAATGCTGCAGGAACGTCAGCCAAGTTTGGCTAGAAACCATACACTCAGGTACAACAATCTATAGCTAAATTACTGAAGGTAAGATAGGAAAGCCCCAAAGTGTGAGCAACATGGAGTTTGCTAGTTACTATAGACAATAAGCTAGGTAAAAAGGTAACATGTGCTTTATGCTCATAAGATTCCAGATTAATTTGCTTTCATTTTCAGTTAGAAGATCAAAATTATTGTCTGTCTAATTTATAGCTTAGACTTCAAGATCCAGTCTGTGTTGGTCACCTGGACCAGAAATTTAGTCTGCATACAACCACAATTGAGTCCAAAATTTATGTTACTAATTGAAACATTCATTAATTGAGTTTTGTCCCTTTTCTTACCATGGTTATTAAGTGAATCAGTGCTGTTGTTAAATTAGTAACATGATTATTAAATGAATCTGGCTTTCCCATTGACTTTGCTTGTCAGAAGGTCATAAAATGTGATTACATTCTCCCAGGAAACTGCAACTGTCATAAATATGAGTCAGTTGGCAAGAATCTGAATTTTGATCACGTGACCATGAAGATGCTACAATGGTCATAAGTGTAAAAGTGATCAAAACTCACTTTTTAAAGTGCCATTGTAACTTTGTTTACAACATTAAACAAATGATGTAAATTGAAGTCTACCTGTAATTAATTTAATGAATGCAGTAATTCGCTTAATGACCATGGTAAAAATTGTAGTAAAATCAGGCCTGGTCATGTGATGACTGGCTTTATGATTGCACAGACTAACAATGGAAATTCCAGTCCCAATTGTGGTTGTAAGTTGAGGACTAGTTGTAAAACTTCTATAGTGAGAAGACTATTGATTAGTAATACTAATACTTTACGCCTTTAAAATTGTAGTACAATAAAAGGGACAACAGAGGATTAGATGGTTAGGTGGCATCATCAGTGCAATGAACATGAATTTGGGCAAACTCCTTCAATGGCAGACAGGGGGACCATGGGGTTTGTGAAAAGTCAGAGACAGCAACTAAACAATAGAATATTAGGGACTGAAAAGTATAAAGTAATGTTAGATATATAATAAAGTGCTTATATCAGCAGTATAAAAATCAGTTATACTGTAACTAGATTAAGGAATTTCTTGGCCATGGTGCAGAAATATATTTTGGAATGTTCAGTGCTTTGAATTGGAAGCTGAAAAGATGCTTTGGAGTAGATATCGGTGTGCTTGCCACAGCTGTTGGTACCTTCTTGAAAAGGGTCTGTCTCTTCAAGGATTATACCAATAGATGTTGATAGTATGCTTATATCCACCCTGAAATGCCTTGTTGCATGCTACAAATTCCTTCTTAATCCAAACATGTATTTTCCTGGGATTGAGTAGCTATTGAGATAACTCAAGAAAATATTCTGGTTCCTCAAAGAAACACCAATAGTGTCATATGCAGATCTATGCTCTCTTTGAAGTACATTTTGGATTTGAAATAATCCACAACCCTAAATATGGCTTGTTTGTTTGTTTGTTTATTTATTTATGAAAATTTGTATGGCCTCCCATTCACTCTTAGTTCAATGATGTTTGGATCACAATGATAATTTGTAAATACCAAGTTAAAATGCCATCCAGAAGGACATATTTTGGCAACATGTAATGCCCATATATATAAACCCACCATAACACCATTGTTGCAAACTACAAAAAGGTAGCAAGATCAAAAGAATAATTAATTTCATAGTTAGGCTTGATAGGTACAGCTCAGTATATCAGGTCATTTTATTAGTTCCATTGTATGTTGGCTATTAATATACATGTAGTCCTTGGTTAATGATGGTCATTGTGACTGAGTACTCATTTGCTAAGAGATGCATAAAGCATCATAAAACAAGACATCACATCCAGCTCTGATGTCAATGCTGCTAGCATCGAATGTTATTGCTTGACAAGAGATGAAGAAGTAGCTGTTTCATACAGTATGTTAAACATGTATTGCTTTAAGACTAGTGTATTGCTTTAGTTTAAGGTTAGGAGTGGGGATGAGTAGGAATGCATCTTCAAGGCCATTTCTCTCACTAAGAAGATAAGGCTTTGGTGGGTCTTCTAACAGAAGGGAAACTGATTCTTTAAATTAATTGGAGAATATGATTAATGACAAAATTAGTAAGGTGGAGAATTGTGTTTTAATATATTGTGCAAGGGACAGAGATGCCTCAGAGTCACTTGAAAAGCCCATACTGGGAAACCTGACATCTGATTTATGACAGTGATTTCAGCAGTTCCAACATGCATATCATTAGGCAACTCCTGCATGGTCATTTGACCCTGATGTCATGTGATCATTTTTTACTTCCTGCTGGCTTCCCCATTAATGAAGCCATAGTGAGAGTGGCAAATTTCAACCATGTTTGCCTTCTTTCTCTTGCTTTGTTTTTCCTCCTTGCTGTTTTGTTTGTTTATACATGTTGGAATCGCTGACTAGTCTGATTTAATTTATGGGTCTAGACAAAAAGATATTTAATTCCAAAGGGTTCAGTTTGGCTCCAGGAAAAAAAAACATTTATAAGATTGAGATGAGTCACGTTAATAAGTTAATTGTTTCTAAAATACACTTTTCCATTAGGTGATAATTCTGATGATGACTATCCAATTATTTATTTTGTTCTCTTTTGTTTTAAACTAATTCCAGTAATAATATTTCAAATAATGTTTAAGCCCTTTTTAATCAATTCTTCCATTACAGTTTTGTTTGCCAAATGACTGTCCATTCTGCTTTCTTTTGCTTTTCTCAAGATAATCTGGACTGCACATAACCTGTACTTTTTTTTATGTCTGAACAATGTTAATGTCAAAGAATTTTTCACCAGAAGTTACCTGCATTGTAAATTGATTTGGACACAAATATTGACAAGCTTTATAAGATAAACCAACTTATGTTTCTGCATTTTTATATTAGTTTTTTGAAGAGGAATGGAATCAGTGTAGAATAAAAGGAATGTTTTCTTTAATAGTATTTCAGTTCAGATATGTGTTAATTCTCTAGGGAGAAGATTCATTATATTCGAACAGAGGGTACACATGGACTTGAAAAATTATCTTGTGATGCAGATTTAGTAATACTTCTGAGGTAATATACAATAATTATTTCTAGTATAATTTTATTAAATTTGAAAAAGGAATAAAAAGTTAAGATACAAGAAAAAAGTAAGAAAAAAGAATCAGACAAAAAGGAAGATAAAAGTGCAAAAAGAAAAAAGAAAGAAAAAATGGCTTTCTTCTTTGGTACAGATATAAATAAAAAGGTACCTCCAACTCTTATTTTAAAATTGGCAATAGTCTATATTACTTCCATAATCCCATTAATTCCAATGATCAAATTCCAAAATCAAATTACATTTCTCTTTGTTTCCTGCAAAAAGCCCATGGGTAACTCCATTAACAACTCATTATTGTCTTTTAAAATACAATAAAATACACCTTATTAAACAGTAATGATCCAATAGAACAAAAATTAACAAAAATACCCAATAAGATAAAAATATAGCTCTTTTTCCATTTAATCTTTGTTCCCTTCATTTCTCTCTTAACAATTAAAGTTTTGTAAAATATAAAAGTAGTAATCAATACCAAAAATAATCATCCTCTGTTAGGGGAACAAGAAGAAGAGGCAAGCAAGGGACTCACTGGCTTGAAAACATCAAAACTGATACAAAGATGGACATTGAACAACTGAACATGCTGTGCTTGGCAGGGTAGCATGGAAAACATTTGCCTATAAAGCTGCTAGGAGTTGAACGGGACTGAATGGTTAAAATGGTAAATACAATGAATCCATATCAGTTGTCTCCAGATAATTTGTTCAACTTCAGTGATAACGTCTTGTTCCAGCACTTCACAGGCCGAGAAATCAAAAGTTTCTTTAAAATTACCTATACTCTGGTAATTTTCACTGCTTTTGTCCCCAGTTACTGTGGGAGAGAGGGGCAGATGAAGACCTTTTTCTTCCTCTATAATTTAATCAAACCATTTGCCCTTCAGACTCTCATTTCTCATGAGCAAGTCATAGAAATGGAGTTTTTCTGATTGGCTGATGAGTTGAACAACAGAGCCTTCCCCCTAGTTCACAGTTGTGACACAGCCTAAATTTATGGACACTAGAACTGGCTACTTTCCCCACTGGAATCCGGAAATCAATATACTTAATAATTAAATGATTTCTTTCCAAATCTAAATCCTTCCTTCCAAGAATAGCTACTTTATATTTATATCAACAAAATTCAGTCAAAAAAATAAAATTCTACATAAGTTTGGCTATTAAGGTGGAGAATATGATTAGAAAAGTATGAGGAATCCTAGAATTAGAACAAAGTGGAAATACAATATGTGGTGAAAATATACCGGTATTTGTATTTCATGTGCAGTATTAGCTTTCTTTAAAGAATGCTTTCCAAATTGAGAAAGGTTCCTTTTGTTCAGAACAGAACAGAATAGAATAACACAGGAGGGATTTTGGAAATCTTATAGTCCAACCCTTTCTAGTTCAATTTTTATTCTCAGATTTGGAATCTGTAAGAAGCAACTAGAAACCAAGATTCTCTTATATTACTTATGAACACTAACTGTGGAAGATAAAATATGTTTGCTCTGTTTCATTAAATATTTTTTGTACTTGCTTTGGCTGGAGGAACTTTAAACCCTCTTAAAAGGTTGCCATCTAAGGTTGACACTCTGTAAAACACATTGTCCCTGAGATTCAGATTTCTGGGCATTTTTGCACATAACGAAGTTCTCATATTTCTCTCTTTTTTAGTCTTTTTGAAGAAGACATTATGTCCTACATTCCTCTTCAATCAGCCTTCCATCCTGGCTACAGCTTTTCCCCCCGTTGTTCACCCTGTTCATCACCTCAGAATTCTCCAGGTAAAGCTCTTGAGAGTGATATCTGTGGCTAGATTTGTTTCCTATTGTTGTTAGCTGCGAAGTCATGTCTGACCCATCACGACCCCATGGACCACATTCCTCCAAGGCCTTCCTGTCCTCTGTTTCCTATTATCCCCTGCAAAAATACAGCAGCCAAAGAATATATAAGTATCCTGCCTTTTTTTAGATCTCCCTCTTACCCATCCCCCCTCTCCATAGAAAAATATGACAAAGTATATTTTTGCCAATATTCTCTTTGTGTAAGGCTGAACAACTTTTCTCTGTTTTCAAAGCAGATCAATAGCAACCTACAAGACTTCGTCTAAAACAATTTTTTCCTACTATTTTTGTACCCATTATAAATGCATATTTTACTTTATATCTCATCTGAGAAATGTTCTGCCAAAAAAGAAAGTTGGTTGACAGATCTGTTTCTTCCCTCCCACTATGCACTGTTGGAAGAATTGAGGCCTTTGAACTATGGTACTGGAGAAGACTCCTGCGAGTCCCTTGGATTGCAAGGCGTTCAAACTGGTCAGTCCTAGAGACTGCTGTTTAGAAGGGCAGATCCTGAAGTTGAAACTCAAATACCTTGGCCACCTAATGAGAAGGAAGGACTCACTGGAGAAGAGCCTAATGCTGGGAAAGATTGAGGGCAAGAGAAGAAGGGGACAACAGAGAATGAGGTGGCTGGGTGGAGTCATTGAATTAGTAGGCGTGAGCTTAAATGGATTCCAGAAGATTTTAGAGGACAGGAAGGCCTGGAGGAACATTGTACATGGGGTCGCGATGGGTCAGACACGACTTCGCAACTAACAAAAACATGCACTGTTAATTTGCAAGAAAGAATGAATTTGCTACTTTTGTGGTGTCAGTTTCAAAGCAAATGAATACCTATAGCTAGAATCCTAGTAGCTGAAACATTCCTTGTAATGGAGGACTTGTTTGGGCATGCTAAGAAAATAATTTCATTACAAAAAAATGCATAACAAAATCTTGTCACCACACAATAGAGTTGTATATATGTTTGCTGGTGTAGCTGAAAAATGTAGATTATCTTTTTAGATCTTATATTTTTAAAAAATGCAATCAAGGCACTGTTTTTTACATACAGAGAAATATTTTCCAGAAGATCCAAGACTGAATTCCACACTATCTCTAAAAATGGCTTCAGTATTCTTTTCTTTCTTGATCCATGTAAAACATTCTATATTAATGTTTGAATTTGGTATCATTTAATAATGCCAAATGGTGGTATATTTAGGACAGATAAAATTAAGTTATTTGCCATATATAACATATATAAAAAGGTAAAGTTTTGCCCGCACATGCGTGCTAGTAGTTTCCAACTCTAGGGGCCGGTGCTCATCTCCGTTTCAAAGCCGATGGGCCAGTGCTTGTCCGAGGACGTCTCCATGGTCATATGGCCGGCATGACTAGACGCCAAAGGCACACAGAACGCTGTTACCTTCCCACCGTATAACCTATACTGAGCTGTTTAAAAATACAGCATTTAAAGGTGGAGTGGATAAATTGATGGAAAATATGTACATGAATGTTTGCTAATCATTATGTCCTGTTTCTTTCATCAGAAGTAGAATACTTGTGAAGAATAATCATCAGACAGAATACTGTCTTTGTGTTGAGGTTTTCCAGAGTTGTTTTGTTAGTTGTTTCCACTATGGAAAATAACATATTCTTCTATAAATGTATTTAATATAATCTAACTCGTGTTTATTATATTCTTAATTATTTATGACATGGTGACATTATATTATATAATTCCTTGTCCCATACCAAGGTCACTAATGAATGTCCTGTCCAGACAGCACAATTACAGCAAGACACAGAAGTGACATGGAAGGACACAAATGTGTGCAAATCACATCTACTTTTTTTTTGAAGTACAGATGTTGGTTGAGATAGGTGGCTTCTTCACAAAAGCTCATCTACACCCTAATCTATAATCTCAGTTGACTACATGAAACCTTCTGAACAGCTGAATGACTACCCATATGCTATAAATGTAAAATAAAAGGGTTTGCCTTTTAGATACAAAGATTATCATTAATGAATGAGATCCATTATTAGCTATTAGTTTAACCCAGCAGCTGCAAATTGTATGTTCTTTCTTATGTTTGCACTCATCAGGCTTGCAACGGGCCAGTGCAAGAGCACCTTCTCCTTACAGGAGGGACTTTGAAGCCAAGCTTCGCAACTTTTATCGAAAGCTTGAAGCAAAAGGATATGGGCAGGGTCCAGGTAAAATTAAGTAAGTGTTTAATATTGATTCCTATATGTTATTTACTTAATAATTTACAAATATGAATATGAATATTTTTATAAAGGAGTCTAGTTGGAGAAGAGTTCAGTCTGCAAAGGAAAAATACAAAGGAGGGCTAGCAATATGTAAAAACAATCTAAGTGCAAATAGTGATAATTGTGAAGCCAGTACATAGTAAAGAAAGGAAATCTGTTCCTCATGTAATTTGTGATTGTATATTTTGTGTATATATTATGTTTTATCAATAGGAATAAAATACAAAACAGGAAAACAAAGCAAACATACATCCAATAGTAACAACAACAAAAAACAAAAACAAAAAAGTGTACATAAAAGTAAAAAAAAATGACCTAAACATCCAACATTAAACATATAAAAAAATCCACCCTAGCTGGATGCTGAAAAGATCAAAAACCTGATAAATTCTCATCCCCTTACATTAGGGGTGTCAAACTCACAACGTCATGTGACACGTTGCGATGTATTGCAACATTTTTGCCTTTGCCAGCAAGAGGTGGGCACAGTTTTGTTATGATCCATCTGGCCCGTGGGCCAGCAGTTTGACACCCCTGCCTCACATAAAGTGTCCGTAAATAGTTATAAACTTTCTCATCATTATTTAACAAGAAAAATGTATAAACAAACCCAGTCAACAGGTTAGCCCAAATATTACACTAATATTCAAATCCCTCCTTGTATTTAACATGTAGAGAGTATATGACTTTCAGTGTCTTGTAAAGCTATCTAGTCCATTATCTCTAATCAAGGCAATTAATTTCACCATCTCTGCCAATTCAGTCAATTTTAAAATCCATTCTCCAAGGAAAGGCATCTCCTTTCCTCTCCTGTGCTTAGTGAGTACAATCCTCGCAGCAGTCACAATGGAAGGAAAGAGCGTCCCAAATTGTTTTTCAGTTGATTTATCCACAATACCTGTAAGAAAAGCTTTGGGTTTTATTAATATTTGTATCTTAAGTATTTTCTGTATCATCTTTATAATGTTTATCCAGAATGTTTTCACATAGATGCAAGACCACCACAAGCCAAAAAAAATAAATTTTCGATTACGTTTCCAATACTCGTTATAAGTCCCTCTATACATTTTTATATCTGGAGTCAAATACTAATGATACATCATTTTATAAAAAAAATTCTTTCAAACTATAATTCAAAGTAAATTTTAGTCCATTAGTCCATATATTTCCGCATTTATGTAGTGTTGTACACAAAAACGTTTTGCTCATTCTGTCATGCAGTCTTTTACATATTGGTCAACCAGGTTCATCCTGAGTAACATTTTATATATTTTAGCAATCAAGTGGTCATCTCCAGAACATCTCCCATCTGCACAGCCTGTTCTTAATCAACATCAAATCTCTGTTTGTCTTTTTCTTTTGGGCCTATTTCTTGTGGTAATTGATCTTTGTCTTTTAAAAAATGGTGAAGTTCCAATCCACATCTTTCCATAAAATTTTGTGCTTTAGAGACTGAATTTAGTCTACAAAGTTGTTTTCCAAAAGTAAAGATAACCCCTTCCAGTTTGTCCCAACAAAAGGGAATGTTAATTTGTTTTAAGAGATTTGCCAGGAAGGAATATTCTTTACATTTCCTTAATATTGTAACTGGAATTTCTTTAAATATTTATACCTCCTTTCCAGGAATACTAAATCTCTGATGGTAATGTTTCTGAATTACTTGCTCTTTGATAGATTTTCTTACGAATTGGATCATAACATCACTTGGCAATTGTCTTCTGACTGCTTATGCTGAGTTTATTCTGTAAATTTTATGTATTTCTTTAGAGTAATCTAGTTTCTCATCATTAAACCGTTTAGTAACTTCTATTACAATTGTATCTCTTAGGTTTTGGATTCCTTCAGAAATTCCTTTTAGCCTTCCTTCTAACAAGGAAGATTTTATAATTGTAATTCTCTACTGGCAGACTGGTAGACACTATAATTTTATTTTATTTACAAAGAACTGATGGGTCAATATTATTTCAGCAATATCGAAGCAACTTATTGCAGAAGAGAAATTTATATTTAATTAATTACTGCAATAACAATAATTGGATAATCCAATTTACATAATTACTCATTCACCCCACTCCAGATTAATAATAAGGCGTGACCACTTGCTGGAAGGCACTTTTAATCAGGTGATGGCTTACTCACGGAAGGAGCTCCAAAGAAATAAACTCTATGTTACATTTGTTGGAGAAGAAGGGTAAGAAGTCACAACATGTGACCAAAAAGCTTGTTTTCTTTATTTTATATTGATTGAACTTCCAATGGAATAGGTTATACAAAATAACTGACAAGGTATTAAATCCAAATAATGCATTTTTAGCATTTTAATGTCATTGTGTTACGGTAGAAAAAGTCAGGGAGGATTAATCAAAAGACTAACTTAGATATCAGCACATAGAACAAATATGAAATTCTTACACTAGCAGTTATCTTCCTTATTTATTTCGAATGAAGAATTGTATATATGGATGTAAATTGGTATAAGTCTGGCTCATATAAATAGCATCTTACACAACCTGTCGGTAATTGCAGAATCAGTAAGAACTTACAAGGGAAATAATGACTCCTTGATATGACTTATTCAAAGATTTAAAACTGAATTAAGAACTTCTTGAACTTAGACAGTTTAGGAGGTAAAATGTTTATTTTTGCTAAGGAATTTAGCAAATTCTACTATTCAAATATTTCTATTTATGAAATAAAGAATCCTTATTAGTTAGAATCAGACTAAAATTATGTTAATAATGAAAGAATAACAGTTGGTCATAATTTATATAATTATATATACTGTGTGTATAAAATTATAATATATATTAAAGGTAAAGGTTCCCCCGCACATGCTTGCTAGTCATTTCCAACTCTAGGGTCCGGTGTTCATCTCCGTTTCAAAGCCGAAGGCCAGCGCTTATCCGAGGACGTCTCTGTGGTCATGTGGCTGGCATGACTAGATGCCAAAGGCGCACGGAACGCTGTTACCTTCCCACTGTAATGGTCCCTATTTTTCTACTTGCATTTTTACGTGCTTTTGAACTGCTAGGTTGGCAGAAGCTGGGACGAGTAACAGGCACTCACTCTGTTATGCGGCACTCGGGATTCGACCTGCCAAACTGCAGACCATCTGATCGACAAGCTCAGCATCCTAACCCACTGAGCCACTGAGTCCCTTCATAATATATATTAGGCTTGGGCAAATTATTCTAAGAAATATTTCTTTGCCAGTTGTCTCAGAGGGAGGGCCTTGAAGACAGCCACAAATCACAAAATACTTCACATTCTTGAGATTTGTTTAAAAGGCACAACATAAATAATATTCCATCCAATGGTATTGTAAGTGACATGTTATTTTTTTCAGGTGAGATGAAAATAACATTTAATGTAAGGATGTAAAATAATCAAGAATAAATAATTATGTAGCGTTAAAAAGAGTAAATTATGGAAAAATTCAAACTAATATGTCCAAAGTAAACATAACAAATGTTGAGTGATATTTGTTTTCTTTACGTTTATAATAATTTTTTCATTATTGATAATGTAACTATTTTTGCTGCTACATACATTGTAGTTTTTTAAACATAATTCCAGGACTATTAGAAAACAGATTTTGGAAGATAGAGGTATCTCTTTGCTGACTCTCACCTTCCAGTGAGTAAAGGTTAAAAAATAGAGTTCAAAATAGTAATTTGGAAAATGTGGGCATATGAAATGCAACTTCATTTTAAGTTGCATTTTAAACAACTTCATGTTCATGTTGGATTTCAAAGCAATTTGGAGAAGTACATTTGCAGCATTAATTCTGAATAAAATTTAAACTCCATTGACAAAACTTCCATAAAATGCCTAAGTATTTAACATGGATTAAGAGACAGAACCTGCTATTTGTCATAAAACATGTATGATTAATAAAAGGGTTCATTCCATGTGGGCTGTTTTTCCCCCCAGGTTGGATTACAGTGGCCCATCCCGAGAATTCTTCTTCCTTCTTTCTCAGGAGCTCTTCAATCCTTATTATGGCCTGTTTGAGTATTCAGCCAATGATACTTACACTGTACAGATCAGCCCCATGTCAGCATTTGTAGAAAATCACCTGGAATGGTAAGGTTTTCGGTTAAGTATACATGTCATAGCAATTCTTTTTTAAGAAAAGAAAATCAAATAATACATTTTTTATTCTCAAGTGTTATATTTTATTAATTACAATATCTTCCTTCATATAAGATTCTGTCACAGTGTTAGACCTACAGTTAGACAGCTAAAACTGAGAATGCTAGAGCCTCAAGTCTTAAGAAAAGCTTGGGGAGATAATTAGTCAAACTTAACTGTTAATATAAGAGCCAGGTTTAATCATGACCGAATTACTAAAAGAAGTGTAGTACAATCTAGTAATTTATTTGACAGATGGGAAAGTTACAAAATATATCTAGTTGAAGGCTTCAGAAGAAGTGGAAAGATACAAAGAATGGTACACCACAATTACATTGTTTTATATTTTATTGTTTTATAATAACTGATTTTTATAGCCCAGGAGACTTGTTCTTAGATACTCTTGGCACTCAAATCCTCAAGAAAGAGAATTTGTTCCTCTCATCTTACAAAGCATTTGGGAGATTTAAAGACAAAGTGTTTGATAAAATCCTAGGGAGATTTTTTGTCTGTTTAACTTTTTTCTTGCTTATTTTCTTCTTATTTATTATTATTAGTAGTAATTTTATTTATTTATAACATAACATAAAATATGAAAATACAAAAGCAAATAGAGGGGACAACAAAAGGGAAAATAAAAAAGTGGAGAAGGCGAGGGGAAGAAATAAAAGGCATTGACTTCCTACTCTGCAGTAAAATAAGATACTAAGATCGAATATCAACTTTTTATATTTCTATAGAAATATAAACTAGCCATTTCTGTATCAACAAATCAGCCTAATCAGTAAAACCCAAAATCATAGTATACTTTTTCCACCTCAACAATAAGTCCAGAAGCAGTTTCCACGTAGAAACAAAAGTACATATGTTTTTTTTCTTTTATCAAAACAGTCAATTTAGCCATCTCTGCTAATTCCACAAGCTTTTGTAACCTTTCGTCCATGGTAGGAATAAAAGCTTCCTTCCATTTTTTGCATAGTGCAATCTTGCTGCAGTCACCATATATAAAATCAGTGTTCCAATTTTTTTCCCAGTTCTCTTTCTGTTAGACCCAGAAGGAAAGTTATTGGTTTAATCTTTATGTTCACTTCAAGAATTTTCTGCACTAATGTATGAATCCTGCTCCAATATTTCTTTGCTTTATCACATGTCCACCATAAATGATAAGAAGTCCCTTCTTTACATTTTACATTTGCAACATTCATTTGAAATACTGTTACATTCTAGATAACTGATCTGGTGTTAAATACCAGTGATATATTATTTTGTAAAATGTTCTTTTAAGTTATAGTTTAATTAAATTTTAAGCCTTTTATCCACATATTCTCCCATTGTACCCAAGATTCCTTGCCCACTGGATCTTACAGTGTTTTACATGTTCATTTTCCAAATTCAATTATAATAACATTTCATAGACCTTAGCAACAATATGATCATCACTACTGCAGAGTCAAATTTCCAGTTCATTTTTTGGAAACTCAAGCCCATGATGTTTTTTCACCTAGTTTAAATCTTTCCTTTATTTGTAGGTATGTAAACCAATGGCAAATGTGACCTTCTAATTCTAGTTCTTCCTTAGACTTGAGGAAGAATTGAAAGATACTGTTTTACCATAGATCCACCAGTTCGGCTTTACCACTATTTATTTTCTTAAAAAAAACTTCTTGGGGGACACCCATAGAGGCAATTTCACAAAGAACTTTGTTTTATAATATGGCACATCTAAAAATAATGATTATTAAAATCAACATTAACTTTATCGTACCATAGATACCCATGCCATCCAAACCTTCATTTGTTGCTTTTAATACTATTGATATGGTACAGAGTTATATAAGTAAAATAGTGTTAAAAGTTTTTTTGTTAAGAGGTTTTATCTACCATACCAAACCTACAGACCGCATGTCAGCAGAGAACTAGATTGATGAAATAGAGACTTGTGCCAAAGTGTTGCTATATTAAATAGACAAATGTATTTATAAGAGTTAAATTTTTTTTTCATTCATAAACCATAGTTAGAATACTCTAATTGTCATATTAAAAATGATTCAGCATAAATTAAATTCTCTATTAGTCATTTAGGTCCTAGAATTTTCTATTGAATTAAAGTTCAAATCGAAACTCTCATTTTCTCTCATAGTATCTGGGCAAGCTCTTGCCCTGCAAAGACAGGAAATGATCCTATTAGAATCCTGGTTTTGCTTGTGTGTGATTATTATTTTAGCTGGTTATGTGCCAGCCCTTACCAGAATGTGGCCAGTCTCAAAATTTTTAGCAGGATCAGAACTGATTAGTACTTGGAAGAAAGACCACCAGAAAATTTTCTAGCTTCTGGCTGATAAATTATGTAGCATTTAACTCATATATCCCTTGTGAAAGAAATAGCTAAACAAATCTAATGCTGAAATCATTAGCATTGTAAGTAGAAATTCTCGCAAATCGCAACCAAGCAAAGCATTATTGCTGAACAGTAATTGCCTGTGTTTCCAATTAAAGTAGGATTATGTATAATATAATGAGAAAGATCTCTTCCTCCGATACCTTAAAAATCCATCATCAGAAGGCAGCCTTGGACTATGTGACCAAATCATCTGGCTACTTGTATAGATTTCCATGCACAGGTTGAATAAATACTGCATTCAATTCCTGAAAACTGCTTGAGTGTTATTCTTGCAGGCATCAATTGGGAAGGGAATTTCTGGAGGAAATTTCAAAATAGAAACTCTGACTTCCTTACATTCTTAACTAGGTAGTGGAAACACTTAGTGTAATGATTAAGGTATGGGCCTAGAAACCAGAAATTGTGAGTTCTAGTCTTGCATTAGACATGAAAAATAACTGATTGACTTTGGCCAGTCACTCTCTCTCAGCCCAACCCATCTGATAGGGTTGATGTGGGTATTGGTATGTTTGCCACTTTGTTGAATATGAAAAGAAAGGGTGGGATAAATATTTTTTTTAAAAAATCAACATGTTGAAATCAAAAGAACTGGAAATGGAAATGCACATTATTTTTCCTTCCATTTCAATAATATAATTGTTTACCTCTTGTTCTCTCTACTGGAAAAATGCATTCTGGTTCTAGAATGAACCAACAAAAGTATTGATTAGTTTGCAAGATTATACTGAATGACATGGCATTCAATTCTCACTTTTATTTGCTTCCAGGTTTGAACATGAAATATATATATTTATATAATACATTTATGATTAGGAACTCTTTGAAAAGAAATAAGATTATAAAGTTATCTGATAAGTGCAACAAAATATTTTAACATATCATGAAAAACATTATTTTTGATAAAGGAGGAAATCTCTGCTATGCTTACATCCAGACAACGCCAGATGTAACAATATCTAAATCATCAGGAATCTGTTCAACTTGTAAAGCAATTTGTTAAATTTAAAACTATTTGCAAACATTGTCTATAAGCAGTAATTGTTTTATTCAAATAGATACATTTCAAATAGACAGTATTTTTGTTGGAACCAAAACCTATATTCTTACTGGATGTGATTTTCCTATATTTTAAAGTAAATTTATTTAAGTGATTTCAGGTTCTCAGTTTTTCTTTTTTACTGGGTAAGTTAGAAAATTGTATACTGAAGCATCTGATTTTCAGTGATGTACAATTCCCCAATGCATTATTGCAATTAATACTGCCTATACAACCTTAGGAGAGATTTGAAACAGACAAGGATCATCCAGTATATTTATGTTGAAGAGTGTTTCTTGAGAATAAAGAATTGCCTCTTTCAAAGAAAGGAGTAACACTTTCTCTCTGAAGGACATATTCACCACTACTCCAATCCCTCTCCTTGAAGGTTTTCATCAACAAGAAAAAGAAGGGGTCCAGATTACATGTATCTGAGCTAATGGTATAGAGCCATGGTGGCGAACCTATGGCACGCATGCCACAGGTGGCACGCAGAGCCCTCTCTGTGGGCATGCACTCCATCACCCCAGTCCTAGGCCTTCAGCTGGGTTTTATAAAACCTTTTCGCTTTAGGCCTCCACCGCCATGTGCAAAAAAAAAGGTTCAATCAATCAATCAATTTCAACTTCTCATGGGAAAAAAAAGATCTTGTGAAGTTGGAATTGATTGATTGAACTTTTTAATCCCACCCAGTCTGCCGTTACCACCACAGCCACGCCCACCCAATGGGCCAAGCCCACCCATTTAGCCAAACCCACACAATGGGCCATGCCCACCCAGCACCCGACAATACATAAGTGGGTCTTGGATTGCAGTTTGGGCACTTGGTCTCTAAAGGTTCGCCATCACTGGTATAGAGGATCCCATCTACTTCCTTAGCACTCACAGGATCAAAGTCAGCCAGATAATCAGAGCCATCTCCTTTGGACCTACCCCAGCTATTATGAAGCTCCAAGTAAATCTGAGTGACTTTTTCTTCCAGATGACTTAAAAATTTCTCACAGCAGCCCCTTAGATTTTCCTCTTGCACATTTCTTCCCAATAGGGTAGAGGTCACTGGGCTGTGGGAATGATAAGGAGATAGAAATCCTTATGTTTTGCTGCTCTGATCACAATAGTATACACCCAAATATGCTTAGTCTGGTTTGGTCCTTATTTTTCATTGTGCCACTTAGGTGTCTCTTTTCATAAGGTCTCATAACTGTCTATGCATTTTGAAATCCTAAAAGTTGTTTTTATTGGAGATGATCTTGCTAGCAACATTGTTGATAATATTTGACAGCTACACTGATAATATCAATATTTTACATGCTGGAAAAATGGCCTCAGAAAAAATAATTCCTTCAGGAAAAAAACATTCTTGTGTTTAATAACATTTTAATTCTTTTCCCAACTGAGTTTTTTCACAATATGTGAAAAATTCCCACAGTATAATAACTGTGTCTTGCAACTGTGTTGTTATAATAGCATTGCAGTACCATTTTCACAAACAACTTTTCATAGCATCACCACCAGATGGATTCGTAGCTGGCTGACAGGCCATACTCAGCGTGTGGTCCTCAATGGAACTGCATCTACATGGAAGGAAGTGTGTAGTGGGGTGCCCCAGGGCTCTGTTTTGGGCTCAGGGCTCTTCAACATCTTCATCAACAATTTGGATGAGGGGATAGATTGAGAACTCATCAAATTTGCAGACGACACCAAGCTGGCAGGAATAGCCAATACTCCAGAAGATAGGCTTAAGATACAGGAGGATCTGGACAGACTCGAACACTGGGCACTATCTAACAAAATGAAATTCAATTTTGAAAAAAGTAAGGTTCTACATTTAGGCAGGAAAAATCAAATGCACAGGTATAGTATAGGTAGTACCTTGCTCAATAGTAGCAACTGTGAGAGAGATCTCGGAGTCCTAGTGGACAATCACTTAAATATGAGCCAGCAGTGTGCTGCAGATGCCAAAAAAGCCAACACAGTGCTAGGCTGCATTAAGAGAGGGATAGAATCAAGATCAAGTGAAGTACTAATACCACTTTACAATCCTTTGGTAAGGCCACACCTGGAATACTGCACCCAGTTTTGGTCACCACGATGTAAAAAAGATGTTGAGACTCTAGAAAGGGTACAGAGAAAAGCAACAAAGATGATTGGGGGACTGGAGGCTAAAACATATGGGGGACGGTTGCTGGAATTGGGTATGTCTTCTAATTTAATGAAGAGAAGGGTGAGGGGTGACATGATAGCAGTGTTACAATATCTCAGGGGCTGCCACAAAGAAGAGGGAGTCAAGCTATTCTCCAGAATACCTGAAAGCAGGACAAGAAGCAATGGATGGAAACTAGTCAAGGAGAGAAGCAACCTAGAACTAAGGAGAAACTTCCTGACAGTTAGAACAATTAACCAGTGGAACAACCTGCCTCCAGAAGTGGTGAATGCTCCAACACTGGAAGTTTTTAAGAAGAGACTAGCCAGCCACTTGTCTGAAATGGTGTAGGGTTTCCTGCCTGAGCAGGGGGTTGGACTAGATGACCTCCAAGGTCCCTTCCAACTTCTTGTTGTTGTTGTTGTTGTTCTTCTTCTTCTTCTTCTTCTTCTTCTTCTTCTTCTTCTTCTTCTTCTTCTTCTTATTATTATTATTATTATTATTATTATTATTATTATTATATCTATTTTCTTAATATACTACTCTCAGGAACCTTCCAAAAAATTGGATCAAGCCTCTTATCATCTCATACAATAAAATGTTCTAGGAGGAGAGCTAGAGGCAAAACAAATAGAATCAAATAATAAACTCATTCTTTCTCTTATTTTTTAAAAAATACAAGATGCAACATATTTTCACATATGGTGGACATGTAAAAAGGTTAAGGCTTTTTGGATAAAAGTCTGGTGGAACATGCAGAAGATTTTTAAACAGAGGATAAAGTTTTGTCTGCAACTTTTTTTGTTGGGAATAATTACAGATGCTACAGTTGTGGACACCAAGCTGATGTTGAATTTAATTACGGCAGCAAGACTTTTGATAGGTCAGTATTGGAAGAAAGAGGAACTGCCGACCATAGAAGAGTGGACTTTAAAGGTTTCCGACCTGGCAGAGATGGCGAAGATTTCGGCCTATTTGAAAGATCACTCGCAAGAACGCTATATTATGGAATGGAGAAAATGGATTGAGTTTATCCAGAACAAGTATAGGGTTAAGAAGTTTTATGTAGCATTTGAATAAGTCTTCTTTCTTTTCTTTTTTTTTCTTTTGGTTTTTTTATATATATTTAATATTACTAAGGCTTGTTTTATCCTATATAAGCTAGAGAGTGATGGATTTTAGAGTTTATAGTTGTTAGTATATGATTGTTTATGATTGCTTTTTATATATATACCTTGTATTTAGCTCTGGGAAGTCGGGGGGGAGGGGGGAGGTAGGGGGGAGAAGGGAGGGGGAGGGGGGTTTTAAAGGAAAATTGTATGTTAAAACTTTTCAATAAAAAAAAATACAGAGATAAAATAACTTATGAGATGGAAAGCAAGTTTATGGAAAATTAATACTAAAAGAAATGGCAAACACCTTTGGTATTATTCCAGTATATTTTGATAGATTCATCCAGGGTTTTATAACCATAAGTTACTGTTCACAGAAATCAGAATAACAGAGTTTGAAAGAACTTTGGAGGTCTTCTAGTTCAATCCCCGCTTAATCAGGAGACCCTATACGATTTCAGATAGATGGATATCCAATTTCTTCTTTAAAACCTCCAATAATGGAATACCCACAACTTTTGAAAGGAAGCTATTCCACTGATTACTTGTTCTAACCGTCAGAAAATTTCTTCTTAATTATAGGTTGCTTCTCTCCTTGATTAGTTTCTGTCCATTGTGTCTTGTCCTGCCTTCAGGTGCTTTGGAGATCCCTTTTCTTCTGGGCAGTCTCTTAGATATGATAAATGTTATGCCATCCCTAGTCATTTTTTCATTAGAGTAGACCCAGTTTCTGCAACCATTCTTTGTATATTTTGGTTTCCAGTCCCTAATCATCTTTGTTGCTTTTTTCTGCACACTTTCTAGAGTCTGAACATCTTTTTTATATCTTGGCAACCAAAACTGGAAGCACTATTCCAAATATAGTCTTACCAAAGCATTATAAAGCAGTACTAATACTTCAAGTCATCTTGATTCTATCCCTCTTTTAATGCAGCCTGGGACTTTATTAGCTTTTTTGGCAATTGCAGCACACTGCTGGCTCATATTTAAGTGGTTATCTACTAGGACTCCTTGATCCCTATAATTTCTTTTAGATCAGATACCACCCTTTCTATACCCATGCATTTGTTTTTTTCTTATCTAAGAGTAAACCCTTAAATATTCTTGTCATTGAATTATATTTTGTTTGAAGGGCCCAGTGCTCAAGTCTGTGGAGATCCTTCAGGATCTTGAGTCTACTTTCTGGAGCATTGGCTATTCCGGCCAACTTGGTATTGTCTGCAATTTAATTAGTTCCTTTTCTATCCTCTCATTTAAATCATTTATGAAGATGTTGAGGAGTACTGGACCTAAGACAGAATCTTGTGGTACCCACTGCATACTTCCCTGCATATACAGGTAGAACTATTAAGGATTACATGTTGAGTGCTGTTGGTCAGCCAGTTACAAATCCATCTGATAGTGATCTTACCAATTAATAGGGCATGCTCTACTGTATTTAAAGAGAGTAGAGAATAAATTAGAGCTGGAAGGAACATTTGAGGTCTTCTAGGCCAGCCCCCCCCCCCCACTCAAGCAGGAGAACCAATACCATCTCAGACAAGTGACTATCTAGTCACTTCTTAAAAATCTCCAGTGATGGAGCGCCCACGATTTCTGAAGGCAAGCTATTCCACTGGTTAATTGTCTTTACTGTTAGAAAGTTTCTCCTTAATTCCAGGTTGCTTCTCTCTTTGGTCACTTTCCAACCATTGTTTCTTGTCCTGCGCTCTGGTACTTTGGATAATAATTTGACCCTCTCTTCTTTGTGACAGCTTCTCAAATATTGGAATACTGCTATCATGTCACCCCCTATTTCTTCTTTTCTTTAGACTAGCCAAACCCAAGTCCTGCAACCGTTCTTGATATGTTTTAGTCTCCAGGCCTTGGATCATCTTAGTTGCTCTTCTCTGAACTTTTTCCAAGGTGTCAACATCTTTTTTGTAGTATGGTGACCAAAATTGGTCACAGTATTCCAGGTGTGGTTTCACTAGGGTTTTATATAGCAGTACTAATACTTCACATGATCTTGATTATGTGCCTCTATTTATACAACCCAGCATTGTATTAGCTTTTTTGGCCACTGCGGCATATTGCTGGCTCATAGTCAAGGGATCGTCCCACTAGGATTAATGCTTTAGGGAAGTCCAAGTAAATTATGTTCATAGTATTTTGTTGTCAACTAATTTGTCAATTTGTCAAAAAATGCAATAAGATTTGTTTGACATGATTTATTTAGGACAAACTCAAGTTGGCTTCTGTTATAACTTTGTTTGCCTCTAGGTGTTGCCAGATTTGTTGTTTGATTATCTTTTCCAGGATCTTCTCACATACTGTATTTATTTATTTATTTATTTATTATTTTATTAGATTTATATACCGCCCTTTCCCGGAGGACTCAGGGCAGTTTACAGTGTATTCTAAAATCATACCAATACAAAATACAAGTTAAAAGACAAATAAAAGATTAAATTATCCCTGAAAATAAAACCCCAGTTAAAATTCTCAGCCTGGGTCAGAGAGCTCAAAGAGCCAAGTCTTCAGGTCTCGGCGGAATGAACGTAGGTCAGGGGCAGTTCTGAGCTCCACGGGCAGCTGGTTCCAGAGGGCAGGCGCACCCACAGAAAAGGCTCTCCCCTGGGTGTTATCCGCTGGCAATCTTTTATCGGCGGCCCCCTGAGAAGACCCTCCCTCTGCGAGCGCAATGGACGAAGGGAACTTGATGCTGGCAGCAGGTATTCCCTTAAATATCCCGGACCCAAGCCATTTAGGGCTTTATAGGCTTTTGATTAATATTGAAAATACTGCCTTACAGAACCTTATTTGCATCCTTAGTACATTTAAAGATTTCAATCAAGTCCCCTCTTTCCCTTCTGTCCTCCATGCTGTACATATTCAGTTCCTCCAATCTCTCCTGATATGTTTTGTCCCTCAGACCTTACATCATTTTTTGCCCATTTCTGGTCTTGCTCAATCTTATTAATATCTTTTTTTAATGAGGTGCCCAGAACTAGACATAGTATTCCAAAATGGGGTCTGAACTAAAGCTCTATATTGCAGGATTAGCACTTTCTTTTTCCTACTAGTAATTCCTCTGGCGATGCATCCCAGAATTTTGTTTGACTTCACACTATTTACTCATTTTGAAGTCATCTTCTATGAACACACATAAATATTGTTTTTTCTGTTGCTCTAGCTACCACTGTACCCAATACTGTACCCTGCCATAGGGTTGTTTTCTCCTAAGTGCATGATCTTACATTTAGAAACACTGAATTCTAGTTTGCACATTTTTGACCAATTTTCCAGCAATGCCAAATCAGACCCCTAGAAACATCAATTCTTTTACACATCTTTGTGTCATCAACAAAAAGACAAATCTTACTTAGGAACCTCACTTACAAACACATTGAATAGAACAGGACCTACAGTGAGGGGGAAAAATTATTTGATCACCTGCTGATGTACATTTGCCTAATGACAAAGAAATGATCAGTCTATAATTTTAATGGTAGGTTTATTTTAACAGTGAGAGACAAAATAGCAACAAAAGATCTAGAAAAATGCATTTCAAAAAAGTTATAAATTGAAATAAGTATTTGATCTGTTCTCAAAACATGACTTAGTACTTGGTGGCAAAACCCATTGGCAATTACAGAGGTCAGATGTTTCTTGGAGATGGTCACCAGGTTTGCACACATCTCAAGAGGGATTTTGCCCCACTCCTCTTTGCAGATCCTCTCCAAGTCACTAAGGTTTCGAGGCTGACATTTGGCAGCTTGAACCTTCAGCTCTCTCCATAGATTTTCTATGGGATTAAGATCTGGAGAATGGCTAGGCCACTCCAGGACCTGGCTAGGCCAAGCCTTTGTTGCCTTGGCCATGTGTTTTGAGTCATTGCCATGCTGGAATACCCATCCACAACCCATTTTCAATGCCCTGGCTGAGGGAAGAAGGTTCTCACCCAAGATTTGATGCTACATGGCCCCGTCCATTGTCCCTTTGATGCAGTGAAGTTGTCCTATCCCCTTAGCAGAAAAACACCCCCAAAGCATAATGTTTCCACTTCCATGTTTGATGGTGGGGATGATGTTCTTGGAGTCATAGACAGCATTCCTCCTCCAAACACGGAGACTTGAGTTGATGCCAAAGAGCTCAATTTTGGTCTCATCTGAGACCAAAAAACAGTTTCACCCAGTTTTCCTCTGAATCATTCAGATGTTCATTGGCAAACTTCAGACAGGCCTGTACATGTGCTTTCTTGAGCAGGGGTCCTTACGGGCGCTGCAAGATTTCAGTCCTTCACAGCGTAGTGTGTTATCAATTGTTTTCTTGGTGACTATGGTCCCAGCTGCCTTGAGATCATTGACAAGATCCTCCTATGTAGTTCTGGGCTGATTCCTCACCGTTCTCATGATCACTGAAACTCCACAAGATGAGATCTTGCATGGATCCCCAGACCGAGGAGATTGACAGTTATTTTGTGTTTCTTCCATATGTGAATAATTGCACCAAATGTTGTCACTTTCTCACTGCTGCTTGGCAACAGTCTTGTAGACCATTCCAGCCTTGTGTAAGTCTATAATCTTGTCCTTGGAATCCTTGGACAGCTCTTTGTTCTTGGCCATGGTGGAGAGCTTGGAATCTGATTCATTGATTGCTTCTATGGACAGGTGTCTTTTATATATAAAAGCCTTAAATGCTTATATATAAATGCCAGAGTTTGAGGAACAAACAGGTGAACTAGATGTAATAGTACACGAGGGTATGACATAGTTGGCATAACAGAAACATGGTGGGACGAAACCCATGAATGGAATGGACTGATAGATGGTTACAAATTGTTCAAAAGAAACAGGTCTACAAAAAGAGGAGTGGGAGTTACATTATACATAAGAGAACACTACATATCTGTAGAAATACACATGATCCAAGACAAAATCTCTCCAGAATGTATATGGGTCAATATAAAAAAGGAAAAAAATGACATTATCATAGGTGTATATTACAGCCCATCCAACCAATCAGAAGAAATAGATCAACTTTTTGCCAACCAGTTAACAAATGTATGCAGGAAGCATACCACAGTAGTAATGGGAGACTTCAACTATCCAGATATCAACTGGGAGACAAACTCAGCAATGAGCGGGAGATTAAACAGATTCCTAATCAACCTAGCCAACAACTTTGTAACTTAACTTTGTAAAGGTGGAGGAGGGAACTAGATGAAAAGCTATACTGGACTTAATCCTTATACTGTAAATAGAGATGAAGTGATAGAAGGAATCGAAATTGCTGGAACCTTGGGGGAAAGCAACCACGTCATACTACAATTTAATTTAAGGCAAACACTAGCAATAGAAAACAATCCAACCAACATCCTAAACTTCAAAAGAGCCAACTTTAACAAACTCAGAGAGAACCTAGGAAAGATCCCATGGTTAAAATTCTGAAGGGGAAAACAACCCAAGAAGCATGGGAAACCCTGAAAAAAGCAATCACAAAAGCCCAAACCAGAACAATACCATTGAGAAAGAAAAACAAGAAATCCAAGAAGAACCCGCATGGCTGCACAAAAAGAAACTAAAAGACAAAAAGGACAAGTACAAAAAATGGAAAGGGGCACATAACCAAGGCCGATTATCAGCAGACAGCCAGAGCATGCAAAGAAGAAGTCAGGAAAGCAAAGGCCCAGAACAAACAAACACTCGCAACAGAAATCAAGGAAAACAAAGAAAAAAAGTTTCTTCCAACATATTAACAACAAGAAAAAAGTCAAGGAAACTGTAGGCCCACTAAAGAAAGAAGATGGCAAGGAAATTACAGGCAACAGGGAGAAAGCAGAGCTGCTTAACTCATACTTTGCATCATCTTCACACAAAAAGAAACCATAGCCCAACACACCAAAAAATACTGCAAAAGACATACTAGAAACAAAAATCAAAAGCAAGAAAATGGTAAGAGAACACCTATCCAACCTTGACAAAAATAAATCACCATGACCCAACAGATTACATCCCAGAGTTCTGAAAGAGCTGGCAAATGTTATCTCAGAATAATTGCACCACATCTTTCACAAATCCTAGAACACTGCGGAAGTCCTTTAGGATTGGAAAAGGGCTGATGTGGTCCCTATCTTCAATAAAGGAAACTACACACAAACCAGTTTAACATCAATACCTGGGAAGATCCTAGAAAAGATAAACAAAAGACAATTTTGCAAACAACTAGAAACAAAATGATAATGATAATGATGATGATGATTGATGATGATGCTCTGGGACTTCAGAATTCAAACAGACAAGCACCTGCAATATAACACCCCAGACTTAACAATTGTCGATAAGACAATTTTGGTCACCATATCACAAAAAAGATGTTGAGAGTTTTGTTCAGAGAAGAGCAATTAAGATGATCCAAGGCCTTTGCATCCATTAAGTTGTGTGCCTTTAAATGTTCATTATTCCTTTTTTTTCAGAAGTGATTCCATTAACTTCAGTACTACAGATGTTAAGCTCACTGGTCTATAGTTTCTAGCTTCTTCTTTAGCCCACTTCTTGTGCAAGGGTACAACATTGCTGTTCAGCAGTCTTGGGGAATTTCACCTGTTAGAAGAGACTGGTTAAAGAAATCAATTAATGGTCCTAGAAGTTCCCTCAAAACTCTGGATGAATACTATCCAGACCCATTGCTTTATTAATCTTTAAGTGGATTACCTCACCTGCCAATTCATCTTTCTGTGTTTTACAGAAAATAACTTTTTTGGCTTCTTTTGTAGGTTCTTATATACCACTCTACTAGCTACATTTTTGCTATTCTGATATCGATATATCCTGATTTTATTTCCTCCTTTATTAGCCTATGTACACCTGCTGTGAACCAGAATGTGTTCTCTTTCTTTTGCTTGTACTGATGTGCTTCACTTAGAGACTAGTTGTCTCCAAGATGGCAGATTTTATCAGTATCTACTGAGAACTGATTCCTGTGACTTTATGCCACCCTTCAAGTTTATGTTTTAGATACTCTTCAATTTCGATAAAGTCTAAAACTTTAGTTTTACTGAATGTTTTATGAATTCTGTCAAGTTTTATCAGTTTTATCAATACAATGGAGCATGAGCCAATGAATTCTGTACAGTGGTGCCCATGTTCAATTTTGTGGATATTACATCCCCTTGTTCTGATACAGCAAGCAGATTCAATTACTGTATATATGCTTGTTCTAATGTATTTTTTTACTTTAATTCCCATCAGTGTCTAAATAGGTTAAGACCTACAGTATATATCAATTTTTACATATCTATTTAATTGTTTACTACTTTCGTAACATTTTCTTCTCCTTTTGTATTTCCTCCCAAAATTCTAATTATGTTAATTTAGGAAGAAAAATAAGACTTTAACCAAGATATTTGCCTTTCAATTACAGTTAATTTTTCTGTTATTTGTTTTTATACAGATATTTGTTGAATCTGAAAATGAACCATGACCAGGGCTTCATATATCATATTAATCTTTTTAAAGTAATATTTTAACATTGTTTTTAAACAAGGAGTTCATTTAAGTGCAAAATTCTGAATTTGCCAAACACCCAGTAGTAGAATTGCTACAATATTCTTTGTATATCTGTGTCCTTCAACTTTTTAGAAGGGAGGAAAACAATAGATGAATGATGAAAATGTTATGGAGATGTGTTTTTCCTGCTTATGTTTTAAAAGATAAAACACAAAGATAAGGTCAAAAGCCTTCCTAATTCAGTATCCTCTGTCCTCTCTAATAAGTTTACATGAGACCACAGTTTTTCCCCATGATGGTTGAGACTATGTTAATGCTATGATCTACATTCAAAGTAGAAAAGGTGATTTGGAGTGCTTCTGTGTTGATAGGTATAACATACATATTATCAGGCAATCCAGATAAGGTTTTCTACTTTATGGATCATTTCACAGCCCTATTTCCTTGCAAGTAGTATTCCTTGTAAGGTGGCTTTTTTGGCTTTTTGAGGAGCAGTGTATATATCACATGTAGATATCACATGTTTGGTAATATATAATTATATAGAATATTAAAGCAACTTCTCCAACTTTGCGTCTTTAAGATTTGTTGGAATTGCAGCTCCCAGAATTCCCAATCACACGATCAGTTTACATACTACTATCTGGAGATTACCAGGTTGAGAATGACTGAATAAATGTGCAGCATAGGATTTGACCCAAAGCACTTTTGTTTGTAAAACAAGGGATTAATTTACTCTGATTTTCTGGTTTATTTTAATTTTATAATGCAGTTGTATCACATTGTCAGGATGGAAATTGCTTAGAAAATCAATTCGGATAACATGAAATGAATCCTATGATAAAATCACCAAGGCAATTTTTACATGTCAGTGAAATGCCTTGATTGCTATTAGATATATTACATTATTTTCCAACAGGAAAAAAAGGAAAATGGAATAAACTGTCTCAAAAACTACACATCGCTCATTATGTATGTATTTGGTACAGGTTCCGATTTAGTGGTCGTATCCTTGGTCTTGCTCTTATTCATCAGTACCTACTTGATGCTTTCTTCACAAGGCCATTCTACAAAGCGTTGTTAAGGCTGTAAGTATTTACAAATTCAATGGAAGAAACCATTATGGCATTTCTTAATCTCTTGGCAATGAAGGATGAGTGGAATTTTAAAGAGAGCTTTAATTTATTTATTCATTTATTCATTCAATTTATATAGCCACCTGTTCAGAATATGTCTCAGGCCAGCGCACATCAGTAAATTGCAACTAAATTCATATAAAAATGACAAAGTAAATTAAATATACAGACATAAAGTGCCAAGAAAAATTCATTCAAGGGGTTCATGCCAGTCTCCGACTTAGTACCCTTGGGAAGTCTTAAAAGCTTTTTGAAAGGCAGGCAGAGTTGGGAGCAACCCAAATGGTGGTGCTGTTGGCACCAGAGAAGTTGTTTCTTCTGGATCCCACCAGATAACATTGCCTAAGCAATCTAGAGCAGGGGTGTCAAACTAGCAGCCCACAGGTCGGATGTGTCACGTGCAGGCCACACCCACCCCGGCTCCACAAAGGCAAAAAATGTCACAATACATCACGTGATGCGATCGAGTTTGACACCCATGATCTAAAGCATGCTGATCCTTTTAGATCTTACCAGATGAATGGAAATAATTAGAAACAGATGGTCCCACAAATAGTTTAGCCTACCAGCATGAGAAGCTCTATAGATAAAAACATGTTCCTTAATCTGCATTCAAAATCTCACTAGAAAGCAGTGTAGTTTGTGAGGCGGTCTCCTAACTACCCGTGCCACTATGTTCTGGACCAGTTGCATTTTATAAGTGGTTATTAAAGGCAGGCCCATATAAAGTACATTTAAGTAATCCAATTACAAGCTGACCATAGCAAATGTGTCCATGAGCAGGGTCTCCCAATCAAAAAGCAGACACAATTGGTGTGCAAGTTAGAGCTATACAAAGGCTGTCCAATCCAGTTGTTCAAATGGGACGAAGAGTCTACAACTTCCAAATCACACACCAGGTTGTTTAATACAGTTCAACCCCAATTTCTAATTCCCAATTTCACACCTATTTATGGAGGAAGCATCCAGACACCAGGACAGAATCTTGGCAACATCCCTTGAATGGATGAGAAGGTGGCTAGAAAACAGAGTAAGATCAGCATATTTATGATATTTAATCTGTGCCAATATGTATGAGTGAGAGAGAACTCACTGAGAAGTTGCAATTATCTTTAAACCACAGTGAGCCTATATTCAAGAAGATGCTTCTTTGTGCATCTCTTGCCTTTTAAAATTTTGTTGTTCAGGAATCACAGATAAAACTATTTAAAAATTTTAAAGTTATAGAGTCTATACCTATAGCAGAATAACTTTTTTTCTAGAAAGAAGGGTTCCCTTTTTTAAACTTGAATATCACTTATGTTGGTTGATCATTATACTTATGTATGATGCATTTATATACTTGACTGCATTTAGGTATGGGAACAGGGGGAACTTTGAATTCATTATGACATATCTGAATTTATTTCCCTAAAATATATTTTGGCAAAACATATTTTATTACCCTTTTATTGTATATGTTAGAATGAAATATTTTGAATTACTGCTTTGTAAAAAAGTATGTATAGCTAAGTTTTCTATGAATAAAAAGTCCAATAACACTTCATGATCAGAAGAGAACAATATCAAGCATGAACCAACAAGTTGTAACTCACTCTAATAATATTAAGAAAATATATATCCAATCACTCTAAATCTAACTAAGGATTTCTTTTCCTAACCAACTAGATGATCCCTAGGAAGCTAATACAAAATCATGCCGTAAAATTCTTCAGCATTCTTCATATTGAAAATTTTATTGCCATTGATACAATGCTTAGCTCTGATTGCAGGTAGCTAATGACTGTTAAAATTTGAACTGAGGCTACGGTTTAATATTTTACTATTTGAAACCTGAACATAATTTATTATTTATTTATTATCTATTGTCAATCAGGCCATGTGACCTTAGTGATATGGAATATCTGGATGAAGAATTCCACCAAAGTTTACAATGGATGAAAGACAACATCATTACTGATATTCTGGATCTCACTTTCACAGTGAATGAGGAAGTGTTTGGACAGGTAACTTAAGATGAGTCTACTAAAAGTTAGAAATTAAGAGTCATAGAAATTTCAATTTAGGAACAAATTTCATCTGGAGATCATTTATTAAAAGTATAGGAAGACAAGAAACACCAAGTACAATATTATAAAGCCCTAAATGGCTTGGGTCCGGGATATTTGAGGGAACACCTGTTGCCAGCATCAAGCTCCCTTCGTCCAGTGCGCTCACATAGGGAGGGTCTTCTCAGGGTGCCGCCGGTAAAAGATTGCCGCCGGATAACACCCAGGGGAAGGGCCTTCTCTGTGGGTGCGCCTGCCCTCTGGAACCAGCTGCCCGTGGAGCTGAGGACTGCCCCTGACCTTCGTTCATTCCGCTGGGACCTGAAGACCTGGCTCTTTGACCTTTCCGGCCCAGGCTGAGAATTTTTTAACCGGGGTTTTTAGTTTAAGGGATGATTTAATCTTTTTTAATTGTTTTTTTAACTTTTGTATTTGTATTGCTGATTTTAAATACCCTGTAAACAGCCCTGAGTCCTTCGGGAAAGGGCGGTATATAAATCTAATTAAATTAAATTAAATTAATAAAATAAGAATGGACAAGTATTCCTTTGCTTAATGTCTTTACAATCATCATTGGGATTTATTTATGTTAGAAGTCTATCACAAATAAAAGGTTTTAGCAAACTGGGTGGAAAGTTCACCATATAAATAGCAGAGGCAAAACAAGTTTATTTATTATTTATTACTATTAGGTAAGTACCTTCTTTTAAAAAAATGTAGGAATGATGTAGAGACTGTCTCATTTTATTTGCAAAATAAAGTTAACTGTTAACAGCTGGTTCCAACATTCATTCTTTATTTTGGGCCTTCAAAGCAAGCAATATTAATTTGCTAATAAGCAGGTATCTTTTTAAAATCCTGTATTCTTTCAACACATATAAAAAAATAGCAAGTCATAGCATTACCAATAAGAATGCAGTTCTCAAACCTAGATGTATCTGAACCTAAATCAATCAAATATTTATTACAGTCAAAGATCAGCATATATTGTATCTGAATTACTAAAATTTCAGATAGTTTAATATTTCTTATCATTTGGATATTGGAAAATCAGGAATCTGCTCCAAATAATGCAATTTAAATAAAGCTAAATTAAAACAATTAAGAGGTGCAGTAGTTTGGGAATGTTAAGACTGATAAAAATATTGAGACTAATAAAAAAAATCCATATAAAAACTCTGTTTGATCTAAAAAGTTGGAAAAAATGGTCCTAGCTGCTTTATTCAGAAATCTACTTTTTAGCTAAATGGTGAAATAATGAGGATTTAGAGAATTTGTTACCCATTTTAACCACCAACACCCCCAATTTTTTAAGTATTGCTGGTACAGGTAACTAATACAATTTTAAAGACAATACTGATTAGAATACAAATGCCCATACCTCCAATTTCAATAAAATGGTTCATTGTGGTTTATAAGAAAAACATAAACATCCACAAGGAACATCCATGATAGCTCTCAAACAAATACTGCATTAAAATATTTATGCTATGTTAAAAATATTTAAGAGATGAAATAGGAACAAATCTGGGGAAAAGTCATAGACAAAGGCTCTATTTTAAAATGATTCCTCAGTATTGTTAGGAATAAATGCCCAATTTGAATTTGGATAACATAATAAAATAATACCATTTGAAAAAAGAGTAGTGCTAGCTATTCAGAAGTGCAATATCAAACAGCATACCAATATTCAGGCAATATCTTTTTGAGCAATATTTGATAGTTAAAAGTAATTGTGGTAATGGTAATTTTTATATTCCTGTCCAATATTTATGTTTTGCTTATTTGTTGTTGTTTTTTTAGGTAACAGAAAGAGAGTTGAAATCTGGAGGTGCAAATACACAAGTGACTGAAAAGAACAAGAAGGAGTATATTGAAAGAATGGTTAAGTGGCGAGTAGAAAGAGGGGTTGTTCAGCAAACCGAGGCACTAGTTCGTGGCTTCTACGAAGTATGTATCATATTTTATCAAATAAGAGTTGAAGAGTTATAAGCATAAGGGCATTTTAATTACAGCAAATTCAGTACAAAAAAGGACAGATAATTAACTGCTTTAGTGGTGGTTTCAAACCTTAATAGGAAGCATCAGTATAAGTAGAAGACCTGTCATTATTTAGGCGTACAATGCTTATACACCTGTACATTTGTTTTAATATTAAGTAATGGAATTTTCACTTCTATTTTTCAATAGTTTACCAGTTTTTGGTAGCAAATCTATGACAAATTGAAGTGCAAATTCCGTTTTTAAAATGAAAACAAATGTAAAGATTTGTGCCTATATAACATTAGGATTCCCTCTACAAACTTTCACTAAAATCTTGGTACTGCCCATTGTTATATTTTCCCTTCCCCCTGGGCCCAAGTCTCTTAAATCAGCGGTCTCCAACCTTTCCAGCTTGGTGGCTTAGCACGTGAGTATGTGTGAGTTGCAGGTGCACGCATGCATGAAGCTCCATTCACACAAGTGGAAAATGCTTGCCCTCATATGCAAAGCTCGACTTGCATAGTGCAAACACCCTCTGCTCATGTGAATGGCAGTTTATGCACTTGCACTTGCCCATCTCTCCCATGGCCTGGTTTTGAACAGGTTGCAGCCTGGTAGAGGGCCCGTGGCCTGATGATTGGCTTAAATGAAATTATTACCAATTTTGAAGTTTTTGCACAACTTCTGAGCCCCATTTGTGTGAGTGACAGAAAATCAGAAACTTAAATCAAAGCTGTACATTTTAGTTGTGCAGTTTTTTTCTCCTGTTTTTTTTTTAAGTTTAATGTAGATTTTTATCCCTTAAACATTGTTGGAAAAGTTTTTTGAAACTTATTTGCCATTGCCTCCTTCCTAGGATTCAGAGATGGGCTGGCCCAAGGGCAGGATTAGAACTCACATTTTCCTGGTTTAGCCTAGCACCTGATTTAGCCTAGCACACGTGCCACAGGTGGCACGCAAAGCCCTCTCTGTGGGCATGCGTGCCATCACCCCATTCCTAGGCCTTTAGCTGGGTTTTATAAAACCTTTTTGCTTTAGGCCTCCACAGCCATGTGCAAAAAAAAAGGTTCAATCAATCAATCAATTTCAACTTCTTGCGGGGAAAAAAAGATCTCGCAAAGTTGGAATTGATTGATTGAACTTTTTAGTCCCACCCAGTCTGCCATTACCACTGCAGTCACACCCACCCAATGGGCCATGTCCACCTAATTGGCCACACCCAGCCAATGGGTCACACCCACCTGGCACCCAACGATACATAAGTGGGTTTTGGGTTGCAGTTTGGGCACTCAGTCTCTAAAAGGTTTACCATCACTGGCCTAGCACCTTCACCACAACAAATTGGCTCTCTTCCACTATTCTTTTCTACTGATATAATATTTAAAATAATTTTCTTCTACTGACCTATTTAAAATAATTAGAATTTTATTGAGCACTAATTGATCAGTGTTATCATTTATTGCTATGTCAATGGCAGAGAATAGTGCAATAATAGCCTTAATAAAACCTGCAGATCAAAACTATACAAGCAAACAATTAATCCACATTAAAATAATACATGGGAAAAATATTCAATTAAATCTTTAATAATTTTTATTTTTTATTTTTTTATTTTAATTCCATTTATATCCCGCCCTTCTCCGAAGACTCAGGGCGGCTTACAAGCTTAGCAGTAGCCTTCATTCTATGTATATGCCTGCTTATTAGGGCTTTCACACACACACCCAAGCGGCATTATTACAAAGTCAGCTTAATTGCCCCCAACAATCTGGGTCCTCATTTTACCTACCTCAGAAGGATGGAAGGCTGAGTCAACCTTGAGCCTGGTGGGACTCGAACCTGCATTAGCCCACTGCTCCACCAAGGCTAGTTATAGTTAATAATGGGAAACCAGCTTTCTGGAATTTGCAAATATACCTAATTTGTGTAAAATATTGAGTCTTTTGACATTTCTGTATTTATTAGTAGCATCTGTGCTTTATTTTTCAGGTCGTAGACTCAAGACTTGTTTCACTTTTTGATGCTAGAGAGCTAGAATTGGTAATCGCTGGCACAGCTGAAATCGATCTTAATGATTGGCGCAATAACACAGAATATCGGGGTGGTAAACATTGCAATTATTCTTCCTCACCATTTTTTCATTATATTATGTCCTGTTACTGCTGGGAATTCTGCCCCATGTCTTTAAGGTAGTCAAATGTGTCAAATTACTTATTTTATAGGTTGTAGGTTGGTTTATCTGTCTAATAGCTATTTTTTTCTTTATATAGGATATGCTTAATTCAGATATACCTGCAATTACATAAAACTAATATGGAAAAAACACAAATATCTTGGGCAGATATGACTAGATAGAGCAAAACATGTTTAGTTCATCTTCACATCCAATTATGTCTTTTTTGCATGATTCTAATGCATTTGTCTTTTACCCATCTTTTCTTTTAGGTTACCATGATGGACATATAGTAATACGATGGTTCTGGGCAGCAGTAGAAAGGTTCAACAATGAGCAAAGACTACGGTTGCTGCAGTTTGTTACTGGAACATCTAGTGTCCCTTATGAAGGCTTCGCAGCCCTTCGAGGGAGCAATGGACTACGGCGTTTCTGTATAGAGAAATGGGGTAAAATAACATCACTCCCCAGGTATGTTTCTTAAAATGATATTCCATCCTTCATAGTTGGAGATCAATTTATTTTCATGTTCACATGATTGATATTTTTATTAATGAAAAGACTGTCTTACAGCATCTCTGAATATTCCAATTTATCATGTTAAAGACTGCTTTACAAAGATATCCTAATTATTTTGTGTTATAGAAAAGATAGACTAAAAGTGATAAAGGCAGTCAGATCAAAAATTCCTTTGGGGTTCATATTCTACCACTTTGAATATGGAGGATATCAAATAATTAAATGTTGAAAAATCTTAGTCAAGTAAAGCAACTTTTCTTTTCCTATGTGGTTTCTTGCTTTGCCATTCTTTCTTTTGTCATTTGCATGGACTGTTAGGGTCACATAGAATCAGAAATACAATACCATGATATGCAGTCCAGAATAATTAGAAAAACAGCAGAGAAAGATGGTCCCTTCTGCAGGGAATTCAAATACCACCATTATGCTGGTTAAAAATACTAAAAATATTAATAAATTAATAGTAAAAAAATTTTAAAAAATAATTTCTGTTCTCTTATTTCCTAAAGACATACCATCTCATTTTGCCTAAAGGTAATCCTGGTCCTATAAAAGACAGATTAAAGTATTGAAATTGTTTATAAAAGATACCTGTAGTTCTTGTAGTTCTTCATTCAAACTTAAAACATCATGTTTTATAAGCATGTGTTGGTCTATACTTGCATTTCTAGAAACCCAAGGTCTGAGAAATAATCAATGCTCAACTAGGGTTACATATATCAACACCCAGACACTATAATTATTATTGCTGATTACTTTAATGCAAGTATTGGTCAATTTGACACTCTTTTGCAAATTTATTTTAAACAGCCAATGCTCCCTAAAATTGATATGGCTATTTACCAGTTTAATTGTAACATTGTAGGATTTCATTTGGCACAACATATTAGATCTAGATAGATTTAATGACAAATGGTATAAAAGGGGAATTTACATTCTGGTGCCGTAATGGGGCCAGAATAGTTGATTATATCATGGTTACCTGGAGGTTTGTTCATTTTATAGCTTACTTCTGTATTGAAATTCAAGATGTTAGTGATCGCTTTCCACTATTTCTTTTAATTCTGAACCAAATCTTGAATCATTAGAAGTAGCCCCTTGCCCTATTGACATTACAAGTACAGAAGTAATGGTCTCACAGTTTGGCTAAAGTTTTATCTAGGCTCTTCACTTTTGAGTCACTGGTTCAGATACACAAACAAATCTGCCTAGCTGATTTCAATTCTAAAAGGCAAACCTTTTAGAGACTGAGTGCCCAAACTGCAACCCAAAACCCATTTATGTATCGTTGGGTGCCGGGTGGGTGTGACCCATTGGCTGGGTGTGGCCAATTAGGTGGGCATGGCCCATTGGGTGGGCGTGGCTGCAGTGGTAACGGCAGACTGGGTGGGACTAAAAAGTTCAATCAATCAATTCCAACTTTGCGAGATCTTTTTTCCCCCCCGCAAGAAGTTGAAATTGATTGAACCTTCTTTTTTTTTGCACATGGCTGCGGAGGCCTAAAGTGAAAAGGTTTTATAAAGCCCAGCTGAAGGCCTAGGACTGGGGCGACGGCGCACATGCCCACAGAGAGGACTCTGTGTGCCACCTGTGGCACGCGTGCCATAGGTTTGCCACCACGGGACTAAGTAGTGTCACTGTATCAGTCATTTATCCCCTGGACAAGATTTTTAACAGCCAATGCTGTTTAAACCTTGGTATGATAATGATTGCATCAAGGGTAAAAGAATCTTTCTTAATTGCAATAAATTCTTTTCTTAAGGAAATTCTTTGAATACTCAATTACTTAATGTTGAGAAAAAATTATCAAGATCCTTTGAAGCTAAAGAAAATGTAACAGAGAATTGGAAGAACTTAATTTTAAAGGCAAAACATAAGAATTCCACTTAGTTTTGGCACTTAATCAATCAGTACTTCATACAGTAGATGGACGATACCTGTATTATGGCCCTTTCTTGTAAATATCGGCAGATAAATTGGAGGATCACTTCTGTAAGATTTTAAAAAAGGTATCTGCTGTAATCTCAGATGTAATTCCCTTTTATGGAGACCTCCAGGATTGTCACTTATGTCTATAACTAAGGTACCTACAGTATAGCCCAGTTAAAACCAGATAAGGCATCTGAAGGTGATTTAATTTCTCCCAAATTAAAAAAGAAAAACAAAGATTGGTGCGGTCCATTTCTGATCACCCTATTCCCACATATTAACAACATGCCAATTTTTGGTTGTAATTTTAATTTATAATATTAATACTATAATACTAACCTCTTTTTATATTTATAATTGTTTTTATATTGATATGTTTTATTATGTTGTAAGCTACTCAGAGTTTCCTTATACCATGAGATAAGTGACATATAAATTTAATAAATAATAATAATTGGAAGCAGGATATTGTCATGTCATCATACAAAAGTAAAGGAAGCAGATTTGATCCTATTAATTATAGACTTATTAGTTTAATAACTAATAAGTATAATTAATAGGATCAAATCTGCTTCCTTCCCAGTAAGTAAACTCTATGTCATCTTTTTATATCTAAAATTAGTAGATTAGGTACAAATTAAAAATATTATTG
Source organism: Vipera ursinii (assembly GCF_947247035.1). Lineage (NCBI taxonomy): Eukaryota > Metazoa > Chordata > Lepidosauria > Squamata > Viperidae > Vipera > Vipera ursinii. The sequence continues at coordinate 65,626,056 of NC_139517.1, read as the reverse complement.
CTGAAGGACAGACTGAATTTAGAGAGGAATAATAATGCCTGAATAAAAATTCTGGTCCCAATTGCCATTGTAACATAAGGATTATCTGTATATCCCTGCAGCTTGCAAAGTTTACCACAGTAAACTTTACAAAGCTAAACAGTCCTTCAGCTTTTTATGGCTCCCAAATCTGCTCTTTTGAAAGGCTTAATATTCTTGAAACTACTCAAAATAGGTTTATTAGAGCCATTCAGATAGTTTCAAAAAACATAAAAAATACTATCTTAATGTAGCTATAGTCTCATTGTATGCTAGAACAGGAGTCTCCAAACTTTTCAGTCTGAGGGCCACATTGGATACTTTGCAAAGATTCAAGGAGCAGGGGCAAAAATCAATTTTATAAATGAGCAAATAAAAATTAATTGAATGTGTTTTATTTTGCTCTATGTTATGTGACAACTATGCAGAAACTGCTGTGCTTATATGGACAAATAATATAAGAAAAATGTCAAACATTAGCAAACAGAAAAGGAGAGAGAAGCTTTGGTGGATCAGGCCAGTGCTCAGCCAGTCCAGATCACTCTTCCCTCCCCCCTCCCCCGCCCACACAGGCAAAGGAAATAATCCTCCAGCAGGCTTCTTCTTCCTCATCCGGCAGATGGGGAGGGGGGGAACAAACAATCCCTTGAATCATACACACACCCCTAGCAAAGGAAGCAACCCTCCAGCTGGCTCAAAGCCAACAAATATTTTAAAGGGGAAGATGCTTCGCCTTTCTCACCCAGCAATCCTTTAGCTGGCTCACAACCTCCTCCCCATCGCAGAAATTGAGGGAATCCTATCTTCATTTCCAAACAGTGATGAATACAACCCTCCTTTCTCTCCCTACGCTGTTTGGAAAGGATTGAAGCATGGGAGGGCTGGCAGGCTGGATACTTCCAGGAAGCCAGATGTAGCCCATGGGCCACAGTTTTGAGACCCCTATGCAATTCTTCTTATTGCCTTTGGCTAAACCTAATATTATTTCCTATAGATTCGGCACCATAGTACTTAGAGATTGTTTTAAATAATCATGGCTTTAAAAAGTCATAGATAAAATTCGCCTACTGGGCTTCTCTATGGAAAATATATGCTCAATAGATTTTGACAATGCTAGAACTGTCCTCATACGTTGGATTTCAGGTATAGATATTCAACAAATTTAAGCAATCTCACTTTGAAGGAATTTACTTTAGTCTCTTATTTGTCCTTTATCACAATTTTGAAATTTTGTAAGGCTTTCACTTTAGTCAGGCTGGATACATCACCCTCAGAACTCCTTTTTGGAGTACTCTACAGTTATTTCCATGTGATAATGCCTCAACAAACACTCTAATCAATATGTTACTATGTTGCTCCCTATATAAAGATTATAGACACAGTTTTCATTTATCTGATCTTGAAGAAATTTCCAGGCAGAGAGTACAATTTCCACTTACTTCTTTTAAAAACATTCTCCCAGTTTGTCAAATTTGTGCTACTATCTATGCACTATATTGCACCATTAATTAAATTTGAATACTCATTTATTCATCATTTATACTGCAATAGATAGTCCTCACTCAACAACAATTCATTCAGCAACTATAGTTATGATGTTGAACAAATGGCTTGTCCTCAAAGATATGGCTGTTACAGTGCCCCTGAAGTCACCCAAGATATCTATCTTTAAAACCATATTTAAACATGCAATATCTGCACAAATTCATCAATTAAAGTAAAAACCAATTAATAGATCAACTAAATAAATAAATAATGAACAATCAAAGGAAAATATCCAGGTCTTTTGTATTACACTGAAAATCATGAGCCAGTTTATATGACTCAGAAAGAATTACACAAAATGGCAAAAATCACCAAGAGTCCTATTTGATATTTCATAAATCTTGCCTTTTGGAGAAGTAGAGAGTAGCCATACCTTCTGAATGAGGATATAACTAGGTCCAGAATTATAGCTTCAAATACAGGTATATCAATCTTCTTATAAGCACTACCCTTACAGCTTAAAAGGAAAGTGCCTAGTTCTTGTCCTGTGTTAACATTTTTCCTTTCCGGTCTTTCTTACTAGTTATGGGGAAGTTATGTTTACAGTTCAAATAGGAAATTGTGACTTAGAAAAACATGGAGAGAGGGGGAAATTGTGCAAAGGATTTGAAATATTCTTTTAAACTCATTATTAATTTACACAGTAATAACAAATACAACATTCTTCACAAATATGTGGTTTCATTTATATTTACAGGTTTAAAAGGATCAATAAGGCAAGTGATGTAGATTAGACTATTTCGGACAAAGATGCTGTTTTTAAAGCTTTACATATTGTTTTCATTTTGCAGGGCCCATACTTGTTTCAATCGCCTGGATCTTCCACCCTATCCATCATATTCTATGCTTTGTGAAAAGTTGTTGACAGCTGTTGAAGAAACTAGTACCTTTGGACTTGAATGAAAAAAGGGGGGTTCAATTTTTTCCTTGCCAATGGCATCTTTCCCTCCTGCTACCATATGAATTTGACTTTCAGTATTTTGTTTCTAATGGAAAAGACAGGAGAAATAAAAGCTGTGCATGAAGAACAGCTTTCCTTTAAGAATTAACTATCATGCTTTTCATCTTTAATTCCCAATGGACAATTACCCTGTATGCAATATAAAACCAAGGTCTCCATGTATCTACACATACCTCCATTAGTAATAATGAAAATATGAATGCAAATTATTCTACACTTGACCAAATGTTAATGTTTACTTCTATCTATATTAATTAAAAAAGAAGATTCACCAAGCATTCCTAGCTATATGTTCATCCTTTGCATCTTAATTGTATTATGTCTTCACAATTGGAAGTTGGTCAACATCTCATTCATTTATCCTTTGTTTTTATATATATACATCATACAAAGATTAAAACACTTATGAAACTGAATTTTTAAATTGAAATCATAATTCGTATGAACTATATCAGTTGCAATTGGGCCAGACAATGTGGTGCAGCTAAGTTATTCAAAGCAGCAAAACTAACCTGCAGTGCAATCAGAATATGTAAGGATTATTAACTGTTAAATGCTAGAATTTAAAATATATATCTCTTGAGGTATAATTAAGAGCTAATGCTTATTGAAATAAACACATATTTGGAGGACTCAAGAAGGATGTCCTATATGTAATATAACATGCAGTACCACTTTGATTATTGTACATAACAAAAAAATAACAGGACAAATGGCTTTCTTTGTCTCTTCTCATTCTGCTTATCAATTCTTGTTTTTTTGATGTTCCATTTCCTAACAGAAAAGCAACATAGACAATCCTGCACTTTGTATTGGGAGCCATTATTGAAACTATAATGAGTAGCTTTATTCCATTTCTCTTTGACATCAAATACCACAGAATTAGTTCTATTAAAATGATTTAGCCTAACTACATTATATGCAAAGTTGCAGAGGATGATGCAGTGGAAATAATATGAATAAGAAAATAATCTTTAGATGTATTACATAAACAACTGAACTCCCTGATAAAGCTCAATATAGCAGTTGTTTGGGTGTAATGAAGAGTCTAAACTCTCCTGTACCCAGGTGAAACAACAGATAGTTAAAGATTGTGGGCTTACTTTTCTATCCCTAAAGTCAATGGGGGGAAAAAGATTTAAAGTATTTCTCTTTTTATTCACTGCTGCTACACAAAATTTCTAAACATAATTGGAGAATAAAGCTGAACCATACATTGGCGATGAAACCTATTGAACTCTGAACTTTATTTCTAAGTAATGATGGATACTTGTTTTTAGTAAAATAGTTCATATTTCTGTAATGCATATCTTTAAAAATTCAGTAAGTCACAAATGATTGTGTATGTAATTAAGTTATCACAGAAAGAAAGCTACAAGTGCTTATAGAAGTGGGCAGCTACAACAAATTTAGTTTAAAAAAACAATAAAATGCTATATGAATGGAAATTATCTAAAGGTAACTCTTGAAAAAAACTTATGGAATGGAAGGATAATAAAAAAGATAGAGCTTCTCTTTCCTGAAATCAAGGAATTAAGGAAGAGCCCAAAGCAATGCCAATGAATATAGCTATGGTGTTTCCTCCATAATTACCAAGTGAAGAAAACTATTTTATTTAGAATACCAAACTTGCAGCTAAAAAAATAAGATGGTCCCTGATCCAAATAAGGGGAAAATTTTAAAGTGAATTAGCACAATCCAGCTAAGGACAGGACAGGAAGGCCTGGAGGAACGTTGTCCATAGGGTCACGATGGGTCGGACACGACTTCGCAGCTAACAACAACAACAACAAGCACAATCCAGCTAAGGTTTAGAACAGACATGTCAAACACAAGGCCCGGGGGCCGGATCCGGCCCACGAAGTGGTTTCATGCGGCCCGCAAAACCATACTGGAAACAGTGAGGGAACGGCCCCCACTGCCTTGGCCCTGGCCCAGAGACCCTCCTTCTGCCAGAGACCCTCAGATCTGTCCCACTCCTGCCCAGGCCCCCATAGGCACCCTTGATGTGTATGATGTAGAGCTGGCTATGCCCACCTAGTAAGCCATATGCACTCTAGCCACGCCCACCCAGTAGGCCACGCCCAGCCAGGCCATACCCACCTGAGGGCAACCGCAATGCTGATGTGGCCCTCAATGAAATTGAGTTTGACACCCCTGGTTTAGAATGATGATTCTATATTTAATTCACAAAGATCTTAACCACACGTTCGGCATGTGGTTCTCTTTAAAATCAGGGACCCATAAACATATTGTTGCAGAATCATGCCTTAATTAGGTTATTATTTTGTCTTCAGCAAATCTGAATTTGAGATATATTCTGTATATCTTTCAAAAAAGGAAAAAATGTAACAAAAATGTCATTTGCAATGCTACATGTCACCTGATGATACTGTTTCAAGCAGGAATATGAAGCATGAACAGAGGAGACTTGTGTAAAAGTATTACACAAGGCAAATAAGGCTAAATAACTAACCTTTTTAATAAGGCTAATTAACTAACTTTTTAACTTAATAAGGCTAAAATAACTTTTTTTTGATAAGGAACTTTCTGCTCCAAAAGAAACATGTCATTTAAAAATGTATTCAGTATTCAGTATTGTGCTTTATATTACTAAGAATGAGGACATGCAATGTAATTTTTAAAGAAATACTTTAGATGAGCAAGTTCAATTCACTGATTCCCCAAAGTTAATTTTATTGTATTTTTTAAAAAAAGTTTTATTGATTTTTTTAACATAATCACCTTAATATTTGGTAAACAGCATGTTGTCTGTGTTTATATTTAAAAAACAATCAATAACAATTAGTTTCTATAATTCTATAGTCCACATAGTAGCTTTGCTTGATTTTCTTTCAATAATGTTCTTACAATTCTTATTATTTTGAAAATAACAATTAAATATAAACATTTTTCTAATATTTCTGCAAATAATAACTACATCAGCATGAAGCTTCTTTTCTAACTGTTCATCTTGATTGCCTCATCATAGGTCTTGTTTACAAAATTCTTATTTAAATTTATTTTCCCCACAATATTCAAAACATTCTTATTGGTTAAGATTTTCTCACAGTTAATTACACTTAGTTATTTAAGTCTTTTTCCTCATACAGGCCATCCCAACATTTTTACATTTCTCATATCTTAAAAAAAAGAAAAGAAAAAAAGAGAAGAAAAAGAAATATGAAGATAGTATACTACTTAAAATACATGTTCCTCTTAGGCTAATATACATTTATATCCAGAATTTTTCTCTTCTTTTTAACTATATATATATATATATATATATATATATATATATATATATATATATATATATATATATATATATATATATATATATATATATATATATATATATATATATATATATATATATATATATATATATATATATATATATTATATTCAAATATAATCTTTAAATGTTCCTTTAATAAATCCAATTATCTAATCTTTAAGTCTGTTCAAAACATTTTTATCGATTGAAATTTTCTCAACATCAATTACACTTAAGTATCTAAAACATTTCCTTTATATAAACCATCCCAACATTTTTATATTTCTCATGTCAAAAGAAAGAAAAAAATACTATGTTACTTGAGGGGCTTATCCCTCTTAAACTAAAATTCATTTATATACAAAATCTTTCTATTTCTTTAACCATATTCAAACAGATTTACCGTAATTTTTAAATATTCCCTCTGATAAATCCCATTATCTAATTTCTTAATTCTCACCTTAGCCTTTTTTTTGCCAAACATCTTTCCTAATCAATATGCTCCACTGAATCAAAGAGTCTTCTCATAGTCTTGTAGATATTGTTGTAGGTACAAAAAGCAAATCAAGTAAGATGTTCTTATGGGAAGGTTTTGCTCCTTTATATTCATTGAAAATCTTTTCTTTCTTAATTTCTCTTATCATTTTTTGTCTCTCAAGTTCTTGTAGTTCTCCTGACAGCTTTATAATCCATTTTGACAGATCTTTTTTCTTGTCCTCAGATTTATTTTGTGATCTTAGGTTATCTTTTCCATGTCCAAATTTCCTACAAGTGTTTTTTTTCCATCTGGGTTATGTCATACTTCTTTCTATTGTTAGGTTCCATCTTTAAATCTCTTTCCTCTGGTTTATATTCAGTTGTCTGTTTTATCTGCTCACTCTCTGTTTTTATATTCTGAGTTGTAAAGTTAAATTGAAGATGTATTCATTGATATTTTCAAAGTTATTTTTAATTTCTTTGTGGTTTGAGATAATTGTTGTTTGAATTAGTTGCAAACAGCATACATCTCCTCCTGGAAAGTGTTTGTTTTTTCTTGGTATATTCTTTTTGCAGATCTCTGGCTTTCCATGATAGCCAAAAATCAAGGTTTTCCTTTCTCTGCAGACAGCTTTAGAGTCACAGTTGAGTAAGTATTTGTAATCCAGAAAGGTCAGGGTTTTTTTCTAAAGTTTATAATTCTCGCTCTGTAAGTAGCCCAAAATATTTTCTTTTTTGCCACAGCTGTTCTCTGTTATTAAGACATTGAAGGTCACAAAAGCAAGTTATCTTTTCCTGGGCTTTGCCAGTTCCTGTATTGGAGCAACTACTATTGTATATTTTCATCCACCACTAGATGTAAGCACCAGTTCATTTTTCAATTTTCAAAATAAACAATTGCTTTTCTTCTATTTTATCTTTATCTTTATTAGACTTATATACCGCCCTTCTCCCATAGGACTCAGGGCGGTTCACAAGGTTTTATTAAAATAACAATACAACACTTACAAAAATTAAAAACAGTTAAAATAATTACATTTAAACCTCGAATAAATATAAAACCCTAATTGAAATCCAATTTAAAACCCCAATTAATACTCTCAGTCCAGGCCAGAAAGCTCAAAGAGCCAAGTCTTCAGGTCCTGGCGGAATGAGCGAAGGTCAGGGGCAGTCCTAAGCTCTACGGGCAGCTGGTTCCAAAGGGCAGGCGCACCCACAGAGAAGGCCCTCCCCCTGGGTGTTATCTGCCGGCAATCTTTTACCAGCGGTACCCTGAGAAGACCCTCCCTGTAGGAGCGCACAGGATGAAGGGAGCTTGATGTGTTCCCTCAGATATCCCAGACCCAAACCATTTAGGGCTTTATAGGTCATTACCAGCACCTTTAATCTCACCCGGAGGGCAACCGGAAGCCAATGCAGCTCACGGAGCAGAGGTGTTACATGAGAGTATCGGGAAACCCCCATCACAACCCGCGCGGCCGCATTCTGCACCAGCTGAAGCCTCCGAGTGGTCCTCAAGGGCAGCCCCATGTAGACAGCATTGTAGTAGTCCAATCGGGAGGTCACGAGCACATGAGTGACTGTGTGCAGGGCATCTCAGTCCAGGTAGGGCCGCAACTGGCGCACCAGGTGAACCTGGGCAAAGGCCCCCCTTGTCAAGGCTCCTATATGGTCTTCAAAACTGAGCCGCGAATTGAGGAGGATGCCCAAGTTGTGAGCCCTATCGACGGGGGGGTAACACCTCACCCCCCATCATTAAAGGTGGAATGGACTGGTTAGTCCAATATGCCGGTATGCAAAGCCACTCAGTCTTGGCGGGATTTAGACGAAGCCTGTTTCTCCCCATCCAGACCCGGACCGCCTCCAGGCAATGGGACATCATAGCGAGGGCATCACTGGGTTGGTTCGGGGTGGAGAAAAAAAGTTGGGTATCATCAGCGTACTGATGATCATTTTCATGATTTAAAGAGAAAGTCTTAACAAATTCCACCAATTTCAAACTTATCCAAATTTAGGTCTTATATTCATTTCATTTCAATATATTTCTGTCCCCCATAAAAAGTTTAATTCACCACTTCCATCTGTAGGAAGGTGGGGCAAAGATCCCCCGCCTTCCCACTTTCAGAGGCTTTTTGCTTCTTGGTTCCCCCCCCCAGGAAATCTATTATCAAGTAGAAGAGAGAAAATCAATGGTCTTACCCAGATCCATGAAGGTTGTTTACAGTCATCTTAAAATAGTGCTTTTGGGCTTTGGCTGCTTGTAGCTTGGGCTAGACTCTGGAGTGAAGCTGGCCTTTCTCCTGCTGATTTTTCTGGAGGGCTTTCCCCAAACGACCAGATGACCACCATCTCTCCGCAGTCAGTGGGGCTTCCATCCTTTGTCGCCTCTCCAGGGTGACTTCAGGCCCATTTATGGTCTCCTAACAGGCAGAAAACGGCTGTAGGGTGTGGAGCCCCACGATCCCTCAGCTGCTATGTTACTGTACAAAACCGGAAGCCAAAATTTTCTTTAAACTAAAGAAATCAGTCTAGGAAATTAGATAGAATTATTGTATTCTGTTAAATTTATCATCAATTGGAAACAAATAAATGTTGATACCACTTGTATTTTTGAAGACTTTTTTTCAGTCACACATCCTAGGTGTTCTAACTGTTGCACAAAAATTATACTAAAGACTTCCAAGCATACTATGAAATATATTGGTATTGACTGTTTGATTTAAGGAACTTATCTGCAATTCTTTGAACAAGCCTTCTGAATCTTACTAGTGTGGTCAGGCAAAAGGAATATGGAAAATATCTGATACTATTTATTCTTCATGCCAAATACGCAAAACAGTATTTCATTCTTTTTATACCATTGGAATATTATTTATTAATTATTTTGGAGTTGTGTAATTCCAAATTAAATTCTTAAATGTCATACAGATCCTTCAATGATACATAAGGGGATAAAGCATTGAAGCTAATGCCTTAGAAATAGACTTGAGGAGAAAAAACTAATTACATTTTTAAATATGAGCAGTAAAAGAAAACTGTTGTCTTGAGACTTTTTAGAAAGTAACAGAGTTATTTTAGAAAACACTGATTTTGGTCCAATCTGAAACTAATCTGGTTTTTCCTGCTCAGTCCTATATGCAGGAAATGAGTAGTCAATTCCACCTGACTCAAAGTACATGGAAATCAGTGACACTCCAGGAAAAAGACATAACTTGTCAGGATATCTCTCAATATATTACTTTGATCCAAGCCTTTTCAAATTGCAAAACATAAAAAATTTCTACTTGATTTTAACAAAATTGAAAATTGGTTTGTCTGCTGTAATTTTATTTGCTATACACAATTCATATACAAGCTGTATACATTTTCACCATGATTTCATATTACTGATAAAATTGTTTCTTGGTCACTTTTGAAATATTTTGAGCCACAAGGGTGGATTCAGCAAATGTTGAACCACATAATTAGAACTTCCGCAAGGTTTCAGTGGTAGCAAATGGGAAAGCTTACTGGAATCAACTGCCAAGGCATTATAGCACATGGGGATTAAAGTTTTTTCTGGAGATTTCATCACAGAAAGAGAGACAGACACACCAAATGGCATCAATAATTTGTTTCTAAATTATATTGAAATCAGTGAAGCTTTTTTTCTAATTCAGATAAAGTCTTGTTTTTAGAAAGTATTCCCACTTCACCAAACAAAGTGCTGAATTTAAGTAAAATGTATCTGTTCTGAACTAAATTCTATTGTAGTCCATGGACTATTATAATTAACATGAAACAGCCTCAGGAAGGAAATCCCAGCAAAGTTCTACTTTGTTTAAATCTAACATAAACTTCTTTATATTACAAAACCAGTGCTTTTTACAGTTATTCTTTTTGTAGAATTTAGTATTTCAAAATCGACTGCAACGTGCCACAAATCTGGAGTAGCTTTTCCAAGGTCTGAAAAGTTATATTGTTCCTTTTCCCTATAATATATCTTTGTAACAGATGTACAAATTGGAGTTTTGGCTAAATTCCCTGCAACTTCTATTTGATCTAAAACCAGAAGCCAAAACTATTATGATTTCAGTAAAGACTTCATAAAACTCAGCGGCAGGAAAAGTCTCCTTAGTGGGTTGATTTTGATTCTAAGACGGAAAATGTCAAAATACTCAGGCTGCGCTTTCTATTCAATCATATCACTGTAAAAGAATATCAATAAAAACTTTGTTATGGCATCAAGTGGTATGTTTATACATTTCTGTGTTTATTCTCTGAATGAAGCCTTTTTATGTTCTCTAAGTATTTTTCTTATGTATACAGTACTTGATGATCTATACAGAATTTTCTCCTATATATATCCTTCAAGTACAGCTAATAGAATATACCTCTTTTATTCAAAGATACAGCATATACAGTACATTTTATAAATAAATAATAATATTTGAGAGGGCTTCAAAAAGAAGCAAAAGAAGTATAGAATAATTGGGTCAGGCTTATAGTGATTTTTAAACAAAATATAATTTGCAATGCCTTACCACAGGGTTCATATTGCTATGATGCATTCAGAGAAATACTAAAGCTACAGCAAAGGATGGGATGTGTCTTTGTCAAAGAGAAAATGTACAGACAAGAATATGAAATGCCCAATATGATATGAAAATCTAGATTAAAACTTTACCAATACTTTTAGTTCAAGAACTTCCTGTCCAGAATCAGAATCATATCTAAGTAACTTCAGTGGGCCAATTTTCTGCTGAGTAGGGATTCCCCTAATGTTTGGATGGGTTTTAAATATGGGATCCATTTTGCTCATCAATAACTTCTTCCTGCTGGCATAATAAGAGCTGGTGAGTAAGGCTTCTCCCATCATTGATCACAAGTGCAAAAGGTTTTCAAGTATGCAATGTTTTTCCCCCAAAATTGAATTCTTAAGTAAAAGAAGCTTTGCAGATCATTAATTTTGCCATATACTTTCAGAATTCATATTTACAATATTTCAAATATATATTAATGGATGCCCCATACACATGTATTTAAATTTGTAGTGGGTTATTTTGTTTTACAAAGCATGGTATGACCAAGTAATGTAAGGAATAGATCATAGATGGTAAATTATAAACCCCTTGCAGATAACTGTTTATCTTCAATCCCTGATTTAGTCTGAATAATTTAGCACAATTTCCATTACCCAATGCCAGAAATTCTCTGGAGTAGAAAAAAAGGTAAGAGATTACCACAACTGGAAATGGAATGTGCTACTGGACAGCTTTACAAAGAAAAAAAAACTATTTATACATTTTTAAATAATACAATATTCTGCTCTGTCCACCAGTCAAAGCACTATGCCACCAACACAATGGAATATTGTGTATTGGTCTTCTGGCATTGAAGCGGTTGCTCTAAAAGTAGCCGATGTGCCACAAAAGGAAAAATCAATGAAGATTTTTGTCTCTTTGTCATCTGAATGACTGCACCAAATGTTTAAGCTGAGTAAAGATCAAAAGCATACCGAACGTACAAATCTAGTCGAACTCTGGTATTGACAACTTCCATCAGCCTAGCAGGTATGACCCATGGCAAGAAATTGTGGCACATGTAGTCCAAAATATAGCCTAGTTGGCTATATTGGCAGCATTTAGCAAAACCTTGTGGATCTCCAAAATTAGGCAAGGTTGAATCATGTTAATAGATTAGTAGACACTATCAGGAAATATGAGTATTGTGAACTAAACAGGATGGTTAAACAAAAAAGTATCCTGGAAAAAGACACAAATTAGTTCTGTATGCTTGCCAAATAAAATTAAACAACGTATTCCTATAGCACTTGGAATTAAAGGAGATCTTACATTTAACTAGTCCAAAATACAGCATATAGACTCTGTAGGGTCTAGAGCTAGAACAGATATATCCTATTTTATACCTGAGTCATAAGGTTGCATGCTTTTCCTATCTACTGTGCCATAAATCTTAGATTTAAAAACCTTTGATAATGCAATCTGTTATCATATGTGATGTAGCATTTTCTCTTAAATAACAGCTGTTGTTTGAGATAGGATTAAACTACTTCCTAGTTTAATTTAACTAAACATGATATGCTATATCTTCACCCATTCTGACAGTATGACTTATCTAGTCTGACCAGAGCTCTGTGTCTTGCTAATTAAGACTAATGGAGAGTCCATGACTGGGTAGCTACTGATTTTTCTAGAGAAATTAAGTGATGCCTAGGAGCAAATACAAAGTAGAGTCATTCCACTATTTTGGCTTTAACAGTATAGCCCAGGTGCATCACAGGAGGATTGATCTTTGAATTAGTAAAACCTATAAAGAGAGAAGAACACAAAAAGGAAAATAAAATTAACTCCTCTCCGTTACTGGAGGAGTACTGAATCTGAATTTGCCTCCTTACTTTTTTCTCTTTGTAAAATTAAAAAAGCAGACAGGAAAAAGATAATTAAGTTCTGCCAGCAGCAATTTCTTCTGATTCATCAGTACATCATTAACCCAGTTTAATGCTAAACATTCCTCACTAGGTACCTGCACTTAGCAATCTTGGGTGATCCAAAAAGCCAAAACAGATCAGATTTCATGAATAAATGGATGGGATGCTGGTGGGTGATGACATAGCTGCAGGTTATGTTGTCTCCAAACTGGCATCCCAAATTTGGCCTGGGACTGATAAGAATTTGATCCCTGAGAGAGATTTTCATCTTTGCAAAGAGGCTTCTTTGCCACCCAAAAATGCAAATTACCAGGCAAAGCAAAAAGCATTTATTAATGGGGTTGGGGTAAAGTTTTTATAGGATACAGAAAAAATGATACATTCTGTATCTGCAATATATCAGAAAACAAGTGAACAATAAAATCTATTCAACAGTAAATCTGTCATAGGTTGTTTTAAGTATACTCAAGTTAATGGGCTCCAAAGCACAAGACAGCCAACACACAAGACAGCATTCATAGTGCTCATTGCTCACCACTTTTCTTCTTCTTGTACTGCTTCTTCAACTATCACTTCTTGTGAGCCCTACCACTGGAGGAAGTATCTCTTGCTAGCTGCTTTATTTCCCCACACAACTTTCTTCTATCCTACCCACCAATACCTCCAGCTGTGTCTCAGCACAGTTTTTATAGCCAACATTGCTGTGTTGACTGGAGAGAGGGGCTTAAAGAGGCAGGACAACAACTATATAGGTGTTAGTTATTTTCTAGGCTGCCTGCCCTTTCACATACATACCTCACGCCTTTTAATTTATTTAAAAAAATCACTATTTTTTCTTTTTGTAAGGCTACTGGCATCTCTGTGTCTTTCTCATAATTATAGGAACTGAGCGATGATATTTGCTGTCCCACTCAACATGTAATACTGAAACAGTATGGGTGCAATGTGAGTTACCACCCAGTTAACTGGGAATTTCATTTATTGTTTCCAAGAGTCCTTCTTTCTTAAGATGTGGACTGAAGTGGGTTCTGACACCATGAAAACAACTATCAGTTGAACAACAATTATTTGTTCAATTTGTATAGGGATGAAGACTTATATTTTTATGTATAGCAATCTTGATTTTACTTGAAATCTAGGATCTGTTCTCTTCTTTTATTCTGCTACCCAACAATATTTTAATGTATCTTTCTTTGCAAAGGTTCTAGGTGAATTTCCTATTTACCCTTCTGATGACTGTATCCCTTTAAGGAGATCTATCGGCTCCCTAAAGTCTTTTCTTCTTGCTTCTTTTTCACTCTCTTTCCATTTTAGTCTATATTTCCTTTCTGTTTCTTTCTGCTTTTCTTTGTGTTTAAACTATCTCCATTTGTGTGTTTACCACCTTGTTTTGGATATCCCACCTTTTGGACACCAAGTTTTTTGGAGATCCCACCTTTGTCACAACTTTGTCATAGTTTCTTTTAAGCACACAAGTCAGTGGGGCCTCAAACATAAAAAAGGCAATACAGGCTTTTAGGTAACAAACAAGCATTCATATGCTAGTACTCACTGCTTTATTCCCACAAATACACTCCTCCTCCTCCTCCTCCTCCTCCTCCTCCTCCTCCTCCTCCTCCTCCTCTCTCTCAAATCAACAGATATCTTTCAGCACAGCTTTTATAGTCATTGTTGCTGTATTGGCTGAGGAGAGGCTTAAAGAGGCAGGATAATAGCTGCATAGGAATTGACTATTTTCTAAGCAGCCTGCTCTCTCACACTGTCCCTAGCGAAGCTACTAGTCTAACCAGCTTCTGCTGGTTAATGAATACATTAACAGTTTTGACCCTCGCAATACAACAAACATGAATTAAGACAGTAAATTCTATTGCTAGGCCTCCCAAGGGAGGTGGCAAGAGTGCTGCTCAGCAAGCCAAAAAAGAAAATGAACTCCATCAAACACAAAGCAAAACCTATCCAAAAAGAAATCACAGTTAGGATTTTATAGGAGCACATTAGTAAGATCTGAGCAAGGTTTCTCTACCAGGTTTAGGATTAACAAACAGCTATGTTGGCAATTTCCATCAATACCCTCAGGAAACAGAGTTGCAATATTGAGATTGTTATGTACTGGGCTTTTTGAGGGAATACCACATGGGTTGCTGGAGCAGCTAATGGCTCTCCAGCAACCCAGACTACCAGTCTCCTGTGCTGCAATTGGCTATCCCCAGGCGACAATGGTTGATTCAAACCTATTGGCTGCCGCCTAGGGGCTAGACTATATATTGTGGCTGGTTGCAGCAATTTCCCTCAGTACAGTCACAGCACGAAATAAAGCATGAGTTACCTGTACTCTGTTCATGTCTTCATTCCTGTGTCAAAGAACCCACTATTTAATAGTGGCGACAAGGGTGGGATCCTGCTTCACTGACTAAAGAGCTGAAGTCCACGAGGGAAAGGCAGCACATGCCGGAGGGAAGAGGCATTTCCCGCCCCCCCTCTGAAGGCCGGCTAGCAAGCTACACTAGCAACCTTGTGCTCAGTGGACTCATTACCTGAGCCTAGAAGCAGGATCCAGAAGAATGCAGGAACCAGCAAGAAAGGATGCCATAGGTCGGTAAACTGAGAGAATTTGACGTGAAACACCCGGATGTGTTTATTTATCGCAAGTAGAAAACTACCTCAGAGCCAATCAGATCACGGAAGAAGGACTGAAGGCCGCAACGCTACTCTGCATGTGTGGCCCGGCAACCTTTGATTTGCCCATGAACCTTTTCACACTGACACCAATCAAAGCGGTGTCCTACACAGATTTTAAAAAGAAGCTAACAGGGCACTTCCAGCCTAAGATGTCTGAGATGGCTTGGCAGTTCAAGTTCGACCAAAGAGTGCAGCTTCCCGGGGAGTCAGCTTCGGAGTTCATAGCGGACCTAAGGCAGGCCGCACGCCTATGCAAATTCTCAAATTTAGAAGAACGACTAAGAGACCAGCTCGTCTGCAGCCTACGGGACAGGACACTTCAGCAGAGACAATTTGCTAGGTCAAATTTAATGTTCTCTGAAGCACAGGACAAGGTGATGGCCGACGAAGCTGCCAGGGGCACCATTCAGACAGTTCAGCCTGCCACATTGACAAGGGTCAAAGAAATGGTCCACAGTGAGGACGCCAAACACACCGGAGATTCTTCCGAGGAAGAAGAACCTGAAATCAACCGACTCTAAAAGCAGCCCAACACGCAACACCGAAACAACTACCAATGGGAGGACAGTTACAAGACAGTTCTCTTACCAAGACGTAAGGGGTGCGGTGGCAACCATGTTCGCGCCAATTGCAGATTTCGTTCAGCCACATGTAGAGCTTGCAGAAGGAGAGGCCACATTGCAGTGGTTTGCAGAGCCCACCAGAGAGACCGGCCACCCAAACACCAGTTGGAAGAACTGACTAGGAGAGGTACTGGGGCCCAGGGTCCAGTTAGTGTGGGATTTTTCCTAAGCCGTAGAAGCGAATGCCACACCAGGGCTCGACGCCCCTTCAAACCCAAACTTAAGCTCATGGTAGAGCTACAAGGAGTTCCATGTAAAATGGAATTGGACTCTGGCTCTGCAGTCCCAATCATTTCTCAAGACACTTTTAATTTCATGTGTAGGCACAGTAACAATTGGGCCAAACTAAGACCCTCAGATATAATCCTAACAGATTTTCAAAACGCTCATGTTAAAGTCAAGGGAGAAGCCACCTTGTTGGTAAAGTTTAAAGGGTTTTTGGGGCACCTGGATGTAATAGTAGTAGGGGGCCAGAGAACGAGTCTCATTGGACTCGATTGGTTTGATGCCTTAGGTATTCAGATTACTGGCATAAACCAGACACAAACTGCAGACCTCGCGTCAGTGTGCGAGGAACACGTGGATGTTTTTGATTCAACCCTAGAGACATACACAGGCCCACCTATTTCATTTAAGCTAGATCCCAACATAGTTCCAATCAGGGTTAAGCCTCGTAGGGTCCCCTTTGCATTCAAACATAAAATTGATTTGGAAATTGATAAGCTGGTAGAACAGGGCATATTACAGCCTGTTGATGGTGGGGAGTGGGAAACTCCTATATAGTCATTCCACCCTATCTTATTAAGTGGGGTTGGAGGGAAGGCGAGTTGTCAGAAGACACATTGATCAGCTCAGGAAGCGGTTTCCTGAATGGCCACTAAAAGAGGACTGCATCATAAGTCCCTCCCAAGGTCCTCAAGCTTGTGGCCAAGGCAGCCCTCACATAGATTACCAGGATTTTTCCTTCCTAACTGAGATGGAACCAGAGGGAGAACTGGGGATCTCTGCAGTGCAACATGGACCCCCTGAAGGAGCAAGCCAACCAAACCTCAGCAACCGCTCTGCCTACTCTGCTGAACAGTCTGACTTGGGGTGGGCCAACCTGGAGAGGCCAGCCAGAGTGCATCGAATCCCCTTGACTCAGGAGCACAAAGGGACACAAGTCTACTCAGCCCACTGGGTAAGCTGGTAGACCACAAAGTGATGGGAACTCTGAGACGTTCCTCTAGGGCACACAAGCCTCCTTCATATCTTGCAGATTGCATTGTAAAATAAAGAGCTATTTGTTGTTGTAAATCCTGTTGCCACTAAACTACAGAAGTAATGCTATGATATAACTGTATAAAAGTGCCATTTTGGTACCCTATTCATTCAGATGTTGTTTAATGACATTATAGTCCACATTATTTTTTTTATTATTGCTTTTACTTTAATATGTTTGGACATTGAGTCTTGACCGTTGTTGAGACTCATTAGTGTTATTATGGTCTGAGCTAAGGGGGGAGGGGTGTTTTGTACTGGGCTTTTTGAGGGAATACCACATGGGTTGCTGGAGCAGCTAATGGCTCTCCAGCAACCCAGACTACCAGTCTCCTGTGCTGCAATTGGCTATCCCCAGGTGGCAATGGTTGATTCAAACCTATTGGCTGCCGCCTAGGGGCTAGACTATACAGTATATTGCGGCTGGTTGCAGCCATTTCCCTCAGTACAGTCACAGCACGAAATAAAGTATGAGTACCTGTACTCTGTTCGCGTCTTCATTCCTGCGTCAAAGAACCCACTATTTAATACAGATTGTACACTACTTCAAAGTCTCATTTAGAGTAGCTGAAAGCTCTGCTTCATAACTGGCTAAAGAGTGTCATAGAAAGGCTTGATATTTGAAAAGAAGAAGAAAAATTGCTCATGAGGATCAAGCAAAAAACCCCACCCAGTTAATGGAAAATTCACAACCAAGTCCTTTAATGTTTGAGCAGGAAGGAGAGTAGCATCAAAAAACTCTTAGCTACCTACTGCACAATCAGCAGCAGGCTCCAGCCATACAGAGCAGGTCTTTAGAGTTAGCCTGCCGAATACTAATGTCCAAGACAAAAATCTAGCATTCCAAGTAAAGCTCTCCCCTGGCATTTAGCAGTAGCAAGTGAAGAACAGTATCCACCTGAGCAATTAAAAGTTCGCTTGTGCTCAAGTAGTAGTAGTAGTAGTAATAATAATAATAATAATAATAATAATAATAATAATAATGGGACCTGCTCAGGCAGGAAACCCTATACCACAGGTCTGCAACCCGCGGCTCCGGAGCCACATGCGGCTCTTTCAGCCGTCTCCTGCGGCTCTCGGTCCTCTGCCATGTGCAGTCCAAAAAAAAAAAGTGGGACTAATAAAGTTCAACCAATCAATTCAAATATGCAGGGCAGGTGCATATCTCGCCTTGGCTCCACTCTTCAGTCAAACCCTGTTCTGCGCATGTGCGCATATGCGCACATATTTTTTGTGGCTCCCAGTTTTTCCTTTTGTGAAGGAACCGGTTCCAAGTGGCTCTTTCACTGTTTCAGGTTGCTGACCCCTGCCCTATACCATTTCAGGCAGATGGCTGTCCAATCTCTTCTTAAAAACCTCCAGTGTTGGAGCATAACCACTTCTGGAGGCAGGTTGTTCCACTGGTTAATTGTTCTAACTGTCAGGAAGTTTCTCCTTAGTTCTAGGTTGCTTCTCTCCTTGACTAGTTTCCATCCATTGCTTCTTGTCCTGCTTTCAGGTGCTTTGGAGAATAGCTTGACTCCCTCTTCTTTGTGGCAGCCCCTGAGATATTGGAACACTGCTATCATGTCACCCCTCACCCTTCTCTTCATTAAATTAGAAGACATACCCAATTCCAGCAACCGTCCCCCATATGTTTTAGCCTCCAGTCCCCCAATCATCTTTGTTGCTTTTCTCTGTACCCTTTCTAGAGTCTCAACATCTTTTTTACATCGTGGTGACCAAAACTGGGTGCAGTATTCCAGGTGTGGCCTTACCAAAGGATTGTAAAGTGGTATTAGTACTTCACTTGATCTTGATTCTATCCCTCTCTTAATGAAGCCTAGCACTGTGTTGGCTTTTTTGGCATCTACAGCACACTGCTGGCTCATATTGAAGTGATTGTCCACTAAGACTCCGAGATCCCTCTCACAGTTACTAGTATTGAGCAAGGTACCACCTATACTATACCTGTGCATTTGCTTTTTCCTGCCTAAATGTAGAACCTTACTTTTTTCACAACTGAATTTCATTTTGATAGATAGCACCCAGTGTTCGAGTCTGTCCAGATCCTCCTGTATTTTAAGCCTATCTTGTGGAATATTGGCTATTCCTGCCAGCTGGTGTCATCTGCAAATTTGATGAGCTCCCCATCTATCCCCTCATCCAAATCGTTAATGAAGATATTGAAGAGCACTGGGCCCAGAACAGAGCCCTGGGGCACCCCACTACACACTTCCTTCCATGTAGATGCAGTTCCATTGAGGACCACACGTTGAGTACGGCCTTTCAGCCAGCTACGAATCCATCTGGTGGTGATGCTATCTAACCCACATTTTTCTATCTTATCAAGTAGTAGGTTGTGATCTACTTTCCTGAAGTCCAAGTAAATTATATCTACAGCATTCCTCTGGTCCACTAGCTTTGTCACTTGGTCAAAGAATGTGATAAGATTTGTCTGGCATGATCTGTTTTTTACAAACCTATGTTGGCTTTTAGCAATGACTTTGTTTGCATCCAGGTGTTCGCTGATTTGTTGTTTGGTTATCTTTTCCAGAAACTTCCCAGGTATTGAGGTCAGGCTGATAGGTCTGTAGTTTCCTGGATCTATTTTTTTCCCTTTTTTGAAGATGGGAACTACATCAGCTCTCTTCCAGTCCTCTGGTAGTTCCCCAGTGCTCCAGGATCTTTGAAAAATATAGTTCAGTGGTTCTGAGATCACGTCTGCCAGTTCCTTGAAAACTTTGGAGTGTAATCCATCTGGTCCTGGTGATTTGAACTCATCTAGGCTGGACAGGTGTTCACTTACCATTTTTTTGCCTATCTTAACTTGCGTTTCTATTCTGTTTTTTATGGCACTGTTTTTGGTAGGTTGGACTGTTTTTTCCCTTTGTGTAAAGACAGATGTAAAAAATGAGTTAAATAGTTCTGCTTTCTCCCTATTGCTTGTCACCTTCTTGCCATTTCCCCCCACTAATGGACCAATCATTTCCTTAACTTTTTTCTTGTTTCTTATATGTTGAAAGAAGCTTTTTTTGTTATTTTTGACTTTGGTTGCAAGCCTTAGTTCATTCTGAGCCTTAGCTTTCCTCACTTCATCTTTGCAGGCACCGGCTATTTGCTGATATTCTGCCTTAGTTATGTGCCCCTCTTTGCAATTTTTGTACTTGTCCTTTTTATCTTTCAATTTATCAGAGAGTTCTTTATGCAGCCATGCTGGTTTCTTTTGAGAGCTGTTATTTTTATTTTGGTATTGTACTAGACTGGACCTTTATTATCTCAGTTTTCAAAATTTCCCAAGCTTCTTGTGTTGTTTTCCCCTTTAGGATTCTCATCCATGGAATTCTTCCTATGGTTTCTCTAAGTTTATTGAAATTAGCTCTTTTAAAGTCCAAGACTCTAGTTTGGCTGTGTTCTATTGCTTGTGCCTCCAGAATGTTGAATTCCAATATGGCATGATCACTTCCCCCCAAGGTTCCTGTGGCTTCGACATTTTCTATCATCTCTGTTTGTGAGAATTAAATCCAATATGGCTAATCCCCTAGTTCCCTTCTCTACTTTTTGGGAGAGAAAGTTGTCTGCTAGGTTTGTCAGGAATCTGTTTGATCTTCCACTTGGTGCAGAGGTTGTCTCCCAGTTGATATCAGGGTAATTAAAGTCCCCCATTACTATTGTGCTGTGATTCTTACATACCTTAGTTAGCTGACTAGCAAAAAGTTCATCTATTTCCTCTGCTTGGTTGGGCGGCCTATAGTATACACCTATGGCAATGTCATTTTTCCCCCTTTTATATAGACCCAAATGCATTCAAGTTTACAGTTTTCGTCATTGTTGTGTGTATAATATAGTCCAGGTAACAACTTTAGAAAAGCAATGTTTGGAGCAGTTTGGCTCAGAATTTTAAAAATAAATAAATTCAAATACTCACTTGGGATTCCGGGAACAGTCTGTGGCAAGACACATTTGATATTGTGGAAAACATAACAGCTCCAGCCAGCATAGAAACAATCACCTATGCTGACCTAAAAAGAAGACTCAAGGAACCCAGGTTATCAGTCATCGCCTGGTGTCACGCATTTGAGCAATGGGACCAGAGGGCAGGGGAGTCAGCAGTGGAGTTTGTGGCAGCCCTTTGACAAGCTTCCCGCAACTGTGAGTTCCCTGATATAGAAGACCATCTCCAAAACAGGCTCGTTTGCAGGTAGTGAAACAGAGAACTGCAACAATGTCTCTTCACCATCAAAAAATTGAACTTCCAAGATGCTCTGAAGGAAGTCATGGTTGAGAAGGCTCCTGGAGGAGCAATGAAGACTCTCCAGACCCCTAAAACACACATCAGCCTCTGCAGCTGTCAACCTCGAGACCGCTGAAGGCTCCACAGAATCCAGTGAGGACAAATAGGTTGAGCGGCTGCGACAAGAGCCACCCCGATGGCCACGATCCTTGGAACAAGCAGCTCCAGCATGGAACTGCGTGAGCTGCGGGGGTCAGCATCAATGAGCAGAGTGTAGATTTCACACAGCTGTATGCTGTGCCTGCAGAAAGCAGGGCCACATCACCAAGGTCTGCCGAGGCCAGCGGTGGGACACGAAAACCCCAATGCAACAGCCAAGAGGAAAATGGTCCCCAGGGCAGATCCGAATCAAACACTGTTTGGGAAGACTGTGGATCCAAAGCACAGGAGCTAAATGCACTCTCAAGCAAAAGATTAGGGTACAGCTAAGGCTTCAAGGCATCCCCATGCTCTATAGAGCTAGATACTGGATCTGCACTGTCCATTATCTTCTCTAAAACCTTTGATCACATCTGCAAGCAAAGCAGACAGTGAGTTCCGTTTAAACCATCCAGTTTGGTGTTAACGGACTTTCAGCACTGTAGAGTCCCCATAAGGGGGGAGGACATCTTCAATGTAAATTTCAAGAAATTTGAAGGTCCCCTCAGTATAGTAGTGGTGGAAGGACAATGCACCAGCCTCCTAGGGCTGGACTGGTTCGAAGCCCTGGGCATCAGCATTACTTGGCTTGGAGGCAGTAACCGTGAGAGGGACTTTGGAGTCCTAGTGGACGATCACTTAACTATGAGCCAGCAGTGCACAGCAGCAACCAAAAAAGCTAATACAATCCTGGGTTGTATTGTATAAACAGAGACTAATCAAGGAGAGAAGCAACCTGGAATTAAGGAGAAACTTCCTGACAGTGAAGACAATCAACCAATAGAACAGCTTACCCCCAGAAATTACTGGAAGTCTTTAAAGAGACTGGACAATTACCTGACTGAGATAGGACCTCCTGCTTGAGCAGGGGCTAGACTAGAAGACCTCCAAGATCCCTTCCAGCTCTATTCTATTCATAGGCAAAGCAAAAATAATTCATTAAGGGGGACGTGGTGTCAAGTCTTTTTATAGGTTACAGAAGCAAATGATACATTTAGTATACATGTCATAATATGTCAGAAAGCAAGTGATCATACAATAAAAGACATTAATGACATGTCAGACTTGAACAGGAGAAAACATTGATTCTGGATACCGTTCCATGGGTGGCAAATTTATGGATTTCATTAGTCTTGTAATGGCTTGTATCTCTTTTAAAATTTACAAGTACATTCATGGACTTTCAGAATACGCTCTCTATTGTTTAAGGCTGAAATGACAAGTTCTTGCATATCAAAGGAAAAGTCCATGGAGAAAAGCATGTTTTTCTTTCGCTAATCTCCAATAGTTAAATTTTGGATCGTTTGCTCCGAAAATTCCTCCCTGTTTGAAGATTAATTGCGGATTTTGAAACACGCATGTGCGGTAGTGCCGTCGATTTTTTTTTTTTGGCGCTATATCGCTAGATGGCGCTGTCCGTCCACAAGCCTGCCGAGTCAGAACGGTTACGGCTCCGGCGTCATTCTCGCAGCACGCCCCACCCTCCTTTTTCTTCCCTGCAGGTAAGGCGGCTGGGCGGTGTCATTTCTAGTTAGGACAGGAGGAGTCCGAGGGAGGGAGTAGCGGTTGTTCGCGGCTCTCCGCCGTGGCTGGGGCTGTTCTCGGAACGGCTGCCATCCGCCCGTCGCTGCTACTTCGAATTACTAAGTGAAACGCGAGGCAAGGCGGGTGCTTTGGCTTAACAAGCGGAAGGGAGGTAAGAAGAAGGAGAGAAGCCGCGGGCACTGCCCTTCTCGCCATCGTCTTCTCGGACTTTCATTGGCTATGAGTCCGGACCAAAAGCCGCCGCCGCGGTCTTCCCGCAATAGCCGAGCGCCTCCTCAGGGGCAGCGCAGGGGGCTCCTGACTGAGATTCAGACGTCCCTTCTCACCGAGCCCTTCGAGGCCCGCTATACCCTCAGCCCCGGCCGCGAACTCGGCAGGTAAGGCGGGCAGGGGAAAGACCCGGACGGTGCAGAGGGCGCTCTTTTGCCTCCGCCTGTAGTGTGCTAGATGGTTTGGGTCCTGAAATTACCCTGGGGTACTTAATGGCAGCGGAGTCTCCGCCGAGATGTAGCAAAAGCGAGAGACCTCGAGAGAAGAACGGGAAAAGACGGTGAGGGACAGGCGGTGGAAAGAGGGCGGGGAGCCTTATCAAAGTCTCCTTATTCGGGGAGAAGACCAAAATCTCCCCGCGACGCGCTTGCCACAGCCCACTGTCAAGGTTGTGCCCGGACCCTATCCACTTTGGACGCAAGATTACTTTCCTCAAACGTCTAGCAACCCAAACCTCTTTTTTGCACAACTTTTCTTCGGCTTTTCCTTACCGTCTCTAATTGTCCGTACTGGAACACCCAAACATAGGTGTTCTTCATCTTGAGAAGTCTGTAAACGTGAGCAAGGCTGTCTCCTCCTGCTTATGGAGACAGGTATGTAAAATGCAATGGGGCTTTCACAAATCTGTATATTTCAATGATTGAAGGTTAATTATTAAGCATTTTTGAAGTAGAAAAATGTAACTTGCTAGTTGTATTATCTTTAGTCTTAAACAGAGACAAGTTTTTTCTATGTCTAGAGAAAGGCATCTAATATAAAAAGAATGCTTTATATGGCAGGGCTCCCCAACCCCCGGTCCATGGACCAGTACCGGGCCACAGCATGCCAGCAACCTGGCGGCACAAACAAGCAAAGCCCCATCCGCTGGGGGGGGGCAGCATGTAAAACCATGCCCCCTCCAGTCTGCGGAAAAACCTTTCTCCATGGAACCGGCTGGGGACCTCTGTTATATGGTATTATATATTTCTTTCAGAGGGATCTCTAAAAGTGTGTGATGTCAGAAACTATAACAGTCTGATCAGGAACTTTTCTCTCATTTGCTTTAAATATCCAAGTCAGGTTATTCTTTACTGATTCAAACTTTGTTCAGGCCTTCAGCAGTTGTCTAGTCATTAATGCCTATGGACCTAAGACTCTTGTTAATTAAAGTGCTAAAGATAGAGACAACCTTGAGAGGGTTTAATCTGAGTCAGAAGAAATAAATACAGCCAGCATGGTATTTTTAAAAGTTATTTGTAGGGATCAAAGTATGGCTTTAGTTTGTTTAAAAGATTATGTTTACATATTTCAAAAGAAGATAATGTTTGTATATTAAAGTTACTCATAGACAATATTTCCATACATGTTTTTGTGTGTGGGGGGTTATTTTTTAATTATATATGTGCTAATATAAACACACATTTCATTTGGTTATCTGATTTGCTAATTGATCGTGCTGTCTATTTTTTGACATATTAAATCACTAAAAAAGTTAAACTGATGCACTACCACTTTATAGCATAAATAAAGCAGAAGCATAAATAAAGGTAAAATGATCTTTGATACTGGAAATGATATACATCTTACTAAAGCAAATTATAACGATCATGTATTTGAATTTCAGACAAGTCTACAGTCAGTTTTATGGAACAACTTAAATTTTACAATGCATGGTTATTAAATTGCTGCATAATAATTGATCTTTTGTGGATACCTAATAAGTGACAGTTCAGCTTCACATAAAGTTTAAGAACAGATTGACCTAAGCTATTGGCCATGAAATGATCATGTTTTGCTATTAGAATTTTAACTTAATCTATACATTAATACATTATTTGTATGGGCTAAATTTTAACATGTAGGAATTCATGTTACAGTTGTAGAAAGAAGTTAAAATTATATATAGAAAGCTGACAAATCAGTGTATGTGTAAAACTAACTTGTAATTCATCAGTTATAATTTATAGCTTGATATCTAATAGTTACCACTTTATGACAAATCTTAAATGTATGTGTTTTGATGATTTATAATATCAGTTTAGTAGAAGTATTTAAATCTAAAATAGTAAGAGTTTTATTAATTAGTAAGTTGAAAGTATGTTGCTTTTACTTCCTTACAAGTAAATTGAATGGAAACTCTGTTACATTACTGATAATTTCAAACACACTTAATATTGCAATAATAGCATAATAAAGCAATCAGTGTGTCAGTTTTCCAGATGGAAGTAGAGATAATTAAATAAAAATGACACATTTTACAACTTGAATTTGGCTCACTACTTTTCTGTGGCAAGTAAGAATCTCTTGCCTCGTCACAACTACTTCTAGTATTTTCTTTCTTGGGATTCTTTCTTGGGGTTTGATAATGAAATATGGAAAAAAAGTAAAAAATAGAGAAATTGGAGGCTATCTAAGAAGAACAGGAAACACCAAATAAGGATAAGGGAAGCATAGCTAGAATATCACAGAAAATATATATATTAGCCACTACAATCTAAAGTTAACTCCATCCTTTCACATTGCCTGCTCACCATTCCTTGTTCTTCACTCAAATGACCCTATAACTCAATTTTTTTTAAATTCAGATTACCTGGGAGAAGATAAATGGATGTTTAGATGTGGATTATTATAATATCTACATGGAATGAATGAGTGAACAAAGGGGCAATTTCTGGGGAAAGAGAAAAGAAAGAAAGAGAAAAAGAAAAAGAAAGAAAATAAATAAATAAAAGTTCTCACTGTTAATATGCAAGCCACAGTAATTTCCCATAGAAAACATGCAGTCCTCATTAAAAAAAAGATTTTGTACTCCAGATTCAAAGATAACGCCTCGAAATGCGAAGCGTATAAATTTAATAAATACATATATATATGTATGTATTTAAGTTATAGTTTTGCATTGGTTAGTTTTGATTATATGCCTAGGTTAAACAGGTATATATCACACTGTGATAAAATATAATGTAGTTGTTAAGCTTTGGTTTCCACCTGCACCTGTAGAAGTTCATTTTAAGTCTGTGTTTCTCTTTCTCTTTCATAGTATTGTTGGGAAAATATGTGTAAGCACTTATCAATTTTTTTTAAAAGTACACCAAATGTTAAATACATGGAAATCAGAGCCATCTGCCAGTTCCACTCAGTAGGCACAGTCTTTGCATGCGGGGGTAATTTGTCAACTGCTAACCTCCCCGTCTCCTCGGCTGGGAGTCTCGTTGGTGGATGTAGACTCTGCTGCCAGGCCGCTGTTGTGCTGCCCCTGGGTCTGTCTTTCACAAGAGTCTTGAGCCAGTGACTGGTTCACTAGCCTCCGGTGCAGTTGGTCGATGTGCCAGTGGAGCACTCAACCGTCTTCTAGGACCACTTCAGAAGAGAGTGACCCTGACACCTTACCAATCACAGCTACCACCCACAGTGCCCCTTGACTGTAATTCCATGCCCAAACCTGGTCACCAACTTGCAAACTTCGTGGTGGTTTTGGCTGTGCTGAGTCTGAGGCAACTCAGTCTGGATGCAGCCGATCTAGCTTAGTGATTAAGAGCTGTCCCCATCTAAGTTCTGCTGGGCTTCTGCCCGTGGAAGTGCAGGGAGTCATGCATTGGCAGAGTAAAAAGTCTGCCAGCCTGTGCTGCCAGTCACCGGTTACAATCCTCTTTAAGGATTCTTTGGCAAATGTGGCAACTATGTACTTGGGCCTCAATATCTTTATCTAACCCCAGCCACCATAGGTAGCTTTTTGCAAGTGCCTTCATCTGGACTATTCCCGGATGTCCCTTGTGCAGACACTCTAAAAACCTGGGCCTCAAGGAGCTTGGGACTGTGACCTGACTCCCCCAAAGAATGCAGCCTTTGTGAGCTGACAGCTCATCTTTCCTCTTATAAAAATTCTGAAAGTTTGGGCCCGGACTGATGTCCGGCCATCCTGTGTACACCCAGTTCAAAGCGTGACTTAGCATCTTGTCGGAGGCTGTCTTGGCAGCCACGTCCCCAGCATAAAGGGGAGACTCCAGCAAATCCTGGAAAGCCATGATGTGTGCAGCCGGAGCGGGGTCTGGCTCTGAGTGTGGCAGGGGCAGCTTGCTGAGGCAGTCTGCATGGCCCATTTCCCTGCCCAGTTTGTGAATTAGCCTGTAACTATAGGCTGAAAGTAAGATGCATCCGTGGGGAAAGGATCTGAGATGTTTGTCCGAAGTGTACAGGCTCAGAAGTGGCTTGCGGTCTGTGAAGACTGTGAATGGGTGGCCATACAAGTAGACATGAAATTTTTTGATACCGGCCACTATGGCCAGTGCTTCCTTATCTATTTGGGTGTAGTTGCATTCTGCTGAAGACAGAGTCCTTGAATAATAAGCTATGGGAGCTTGCCTCCCGTCAGCCATAAAATGGCTCAACACGGCCCCTATTCTCTACGGAGATGCATCATATGCAATGCTGATAGGCAGCTGTTCCTTAAAATGTGTCAGTACTGAGTGTGATGACAGCAGTGATTTCACTGCCGAGAAACTTTTCTTGTGCATGCTCGTCAACTGCCACTGTGCTTTTTTGTCCAAGAGCCTGTGTAAGGCTCTGCGGCCTTGTGTGGAAGAAAGGCATGATAAAAGTTGAGTAGCCCTAAGAATGCCTGAAGCTCCCACTTTGACTTAGGACTGGAAGCCTGCTGAATTGCTTTAAGTTTGGATTCAGCCGGATGAATGCCTGTGGTATCTATGCGGAAACCAAGGAACTCGGTTGAATCTACCCCTATTTTGCATTTCTCCCTCTTCAGTTTCAGCCCCGCTTTGCGGAAACGCTGAAGGACAGCTTTGAGCCATTCTGCCAAGATTTCTACTGACTCCCCAGGTAATGAGGACATCATTGGAATAAAAGCACACACCTGGAATGTTTTTTAGCATGTGCTCCATCACACTCTGAAAAAGCCCTGGGGCTACACTGACCCCGAATTGTAGGCATCTTACCCTGAAAGCTCCTCTGTGGGTGACTATGGTCTGAGCTTCTGCCGTGGCATCATCCATGGGCAGTTGCTGGTAGGCTTGGACCAAATCTAATTTGGCGAATATGCAACCTCCCTGTAGAGACGCCAGAATATGGCTGACTACAAGGACCGGATATACATGTTGTTGAAGTGCTCTGTTTATAGTGCACTTGTAATCTGCACATATGCGCAGCTCACCGTTGGCTTTAAGTGGTGTAACTATGGGTATCTCCTACACACTGCTATCTACTGGCTGCAACATGCCTTGTTGCACCAGCTTGTCCAGCTCTGCATCTATTTTTGGTTTGAGGACAAAAGGCACCCTGCGAGGCTTGATCCTGATTGGGGTTACGGTTGGATCAAGGTAGAGGGCAATTGGAAGTCCCTTGTACTGTCCTAAGCTAGGGCTGAAAACATCAGCAAATTCCTGGCAAACTGCCGACAGGTCCGCTGCTTGCATTCTGTTAATGCCAGTCACATGGATGCCCAGGGCATCGAACCAGTCTAAGTTGATGAGGCTTGTGCGGTGGCCTTCAACTACCACAATGTTCAGGGGACCCTCAAACTCTTTGAATTGAACCTTGAGTGTAGCTTCTCCCTTAACTGCTACGTGGGAATTTTGGAAATCTGTTAACACAGACATGTCAAACTTGTGATGTCACGTGACATCATGCAACATATCGGGACAATTTTGCCATTGCCGGCAATGAGGTGGGCACGGCTTCCACATGACGCATCTGGCCGATGGGCACCTGTTCTAAAAACTGGAGCAATAGCCAACTCTGTTCTGCCCTGACGCCCCTGTACCTTTCCTGGGGAATTCTTCGTGTTGAACATCCCTCTGGCGACCTTTACAGATGGTGGCAATGTGGCCTTGTTTGCCACATGCCCAGCACATTGCTATACAGAACCTGCAATCCGAATGCCTGTGTCTGCCTTTACAGCCCGCACATTGAGTGAAGGGAACTGCCTTCTCAGATGGCCACTGCCTTCTTTCTGGCAGCTTCCACAGCCAGTCAATCTCATTGTCCATGTCAGGATTGTCAGCTCTTTCGGCGTCCTCATGGTGGACGGGTTTTAGGCTGGGAGTGTTCTTGGAGGGACGTAAGGCTTTGATGGCTCCCCCGGCAGCTTCTTCGGCCATTATCACTTTCAGGGCATCTTGGAACGTCAAGGTTTCCTTCGCAAACAGCTTCTGCTGAAGGTTCCTGTTCCTCAACCTGCATACCAAATGGTCTCTCAGTCTCTCTTCAAGTTCTGTGAAATTGCAGAGCCGGGACGCCTGTCATACCATGGCTATAAATTTGGCAGCAGACTCTCCTGTTTGCTGCTCCCTTTGTTCAAACGAATGTCTCCATGCAATAATGGAGAACTTCGACTCAAAATGTTCCTTGAGCTTTTTCTTGAACTCAAAGTAGGAGACCGACTCTAGTGTAGCTGGAGCGACTAAGTTTTCGGCTATATTGAACGTCGCCTGGCCACACATCCCCAGTAGTGTTGCGGCCTTTAAGCCATCTTCGCTAACTTTGTTAGCCCGCAGATAGTTCTCAACTCATGAGACGTATGAGCTCCACCTCTCGGGATGTGACATGTCGAAATCCGACAGCTTGCCGACCTTGCCCATGGTTACCTGTTGCTGACCTCTCAATGCCTTGTGCTGCTAAGGGCTTCTGTGTTAATCCTGGGGACGGATCCCTTAGGATGGGGTTGCCTGCAGTGTGGCTTGCTGGCAGGCAGAGGGGGAAACATGGTTCCTACCAGGGCACTGATGCCTGGTCTTATCCCTAGTGACTTTTGGCTCTCTCTTCCTCAGCAGCATATCCCACCTTCGTCGCCACTGTTAAGTATCGGGATTGTTGAGGCATTGACGAGGTGGTGGTGAAAAACAACAACACATTTATTAAGTTAACACAGAAGCAGCACGAACTGCTGCTAAGCTTCTATTTATATGGACCACCGCTAGGCGGCGGCCAATGGAATTAAAGCTCAAAACACAAGTAACAACTCTGGACACAAGCAGTAAGTTTAAACAGACACAGTAGTTAACAATAACGGTTTGAAAGTATTTTACACCAATACATAACACGTTGGCTCCATCATTGTTATTTTTCCATGCTATGGGTCCCTTGTAGAACATTCTACACCCTGAAGTTAAGCTTGCTTCTTCCCTGATATCATTTAAGAAGTCTTTCATGTATGTCATCAGGTCTGGAGGTCTTTGGGAAAAAGACATTTTTAGATGGCTTCACTCTGATTGACATTCTTGTTCTGTCTATGGAATTTGTATTTTTTTAAAAAAATGATAGAGTAAGGGGGGAGAGAGAGAGAGAGTGCAAAAGAGGCACATCTTTGGAATGTTCCACAACATAAATATAATTAGGTAGTGGGGAGAGAGAGAGAGATTACCACTAGAAATCACCATCACTATAAATTTTGAACTTGGAAAAAGTTAAATAAGTCAAACCCCACCCTTGAACTTTCCAGGAAAGTACATCAAAGGATTGATCCATGTGAAGCTTCTGCTAAATCATATCTACTTGAGTTAAAGCAAGAATAACAACGTTTAATATTGTTAGAAGCTCATTCATTCTATGCAATCCATTCTGGACTGGTACATAGTAGTTGGAACATCTGTAATTTATAAAGCATAATTAGTGTTAACATCATAGTATTGATTGTTATCAAGGAAATAGATTTATAATTAGACACAGCAGAATCTGGATCTAAAATTTGTACACCATTTCCATTTTTATTTCAAATAGATGACTCAGAATTTTCTTGATGTTTAATAACAACAATCACATACTAAATCTTTCACTGTTTTCATTATGCCTCTCTGATTATGATTGCCAGTGTAACAAAAATGTTTCTATGGAACTGTTAAATACAGATTTCATACGGATCAAATATCTAAATCAGAAAACAATAATTACAGAAGAATTTAATTTTCTCTTCCATTTTATTTCCTATATTATATTTATTTTTTATTATTATTTTCGTTTATACAAAACACAAGTAATAATTTAAAATATTTTAGTGTTTCCTACCCCCAAATATAGTAACGTAATGTAATGAGATCAGCATTAATATATAATTTTTCCATCAAGAATAGGACTTCTTTTAACTTTGACAATTATTATGAATGAATAGTATTTAGAGCAGGGGTGTTAAACTGCCTGTTTGACATGTCTGATTTAGAGAATGATAGTCAAATTAATAAGCATCAAATGAATTTGGAAGAACCTTCGAATTAAGTTTGTATTAAAGGAAACAAGAAGCCAGACAATATGATTTCTGCATGGTTTATGTTTAACTAGATGCTCAAATAAAAAAAAAGAATCACAATGATGAAATGAGAAAAAGTTACATAAGCTCAATAATCAAAGAAAAATATACATTTCTACATTTAATTTAAATGTGGGAAATTTATTTTGTTATTTTAGCTGTTGTTTTATTTAATAGAATTCAAAAAATCCCATTGGTGATGGGAGTCTTTATTTCTTTGTTTAGTACTGTATGGGTTTCTTCTCAGCATATAGTTCTCTTTAGATATTTTTTTAAAAAACAATATACTCCATCACAAAATACAAGTATATTTACCTATTTAGCATACATGGAAAAATACAAACATTAAAAAAACATTAATTGTAACACACTTTTTATGTTTACCAAAATTATATTTACAAGAAAATAATTAGAAAAAGAGTTATGTATTACTGTCTGAAATTAGTGGACAACATGAGAAACTATTATTTAATCTTCTGATTTTGTACTGCACTAAACTGATAGCCTATTAATTATTTTTCAACTCTTTCAAATATTCATTTTATACATTAAGAGTTGGTTTTATGGACACTATATGAATTTGTAGTAAAAATATATAGCAAACCAATTGTAATTACCCTTTTATAAGAGAAAAATCTTTGCAATTAACAGTAAATTCAGTTGAATTATTCTTTGTCTTGATAGATATACTCCTGCCCAGCAAATCTTTGTCACCAAAGAAGTTATAAAATTGTTTTCACAAGGAAGATATAAAAAATTGAAATATTTAAGATACTGATGCTAGCTGTTGCTTCCATCTTTGCATAGAAGCAGGGATTATGATTGCCCCTATTTATTAAACCTAATGTTCAGCTCAAGAATGGGCAAATTATAGGCCTCATATGCTCCCCAACAATTACTTTACACTACCAGACCATTTCCAGATAATTTTATCAAAATTAAAGTGGATAATGTGATTTGGGCATTTTTGTTAAAATAATTAAAAATATATACATAAAGCTATTGCAAGAATTAATTTTGCCAGTTAAATTCTTCAGATTAAAGTTTTGTTTTTACCTCTTTTGTTTTTACAGTCACATTACATGACATGAATCCTGCCATTCAAACACATGAAAACAAATGACACACAAAATAGCTTCCCAATCCGGATTTTTTTTCGATGTGTTTTGAAGTTATAGACAGACAGATTAAGGCTTTTCTTATGTATTTGAAGAGAAAATTAACAATTGTGCATGCTTCTAGAGAAATATTTTAATTTCTCTGAGTCACAATATCCAAGAAAGTTACTAACATTGTCATCTCAACAATCCTTCTGTGTTTCTCAACTAATTCCTCCCCAAAAGATCTTTTAAAGTTCATTAATTAGGAGTACTCTGGTTGACTGATTATACTTTTAAGTTTGCATTCAGTTTATCTCTTGTCCTTCTTTCCAATTGTAGGGGGAAATTTGCAGTAGTAAGGAAATGTATAAACAAAGAGACTGAAAAAGAGTTTGCAGCAAAGTTCATGAGGAAAAGAAGAAAAGGCCAAGATTGTCGAATGGACATAATTCATGAGATTGCAGTCCTGGAATTAGCACAATGCAATCAATGGGTTATTAACTTGCATGAAGTATATGAGACGCCAACAGAAATTATTTTGGTTTTGGAATAGTAAGTACCGTAATACCTTTTTATGCTTTAGTATAGTATGTTTAGACTTTTATATATGGTTGATGAAATAATTTCAGTTTCCCTCTAATTTATTTTGATTTTATTCTGCTTATCTTTGGAGCTCTGAACCACATCCAAACAGTGAACAAGCCAAGAACAAAGAACATGGGAGAAGATAATATGAAAGTATAGAATAAGGTTTCAGTTTTGGAACAGAAAATTATGCCAGAAAGATTGGAGTTTACTAATATGGTAGCAGAAGCAAAGTGCCCCAGATAAATGACTTGAATTCCTTTTTTGGTAGTATTTTTATTAAGATTTAGATAGAACAATAAAATAAAAATACAAGCTAATAAGGAGAAAGGGAATAACATTTTTGTTTGTGTGTGTGTATATCCTCAAGAATATGATTTCCCACCCTCATCATGACAGATAAAAACAATTTCATAATCTCTTCACCTTCTCTTATTAAAAAATGTAACACTCTTCATTTTACAACACATCCGTTAACAGTAGGCAAATTAAATAAACAAATCTTTTCCAATCCAATTATCAACAAAAAGCCCAGAACTCTAAAATATTAGAATTAATTAGCTGACTGGTTGCTGTAAGTATAAAGAGGGAGATTCCCTTTTTTCTCTCCTTTTTCCCCCTGTATGTCCTATATACTGTTTAATTCATGCTTTCTGTGTTCCTGACTATTTCGTGCTTTTCCTTTCTGTGTGTATGTATGTGTATGTATATGTATGTGTGTGTATGTGTGTGCATATATATATACACACACATATGTATATACATATATGTGTATGTATGTATGATGTATGTATGTATATGTGTGTGTGTGTATATATATATATATATTTACATACATATATATACACACACACACACACACACTATCTTTAATATATAAAATACGAATCCCGGGTACATTCATGTTGAGAAAAATAGTCGAACACCACAATGAATATAAATGAACTGTTTAATAAAGTTATGTTGGCTAACTGCCGATGCCGGAGGTTTGGGAGCTTGCTTATGAAACTGGCTGTTTTTGCGCTCTGCTCATAGAGCGAGTTACCAGTCTACCCGCTTCGGTTGGCTGTATTATTTCTAGTTGTCTCGCATCCGTCCGTGTGCTTTTGGATTCGGGAATTGTTGCCCCTCTCATTGTCACTCTCCATGCCGGTCTCGTTCATGTCTGAATACACATTACTGCAAATTGGCCCCCTAACATCTCTTGTCCTACGGCCGCCCCCCCTGTTGTATATGTGCCCAGTGTCCCGACATAAATTTTTGCATAGGACACATTGGTGATTTACCCCCTTTACTGGTCATAGTTCTTTTCTGTAGCATGGGCCAGCAGTTCAGATCTTGCGCTGGCAGTGCTCATTGCACTTGTAAGTTGTTACGTTGTTCCTCCCACTTCCTTAATGCCTGATAAGCAGGCAGTAGATCTATGTGGCGGTTAACCGAGTGCTCGTCTGACAGCCAAGCCTCCTTCAGCAGTCAGCCGCCCTTGGTGGAATCCTGGGCAATGGCTTCTGCACCTGCAAGTTCAAACGTATGGTTGTGGCTGGCCATATGGGCCCATACCTGTGATCGTTGTTCATGCCATCTAATGGCCAGCTCACGTTCATGAATCCTGGTTCTGAGCCATTTGGTCATCTCCCCAACATAGTTACAGTGACAGTCCTTACATTTCCTTCTATATATCACCGAGGATCTTTCTTCGTTGGAAAGTGGCTCTTTGGGGTGCATTATTTTGGCACGTAGGGTTTGGTTCGGTTTGTGGGCAATACTGATGTTGTATGGAGCTAATATCCATGCCGCTGCCTCTGACACACCATTGACATACGGCAACATTGTCCATGCCATTGGTGTGCCTGTATATTGATTCTTATGAGGCTCAAATGGTTAGCTGTACTGTCTAATGAAATCTACTGGATAGCCATTTCACCTGCAGACATGATATAGATGACTCTTCTCCTTGACTCTTGCCCTGTCAGTGTTGCAGTGAGCATTAACACGCTTGATACAGCCGATTTTACGCAACATAGGATGATTGCTCCTGTAATGCAAGATTCTATCGGTATGCATTGGTTTTTGGTGGACAGTCATATGGAGGGTGCTTTCCGGCTGGTGGCTGACCAGCACATCCACAAAAGCAACTGTGCCATTATTCTCTTCCTCTGCTGTAAAATGAATGTCTGGGTAGACCAAATTTAATTCCCTCATGAACCTAGTGCTGTCTTGCCTCTTGATGATCACAAATGTGTCATCCACATATCTTACCCAAAACTTGAGACGATGCATGGACATCAGTTCAGCTTCAAGTTGTTGCAGGACCACCTCTGTGATGATTCTCAAAATCAGGGATCCCATCGGCGTGCCTTTCACTTGCTCATAGATGGCGCCCTGGTACGTAAAATATGTTCTAAGATATAGGGTCATGAGTTGAATAAGGTCTTCGGTGCGGACTGAGTCCTGGTGTGGCCCTTCCTCTTGTTGCAAGTGGC
Source organism: Vipera ursinii (assembly GCF_947247035.1). Lineage (NCBI taxonomy): Eukaryota > Metazoa > Chordata > Lepidosauria > Squamata > Viperidae > Vipera > Vipera ursinii. The sequence goes on along the minus strand of NC_139517.1, from coordinate 65,590,156 downwards.
TCCTTATTACCATGATGGCCAGGTCTTGCAGGATCGAGGTGAAGAGTGAGGTGACATCAAAAGACACCATAACCTCATCCTCCTCTACTCTTAAAGATTTTATCCTTCCCAGGAACTCTTCCGATGATTTCACCATGGTCTTGCTTGTTCTCCACCAGATGCCCAATTCGACCACTTAACCATTTAGCCAATCCCAAGGTTGGTGTACCTCTAAACAACACAATGGGTCGCAGAGGGATCCCTTCCTTATGAATATTCAGAAGCCCATAGAATCTAGCCATGGCTGGGTCTCTGGGGTGTATTGTCTTCAATACGTCATCACTGATTTTACCGTCATTTGAATTTCTCCGCCAATTTATTCAGCTGGTTTTTGAGAGTGGTCATCGGGTCCTTTGCAATTGTCCTCATATACACATACATATATACACATACATACATACACAAACCAAAATAACAAAGAACAAATAATTTCTTTTTTAAAAGGCAATTCACCAAACCTTCTTACTCTGAGTAATAATACATTGGGATGCAAAGCTAGTTTGAATGCTACAGTTAGGATGTCTAAAATAATTATTGTGGTAAGGACTAAAATGTTTTATTAAATGTAAACAATTTCATTTTTCTAGTTATCAGCAAATACAAAAAAACTCCAACTACAATACAGTAATCCTTGACATATGACATAATTGGTACTTAAATTTCAGTTGTTAAACAGTGCAGTTATTAAGTGAGTCATCACATGGCTAGACTCAATTGTACAACCATTTTTATTGTAGTCATTAAGTAAATCACACAGTCATTAAGTGAATCTGACTTTTTCAATTGATTTTGTTTATCAAAAGCTACCTGGAAAGGTCACCAATTGTGATCACATGATCCTGGGATGTTGCAACTGTCATAAATTCAAGCTAGTTGACCTCAGGGTAGTGCAACAGTCGTAACATTGAGGATAAGTCACTTTTACTGAGGAGTCATTACTTTTAATCATTGTTAAACAAATGATCATAAGCCAAAGACTTGTAACAAAACAACCTGACCCATTTTATACCAGCTTTCTATTCCAATCTTTCTTTATAGTTCATACATACAATTGGTAATCCTTGTTACAGATTTCTTTAGTACATTTAACCATCTCTCAGTAAAAAGAAATTATTCCAATTGTCTTCTGGGATTGTCAAAAACAATTTTTCTTTCTCACAGCATGTATTTATACTTTAAAAATAACATCAAGGTCTTAATATTCCAGATTCTATATTCCAACATTTTCTGAGCCCCAATCCTTTAAACATTTACTGTAGTAAAACTTGTCTTGTTTTTTTGTCTTGCTGTTTATTTAAATTATTAAATAATTAAGAATTATAAGAATAGATCTTCACATTAAGGATGGAAGGTTCTCACCTGATAATTACAGGCTTGTCACTTTGAAGCTAAGTTGAAAGGTAATTTCTGAAGGTGGTTTTCAAGAAAATGTGCAAACTTCATGTCCTTTGAAAAGGCTTAATTGTGGCTGGAGCAATTATGGAAAATGTGCTCATCTCCCAACTCCTTCCCACCTTTCCAGATCTCTTCATGAGGAGCAACTATAAGGAGAACAGTTTGGGCAATCTCATCTCCTCTCTTTCTTAAAAGGGTTATAGGAGCCAATCTATGATTGGCTTCCTTATTAATGGCTGCAAATATAAACTCCAGACTGTTTATATTTTCAGAATATATGCATATATAAATATTTGAGGAAAAGCTATACAACAAGGCTAAAAAAATATTTCTGCACTTCTATTCAGGAAAGATTGGAATATACAGAATTATATTCAACTGACTGTAATATAACTGAATGTTTAGGATTTGAAAATTTGAAGACTTAATGCTGTGGAATTACTTTCTCATACACTTGGTATTCATAAATTACACATACTAAACTTACATTTTTTTTCTTGTGGATTATAAAACTCCATGATTAATATATATACAAATGCATTGTGCAACTTGGTTGCATCTGAAACTTACTGTGATTAATGCTTTCTTTCCCACTGCTCAGATTGTGGCTGAAATTATTATTATCTATTTGTTATTTTGAAAAATAACTCAAGATGGTGAACATACCCAACACACCTTCCTCCTCCTATTGTCCCCACAACAACAACCCTATGACGTGCATTGGGCTGAGAAAGAGTGACTAACCCACAGGTTGGCATCCTGCAGCTCCCAGTCCTCCGCCGCCACCATGTGTAGTCCAGAAAAAAAAATGGGACTAAAAAAGTTCAACCAATCAATTCAAACTTCTCACAGAAAAAAAAAAAACTTGTGAAGTTTGAATTGATTGGTTGAAGTTCTTTGGTTTGTGGGACTGCCCACGAACCTCTTTTTTTCTTCAGACTGCACGTGGCGACAATGGAGGAAGAGACTGGAGGACTGCTGGAAAGGTGAGTGGGTCAGTCAGATGGGTTGTGTGGTGGTGGTGGTAGTGGAGTTTCTGAGCAGCATATGGACTTGGGCACTGCCAGACCCCCTCTTTCTTTTCCCCCTTTTCTCTCTCTCTTTCTCTTTCTCTGTGTATGTATATGTGTGTGTGTGTGTGCATGGCACCTCCAAGTCCGCTGATTTACCAGTGAGCCACCGCTGCCTCATCTCCTGCCCTTGCTGCCTCTCCTGTGGAGACACCTTTGCATCTCTCTGTGTCTGTGTGCCACTCAAAGCCATCCTGTAGTGGTTCCAATTGGCCCCAATCCTTCATTGCCAAGCATCCCCATGGAAGTTAGTGGAAGTCCACGGCGCCTCGAAAGGCCAGCCGTGGTGCCTCCAGGTCTGTTGGTTTTACCGGCGAGCCACCACCACCTGCAGCTCTGTACCACCTTCTTCCACTCTGAACCGTGGCCTGCGAGGATTCCTCTCCCCACAGCTGCCACGTCTGTTCATTCATTACCCTGTTGGTGCCGTGAGCTGCGAGCCACAGGGACGCCTTGTCCTGATGGCATCGCTGGCCTGCCTCCGCTGGCTCTTCTGTGCTCCGGCTGTGCCGACGATGTCAGAGCCACGCCAAGCTGCTCGTTGAGTCTGGCGGCATCCTGGAGATGACTTGGGCGATGGCCACGGTCCACACGGTCTGCTCATCAGGCCACCCAGCTTCCTGTCGGACCTGTGGGGAATGGCTGGTAGAGGCAGTGGCAGTCCGGTGTTGTTTTCCCCCCTTGTGAGTGTGTGTGTGAGTGTGTAGGACCTGCAGGGAATGGCTGGTAGAGGCAGCGGCAGTCCGGCATTGTTTTCCCCCCTTGTGAGTGTGTGAGTGTGTAGGACCTGCAGGGAATGGCTGGTAGAGGCAGCGGCAGTCCGACGTTGTTCCCCCCCATTCGTGTGTTTGTGTGTGTGTGTGTGTGTCAGACCTGTGCAGAACAGCTGGTAGAGGCAGCGGCAGTCTGGCCTTGCTTCCCCCCCTCGTTCGTGTGTGTATATGTCGGACCCATGGGGAACAGCTGATAGAGGCACTGGCAGTCTGGCATTGTTTCCCCCCCCCATGTACATGTGTGTGTGACAGACTCACGGGGAACAGGTGGTAGAGGCAGCAGCAGTCTAGCGTTGTTTCCCCCCCTCATCCGGGTGTGTATGTGTCGGACCTGCAGGGAATGGCTGGTAGGGAGGCGGTGGTATGGCATTTTCCCCCTCCCTCCTCTGTGTGTGTCGGGCCCACACACACACACACACACACACACACACACACATAGAGACACACAAGGGGAAACCACCCCGGACTGCTGCTGCCTCTACCAGCCGTTCCCTGAGGGTCTGACACACACAAGGGGGGGGGAAACAACACGGGACTGTCGTCTCCCTAGCAAACCTCCCCTATGGGATGTGCTGCCAGGAGGCTGGGCGGCCCAATGAGGAGGCCGTGCGGACCATCAGCTGAGGCCGGGCCACCTCTGGGATGCCGCCAGAGTTGAATAGCAGCTCAGCGCGGCTCCAATATCATCGGCATGGCTGGAACACAGAGGAGCCAGTGGAGGTGGGCCAGCGACACTGCCTGGGCAAGGCATCCCCGTGGCTCGCAGCTTGCAACACCAACCTTGTGAAGGATGAACTGGCGTGGCAGCTGTGGGGTGAGGAATCCTCGCGGGCCGTGGTTCAGAATGGAAGAAGGTGGTGCAGAGCTGCAGGAGGTGGTAGCTCGCCGTTAAAACCAACAGACTTGGAGGCATCGCGGCTGGCCTTTTGAGGCGCCGTGGACCTCCATTGACTTCCATGGGGATGCTTGGAAATGAAGGGGCCAATTGGGGCTGATTGAAACCACTGCAGGATGGCTTTGAGTGGCACAGAGACACAAAAAGACGCAAACGCATCTCCACAGAAGGGGCAGCAAGGGCAGGAGATGAGGCGGTGGCTCTCTGGTAAATCAGCGGACTTGGAGGCACCATGCACACACACATACACAGAGAAAAAGAGAGAGAGAGAGAGAAAAGGGGAAAAGAAGGAGGGGTCTGGCTTTAAGTGCAGGATGGCTTTAAGTGGCAGAGAGAGAGGCAGAGAGATGAGAGGCAGTAAGGACAGGAAATGAGGCGGTGTCAACCTATGTGCACATGTACAGACTTAAACGGAGGCTTCCAAACCTGACAAGCATACACATGTGGATATCTGCAACCAGTTGTTGCAAAAAATAGAAAAAAAGGGGTAAAGTGGGTGTGACTATTTAAAGACCCCCACTTTTCCTTTCCTTCCTCCACTTTGGCAGTGTTGACTTCTGCTCCTCCAATCCTGGCTGCTCCTCGTGGTCCCTGCCTGCCAGCCACTGCATTCAACTTTTATTTGCTTGGCGGACTGGGGAGAGAGGCGCTCCCCCGCTTCTTTCCACTCCTGCCGTGGTGATTTCTGAGAGCAGGGAGGAGCTGCCTGCTAGGCAAGCCCCGAAAGCTTTCTTCCTCTCCCCGATTTTGCCTTTCTTGATCACCCTCTGATGTAGGCATCTGCTGGGTTTCCTCAACCTCCCCCGCCCATTTTATTTTAATCCCACCACTGCCTCCCTCTTTCGCAAAGCCTCAAAAGATTTGCCACAGCAGCTCCTTCTCCCCATCGGCCTCCTCCTCCTCCGTTCCCTCGGAACCTTCGCGCCAAAAGGTGGAAAGAAGAAAGTCCCAGAGAGGGAGAGCGCAGGGTGGGGGGAGAGCAGTCTTTTCCGAGGGGAGGAAAAGCCAGGAGCCGTCCATACCAGAGGTGGATGGGGGCAGGGCCGGTGCATGTTTTGCCTTAGGCTCCATTCTTCAATCAAGCGCGCGTGCACATTTTGCAGCTCCCATTTTTTCTTTTCTGAGGGAACCGGTTCTGAGTGGCTCTTTCACTGTTTCAGGCTGCCAACCCCTGGACTAACCCAAATTCACCTGGCTGATTTCATGGCTAAGGCAGGACTTGAACTCCTGTTTTCTAGCCTGGTGCCTTAACTACTAGACCAAACTGATTCTTGAATATGAAACAACAGCTCAAAATATTATTACATTAATAAATGTAGTTGTCATTAAAAATATAGTAGCTGACTTCATTTTGCATTTAAATTTATATGTTTTAAATTAATGACTCCCTGGATTAGTCCTATGGCACCTATATCAATTTCCTACTAGCATTCCCTGCAACTAAGAATTGTTTCATAGAATTATAAAGTAAAATACAAATATACATGTTTACAGTATCATCGTAAGGATGTGATAAAGAACCTACCAATAGCTTCATCAAGAAAAGGTAGTTATGGCAGGTTCATTGTTGACTGAGACACAGTTGACATTTATAGTGTTCTTCCTGACCCTTTGATTATATGCCATACAAAGCCACTCTTGCAAGAAGCCTTTATTCTCCCGGACTTAATGAGAGTCCTGTTTTAGTTGTTTCAGATAATATAAGGAGCTTGCCACTGCTAGTTGATCATTACTAAAAAGCAGCATAAAAGATGTTGATGGAGGAGGGCCACAAGGCTGTCAAGATACTGGATTTGCTTTTAATATATTAATCATATATTGCTATCAAAGACAGCGGTCTGCTGAATCAACACTAAGAAGTTATTAAGCAAGCATCTATCCTTGCTTTAACATTGCTGTTCCTGCACAAGTACTTTGTTGGAAATCTTTGGGTTTTACCTGGAAACAAATCCATTTGAGACTTGGTTCTACATCTTTGTATTTGATGATAAGTCCTCAAGATAGAACAAGAGTCTTCTAATGTAAATGTTCTACCCACCCTGTTCAATCTTTTTTAAAAGATTGAATCAATAGACAGCTGACTAAATCAATCTGGAATAGTCTTGAAAATATCAGGGCTATTTTTACTAGGTTGTGTGGCTTGGGAATAGCACATGGCAGTGCACAAGAGGTGCACATGAATCAGGAAAGGCATGCGGATGACAGTGCAGACAGGGAAATTGGACGGAGATGCCCAAGAAGTGTTGCATGGGTTGGAGAAGACATGTGGGAGGTGGTGTGGACTGGGGAAGGCACATGAGGGCAGCACAAGTGGGAACATGCAGAGGATGGCATGGATGGAAAGAATATGCACGGGTTCTCAAAGGTGCTTTTTCAAAGGCAACTGGATTGCATTTCCTGGAGAAAGAATGAAGCTTCTTGGATGAGAAGCAAAACATTGTTATCTTCTTCCTCAAGGAAAAACAGTCTAGATGCCTTTTGAAAAGGCACATTTGAGACAACCATGACCTGCATGATTGAGAATCTCTGTAGAGATTATTGAGGGGTTTCTTCCCCCTTGCTTCTCCTCCCTTTTCCCTTCCTTTTCCAGTTGGCAGATAAATAGTTACTAATGGGGGAGGGAGGAAACAAGGAATGGTGAGACTGGCTCAGAAACTCTCATGAAATGTTTAAAATGATGATCACATGATTGCAGCAGCAGCTTAGCAGGAGCCAGTAATACTGAAGCCAGCCACAACTTTCCTTAATGTCATTCCCTTGGGAATCATGGGTCTTGGATTTTGGAGACATTCTGTAAGTTGAATACTTTGGTTCAAAAATTGTGGCCCTAGGATACACTGTTTAACCTAGCTAGAGGTCATAACAATGGGAGTTTTAGTAGTATATTGATATCTATATCTTATTAAAAATTGAAATTAGGATTTTAAAAAATATTTCTTTATTTGATCGCATGAACCCTCTGAAAGAAAACTGCTCTGAGAATTGCTTCACTTGGTGGTCTGTTGACCCCATTAGGTAGAGCAGACCAGGAAATCAATTCCACTGGAAGGCTAAAACTATTTCTATAATAACAGAAACTTGAAGGTCTAATAAAGCTTCCTCCTCCTTCTATTTAGTAAATTAGGGAGGCATTTGCCTCTTCTGAATGTTGCTTCATTTGTGACTCCAAAAATGCTTTAGTTCCTTTTATCTAGTCAATACTGTAGATCTTGTGACTCCACTTCAAAATCATCTTCCTTAATTTATACATAGCCTCAATAGCTGAATCTAGATATGACACTATATGCACAACTCAGTTAAAATTAAGTAAAGTGAAGTGTTAACATGATGTTAAGTGAAGAAGGTAAATGATCACATGACACCTAATTTGAACATACTGCATTTACTATCTATCTATCTATCTATCTATCTATCTATCTATCATTTGACTTCTGTTGTCTTCTATGTCGCCCATTTCATTGAGGCATTCTGTAGGCAGTTTATAGTCAAGGAATTAAAATACCACATAAAACATTAAAACGATAGAACATTCACAAACTCAGATACAATCAGTCTATGATCTGCCAGACCCAATTTAAAGTATGTGATAGGGTTGGGCTCAAGTATTTCAAATGTTGCCCCCCAACACTATCCAGTAGAATAAGATTACTCAGAGAGGCATTGCCTGTAGTTCCACTGGTAGATAATATTTATTTTTATTGATTATATGCCTATCCTGAGCTTTTCTAGAAGGAAAAAGAGTATATTAATTAATTATTTCTAGAAAAAGTACTCTCTGTAACACTTCTTATACAAGGAAAGAAAAAGATTAATGCAGCATAGCATAGCCACTGCTTGTTACAAAGAAAACTTACTCATCTGGTCTAGATATATTATTTTAACTATGGAAGGATTTAACGAAACTGATTATTTGTTTAATTTTTATTTTCAGACCAATTGTCTTTTTAAAGATTAGGGATACATGATTTAAACTTGAAAATAGGATATTTCGTTTATGAGGGTTTTTAAAATAAATATTGCTTAGTGAGATATTGCAAAGTGTTTCTCTGGCACAACCTTTATACTTTTCTAAAGACAATCCATGCATAGATTGTTAACAACAACTAAAAGGTTCATTTTTGATATAAGTTTATTTTTCATTTTTATTCTTCCATTTTTACATCAAAAAATCACAAATATAGTAGCTGAGTTCCCTCTTACTAAACTGAAGTGTAAACACTCTATTTAATCTAAGAACCTAAACAATGATATATTTTACTTAAATAGTTTGTGGTGGTTGTTATAAAACTTTGAACTTCCTTCCAAAGGAGGTTTGGTTAATTCTACATTTGCTGACAGGCAAATATATATTTCATTCAGTTCTGATGTTGAAATTGACTTGCCTTTGAACTTGCTCTAATCTGTTAAGTCTTTTGATTCCCATGGGTGTATTTTTATTTGAATTTTAATTAAAATGCTTTAACTTATTAAAAATTACCTTAAGCATAATTTTTAATATATAGATGAGATATAAATATATTATTAAGAGTGAATAATTGGAAATTTAAAAACAAATATCCTTATTCTCAGTGCTGCTGGTGGAGAAATCTTTGACCAGTGTGTAGCTGAAGGAGAAGATGCCTTCAAGGAAAAAGATGTTAAGCGTCTCATGAGGCAGATTTTAGAAGGAGTTTCCTTTTTACATCAAAATAATGTAGTTCATCTTGACTTGAAGGTAAGATAATGATTCTGAAGAATTGAAGCAATATTAAGAATCCATTTTCCTCTTAAACTCTTCTTTATATTAAAAGTTGTTTTATTTTTTTTAGATGTTCTGATTGCTTTTTTTGAAGAATAGACAGAGACGTTTTAAAGGTTTGATTTTTGGTGGAAAAGACTTCTTCCTATTTAGGAACTTGCTTCTGCCTCTGCCAAACTGTTCTTCAGTTGATACCAGTATGTACTGCAGGTTATTTTAGCTCTGGTTTTTTTTCCTGATAATCAGCTGTACATCCAAATATAATGTTACGCAATTGTGTAGAGTCCGAACTGACAATCTTCTAATATTGCATACTTTAGTACATATTCATTGTGCACACGTGAAACAGCTTTTGTCTTGTTCCTCAATTTCTTGAAACACTAAAATAGGAAATCTGGCGTACCTGCCAGGTCAGGTACTGGCAGAGGGAAAGGGAGCGTATTTATGTAACTGCAGATTAAAAACTACAATTTCAGGTAAATAATTGGATCTACATGGTTTTTGTCTATTATGCGTATGGGGTGATTAATGTTTACCTCCCATATGATAATGTAGTGCATCATGCCAAAGAAGGATTGAGAGAAAAAAACTTTTATCAAAATGATGTTTGAATTCCTACTTGATGAAGGTTAATGTTTGAAACTGTAATGTTCTCTTGCAGCAGTCTGGTTAAGGAACGCTATGTTGTATATAATGGAAAATGAAGATGCATTCATTTTACACTGATTCCTAGACAAATTGATTCCAGTTGACCTACAATGTTACAAACCAGTGTTATTGTCTGAACAAAACATGAGTAATGACAGGCAAATCCTATTTGGGTTCCCCATATAAGAAAGTCTTGGAAACCAATAAAATATTACAGTGGAGTGCCACATAAAGCTAAAGAAGATTGCACATCCAGAAAATGCAGAAAAGGAAGGCAGGAAAACTATGTATAATATTGGCATATGGGTAGATCCATGATCATCTTAGAGAAAACAGTAGCATCTGATGTGAAAACCATACTTTTACTTTGGAATTTCAAATAGTTTCATCAGTTTTGCTGTCACAACATGTGCTGGTATTAAAAATACCGATTTCGGTATCAATATCCAGAGATCAACAGTTACCTGTGATATGAATGTTAGGACAAAATAGTTGATATATACAGAGATATAATCTTGCTGTAAGACATAAGGCATTATTAGAATAGAATAGAACTGGAAGGGATCTTGGAGGTCTTCTAGTCCAGGGCTTTTCCACCGGTGGTATGCGTATCACCTGTGGTACATTGGCACCTGGCAGGTGGTGTGCGGCCTTCCTAGCAGGGGAACGGAATGAGCTGAACTTGCGGCAGCACAAGACTGAACAAGAGACGGCTGGAACTGCAGGGCTGTCAGGGCTCAGCAGAAGTGCCAGGATCAGCGCCGGGATCCAGCTGATTGGCACTTCTTCTGATTGGTGCTTCTTCAGGGCTCAGCAAAAGCACCAGGATCAGCGCCCGATTCCAGCTTTTTCCTTTGCAGGGAAGGGGGCAGGAGGGGGATTGAGGCTTCCACATTCCTCAAATCTGGGCAAAGCAAGGCAGTGAGAACTGGAAGTTGCCACTTGCCTGCCTCATGCTGCCACTTGGAAATCTCATGACATCATCACTGGATGAATACCTGGAAATTTTATTTTTTAATTAAGTTCTCTTCTTATGTGCCTTTTTATCATTTTCCATCTTGGGATGTATAGCATCCTGTAAGCTTTTGTTTCAAAGTTAAGGCCAAAAAATCTAACACCACCAAACTAAAGCAATATTTACATTGGTAAAAAGTGCATGCTTTACATAATTACAGGTTTTGCTGTCTGTAAAAAATATATTTAATTTGAAAAATGAGACTTAAGGCCAAAAAGATGGTATGCTGACTAATCAGATAAGCAAAGCCTTACAACACAGTTACAGTACAATGTACATATAAAAGGAGCTCTATTGGACTCCCTGTAGATATGCTCAGATCAAGTTGTATATACTTTTGTAACATGACAGGTGTGGAGAGCAGATTTGCTGTATCAAGACATTCTGACCTGTATCCCAGTTAAGATAAGGATTTGCATCACTAGTGCAAGATATGATTCAGGTCCAACTTGGCAGTTCTATTTTAATTTAATTTTAACTGGCTGCCAGATTAAACTCTAGGTCTGAGTCAGAAATTAAATTCCCACTTACTGATCTTCTGACTAATCAACAGCCACAGAACTTTAATGAACCCTGCTATTAAAGGATAGGTTTTTCAAATTTGATCCTTGCCTATATTAACCAAGATTACTGCTACTACTTCTAACAAAATTCTAGGATTATTGAATATGTAACTTCAAATGTGGACATCTTTCCTTAAGATTGTCTATGCAATGTAGTACACATACACATAAACACACACCCTTTCTATTTTGTGAAGGGAATTACTTCTCTATTTTCCTTTTTAAAAGGTCTGGATTTTTTTAGTTTGCCATATTATATAAAAAAGGAATAAAAACTGATGAAAACAACAAATCTCAAATGTCTTTGCCTCTTCAGAGGCCCCCCACATAGCTGTTTTATTTTCTGAATGGAAAACTATTGGTTAATCCTCTCAGGAATCATTTTTGTTTCTTGGTAAAATTATGTAGGCCTTACAAAGTACCTACAAATCACCACTAGTAAACATGCAGTGAGGAATTAGCAAGGCCACATGACCTGAGCAAAACAAACCTTGGTGTGAAGAAACCTAGCTATTAAACAGAGGGAGACATTTAAATAAATAGAGATAACAGTTTATACTCAGTATTTGTGAGGTTGTTTGTGGGTGTGTTTTTTTAAAGTTTAGTCTTTGGGATGTGTCACCATGAAGTAATCCATATACACAGATCATTGTCCATTCATATAGCTTTCTGCAAGTCAGTATGGTTGGCAGGAATGCATACAGCAGCAGCTTTTCTCTGTGGAGAATGGCAGCCCCCTTGGGTTTAGGCTGGGGCCCTGCTCAGCTGCAACAACGGGATTATTGTATATTGTCTCTGGATAATAATAGATCAATTACTTGAGTCCCTCAGGTGACAATGAGATTATTGACAATATGGGGATGAATCATCTACATGGACAATACAGAACTGTAGTATATCCGCAGTTGAGAGAAATGTCTCTATTATTAATGCTTGAGGAAGCATTGGCAAAGTAAACTAACAACTTCAGAGCAGGATACTCAGGAAAGCCATCGAGTGAAGTGGTGACATTGGAAAGAAGACTACGATCTGCTAAAAAATCAATTAAAACCAATTTATAGTACTGTGATATAAATTCTAGTGAAGTAAAGGATTACCATTGTAGCAAACCACTTTGGCAAGGAAGAAAGAACTATGCTAGTAAAAAGTAAAGCCTTCACTTGGATTGAGACCAGGATATTAATATACTGTTAATTGGAAGAAATACAGAATGACTTTTCTGAGTTGACACAAAGAGCCAAGCCCAGAATATTTGAAGAGTGTTATTGTTAAGATATCTTGGAAATGGTTGTATTGATATTGCAGGACAACTAGTTAAAGATATACTTTGAAACATAATGTTAACTACATTAGAGAGGTTGGTGAACCTCAGCCGAGCACTAGTAAGTGCTCAGGGTAAGGTTGCAGCATAAAGAGAGAAATCTATTGATTTCTCAAATCCACCTGGTGAAAGTACTGTCAGTATATATAATTGATACTCTGTCAAATTCAAACTTTTTAGTTTCGAAAATAAATTCTTGATGATGACCAGAATTACAAGACCATTCCAGAATATTCAGAATTCTACAAAGCTTGATCTGAACTATAGCCTTCAGGAACAACTTAACATATTGGAAATAAATATTGGAATTGTTGTAATCATTAAGGTAGTGTAATAAGAAAAGCAAACCTGCAGTTTCCTGAACAGATACTGTAATGATTATCTGTTCAGGACAAATGATATACAAAATAATCTTTGGTTCACGTAATAATAATCATCTTAAACTGATGATGGGGCAGACATAAATTAATGAATGCTAGGTTGACAGCAGTGACATTTGTCCTAAATAGGTGGGTAGAAATGTAAATAACATATGGTAAAATCCAAAGCTTTGATGGGAAGAAATGTTACATGCCTGATAAGAAATCATCACATGTTTTTCTTATGTTTTCTCTTGAAATTTGAGATTATTTTTTCTCTGAAGCTGAGCCCAGAAGGTGGGATTTACATTCTTTTCCCAGAAAAAAGGCACAAATTTAGCCCCAAGCCAAGTCTCCAAATCAGGAAAACAAGGAAAGTCTGGTGGTGGTGGTGGTGGGGAAACCAGTAAGAATAAAAGTTATGACTTTGTGAAATCTTAATTGAAGATGATTTATAATTGGCTTGTGCATAGCTCACTGATTTAGGAATGGAAATAGTGTGCTTTGAACATGAATTCTCACTGTGAAATACTATCTATCTGAATTATCTACAGATATTCATTATTTGTACTGTTTTTCTTTTTTGTGATTCTGGGATAAATTGGTGGATTTAGTTGGTTGCTTTCTCTCCATGTTCTTCTTAAACTTATGATGGAACAACATAACGGACTGAATCAATGGGAGACTGAATCAATCCAGAGTCCGATAAAGACTCTGTTCTGATGAAGGATAAGTGAATTGTTCCATTATAGATGAGACAGTGAGATAGTGATAAAGTTGATAGCATAAATATTGTTATGGATTGAAATTCCTTCTCCTACAATAAGCTTAGAGGCAGGAGATTTATCCCTTTTTGCCAATTTTCACAATCTTGAACAGTGAGGCAGAAATCCCTCTCTTCCATTCACAAAGGGAAAGAGAAAAAACAGTCCAACCTACCAAAAACAGTGCCATAAAAACAGAATAGAAATGCAAGTTAAGATAGGCAAGAAAATGGTAAGTGAGCACCTGTCCAGCCTAGACGAGTTCAAATCATCAGGACCAGATGGATTACACACCAAGGTTCTCAAGGGACTGGCAGACATGATCTCAGAACCACTGAACTATATTTTTCAAAGATCCTGGAGCATTGGGGAACTACCAGAGGACTGGAAGAGAGCTGATGTAGTTCCCATCTTCAAAAAAGGGAAAAAAATAGATCCAGGAGACTACAGACCTATCAGCCTGACCTCAATACCTGGGAAGATTCTGGAAAAGATAATAAAACAACAAATCAGCGAACACCTTGATGCAAACAACGTCATCGCTAAAAGCCAACATAGGTTTGTAAAAAACAGATCATGCCAGACAAATCTTATTACATTCTTTGACCAAGTGACAAAATTAGTGGACCAGAGGAATGCTGTAGATATAATTTACTTGTACTTCAGTAAGGCATTTGATAAAGTAGATCACAACCTACTACTTGATAAGATAGAAAAATGTGGGTTAGATAGCATCACCACCAGATGGATTCGTAGCTGGCTGTCTGGCTGTACTCAGCGTGTGGTCATCAATGGAACTGCATCTACATGGAAGGAAGTGTGTAGTGGGGTGCCCCAGGGCTCTGTTCTGGGCCCAGTGCTCTTCAACATCTTCATCAATGATTTGGATGGCGGGATAGATGGGGAACTCATCAAATTTGCAGACGACACCAAGCTGGCAGGAATAGCCAATACTCCAGAAGATAGGCTTAAGATACAGGAGGATCTGGATAGACTTGAACACTGGGCGCTATCTAACAAAATGAAATTCAGTGGTGAAAAAGTAGGGTTCTACATTTAGGCAGGAAAAAGCAAATGCACAGGTATAGCATAGGTGGTACCTTGCTCCATACTAGTAACTGTGAGAGGGATCTCGGAGTCCTAGTTGGACAATCACTTCAATATGAGCCAGCAGTGTGCTGCAGCTGCCAAAAAAGCCAACACAGTGCTAGGCTGCATTAAGAGAGGGATAAAATCAAGATCATGTGAAGTACTAATACCACTTTACAATGCCTTGGTGAGGCCACACCTGGAATACTGCATCCAGTTTTGGTCATGATGTAAAAAATATGTTGAGACTCTAGAAAGAGTACAGAGAAGAGCAACAAAGATGATTGGGGGACTGGAGGCTAAAACATATAGGGAACGGTTGCTGGAATTGGGTATGTGTAGTTTAACGAAGAGAAGGGTGAGGGGTGACATGATAGCAGTTTTCCAATATCTCAGGGGCTGCCACAAAGAAGAGGGAGTCTAGCTAGTTTCCAAAGCACCTGAAAGCAGGACAAGAAGCAACGGATGGAAACTAGTCAAGGAGAGAAGCAACCTAAGAACTAAGGAGAAACTTCCTGACAGTTAGAACAATTAACCAGTGGAACAACCTGCCTCCAGAAGTGGTGAATGCTCCAACACTGGAAGTGTTTTAAGAAGAGACTGGACAGCCATTTGTCTGAAATGGTATAGGGTTTCCTGCCTGAGCAGGGGGTTGGACTAGATGACCTCCAAGGTCCCTTCCCTCTTCTTCTTCTTCTTCTTCTTCTTCTTCTTCTTCTTCTTCTTCTTCTTCTTCTTCTTCTTCTTCTTCTTCTTCTTCTTCTTCTTCTTCTTCTTCTTGTATTTGAAACCTTTCTCTTACACTAGAGTATTTGCAAAATTGAGCTATAAGGCTGAAAGAGACGCACAGAGGAAGAAGATAATTTTTTATTTATTTATTTTTATTACATTTATATCCCGCCCTTCTCCGAAGACTCAGGGCGGCTTACAAGCTTAGCAGTAATGTCCATAAACTCACAAGAACTAACTTACAATTTTTTATAAAGAAAAATTATAAAAATTATAGCAACAACCAATTTAATTGTGTCTATGAATCTTACAATTTTCCTTCATCAGACCCTGCAGATATACTTCTGTTTGTCAAACCATTTCTAGCTATTTATGTGAAAAAGTGCACATACTCTTATTTCTGTTTTTAATGGCTGAAATATTTTCCAGTAAGCTTATTTCCCTTTATATGTTTTCAGCCACAAAACATTTTGTTAACTTGTGAATCGTCATTGGGAGAAATTCGGATAGTTGACTTTGGACTTTCCAGAGTAATGAAAAATAGTGAAGAACTAAGAGAAATTATGGGAACACCTGAATATGTTGGTATGTTTGTTATTTATGTGATATTCAGAGCAAATACCTTGCAGCATATAATGCAAATTTTTGAGTTATGTGATATTTATCAGAATTTAAACTTAAGGTATTTAATATTTAAGAATTTAATGTTTCATATCTTACAATATCCAATTTCTATTCCAATAGAAATTCAGAAGAACAAATAAAACCTTTTCACAGTTTGTGTGAGCATAACCCACATTCATTAATTAGCATTACATTGCTTAGATTTCATTTGATTCTTGCAGCTGGGCTGGCAAAGCAGATTTTCCAGCCATCTTTTTCCCAAGGTAACAATAGTAATAGCACTTAGACTTATATACTGCTCTATAGTGTTTTACAGCACTCTCTGGGCAGTTTACCTCTGAAGGATGGAAGACTGAGTCAACCTTGAGCCCATTAAAATTGAAATCCAGGATATGGACAGAGTTAGCCAGCAATACTGCATTCTAATCACTGCAACACCTGGGCTTTCATAAAGTAGTTCCTCTAATTCTGTGAAAATGCTTTGTAGAATATTGAAAGCATTTTATCTGCATGTAAAGTAAGTTATAGGAAGGACACTTGTGAAAAATCAAGTAATTGCACTTTCATTACCATCCATTCCTGTAAACTGAGTTTTTGGAGATTCTCCTTACACAGTATGTCCCAGTACTATATAATTTCTTAGAAATCTCAAAAAAGATAGTAAAATACTATTTAATCATGATCACAATAAGAAAATAATTAGGTTTTAATAAATTGCTTCCAGAATGCAATGCTCATTTTTTAATATTCAAGATTTATTACAAGTTTAATGTTTATACAATTTGCCTTTGAATGTAAAATTTGCTTAGCATGTGTTACACTTCAACATCTCCAAATGTAGTTTATATATTCTATCTGTCAGGACCCACCTCAATCCACATCTTAGGAAATAAGAACTCTTGGGTGCAAGTTTAGTCCAAAAGGAAAATGTTTACTAGGATGGAATCGATTGTGGGAATACAAGACGGAATCTGAGAAAAGTTACATTTCAATCCTATATAAACCATTCCCATTTCAGCCCCTCCCCTCATCCATTTGGTCAGGCTGTCGTCAGTTGCTAGGTGTCAGGTCCTTCCATGGGAAAGGGAACTCTCCTTGGTTTTATGGTTATTGCTTTCCTTTTCAGTTGTAAATGAAGATACAAACCAGACCTGTCTGTCCCCCTCCCTTCCCCCGTTAAAACATCCCCTGTTGTTTGAAAATCGCTTTAGTAACCATCCTCTCCCCCCCCCCTCGGAGAGATGGTAGAATCCCCAGTAATAGCACGTTGTTCTACCTATACAATTATGAAATGAGATATAAATGGATTCTGACATTTGGCTCTCCTTTCAGAAAAAAGATGAGTCCATCTGTGGGGAAAGAAAACATATAAATGTTAGCCTGGTTTGTTTGGATATTCTGTATGAAACCTCTTAAGCAACTTAGGTGCTTTAACATGGAGTTTGTTAACCCACTCATTTTCTGAGGAGGGGAGGTGTTTCCATGCCACTAAATATTGTATCGTTCCATGGTGTTTTCTGGAATCTAAGATTTCTTTCACTTCAAAATGTTGTTCTCCTTCCACCATGATGGGGGGTGGTGGTGGTGGGATTTTTGCTCGTAGTGGTGATTGTTGTTCTCTCTTTAATAGACTGCAGTGGAAGGTTGGGTGTATTCGTCTAAGATTTTTGGGTAGTTCTAATTCAACTGTTACTGGGTTTATGATTCTTTTAATTGGAAAGGGTCCAATATATTTTGGTCCTAGTTTTTTACAGGGTTGGAGTGATTTCAGGTATTTTGTGGATAAATATACCATCTCTCCTACCCTAAATGGTGTGGGATCGGTTCTTTTTTTGTCTGCCTGTGTCTTGTATGCTTTTCTGGCATCTTCCAACGCTTTCCTAACGATTGGCCATGTATTTTGTAATTGAGCAATCCATTCCTTCAGATCAGGGATGACCGGTTCTTTTGGGGTTAGTTCTGGTATTGGGTTGAAACTCTGGCCTGTAGCTACTTGAAAAGGAGTGTAACCTGTGCTTGAGTGGACTGCATTATTATATGCTACTTCTGCAAAAGGCAGTAGGTCCGTCCAGTCGGACTGCTGAAAATTAATATAGCATCTCAGATATTGTTCAAGTATATTATTATGTCTTTCAGAAGCTCCGTCTGTCTGAGGATGGTGACTAGATGACAGTCCTTGGGTGGTTCCTAAGAGGGATAAAAATTCTTTCCAAAATGCTGACGTAAATTGCACCCCTCTGTCAGATATGATGCGTTGTGGTACCCCGTGCAATCTGTAAATATGCTGTACAAAAAGTTTTGCTAATGCTTTTGCAGTCGGGATTTTTTGGCAAGGTATGAAGTGTACTTGCTTAGAGAACAGATCTGTGACAGTCCAGACTACGGTGTTTCCATTACTTTCTGGCAGTTCTACGATAAAATCCATGGCTATTTCTTTCCATGGGGCTGAGGGGTTTGCCACCGGTTGTAACAGACCTGGCGGTTTCCCTTGCAGTCTTTTGGCCATCGCGCAAATTTGACAGCTACCCACATAGCTTTCTATGTCCTTTTTCATAGATGGCCACCAAAATTGCCTTTTAGTTAAGTGTAAGGTTTTTACAAAGCCAAAGTGTCCTGCTGATTTTGTATCATGGCACAGTTGCATGAAATTGATTCTCTGTGTGGCAGGTATATATAGCTTCTCCCCGACCCACGGCAGTCCATCTTTAATTGTGCACACATGTTTATTTTTCTGGAACCATTCATCACTTTCCAAAGATTTCTTGAATTCTATTCCAGTTTGGCTATCTACCTTCGGCTTCATTTTTTCTTGTGCCCTGGTGGTGACTGGTGCTGCCAGTTATTGTTCTGGTACAAGTGGTTTAAAGTCAGTAACTCTTGTGCTGTTATATTGGGGCATGCGGGATAATGCATCTGCCAGGAAGTCCTTTCCCCCCGGTAAGTGTTTGAGAGTGAAATTGAATCGGTGAAAATGTTGGGACCAGCGGGCTTGCTTAGGAGTGTGCTTCCTGGGCATTTTTAGTGCTTCCAAATTTTTGTGGTCTGTCCAGACCTGGAAAGGTATTTTATTTCCTTCTAAAAATTGGCGCCATGTTAGTAATGCCCACTTCAACGAGAATGCCTCTTTTTCCCATATTGGCCAGCGTTGTTCTGTTTCTGTGAGTTTTCTGGATGTGTATGCGCATGGTTGCAATGTCCCCCCATCATTTTCTTGTAATAGTACGGCTCCTACCGCTACATCACTCGCATCTGCCTGTATTACAAAAGGTTTGTCGGGATCTGGGTGTTTTAGGACAGGTTCAGCAGAAAAAAGTCTCTTTAGCCTCTCAAATGCTGCTTAACATTCCATTGACCATTTCAGAGGCTGGCTGGGTTTCACGGGTGACCCCCCCCCTTCGTTTTCAACAAATTTGTGAGGGGCATGGCTATTTGGCCAAATGCGGGGATGAATTGGCGGTAGAAGTTTGCAAACCCCAGGAAACTTTGCAATTGCTTCCATGTGCGGGGGGGTTCCCACTCTAGTACTGCCCTGACCTTCTCAGGGTCCATTTCGATGCCCTCTGGAGATATGCGATATCCCAGGTAGTCGATTTTTTCCTGATGGAATTCACACTTCGATAATTTAGCATATAAGTGGGCAGCTCGCAACTTCTTCAGGACTGCTCTGACTAGTTTGATATGTTCCTCTTTGGTTTCTGTGAAGATAAGGATGTCATCGAGGTAAACCAGGACCCCCTTATATAGGTGCTCTCTCAGCACGTCATTAATTAATTGCATAAAGACTGCGGGGCCCCTTGCAGTCCGAATGGCAATACTTTGAATTGATAGCACCCCATTGGGCAGTTGAATGCAGTCTTCCATTCGTCTCCTTCCTTAATCCTAATACGGTAGTATGCTTCCCTCAGGTCTAGTTTGGTTAAAATCTTGCTTGTCCACAACCAAACGAAAGGACCCATCCTTCTTCTCCCTGAACAGAATGTAACTGAACAGAATGTAACTTTTCTCAGATTCCGTCTACTGTCAGGACCCACCTCAATCCACATCTTAGGAAATAAGAACTCTTGGATGCAAGTTTAGTCCAAAAGGAAAATGTTTACTAGGATGGAATCGATTGTGGGAATACAAGACGGAATCTGAGAAAAGTTACATTTCAATCCTATATAAACCATTCCCATTTCAGCCCCTCCCCTCATCCATTTGGTCAGGCTGTCGTCAGTTGCTAGGTGTCAGGTCCTTCCATGGGAAAGGGAACTCTCCTTGGTTTTATGGTTATTGCTTTCCTTTTCAGTTGTAAATGAAGATACAAACCAGACCTGTCTGTCCCCCTCCCTTCCCCCGTTAAAACATCCCCTGTTGTTTGAAAATCGCTTTAGTAACCATCCTCTCCCCCCCCCTCGGAGAGATGGCAGAATCCCCAGTAATAGCACGTTTTTCTACCTATACAATTATGAAATGAGATATAAATGGATTCTGACACTATCCCTTTCACATTCCCTTTCACATTTGTTTCTACCAAGTAATTTGTACGTCAAAAGAAATACAAACCACCATCTCTTTGCTTTCTTATTGTTGTCTTTTTAGCAATTTAACTGTATTTTTTCTAATAGCTCCAGAAATCCTAAGCTATGATCCAATCAGCACTGCAACAGATATGTGGTAAGAAAAACTCTTTATTGAAATGTTAACTCAAAACCACATATTTTTCTCTCATGAAGCTTATACATTTTTATTTTGTTTTTCTTATTTAGGAGCATTGGAGTGTTAACATATGTCATGCTAACAGGAGTGTCACCTTTTTTTGGGAATGATAAACAAGAAACGTTCTTAAATATATCTCAGATAAATGTAAATTACTCTGAAGATTTTTATCTTGTATCTGAATATGCAGTAGATTTCATCAAATCTCTTTTGATTAAAAAACCCGAGTAAGATGTATTTTAATTATTTTGCTTCATGAATATTAACCTATGCAAATGAAAAAAGAATTGCAAATATAAATGATTAAAGTTACTTTACTCTTGGCGTAATATATTTCACAATGACATATCGTGATTTTGCATTAGCAGTAAAAAAAGGTAAAGGTTCCCCGCACATGCGTGCTAGTCATTTCCAACTCTAGGGGCCGGTTCTCATCTCCGTTTCAAAGCTGAAGAGCCAGCGCTTGTCCGAGGACGTCTCCATGGTCATGTGGCCGGCATTTCCCACCGTAGTGATGGGAAGCAGTAGATTTAGCTAAATTTGAATGATTCTCAAGATTAAACTGAAAAAATAAAACTTTATAGGTATGATTTTATTACATGTAATTTAACTTTTCTGGAGGGAGATTCACAAGTTGGTGTTCAGGTCTACTGTGATATAATCTATTTATTTAATCCTAAAATAAAAAATAAGCTGTGATGAAAATGTAAGTTCTAAAAAAGAATTTGACTACTTGCAATAGATTGTATGCTAACATTTGAAAAACATAGTTCATGTGAAGTTGAAATATTCTCAAAGCTAACAGGATCCCAGAGGCGTTTTCTTCAAAATGATCAAAATGTTCATCCAGCTAAAATAACTGTCATAATGTCACTACTGAATTATTCTTAGTTGTGATTTATGAATATTCAAATTATGCAGTTTAATTTAGTATATAATTTGCAGTACAAGTCAACATTTAAAATAATGTGAAATAGATTTTGAATGTCATTTTAAGCTTTTAAATTTTGTTGCCAGACTCTTTTAAGTCAATTTCTCTCTTTTTCTGTTTAGGAAACGGGCAACTGCAGAAGAATGTTTGCTGCATTCTTGGTTGGCTCAAACTGATATTGCTGATAAAATATGCTGTATTAAAAACACAGAAGATGAAACAAATGCCATTATTGTAAATGAAGTGTCTACATCTGAAAATTCTACAAATGGAGAAAAAACAGAAGAACCAATAGTAAAAGAAGAGCTTATTTTAATGGCTTCCTATACACTGGGTCAATGCAGGCAATCAAAAAAAGATAAAATTGTTACACACAAAACTATTTCAAAATTATTTAAATTTAAGGAACCATTCCTCCATGAAATACCTGGAGTTTACTGAAAATACTGAATACCTGCAATTTATTGAATTGCAGCATTCATATAAAAATATTCTTGTAAAGTAGAAGGAAAATGTTAAAAATCATCTGCCAAACACCTTAATATTCTATGGAATTGATAATATTGGAAATACTTAATACAGAAAAAAGTTGAAACATTAGTTTATGTTAAAATATCCAATACATGTAAAGCATTGTTTTAGATGTTCTGTTCAATTATGTATTCATGGTAGACATTTCAGTTGCCTGAATAAAACTGATGTATTTTTTCAGGTGCATAAAATAGCAACAGTTAGAATTTGAATACTAGTATATAATCCTGTTCAGTTTCCAGATTTCATTATTTAATATTATTTCTGATAAATGCCTATCTGTACTCCTAACTTTGATTTTAATGTTTGCCATTGG
This sequence comes from Vipera ursinii, assembly GCF_947247035.1. Lineage (NCBI taxonomy): Eukaryota > Metazoa > Chordata > Lepidosauria > Squamata > Viperidae > Vipera > Vipera ursinii. The sequence goes on along the minus strand of NC_139517.1, from coordinate 65,567,658 downwards.
GAAGTTTTTAAAAAATATGTATATTAGTTTTGGTATTTAATTTATATACTTATCATTTCTTCAGTTATTAGGGAAAAAATGCAAAGTATTTTTAGTTTCTAGTATGTTTAGATCGAGTTGTATCTAATTTGGCCAGTGGGCTTTTACTAATCCTATTTTTAGCTTTGCTCCTAAATTTATTTTATTTCAACGCTCCTAGTTTATCAAGATGTTTTGTCTTCTTTAAAAAAATTGATCACAGAAATAGATATCTTGCTATTTTGCAGACTATTTTTTCTTCTATCCACTTATAAAAGGAGAGCTGTGCTATAACTCAAAGGATCAAAGACCCCCAGAAACCTACTTATATGCAGAATGTGCATCATGCAGTTTATCTTATATTTGTTTGCTTCTTAAAATTTGTATTCTACATTCATGAAAAGTGCTTTATTTCTAATAGATTCAGAACATATTTAGATTGTATGATTCAAATAGAATAAATTGATTAATTTTCTGTAAAATTGCACTAAAAACTTGAAATGTTCAATATAAAGCTAGTATATTAATTTATATTAAGTATAAATGCAAGTTTCTGACTTCATACTTCTTTATAAGAAATTGTGAGGCTCTAGCAGTGCTTCTCACAAGTTAAAAATAGAATTTGAGGAAACATTGATTTGGTGCTTATTATTAATTAATGCAATATTTGTATTTGTGTCTTTCCATATTTCAATTCAGGTGCATTCTTAATATATATATTTTTTTCTTAGCTCGTAGTTGTGAATCTGAAAAAAACTAGGCTTTTACAATTATGAGTTACCTATACACAATGAAACCATGATTTATTGTAGTTGGATACAGAGGATGTCTGTTATTTTCAATTGCATATTAAATTGGACACTATGTCATCCACAGCAAGATCATTACACAAGTGATGTGACTTATGCTATTTGTATTATTTTTGTTACTGTGTGATTATAAAACGATGACAATTTACCAATGACTGTAATTGACCCTGTCCATTATGGTTGCATGTTGCAAGACAGCCTCACTACATAGCCCCTTTCCCTTCTCTCACTGAAGTGTTCATTTAAAAAATCTTATCATTTCTTCTAGGCAGCTTCTAGTTGGAAGTATAGATAAGGACTTGGACCTTGGATACTTTGATCATAATGCAGCACAGTCAGCAGAAAGTAGGAGTACCAAATAGTGTTATGAATAGTAGATAAACACCATGTCTTTAAATAGCTAAGCAATTTTATAAAATCCTGATAGGTGCACTATGATTATGGAAACACCGCCTTTAAATACTGCAGCCCAATTGGGTTCTTCCATTGGCCAATACAAAAATTATTTCTTTCATATGATAAACTGGTTTTTCTGGTTCTTTGATGATCTTTAGAATTTGCATATCATAATTTTTTTTCAATTCCCAAAGAGGAATATTTGTAATGTTTTAAGGAAATGTTCAAATTCTGAAATTGTTTCCTGCTTTCCACTTAAAAGAAAAATGTCATTCCATTCCAAAGAATTTCCATTAAATAATACTACCAATGTCTTAATTGCTTCATAATTTTTGCTGTGTCTTAACTGAAAAATTATCTCCCATCACTAATAATAGTATTTGTTTTACTAGTATAGTCCTGAAAGCCAAGAGTACACTTTCATAAGAGGCAACATTTTGGTAGTTCAACTTTAAATGGTCTATTACATATTAAAGTTCAAAAAATCAATGAGATTATGCCAAGCTCCTAATTGACTTTGTAGTTGTGTCATTCATTTCATCAAATTCATTACTATAAGATGAAATAGTTTTTTTCTCTAGTGGGTAAATTTTGTGTTTGACAATTTTGTTCTCTGAGGCATCAATATGTAATTGGAATTCACAAGGATTCATTTAGACCTAGTTTAATTCCACTTCCTTTTTCCTTGCAAAGTTTACTAAGCAGTTCTCAATTATAAAAAGTACTATTTTTTCTTCATAGCTAAATTGGGCTTCCAAAACTATTTGATTTGCTTGTAATTGAGACAATAATTATACTGAAAAGCATTAGCAGTTGAAGCTTAAGAATTGATTTCCAGAATATTAGCTATGCTACTTGAGCTGATAATGGTAATACAATATTTTCTCTGATATGTATGCAAGTGTCAAATGTCCAGCTAGCAAATCCAAGAAAGGAACTCCTGGGATATAGTTCTTCCCCAAACTAAATTTTTTATTGAAAGCACATATTGGTAAAAAAAAGACAAAACCAGTTCTGAATTTCCCACTTAAATGTCTACGTAATTAAACTTGAATCCCCCATTTGGCCATCCCCTTCAGTCCATTGCAATGTCCAATCACACACTTCTTTTGTTATGGGAACTGCCTGGACCGTTCAAACACCTGTGCAGTGTGGCCTTGAAGGGAGGAGCAGGGTCTCACGATCTGCAGACAGATTCTTGGCATTACATTCCCACCCGATGCAATTTAACTGCCCCCTCCCGACTGGTATCAAGTTGAGAGTGGAGAAGAAACTAGGTGAAAAGCGAATTACTCTTGATATTTGTTCCCATTTTGTAAACAATATCAAAACAATTGTTAAAAATGGATTTGTTTTAATAAAAACATTGATTTGCTTGTATATTCTATGGAAAGCAATGCAGTGTGATCAAATTTTTCTGGATAAAGATTTTACATCAGAAGTTCCTCATTTAAAAGGTAGACACTATTTTAATTATGAGAGATATTTCTTCTTAGTTTAATTATGTCCTTAACATATAGTATTACAATTAGATTAATATTCACAGAGGCAGGTCAATATTATGCTAATAAAGGAATAATGAAGGAACAAAAGCAATGTATCTTGCTTTTCCCCGACATACTGTGTCCTCTTTGCAACAATGTTGAGAAAATGATGTTGTAAATTATACTAGTGGTCATTCAAAATATTTTATGACTAAGAATAGATATAGACCAAACTATCCTTATTTCCAATCAGTATTATGGGAGATAAGTTGGCCAAGACTAGCAAATATTTCCAAGGCAGGAAGGGTAGCTTCGCATTCCCATTGTTCCTTGAGCTTGGATTACTAAATGAATTTAGATACAACTTTAATGACAACAGAATATTGGTATGTGGCATGCCGCAAGGTTTGGTACTCTCCATTCCTGTTTTAACATCTGCCACAGGATAAGTTTCATTGCTTTGGGGTAAAGTATCAGTGTGCTCATGAAAGTCAATTATGTATCTCCACCCTGGCAATGTTGATGTCTAAGTGCCAGGAGGCTTCAAGGGTGTAGAAAAGGAACAATAGGCTTCAAGTGAACTTTGGGAAAACAGTAGTTTTAAGTTTTGTCTTTCTGGATCTGGGACTTCCTTTGGTACTAGAACTACTCCCAATAGACGTGATACACAATCTGGCGGCACTTCTAGACTCGTGACCACTGCTTGATGAGGAGGTGGCACTCATGGTTAAGATGGTCTTTGTGTAGGTTTGTGTTGTGCACCAGTTGCACTCTTTTGGTTCCGGAGACTGCTCATAACCACTCATGCCCTGGTCACCTCCGTAATGTGCTATATATGGGACTGTCCTTGAAAAATATCCAAACTTAAATTATGCAGAATGTGGCATGGACAGTTACATGTAGCCCTAGCATGTCTCCCAAGTAGACAAGAAGGAAACATGATGAGTTAATTCAACTTTATTATATGGATACATTAACAGATTTTGTAAATCTTAAAAGTCCAAATCTTCTGCCATTTCTTCACAATCATATTGTTGTGATTCAGTGTCAGCCTGTGCTTTCAGCAGCTGAGTCTGAGGAACCTGAAGAGGAGGGGTTTGGAGAGCCTTCAGTGTCTGAGGGAGGCTCTGATGCACTGCAGGACTCTCAGCCTGGCCTCTCCAATCGTGTTGCTCATGAGGCTCAGCTGTGTGAGGAGGAGGGGTGGGACTCAGGAGTCACAGCTGAATCTGTTCAGAGACGCTAGAAGCAGAAGGCAATCCAGCAGAGCAGAGCAGAGAAAATCTATGAGGCAACTCAGTGAAAGGAGGAGAAGGAATTGAGAAGCCACGCCTTAGGACAGATAATAAAAGGGGAAGGTGTGGGTGGTGCTGGTTGCTGAAGGCAACCATTTGGAGACATTCAAAGAGAATCTTGGTCTGTTCTTGACTTGTTTGTTGACTCGTTTGATGTTTTGAATCATTTATTGAAGAAAATATTCTGCTGCTTTTTTGTTTGAAAGACTTGGGTTGGGTTTTTCCCAGCCTATTAATTTGTCAAAAGGAAAAAGGGGTTGTCCCTGACACACAAACAGGGCTGGTAATAGGCTGGAACAGAACACATATCTACCCATCCCATCAAATCTAACAAGAGGGATATGCTGTGGGTCTCAGCTGCTAAATAGTTCTTTCTGATGAGACCCAGACAGTATGCCTTTTCTGCTATGATCCAGCTCTCTAGAACAGGGGTGTCAAACTGCTGGCCCCCGGGTTGGTTGCATCGTAGGGAGGCTGCGCCCACCCCAGCAATGTACAAGTCGCACGTCACATCACATGACACGGCGAGTTTGACACCCGTGCTCTAGAACATCATCTCCCCACAAGGTGAAGTGAGCCTTTACTGCTAAACTTTCACAAAATATAGTTTTTCCAATAATCTTGGGGATCCCATAGTTAGCTTGCACAATGGTTATACTATATTTAGATAGATGCTCTTCTGCAATCTTGCTTTTATCTTTTGAAGATTTTAATAGCTGTCACATTTTAATGTTTTTATGTTGCCCAATTATATTCGGTGAGATGGACAGCCATATCAATTTGTTACATAAATGTGGGTCTGCCTGTAGAACTATCTTTGAGTAAGAAAGGTTTTACTGTCTTAACCTTACATAATTTATGAGATCAGTACACTAAATGTTTATTTAAAGTTGGATACCTAGAGGTAAGCATATGTGTTTGTAAATATGATACATGGTTGATGTTAGCATGGAGGACAGGTCCAAAGCTTGTCTAAAAGGGCAATATTTTGGCCATTTACAAACTTTCTATTTTCCCCCCTTAGGGCAATTTGTATGTGCTTATACATATTAAGTGCAACACTGCATTTGTGCAAAATATTTTATTTTCAAGAGCACAAAACTCAGTATTTCTCCTTCTAAAAGTTATACAGATAGTCCTTGATTTACAAATATTAACTTAGTGACTGAGGTTATAATGACACTGAAAAAGTAACTTATGACTGTTTTTCACGTGACCATTGCAGCATCCCTATGGTCACATAATCAAAATTTGGATGCTTGTCAACTGGTTCATATTCACAATGGTTTCAATATCCCAGGGTCATTTGATCTGGTTTTGTGACCTTCTGACAAGCAAAGTCAATGGTGAAGTTAGATTCACTTAACAACTGTGTTATAACTTAACTGCAGTGATTCATTTAACAGCTGTGGCAAGAAAGGTTGTTAAATGGGTAAAATTTACTTAGCTGCTTAGCAACAGAAATTTTGGGCTGTACATTGTATGATGCATAACTACTCAGAATGTATTTATTAAACATATTTCTATTTCACCACAATCCCAAAAATGCTGTTAATGGTAGATAGGGTTGGACTTGAACCTCTCCTGAAAAGTGAGAAACCTTTCAGAATAATTTTTTTATTAATATATTCTATGACTTTATTAGGCATTCAAAATCTTAATTCATATTATTATAGTAAATCCTGCCTATTAATTGTGGAAGAGGGATACAGATGAAAATATAGCAACTGAATACTGCTACAGTGGTGCTAGGAGCACCAAAGCAATTGATTGAAGGACTGAACAATAACATCACCATTGCCTGGGGAGCACCCAGTTGGGGACTCTTTCATGTACCCATTAAGATGCCCACTGATGTGGTACCCATCTATCTACTTGCAGTTGCCAATTTACGAATTGCTGGGTCAGCAGAAGCTGGAGCATATGATGGGAACTCACCTAACCTCATGTCAGCAATGGGTTGCAAACACAAGCCTGCTAATTGTTAGCACACGTCCTAATCAGGTGAGCCACTGCACTCCTAGCATTTGAATAGCTTTTTTTAAAAAAATTATGAACCATACACCATACTATATTTCAAAAATTCATGCCTATTCTTTGACTGTACAGTGCATTGCAGTGTTGAAGACAGTAGCATTTATTTATTTTTAATTATTTATTTTTATTTGTTAGATTTGTATACTCCCTTCAAGAGCTCAAGGCAATATATACAGCACAGTCTCCTCCAGTTTTTCTACATTACATTTGTGTGAAGCAGGTTGGGCTGAAATAGCTTGATGGCCCAAAATTATTCAATGAGTTTCCATGGTTGAGTCTCCTGCTCTAACACATTGCCTGCTAAACCACTCTGGCTCATTTATAAGACACCTGAAATCAAAAATTATTAGAGAAAACATTTTGGATCTTACAAAAATATATGAGTACAGCACTTTTTGGCTACTAATTAAAGCAGTCATTCCTTTTTCAAGCTGCCACATGAGAAAAATACACAACAATTTTAATATCCTGTCTCAGTAATATGATTTAGTATCTTTTTTCAGGCTCCCAGAGAACACCACAGAAAATCATAGTTGCTTTAATGAATAGTAGACAGGTGCTGTGCTCAGGCAAAGTATGAAACATTAATCTCAAATTATTTTTAAGTATTCACAGCCCTAATGTGGAATACATGTGGAATACATGTAAATTATTTTAAAACCATTCAGTATATAAAAATCCAAGCCAATTAAAATCTAAGTATGCCTTTATATGCCTTCACCTGCTTTAGTCTAAACCCCAGAGTCAGTTAAGCAGTGTAACTATGTGGCAGCCAGGAAGTGTACCTCCTCAGTGATGGCTCCTGCCCATTGGAATTATATAGCCCCTGCACAGCTTCTACCCTTTTGACTTTCTGCAAATTGTTAAGTACTTGGTTGCAAGGATGATGGTCAACTTCATCCCCATGGGGTTTTTTTATTGTGTCTTCTGTACAGCTACATTCTTCTCACTAACATATGTAATCTTATTTTACATTTCTTTTACATTTGTAATTGTAAGCCATTCAATGTAGTTCTGAAGGCAAGCAGCCTTAAACTTTAAATAATAAATGATTTATATGTTTTGGATGTCCATTAGAATGTTTATGGAATTTCAATATACCGGTACTAATACAAATATAATAATATTAAAATGATGATGATGGATGACAACAACAACTCAGTTCTATATATTACATCTTTTATCTAGAAACAGTCTTCATAGAAGAAAGATACACTGGAATTCTGTCGCCATTGCAGAGCTGTAGCGTGACTTCCTGTAGACTCCAGCTAACACAAAAATTTGTTAGAAATTATATAACTGAACATGGTAGAAATATAATAGTTAATCTAGAATAATTCATTGCTGCAATCCTCCCAATACATCATTTGTTTTAGGTCATTTAGGTAAATACTATTAAGGATAAGCCATTAATTTTATAGAAAAGCTTTAAATTGTTGATAATCCTAATGAATTAATATTTTTTAAAAAAATACTTATTTGTATCACCCAATCTGGTTCCCAATGGATAAATTCCTACTATCTGAGGAAACTATACAGTCTAGATGCAAATCAGTGAGAACCTATGTTAGTAGATAGATGTAGTAGACCACTACATGAAACACTTTTGGAAGTCTATATTAGCAATCCAATTAACAACAGGTCTTTATTTACATCAGCATTTTGCACTGGTGGATATAGAAATAGATTGCAAGATATACACAGTTCTGAACTTTATCAGTTTCATTACCCATTTTTTAATCAAACTGCAATACCTCTTCTAAAGCTATTAAATATAGTACATTATTTAATGTAGAATAACTATTATACATAGTATGATTGTTCAAATATCCAATATTTTTGTTCAAATATCCAATATTTTTTAAACACTATCTTTTAAAACTTACCTGTTGAGAGAAAAATCCATTTCTGAAATAACATGAAGATAACCGCCTGATTTTTTTCCAGATATTGGTATTTTTACCTATAAAACAAATCCTTTTGGTGAACTTTCACAAATGTGAATCCTTTTGAAGTTAACATTCTTAATTCAGATTTAAATGCAGTGTCTGAAAAGTCTTAAGCAAAAGTTATCTTCATTCAATCTGATTTAATACACAGGCGCTTCTTTATACATGTACACACTGAGTTTATACGCACACTAATTCTTTAGCTGGCTGAACTATAAATTCTATCTATCTATCTATCTATCTATCTATCTATCTATCTATCTATCTATCTATCTATCTATCTATCTATCTATCCTTTCCCATTTTTCACTATAATACCCCAAAATGGAGTACTTTTCATGACTGCAGTGAGGACTTCCAATTCTACAAAATCTGTATAGATAGTCCTTCACTTAATAAACATTCATTTAGCAACTGTTTAAAGTTATAATGGCACTGAAAAAGGTGACTTATCACTGGTTTTCACACGTACAACTGTTGCAGCATCCTTATGGTCACATAATCAAAATTTGAGTGCTTGGCAACCAATGTGTATTTAAGATATTGCAGCATTCCAGGGTCATGTGATTGCCTTTACAACCTTCTTAGCTGGCTTCTGACAAGCAAAGTCAATGGGGGAAGCCAAATTCATTTAACAGTGATTTGCTTAACATCCAAGACAAAAAAGGTCATAAAATCAGGCGCAATTCACTTAACAACCCCCTTACTGATTCTGATTCCAACTGCAGTCATAAATGGAAGACTATATGAAGTTTTTTTTAATCTTTCAGATCAATGGTGGGAATTGTGTCTTCATCCAATTGTTTCCAAATGTTTAACAGCCATAATTAACACAGCTGATAGGGAGTTCAGAAGGATTTGGAGGAATAAAAATCCTCATTCTTGAATTCTGATCTAATCAAATCAGCACCTAATTCATCACATGGATATCTAGAGATATAGACAAAGAGGTTCTTCCCATTTGCAAATTATCCATCCACATCAGTTGAAGCCAAATTAGGCTTATATAGAATGAATCTATTGACTGAAGTCTACTCACATAATTCCTGAAACCTAAGAAGGATATCTTGCTATGAGATTTTTTTTAAAAAAAGAAATTAGTAGGGGACATAGGCCAGGATCTTTTAAATGCAAACATATATTCTACCACTGAGTGGTGAATCTCAGCACTGCTGCACTTCCAGTTCAGTTGTACCTAAAATCTTCCTTGTTAGATGGACAAGTTATGCTGAAAGAACCAATTTCATTTTCCTACAATTGCAAATGATTTTCATATACTTTGGTTATTATTGTTAATTTTCCAATCAAATTAATATCAACAGTGTTGAATCCAATGATTTGGGTCCTAGCCAAAGAATTAAAAGTCATGGTAGTACTGCCATAAAATGTATACTGTGCCAAGGTAATCTTTCGCAAATTTAGGGACAATAAAATCAATATGAGAGGTAATTTTTTATTACTACTATAACTACAAGTACTACTGTTTTAAATTACTGAATAATAGCTCAATAATAATTTCAAACTTTCAGGAATCCTGGAAATCTGGCTACTAGCATAGTGTCATTTTCTGCATTGACTTTAAAAACATCATATAAACCTAGTCAAACTGAAACTTTTTTGTTGTTGTCATGACTCCTGTTTCCTTACTTCCCCATCAGCTCTTAATGTATCTGCTAGTTACCTGCGCTGTTGACTTATCAACGTAGTTGCTCTTGTCTCTCAAGCTGATGTAGTGAACTTTCAGAGGGGGAGCACCAAGTGCTTCTAGGGCTAAGGGGTCTGCTTGAAGCTGATTAAGAGCATCCTTATAGTATTTTGTTCTAGAGAAAACCCCTGAATAAAAAAGCAAAAAAGAAAAACAGTAAAAAAAAAACCAGTTCCGGAGCTGAAGAAGCTTCTTAGATGAGAAGCGAAACTTTTTCAAGGAAAAACAAAGAAAGTCCAGTTGCCTCTTGAAAAAAGCACCTTTAGAACAACCATGACCTGAATGATTGAGAATCTCCGTAGACATTTCCATTTACAGATGCTAAAGGGGTGTCCTTTAAATATTAGGAAATCATTATGCATTGACCAAATGGGGTGTTCTTAATTGCTCACCCATCCCAAATGTGCAGGGCCTAAGTAAATAAGGATTAAACTGCTAACTTCCCAGCTTGGAATAGAGAATTCAAAAATCTCTGGGGAGCTAAAGTCACTGTTGCTAATCACATTCTTTCCATTTCAGGTCATTATTTCGTTGCCCTTTCTATCAAGAGTACCCTGTGCTGCTCTCTGCTTTAAAGTTGTTTATACATATGTATAGACTGGGAGATGACTCCCCAAGACTAAGACTCAAAGGCCTCTCAGAAGTCAGGCAGAGATAATTTAGATGTACCATATGGAAAAATTCCTCATTCGTGAAATGTCTCTTAAGAAATGAGGCAGGAACAAAGTACACCAGCATCAGAATTGGATTTTTGTTAATTTCCTCCACTATAACTAATGAAAAAGGAATGAATATAGCCTTGAAGAGCAACATTTAGCACAAATGTAGATCCATGAGGTTCAGTTAACCTGACTTGACTGGTTGAGCAATAATTCAAACCTGTATTGAAGTTTTAAAAATCTATTTGTAAGCAACTTTAACCCCTGAAACTAGTATTTATACAGCATGCCTTATTTTTTATAATTTAAGAGACAAGCACAGTCAATCAGATATATATTCATACATATTAGATTTGTAAATATCAGTGTTTCTTCCTTAGAAGCACCATATATAAATGAAATGCTTTTAAAATTAGCAATTGTTTCACCCCAGTGGGATTGGCCTGCCTTACCTGCAGCAGCAGAAGGAGGGTATTCCGGACCCCATCGGTCAAAGAATTCCTACTGGCAGGTCCAGGAGAACCTTTTCTGCCATGTCTTTTGCCCTCTGGAACATTGTGCCCCCAAGGTGAACTCAGTCCCCCCCTTTGGCCTTCCAGGAGTCATAAAACCTGGCTCTGCCAATTAGCTTAGGGTCCTGATGAGGGACATTCTGTATTGGAGTTGGTGAGTGGACTGAGAAAGTTTTGTCTCCAACCTGTTTGCATTTTCCTTTTTTCTTCAGCCATCTTTGCTAATTTTAACATTTTATATTGTTTTTATTTTATTGTATGCCACCAAGAGTTGCCTGATGGCAAGATGGATGACATATAAATTTAATAAATAAAATGTTTGAAGGTCAAAGTCCTCCAATTATTAGTAAAATCAGAAATGGTTTTGGCTGGATAGTATAAAAGAGGATTCTAATTAGAGAAACACTAAGTAGATGAAGCGTTGGAGATGGGGTCTAGAGAGCAGTTGGAGGTCCAGCCGATCCGAATCTGACCGATTGCAGTTAAGAACCTTATAAGGTCTTATCTTGCGGCGATGAGGACGGCGAAGGCTAATTACTTCGCTGCCCTCATCGCGTCCGCAGATAATCGCCCGGCTGCCCTATTTAGGGTGACTCGCTCCCTTCTTAACCAGGAGGTGAGGGAGGATCCCTTACAGGGTCGGGCCGAGGAATTTAGTCATCATCTGATGGACAAAATCACTCAGATCCGGGCCGGTTTGGACTCTGACTGGGCAGAGTCTGACGTGGAGGAATCAGACGGTCTTGAGCATGTTATCTGGACTGAATTCGACCCTGTTTCCCCTGATGATGTGGACAGGATTATGGGGAGGCTGAGCTCCACCACCTGTTTATTGGACTCGTGCCCCTCCTGGCTGGTTTATGCGGCCCAGGAGGAGACACGAGGCTGGTTCCAGGCAGTAATAACTGCTTCTTTGAAGGAGGGTATCTTCCTTGCCGCCTTGAAGGAGGTGGTGGTGAGACCCCTCCTCAAGAAGCCTGCCCTGGACCCGGCTGTTTTAAATAACTATCGTCCGGTCTCCAACCTTCGCTTTTTGGTGGTGCATCAGCTTCCTCTGTTCCTGGAGAAAACTGATTATCTGGAACCGTACCAATCAGGTTTCAGGCCCGGGCACAGCACGGAGACAGCATTGGTCACGCTGGTGAATGATCTCTGGCGGGCTCGGGACAGGGGTTGTTCCTCTGTCCTAGTCCTATTAGATCTCTCAGCGGCTTTTGATACCATCGACCATGGTATCCTACTGCGGCGTCTCAGGGGGTTGGGAGTGGGAGGCACTGTTTTACGGTGGTTCTCCTCCTATCTCCTGGGCCGCTCATAGTTGGTGTTGACGGGAGGGCAGAGATCCACCCTGAGGCCTCTCGTTTGTGGAGTTCCTCAGGGGTTGGTTCTCTCTCCTCTCCTGTTCAACATCTATATGAAGCCGCTGGGTGAGATCATTCGTGGTTTCGGGGTGGGGTATCATCAGTATGCTGATGATACCCAACTTTTTTTCTCCACCCCGAACCAACCCAGTGATGCCCTCGCCGTGATGTCCCGTTGCCTGGAGGCGGTCCGGGTTTGGATGGGGAGAAACAGGCTTCGTCTCAATTCTGCCAAGACTGAGTGGCTGTGCATACCGGCATCTCGGGTTAACCAGACTATTCCATCTTTAACGGGGGGTGAGGTGTTACCCCCCGTTGATAGTGCTCGCAACTTGGGCATCATCCTGGATTCACGGCTCAGTCTTAAAGATCACATAGGAGCCGTGACCAGGGGGGCTTTTGCCCAGGTTTGCCTGGTGCACCAGTTGCGACCCTACCTGGACTGAGATGCCCTACGCACAGTCACTCATGCGCTCATGACCTCCCGTTTAGACTACTGCAACGCTCTCTATATGGGGCTGCCCTTGAGGACCACTCGGAGGCTTCAGCTGGTGCAGAATGTGGCTGCGGGAGTTGTGATGGGGTTTCCCCGATACTCCCATGTAACACCTCTACTCCGCGAGCTGCATTGGCTTCTGGTTGCCCTCCGGGTGAGATTCAAGGTGCTGGTGATGACCTATAAAGCCCTAAATGGCTTGGGTCTGGGATATCTGAGGGAACACCTGCTGCCGGCATCAAGTTCCCTTCGTCCTGTGCACTCCCACAGGGAGGGCCTTCTCAGGGTGCCGCTGGTAAAAGATTGCCGGTGGATAACACCCAGGGGGAGGGCCTTCTCTGTGGGTGTGCCTGCCCTCTGAAACCAGCTGCCCGTGGAGCTTAGGACTGCCCCCGACCTTTGTTCATTTCGACGGGACCTGAAGACCTGGCTCTTCGAGCTTTCCGGCCCAGGCTGAGGGTTTTAATTGGGGTTTTTATATTTCTTCAGGGATTTAATTTAATCTTTTAAAATTGTTTTTAATTTTTGTATCGTTGTTTTAAGTACCCTGTAAACCGCCCTGAGTCCTACGGGAAAGGGCGGTATATAAATTCAATAAAATTCAAAATATTTGGTTGATCCTTATAAGAAAAGGTGGGGATATTATTTTTAAAATCTCCCCATTTAAAATCTTATTACAGATAGAAAACCATATTTCCAAGGAGAAATGTTAGTTCAATTCTTTGTCAACTATGCTGGCTTTCTGTTTGTAAAAAAATTTGACCATGGAGAAATGAACAGGGATCCTATACTTACAGTCTAAAAGGGTGCAGTTCAATTTATCAAGTTAATGCACAGACACTCCCTTTATAAATCAATTTTGATTGCTAACTATGATGGAACTTACTTTGTATGTAGTAATATGTAAAAGCACCTGCTGCAATACATTGAACACCCATAAAGAGAGCCATTTGCTGAAATTTTCTTAAGGTCATATTTTATATCCTATGGAGAAAAAAGTTGGAAAATGAATTATTGTATATGAGAAAAACCAGGTAATTATGTTGATGTATTTTCAATATTTTCATAAGACTAGCCTGAATAAAAGCCCTCTACATAGCATTTTGTATGGGTTCTCTCAAGAGAAAATCCCAAAGAAAAAATGAGCAGGCCAAATCCATTTATGAATTTCTTTCAGGGATGTCACTTTTTCACTAATTATTGGGGATAAAATGATATTCCTGTATGGCTAACAGTCAGAAATGTAGCCTGATGCTCCTGTGCCTTTGCATATACATTGAATAATATAGGAAAGCAGGGAGGACAAATATTATTCAGCCTTTGGAGGAAGGGTTCAATTTATTTCAAAATGCAATGTCACCCATTGCATAGAAATCAGCTAGAAGAACTCATAGAGGGAAAGGAAACTCAGTGACATCCTCATCAGGAAATAGGTTGAGTAGTCAGTGAGAAGAAAGGTGGCCTCATTTTTGAGGCATTGAAATACAGACAATATGATAATGGAAGATTTTGCAATAGGTTATCCATTCCATGTTCTTCAATAAACCTGCCTATCTGTGCAAATCAGGTTGTTTTTGTAACATTGTTCTGACATACGGGCAGATGACAAACATCAGAGAAGAAGTAGAAAGAAAAAATTTCAGATTTTTTTTCTTTTTTCTTTATCTTTCACATATTTACCTGATATTTATCTCAATGATGATACTGTATCTCCTCTCTCAGATGCTGTCAAGAGATAAATAGAGCTGGGATGAATATAAGACTTTGGAGATTCACTTTGATAGAATGGTATGAGTCTTAAATCATAATAATCAGAACAAGAGCATAAAAAACAATATGCTGCTTTTTTAATCCTTTGAATGTGGATTTATACCTAAACACATTGTCACAAGGAAACATTTACAAAATAGTAACTATAACAGCACATGTAAGAGAGTATTAGCATTTTAAAAGTTATCTGCCATCCTATATTGTTCTATGAAAAGATAAATCACATTACCAATTTTGCATCTGAAGTGGCATGAGATCAGATTTGTTCACATTACTACAATTTTCAACATTCCACAATAGAGATTTCACTTGCTAAACAACACAATAATCAAATAATCTGTTCTGAAATGGTTTGTATAATCCCATTAATTTGATCAGGATTTGCTTAAAAGATATTTTCAAAAGATCATGTGTCAGGATGATTATTCCTAAAAGTGACAGCATTGTAGCCACAAACAGGAAAACCATTTTGGCAAAATGATTAAATGCTTCTGAAATCTCTTTTTCTAACATTTCTCAGCTAAAACCTGACTTAATCTACTGAGTCAGATTTTAAGTGAATAAACAGGAGGGAAAGTGCAAATATTTTGCATATTTAATGTGAGAATGCTCAGGAACATGATTATCCATTCTTTTGCTCCTTCCAAGATGAAGTGTTGCAGCCTTACACATGCTTTTACACATTAGTAAAAATGCAACAATAATCTCTAAATATATAGCTTGATCTTCTTAGGATATTCCTGAAAGAATAGGTTGCCATGGATAAAACCTATGTGGTTAAAAAATTACCGTATTTTCCGGTGTATAAGGCGACTGGGCGTATAAGACGACCCCCGACTTTTGAGAAGATTTTCAAGATTTTTTGTCTTATACTCCGGAAAATACTTACATGCCAGTTGCCAAGTGTCCGACACAAGCCCGATTCAGCCCTGTCTGATGCAGATGGTGCAAACCCTCCCTTCTGAAGCCCAAAGGGGCTTTTCCTTCCACCCACCCTTTGGAATAAACGCAAGAGCTGCGTTCACATGACGCGTTCTTCCAGGCGAGACTCTGCAAATGGCATGCCAGAAGCCGCAACCACCACGGGAACTCCGAGTCCCCGCCTTTCGGCAGCCTGCACAGCCGAGCGCAATCCGGCTTTGAGAGCACATTTGCAGATGGAGCAGCCGCCGTGTCTGGAGCCAAGCCCCACCCAGGAGGCGGCCAGGCGGACCCGGAAGACACGCTGGAGAGCCGGGCTTGGGGCGGCCATGCCGAGGCTGGCTAGCGAGGGCCGCTGCATGGTCTGCGGGCAAGAGGGGTGCCAGGCTGCCAAGTACCGCTGTCCAGACTGCTGGGAGAGATAGCGGGTAGCAGGGCGCGCTCTGCTTATGCTCAGATGCTGCTTGGGGAGGGGCTTCCTGCCGCTCCCGGAGTCTGGCGTTTGCAAGGGGGAGGGGAAGGGGCTTAGAGGCTCTTGGGGGTGGGAAGGGAGAGTCACGTTGGAGGGGGGACTGGACTAAGGAGGCTTGAAGTTGCTTTGCAAGAATGGGGGCACTCGATTGATTTATGTACTATTTTCCGGCGTATAAGACGACTGGGCGTATAAGACGACCCCCCAACTTTTGAGAAGATTTTCATGGGTTAAAAAGTCGTCTTATATGCCGGAAAATACAGTAGTCATAGTGCATAGTCAATCAATCAAATCTAATGACATTATAGCATATTTTGTCAGGCTCTGCCCATGAAGTTCTTTAATTGTCTTGGTTAAGAAGAATTATTCTGAAATTTAGAAATAGTTACATACAACAGTATCTTTAAGTTCCTTTAGAATAGGTCTGAAAAGATGGCATAGTATTTTCCTCTTCTCCTACTATCCAGTATTACCCAATTTGGTGTCCTCTAGTTGTACTGAGATTAAGACTCTCAGAATTCAAGACTTGCTTTGCAAAAAATTATGAACCAGAATATTTTGCAACATCCATTTTAAAAAATGTTTTCCGGCTGATGCAGCTCTAGCAATTGGAAAATAATACTCTTAAAATGGCCAAGAAATTGTTCCCTGGGTGTTGAACATCAGCCCTGGCCACCACGGCCAATGGAGAAAAAAATGTAATCCAACATCTAGAAAGTAAAATTATCCATTCCTGCTTAAAATTGTGAAAATGACACATATGATCTCTATTCTATTAACTGATTGAGCTTTCCAAGGCTACTTTTCCTCTTTAACCAGGCCTATCTCTTCCCCCTTTATCTGAGTTCCAGGGTGTCTGGGAATAATTGCTTCCTCAGGTTGAAAGCTTTCCACAATCTCCTGAGTGGGGAGATTGGCCCATGGGTAGACTGGTTTGCAGCACTTAAAGTGCTTCAGTTAACTAACACTGAGTAGCATACCATTACCCAAAATGTAATTTGGGTTAAAAATATATAATTGAATAAATTAAATCCAAAAATGTGCAATATTAACAGTTATGTAAATCAAAGTCAAACATTCTGAAAAACACAATCAGCAATCAAGTAAAACAATTAAACAGATATAAAAAATCACTTTTTTAAAAAAACATATGAAGATAAATATACAAAGCCTGGGCATAAAAGAGGATAAGACAACAATGGAGTCATCTAAGCATGTCTCTGACACGCCAGCACTTTGAATGGACCCATGATAGGCTCATGGCTGTCATGGAAGCCATAAACTCTAGAGCCACCTCATTTCAAGGTAAGGCGGCTTAAAGTGCCCCAGAACCACCTGCCAAAAGGAGTGCAAGCTGAGAGGCTGCTGTGTAGCAGGGGAGGCTGGCACTATATTAGCCCCAACTGATCTCTATAGCCCAACTTAATGAACAGGGTCACACAACTGATGATCTGTGGAACAGGGTCCCTGAAAGTTGTAAGAAATTATGAATTTTCCTGATGAATTACTCCCACTATTGTCACAATGCAATAGAAATATCAGTAGCACTTAGACTTATATACCACTCCATAGTGCTTTAATCACTCTGAGCGGTTTACAAATGTCAATATATTGCCCCAACAATCTGGGTCCTCATTTTACCAACCTCAGAAGGATGAAAGGCTGAGTCAGCTTTAAGTCCATCAGGATCAAACTGCTGCTGTGGGCAGTTAGTCTGCAACACTGCATTCTAACCACTGTATCACCATGGCTCAATTGTAAACCAGCTGGGAAAATTTCAGAAAGGGCAACTCCCCTTTTAGAATCCACATAGGTAAAGGTAAAGGTTCCCCCACACATGCGTGCTAGTCGTTTCCAACTCTAGGGGCTGGTGCTCATCTCCGTTTCAAAGCCGAAGAGCCAGCGCTTGTTGGAGGACTTCTCCATGGTCATGTGGTTGGCATGACTAGACGCCAAAGGCACACGGAACGCTGTTACTTTCCCACTGTAGTGGTCCCTATTTTTCTACTTGCATTTTTACGTGCTTTCGAACTGCTAGGTTGGCAGAAGCTGGGACGAGTAACAGGCACTCACTCTGTTACGCGGCACTCACGATTCGACCTGCCAAACTGCCAACCATCTGATCAACAAGCTCAGCATCCTAACCCACTGAGTCTCAGTAATACAGATAGTCCTTCACTTACAACCACAAATGAGGCCAAACTTTATGTTGCTTAGAAATTTGTTGTGAGTTTTGCCACATTTTATGACTTTTCTTGCCACATTTGTTAAATGAATCACTGCAGTTATTAAATTAGTAACACGGCTGTTAAGTGAATCTGACTTCTCCATTGACCTTGTTTGTCAGAAGAGCACAAAAGGTGATCACGATTCTGGGACACTGCAACTGTCATGAACCAGCTGTCAAGCATCCAGATGTAAATCACGTGACCATGGAGATGCTGCAATGGTCATAAGTGTGAAAATATCATGTCATTTTTTTCAATGCCACTGCAACTTTGAACGGTCACTAAATGAACTGTTGTAAGTCAAGGACTACCTGTATATGCCAAGTCTGTCATCACATTATTGATCAAATCATTGATGAGAAAGGCCTATTACACACTGACTTGGTATTCAGTAGAAGCAGCTGGAGGCCAGGGCTGCTAAAGGTCCACTGACAAAGCATTGGGGCTAAAATCAGGTAGCTGGAACATGGAACTGTTATGAGACAACAGTTTTGCAATTTCTGAAGGTGGTCCACTTTTGTTTTTTGTTTTTGTTTTGTTTTTTTTAATCCCATTTATATCCCGCCCTTTTCTGAAGACTCAGGGCGGCTTACAATCTAAAGCACAAATCAATGTGCTTAGCAATAGCCTTCATTCTATGTATATGCCTATTAGGGCTTTCGCCCCCCCCAAGCGGCATCTCACCATATCTCCTCTTGCCCGATACCACTTAATTCTATGGCCTGTTCTCCCACCAATGGCAGCCCCATCCCCAGAACCAAGCTCAAAGGACCAAGTTTATTGAGGTTTATCAGCGCCAACAGGGTATTCAATTGCTACCTCTCTACAAAACACAAAAATAACACTTTCATACACATAAATACAGTTTCTCTCCTCTGCCACTCTCATCAGGTGTTAGAGAATGCTCCCCACCAATTCACCCACCAGTATTTCCTCCCCAAAGCCACTCTCCTTTGCCAAAATTGAGTCTCAACCTTTTCTTTCCAATTCAAACCCCCAAAGTATCTTTTGACTGCATTCCTTCTTCAGTTAGGAGTCAAGATGTAAACTTGGGTATCATCAGGGCACTGGTGCCCTGATGGATGGTATCTTACTGTGGCCTCATGATAAAAGGATCAGAGAGATGCCTCTTCTTTCTCCATGTCTGCCTGAAATCTGAATGGGGCAAAACAAGAGCCCTACTGTTTGGTTCCCCCTTTAACCAAGGTTGCTTTGCTCAGATGTATTTAGAATGCACAGGTTAATAAACTCCAATGTTAGAATAAACAATAAAAAGAAGAATTCTATTTTAATAAGCACAACAAACAAAGAACCTCAGGAATAAGATAACTAAATCATATAATAAAGCCCTAAGTTAATAAACAGCAATCCATAATCAACCAAAAAACAGATACTACTGCATGTATAAACTGATGTATATAAATGTATATTTCTAAGTCCTTCTGAGGACTTAGGATGGGATGAATTCAGAACACTAATTTCAGGCTAGCTACTCCATGAAAGTTAAAAATGTACCGATACTTTGTTCAGGAATAAGGAATGAGGAAAGGAAACTGAATGCTCCAGAGCTGCATTATTTGTACATCTCTACCAAGTAAATGAAGGGACGCAGTGGCTCAGTGGGTTAGGATGCTGAGCTTGTCGATCAGAAGGTCGGCAGTTTGGCAGGTCGAATCCCGAGTGCCGCGTAACAGAGTGAGCGCCTGTTACTCGTCCCAGCTTCTGCCAACCTAGCAGTTCGAAAGCACGTAAAAAATGTAAATAGAAAAATAGGGACCACTACAGTGGGAAGGTAACAGCGTTCCGTGCTCCTTTGGCGTCTAGTCATGCCGGCCACATGACCACGGAGACGTCCTTGGACAAGCACTGGCTCTTCGGCTTTGAAACAGAGATGAGCACCGGCCCCTAGAGTTGGAAACGACTAGCACACATGTGCGGGGGAACCTTTACCTTTACCTTTTTTACCAAGTAAAACTTTTACTCATGTGACAGACTGGATAAAAACTAAGGCTGAAAGAAGCCATTTATTCAAAGTTACTTTGTGATTCATGTCTGAGCAGAGATTTACAGCAGGTCCAGGCAGCTCCAAGCATGTTCTTCACCAGGCAAGATCAGATTTTACACAGGTTTGCATTTTTATTCAACCCTTCCACTACCATCCTTAAAGTGTTGCATAAGGCCATTGTTAGAAGTAAGCAGTACAAGTTGTCAGAATTATTTTTGCTGAGCTCCAAACACATGCTGCTCTTGTCAACAAGTTGAACAGCACCATAGCCACCGAAGTTTCAGCAAAATCATCACTTTTTCAATAGGACACAAAATAATTTCACATGTTTCCCAAATTACTATTATTTTTATTTTGTTATGAAATAGCACAAAACTCAGAAACCATTCAACATATTTACTCTGAAACCATACCATGTAAATATTATGCAAGAAATTAGATTAAAAATAAAATTAAACATGTATAGATGTAAAAGGAGTGTTCAAATATACTTCTACTCACCTATTTTCAGTACAAAAAGTAAAAAATGTATTATTTATGTCAGAATGCAAATATATCTGATTTTCTGATACAGATAAATGAATAGCACATAAAACAGAGAAATGGCCCTAATGTACATGAGTCTTATTTGGTTATTAGTTTACAATACATTCTGGCAGTGCCCAGTCCCAGTAGCAACATCTAACCAATATTGGCTGATCTAAAAATGCTAACAGATTGGATGAAGAAATCTTACTGAAAAGATTCACACATAGCTACGCCATAACAATAGTTTGTTTCAGTTGTGAGAGGCTAGACCTTACCATTTATGGTTTAGGAAATCTCATTCTTGGCTCTGCTCCAATGATTTTAAAAAATGTTTTTATATATAATTTTTATTAAATTTTTAAACAAGATAAATACTAATGCAAACTAATATAGAAAGGAAGAAAAAAGAAAAGAAAGCAAAGAAAAATGTGCAAGAAAAGAAAGAAAGAAATAATTAAAAATAGAAAAAAGCAAAAAGATACAAAGTGGCTTTAGATATTTTTCACACTAATTATAGATACAATTACATTTTAACTTTTCTCTCTAAAGTTACAATTTCTTTCTATAATCTATCCTAATCATCAAAGCTATAAATTACAACTTCATTGTTGTAATTTTAAAGCAAGAAGGCTATAACAGATTTCCAGTCACCAATAAATTTAGGGACTGTCTTTCCCTAATTAAAGAAGTTAGTTATGCTAATCGGCAAGCCTTGTCAATTTCATCAACCATTCCTGTACAGCAGGTAGTGTCAAAACTTTCCATATTCAATAGCCTAGATGCAGTTATTACATACTGAAGGAGTCTTTCATGGCTTACTGTGTTCTAATGATTTTCAACATTGTTCAGCTTCCTTCAGTGAGCTCCTATTTCATAACCCACTTGAAAGCAAATCATTGCTTTATGTCAGTGCTTCTCAAACTCTTTCCCTCATTATCCCAAATTCCTTATCAGAAAATCCTTTTTACTGCTTAGCAGAAAGTACTGAGTTAAATGTTCCTGTTGTGATTGGATAATGGGTCCGTGTGTTGTTACCCAAGAAAAACTACTTTGACCCAATTCTGGATGATTTTCCCAGGTTTAGGAAACACTATGTTTATTAGTATGCTTTTGCTGTTTGCAAAGCAACATGTTCCAAAGCTTGGGCCTCAGCTGTCCTCAATTCTCTCTTCAAAAGTTTGTCCAATAATTGCTCAGGCTCTTGGTTGAGTAATCACACCTACAACTTTTCAATGAGTCTATTATCATGTTGTTTTAAAGTTTAATCTTCAATATGTAGGAGCTCTGCCAAATTGCTTAAACTCCCAAGTATATTCTTTATTTCTTCTGCCATTTTTTCTGCTTCTTATGAAGCAGAACCTATACAGAACCCAACAAAAGCAGCCATTGTTCTTCCCTGTTCTCTTCTGTGCTTTTAAGGTGCTTTTCTCCACCAGCTCCACTGACTTTTAGAATAATGCAGGACATACACGGGGGTGGTGGGGTGGCAGGTTAAAAAAAAAGTCATTACTGCCATTGCAGAATGAAACTCCCACCATCCTTTTTTACATGTAATATGTTTTACATGCAAACGTGATGGGCTCTCTGTTTTGTTTTTGTGGATGACATTTTTGTTTTTATATGCTTACATGAGATAGTTTCTCTTTATAGATATAGATAATAAATATAATCTGATAATTACCTTATTAATTGTAAGACACTGAATATGCTCTATAAACACCACACATGCAGTTAGCATGCTGATATAAAAAATCATAAAATATAGCATTTGGTAGTTAGTATGCAATGTCTCTATATTTCAGATTCAAACTACCATTTTCTTCCCTTTGAGGAATTTATAATTTTTATGAAGAAAACCCCCTTCATGGATTACTGCCTTGTCGTGGCGAAGGGGCTTGCGTAATTCAATGAAGCTATGAGCTATGCCGTGCAGGGCCACCCAAGACGGACAGGTCATAGCAGAGAGTTCTGACAAAACGTGATCCACTGGAGAAGGAAATGGCAACCCACTCCAGTATCTTTGCCATGAAAACCCTATGGACAGTACCAAAAGGCAAAACGATATGACGCTGGAAGATGAGCCCCTCAGGTCGGAAGGCGTCCAATATGCTACTGGGGAAGAGCAGAGGGCTAGTACTAGTAGCGCCAGAAAGAATGAAGCAACTGGGCCAAAGCCGAAAGGACGCTCAGCTGTGGATATGTCTGGTAGTGAAAGGAAAGTCCGATGCTGTAAAGATTTTTTCTCCATAGGAACCTGGAATGTAAGATCCATGAATCAAGGAAAGCTGGACGTGGTCAAACAAGAGATGACAAGACTGAACATCGACATCTTAGGTATCAGCGAACTAAAATGGACAGGAATGGGTGAATTTAATTCAGATGACCATCAGGTATACTACTGCGGGCAAGAATCCCTCAGAAGAAATGGAGTAGCCTTCATAGTCAATAAAAGAGTAGGAAAAGCAATACTGGGATACAATCCTCAAAATGACAGAATGATCTCAGTTCGAATCCAAGGCAAACCATTCAATATCACAGTAGTCCAAGTCTATGCCCCAACCACCGGTGCTGAAGAGGATGAAATTGACCGGTTCTATGAAGCCCTACAGCACCTTATAGAACTAACACCAAAAAATGATGTCCTTATCATCATGGGGGATTGGAATGCTAAAGTAGGAAGCCAAAAGATAACCGGAATAACAGGCAAGTTTGGCCTTGGAGTACAAAATGAAGCAGGGCACAGGCTGATAGAATTTTGTCAAGAGAATACGATGGTCATAGCAAACACCCTTTTCCAACAACCCAAGAGACGGCTCTACACATGGACATCACCAGACGGTCAACACAGAAATCAGATTGACTATGTACTCTGCAGCCAAAGATGAAGAAGCTCTATACAGTCAATAAAAACAAGACCAGGAGCTGACTGTGGCTCAGACCATGAGCTTCTCATTGCAAAGTTTAGGCTTAAACTGAAGAAAGTAGGGAAAAGCACTAGGCCAGTCAGGTATGAATTAAATCATATCCCTGTTGAATATACAGTAGAGGTGACAAATAGATTTAAGGAATTAGATCTGATAGACAGGGTGCCTGAAGAACTATGGACAGAGGTTCACAACATTGTACAAGAGGTAGCAACCAAAACCATCCCAAAGAAAAAGAAATGCAAGAAAGCAAAATGGCTGTCTGAGGAAGCTTTGCAAATAGCTGAGGAAAGGAGGGAAGCAAAAGGCAAGGGAGGAAAAGAAAGATACGCCCAATTGAATGCAGAATTCCAGAGAATAGCTAGAAGAGATAAGAATGACTTCTTAAATGAACAGTGCAAAGAAATAGAAGAAAACAATAGAATAGGGAGGACCAGAGATCTTTTCAAGAAAATTGGAGAGATGAAGGGAACGTTCAATGCAAAAATGGGCATGATAAAGGACCAAAATGGCAGGGACCTAACAGAGGCAGAAGAGATTAAGAAGAGGTGGCAAAATTACACAGAAGAACTATACAAGAATGAGCTTAACGTCCCTGATAATCACAATGAGGTGGTCACTGACCTCGAGCCAGACATCCTAGAATGTGAAGTGAAGTGGGCATTAGAAAAGCTGAGCAACAACAAAGCTAGTGGAGGTGACAGTATTCCAGCTGAGCTATTCAAAATCTTAAAAGACGATGCAGTAAAAGTGCTACACTCAATTTGCCAGCAAATTTGGAAAACTCAACAGTGGCCACAGGATTGGAAAAGATCAGTTTACATTCCAATTCCAAAGAAAGGCAGTGCCAAAGAATGTTCAAACTATCGCACCATTGCACTCATTTCTCATGCTAGTAAAGTTATGCTTAAAATCCTACAAGCTAGACTCCAGCAGTATGTGGATCGAGAACTACCAGAAGTACAGGCAGGATTTCGAAGAGGCAGAGGAACTAGAGATCAAATTGCCAACATACGCTGGATCATGGAAAAAGCTAGAGAGTTCCAGAAAAACATCTACTTCTGCTTCATTGACTATGCTAAAGCCTTTGATTGTGTGGATCATAACAAACTGTGGCAAGTTCTTAAAGAGATGGGAGTACCAGAACATCTTATTTGTCTCTTGAGAAACCTATATGCGGGCCAAGAAGCAACAGTGAGAACTGGACACGGAACCACTGATTGGTTCAAAATTGGGAAAGGAGTCCGGCAAGGCTGTATACTGTCGCCTTGCCTATTTAACTTATATGCAGAGCACATCATGAGAAAGGCAGGGCTAGATGAATCAAAAGTTGGAATTAAGATTGCTGGAAGAAATATCAACAACCTAAGATATGCAGATGATACCACTCTAATGGCAGAAAGTGAAGAGGAACTGAAGAGTCTCTTGTTGCGAGTGAAGAAGGAGAGTGCAAAAGTTGGGTTGAAACTAAACATTAAGAAAACTAAGATCATGGCATCCGGCCCTCTTAATTCCTGGCAAATAGATGGGGAAGAAATGGAGGTAGTGACAGATTTTATTTTCCTGGGCTCCAAGATCACTGCAGATGGGGACTGTAGTCAAGAAATTAAAAGACGCTTGCTCCTAGGGAGGAAAGCCATGGCAAATCTAGACAGCACATTAAAAGGCAGAGACATCACCCTGTCAACAAAAGTGCGTATAGTCAAGGCTATGGTCTTCCCAGTTGCAATGTATGGCAGTGAAAGTTGGACCATAAGAAAGGCTGAGCGCAAAAGAATTGAAGCCTTTGAACTATGGTGCTGGAGAAGACTCCTGCGAGTCCCTTGGACTGCAAGGCGATCAAACCGGTCAGTCCTAGAGGAGATCAACCCTGACTGCTCTTTAGAAGGCCAGATCCTGAAGCTAAAACTCAAATACTTTGGCCACCTAATGAGAAGGAAGGACTCACTGGAGAAGAGCCTAATGCTGGGAAAGATTGAGGGCAATAGAAGAAGGGGACGACAGAGAATGAGGTGGCTGGATGGAGTCACTGAAGCAGTAGGCGTGAGCTTAACTGGACTCCAGAAGATGGTAGAGGACAGGAAGGCCTGGAGGAACATTGTCCATAGGGTCGTGATGGGTCGGACACGACTTCGCAACTAACAACAACAACAACAATGAAGAAAACATGGAAATTGTTTTCTAGGAATTTTGGAATTTTTTTCTCTATAGAAAATATGTGCAGGGTAGCACTTAAGGTTGACAGATTTCTGTTCTACAATACATCCATTTCAACCATCTCCTCAGCAGAACTCTATTTTTACCCCAATGACTCACATAGATCTGTTCCTGACAAGGATTTGCCAATATTATTATCCTCTCACCATACAGTACAGGTAGTCCTTGAGTTATGAATGTAATGGAGCCTGCCCATTCAACTTGTAAATCAAAAACTCTTGTAGAGTGAATCTTGTTGGAGGTACGAGATCACTCCCTTTCTCGTTAAAAAGCACACAGCTCGTTAAGTGAATATGAGGTATCTCAGGGTGGGGAAGGCCATCGAAGGCCTAGTGCTGGAACAGGCCCCCAAGGCTCCCGGACTCACTCAGATACCACATGCTTCCCCCTCCCTTCCTGCCGTGCTGGAAAAGATCCGTCTCCTCTCTGCCACGGTTCCTGCTGCCACCCAGATTTGAGGCTGGGGAATGCTTCTGCGGCCCCCTGTGGCTCAATCAGGCCTGGAAAAGGCCTCCGGAGCTTGGATTGCGCTGCGGGGGGGGTATGAAAGCCTCCCCCGGCCTTAGGTCCAGGACATAGCACCCTGGAAAAGGCCTCCGAAGCCTGGATTGGGCCATGAAGGGGTTGCAGAAGCCTCCCCCAGCCTCAAATTCGGGCCGCAGCAGCCTGGAAAAGGCCTCCAGAACTCGGAAAGGGCTGCGGGGGGGGGGGAAGCCTCCCCTGGCCTTAGACCTGGGTCGCAGCACCCTGGAAAAGGCCTCTGGAGCCCCAGTCTAGCCTCCAGAGACACATAGTAGTGAAAGGAATAAAATATTATTCAGAAATTTCTAATGAGTCTAAAGGACATTAGAAGAAGCCACCTGAAAATCCTAAGTAATAACGATTGTCTCTCTATTTCATCTAAAAGTTGACAAGTACAAATGTGACAAGCTGAAAACGCTAACTAAAACCACAAGTAGTGGAAAAATAACACCTGTACGTTTAGAGCTCAATACATAACCGCAGACAGATAAAAGCAAGCTTTATTCATAGAATAGTAGATGGTGACAGATAGAATGGGCACAAAGGGGACTTCTTGGAAAAGGGTAGGGTAGGGGGCAGTGGTTTTAGGCGGTCCGGATAGTTTATCAGATGATTAGGGAAGGGGCGTTGAGTGGCGATAGGGGAGTGGGGAATCTGCATCGGGAGCAGGATATAGAAATGTGTCAAACAGCTCTGTAAGGTGTGACTGAACTCCTGTGTGGGTTTCAGCTCACCAAGCCTTTGCAAATGCTTCTTTTTAAATAAAAAACTTTGTTACTGGAATTCCAAGTGAGTTTATTTGTTTTGGGATATTGAGCCACGTTCCAAACTACTTGTGGGCTCGTCCTGTGATATCAAAACGGTCCCTGGATCCCTGGGAGTGGCTACCTCTAAGGGGACAGGCACCACGTCGATTTCGACGGTTTCCTGAAGAACCGGACACTAAATAGTGGATTCCTGGAACAAGGAAGTCAGGTAAAAAAAAATTTGGGATGCCCCGAGGGTCCTGGAAGACTGGCAAGACATACATACACTAAGTGTGGATGTCCCAAGAGTCTGAAGGACTGGCAAGGCAAGGAGGTGGGTCAAGTACCAATTGCCAGGAAACTCTGTGCACAGACCCAGGTAAGAAAATCAGGGCATTTTCATAGTTACCTGGGAGACTGGGTGGGTAGGCTGGTGTGAATCTGAGACCTGTGAGAGGGTGAATGAGATGCCCCGAGAGCCATAAAGTCTGGCAAGGCAGAGTGAGAGTGGACTCCTTTGACCGGAAAAGGAGGAAGCAGCTTGGTGAAGCGTAAGGGGGTCTCACAAGATCAACAACGATAAAGAGAACCAGATGGTAACCACTGATGGGTAAGAGACCATCCAAGAAGCCACAAAAGGATCAAAGAGGGAACTCCCAAGATCAGGGAAAAGGAACTAAAGATGAGGGAAAGGGAGAGAATGTATTCATCCTTCCTCACAGACCCCTGGGGAAGATCCTGGCTGGATGGAATCATCCTCCTTATAGTAGAATGGTACTCAAGCAGAGTTTGATGAGTGCTTCTATGTTGGCTCTTTACTAGGCAATTTGTTTGTAAATACAGACAAAGGAATGGCTAGGGGAAAGGGTTTTTTTACCCAGAAGTGGAGGAAAAGAGGCAGCCAGTGGCATTTCTGTCTAAAATTGACATTTGGGGAAGTCTTGGTGGTTAGCATTTCTTATCAAGTGTGTGTAAACACTTGTTCATAGCAAAGTAGTTGGGGGAATAAAGCAATAATTCGGACACAGAAGCAGCCACTGAAGTAGGGATGGTTGATACTTTTCTATGGTTAATATATGGTTGATTATATGATAAGTATGATATGTAAACAAATACATAAAATGCTCTATAAAATCTAGTGGTGAAGCTATTTCAATGCAGTCTAGTTGATTTTAAATTACCTCAAGTGGGAAATTCCACAATATGAAACTAATGACATGTTTATAAAGAATTAGATAATGGGGCTGTTTTCTGCTTTGACTTTTCTCAGCAAGCAAGGATTGCTAGTCCAGACACCTCCATTGGAGTTTGCTGTCCACAAGTTTCAGCTTGGTGATTGGGTCCTGACAGAAAGCTGGTGTGAAGAAAAACTTACTTCAGCATTGGGTCCCTACCAAGTCCTCCTAACAACTGAAACAGCAGTTCAAAAGAAAGAAAACGGGTGGAGCCAAAAGAGTGGAAAATAATTCCTGAAGAAGACCCGCTGTGAATAAAAATTACCAAAAACTGATGTGGTCATTGTGGAGTGAAGAAATAATAGCCTGGGTTTGTTTGTGATTTTTCTCACTGCAGGAGTAGCAGCTTTCTGGCTTTTTCAATCTGAGTGGTGGCTTATGTTATTCCATCCAAGGATTCCAGAAGCAGCTGTGGACCTCCACATTCTACAAACTTCTACATAATGTGTTGGTTCTGTGATTGCAATTGTGTCACTGAATGTTGTTGTTCTTATCACTGTTGTAATTGTGGACAGTCTGTCCCTGTGAAGAAACTTGTGACACAGTAATAGTGGAGGATTGGTTAAAAATATATAAAGGTCTGACATCAACAGACTCTTTAGCCCACATACATAGGAGAAATTGAAATTTAGACAGCGGGAACACAACCTGATCTAAATTCAGTTATATTGGGAGATAGTGATATTCAAATTCTACGGGATATAGAATGGATAGATTTAAAGTGTATACAGGCTAATCAAACATAAGAGGACTGGTACAGAGATTAACAGAAACTGCCATTACTAAACGAATGCCACCATATAAAAATGAGGAAATGATGTGTCTGAGGGATAATGAGGAGGAACAAGAAAGTGAGATACTGGAAAATCCCAGAGAGGTAGAACAAGAACTATCAGAAAGGATGTGAACCCCTTTATAACTGGGATCACTATAGCTTAGGCTTGCTTGCCAACATATAAGTATAAAATGTAATACATATATGCAAAGTGTATTTTTAAATTGTTTATACATTTCTGAAAGGATAAAGAAAAGAAAGGGTGGATTGAAAGGAATAAAATATTATTCAGAAATTTCTAATGAGTCTAAAGGACATTAGAAGAAGCCACCTGAAAATCCTAAGTAATAATGATTGTCTCTATCTCATCTAAAAATTGACAAGTACAAAAGTGACAAGCTGAAAACGCTAGCTAACCTAAACCGCAAGCAAAGGAAATACAGAAATAACTATAGGAACCGAGCTTTGTTAACAGAAAATTAGATGGTGATAGATAGGATGTGTACAAAGGGGCTTCCTGGAACATGGGAGGGACAGTGGTTTTAGGCAGTCTAGATAGTTTATTGTATGATTAGGGAAGGGGCGTTGAGTGCGATAGAGGAGGGGGGAATCGGACTTCCTGTTTGGTAGCGTTGAGACAAGCTGGAAAAGTCAATGCTCGGCTTTCCAGCTTGATTTTTTCTTCGTCTAACGACCCTTAAAGGATCGAAAGTTGCCTTGGAGAGGCAATGAAGGAAAGGGGCACTTCAGGAGCTCAGATCAGGGGGTGCCCGATCAGAGCAACTGTAAGACCCTTTGCTAAACGAAGATAAAAGGCTGTTTTCTATCGTCAGCCACAGACGTCTCCAACGGGAAGAAGAGAATCACAATTCAGAGGAATTCCAACAGCGTGTTGAATCTGGTTTCATTTCCTTCTCTTAGAAGATTATTAATGTTGAATCCCTGATGATAAGAGCTGGAAGGCAAAGACCCCCAGAAGATTTATGAGTGGCGGGTAATTACTTGGGGTAAAAGAGATTCTCTGTTTAAAATATTGGACATTGATTCTTCGTTTAAAATAGTGAACATTGATAAATAAGCTAAGGAGGACATCTAGTGGTGAAAAAAGAGAAGAAGAATGAAAGCTTTGTAATTCCCTCAGTTGATTGCGTGACCTTGGAAAGAACACCTGCAATAAGATAAAGTTGCTTTGTTATGAGACTGACACTTTAAGCTACTTTTGTTGAATCTGAATAAGTTTAAACAGACATTGTTTTTGCTACAGACGGTAAACTTCAAAATGACTTCATCTAATATTACTAAACTTATGAAAAAAACTTCCTCTGTACCCTCAGTTGGTCAATCCAGTCCTACAACACAGGGATCCATTGAAGCTATGTTGCAAAGGGAAAAGACTACAGTTCAAAATGAAACACAGACCTCATTAAAATTTATTCAGGATCTTATGTTGAAGAATCAAGAGACGGTGGAGAAGCATCGCTTGGAGACACAAGGGAACCATAAAATTACACAAGCAACATTGGAGAAGTTAAATGAAGAAATGATAGATATAAAGGGGAAATTGGAATCTCAAAATCAAATGATATTACAAAACCAACAGAAGATAAATAAGATTGAAGAAAAAACAGGTGATAATGACAAAAAGATAGAAATTTTATTGCAAGAAAATGAAAAGTTAGACAATGAAATTAAGATTTTGGAGATGGCAAATGCGGAGTATTATTTGAGATTCCAAAATATTCCTGAGGACAGAGCAGAAAACATAGAAGAGGTTATTATTGATATCCTGGAGGACGCTCTGAAAATAGACAGATCGGAAATTCAACTTGAGCTCGATAGGGCTTTTCGTTTAAACTCAAGTTATGCAAGAAGAAATAAATTACCAAGAGAAGTACATGTACGGTTTGTAAGGAAGTCAATAAGAGATGAAATACTATGAAAAGTAAGAGATGAACAATATAAAAATAAAGAAATTGTGGTCTTAAAACAGATACCCAAGAGAGTTAGAGATTCTCGAAGACAATACCAGAAGGCATCTTAATAAACTGGAACAATACAAGATACAGACTTGACTCAATTTGGAAAGCAGAAGACTTTGAAGAGAATAATAGATCAACTCTGGATGAAGGAGTAAAAAGAGGTCAAGACGAAAGTAAAGAACAGAAACAAACAGAGGAGGAGATCCAAGGAGCAACCGCACAAACAAAAGAACAGAAAGAGGAAGGTCTCCAAAAGGGGGAAGATGAAAGACTTGTTAGAGAACAAAGAACTACCAGATCGGTTAGACCAAAATATAAGTAATGGAAATGGATAAAGAAAGTGGAATTTTTTCAGTAAATATAAATGGATTGAATTCTCCAATTAAAAGAAACAAGATTTTTAGGAAATTATGGAAACTAAATTTGGACATAATTTGTTTGCAAGAAACGCATATAAAAGCACAACATTATAAACTATTGGAATATCCAAAAATTGGAAAACTCTATTATGCATCGGCACAACAAAAAAAGAGGAGTAGCTCTATATATTAAAGAGACAATAAATTTGAAAATGGTGTATTCAGATGAAGAAGGAAGAATATTAATGGTAGAGATTTATTTGCATCAAAAACAAATATTATTAGTGGCAATATATGCACCAAATAACAATCAGGACAAATTTTTATAAAAATCTACATAAAAAATAATAGAAATGGAGTATCAAAATATTTGTTTACTAGGAGACTTTAATGCAATAATAAATGGAAAAATTGACTACAAAAGTAACAAAACAAAGAAAAATGGTAGAGGAAGACTACCTAAGACATTTTTTGATCTGGCAGAGGAAATTGGAATTCAAGATGTTTGGAGGGAAATAAACCCACAAAAATTACAATATACTTTTTACTCAAATAGCCAGAAATCCTGGTCAAGAATTGATATAATTTGGATGACCGCGGATCTGAGAATGAAAGTGCAGGACATTGAAACAGAAATAGGTACATGGGCAGATCATAACCCATTGAAAATGTCTTGGAAAGAGATACAAAAAGGCTAAGATGGACTTTAAACCGTTCTATATTAAAAGAAAAAGAATTTATAGAATTAACAAAAAAAGAAATGGAATTTTTTTAAAAGAAAATAAAAAAGAAGATACTAAGATACAAAATTTATGGGACACAACTAAAGCCTATTTCAGAGGTATAGCAATATTGTACATGGCAAAGAAAAATAAACAGAGAAAACAGCAGTATACATTTCTAAGAGAGGAATTTGAAAAATTAGAATTAGAATTGCAAAAAAATCTGCAAAAAAGACTTTACAAAGAGATATGGATATGATAAAACATAAACTAAACTTGTTAGACTCAGAAAAAATGGCAGAACAGATTAAAAGAGCAAAGCAAAACTTTTTTGAAAATGCCAACAAACCAGGAAGATGGTTAGCTTATAAACTTAAAAAAGAGAAAGAAAAAACAATAATATACAATTTGCTGGATGAGAAAGGTTATTTACAATATAAAAATGAAGAAATAAAAAAGATAGTTGAAGAATTTTATAAAGACTTATATGATAACAAGGAGATTCCGAGAGAGAAGACTGTAAAATATTTAGAAAATAATAATCTTCCAAAGATTTCAGAGACATTTAAAAATATGTTAGACGAAGGAGTTACAATGATGGAAATAACACCGAGGCTATAAAGAGACAAAAAAATGGTAAAGCTCCTGGTCCAGATGGACGTCCGGCAGAACTATATAAAAGTTTGCCAGAGATACTAAGTGATCCGTTGAAAGATGTTTGTAATGGACTTTTAATAGAAGCTAAAATGCCAGTAATGTGGGTTGAAGCAAATATTTCTTTAATACCAAAAGACGATTCAGATCTGACCCAAATCAAGAATTACAGACCGATTTCACTACTTAATGTGGATTATAAAGTTTTTACTTCAATAATGGCGGAGAGATTGAAGAAATATTTGGTTGAATTTATACAACTGGACCAAAATGGCTTTTTACCAAAGAGACAAATTAAAAACAATTTAAGAATGATAATAGATATACTGGAATACTACAAATTACATCCAGGGAAACAAATGGCATTAGTATTTTTAGATGCTCAAAATGCATTTGATAATCTTTCATGGCAGTTTTTAATTTATCAATTACAAGCAATGGATTTTGGACAGAACTTTGTAAATATGGTAAAAACAATACATAGCAAACAAACTGCCAAAGTAATTGTGAATGGAGATTGTACTGAAAGTTTTGAAATAAGGAAAGGCACAAGGCAAGAATGTCCTCTGTCTCCTCTGCTATTCATTTTTACTTTGGAAGTTTTAAATCAAAATATAAGACAAGATACAGGAATTAGAGCTTTGAAGTTAAAAGGTGAAACATATAAATTACAAGTATTTGTTGATGATTTGGTATTCATTTTGGAAGATCTTTTGAAGATGATTCCAAAATTGTGGAAGAAATTGGAACAATATGGTGAAGTAGCAGGATTAAAAATTAATAAGGAAAAAACTAAAATAATAGTGAAAAATGTTGTTGTTGTTGTTAGTTGCGAAGTCGTGTCCGACCCATCGTGACCCTATGGACAATGTTCCTCCAGGCCTTCCTGTCCTCTACCATCTTCTGGAGTCCATTTAAGCTCACGCCTACTGCTTCAGTGACTCCATCCAGCCACCTCATTCTTTGTCGTCCCCTTCTTCTATTGCCCTCAATCTTTCCCAGCATTAGGCTCTTCTCCAGTGAGTCCTTCCTTCTCATTAGGTGGCCAAAGTATTTGAGTTTTAGCTTCAGGATCTGGCCTTCTAAAGAGCAGTCAGGGTTGATCTCCTATAGGACTGACCGGTTTGATCGCCTTGCAGTCCAAGGAACTCGCAGGAGTCTTCTCCAGCACCATAGTTCAAAGGCTTCAATTCTTTGGTGCTCAGCCTTTCTTATGGTCCAGCTTTCACTGCCATACGTTGCAACTGGGAAGACCATAGCCTTGACTATACGCACTTTTGTTGACAGGGTGATGTCTCTGCTTTTTAGTGTGCTGTCTAGATTTGCCATGGCTTTCCTCCCAAGGAGCAAGTGTCTTTTAATTTCTTGGCTACAGTCCCCATCTGCAGTGATCTTGGAGCCCAGGAAAATAAAATCTGTCACTACCTCCATTTCTTCCCCATCTATTTGCCAGGAATTGAGAGGGCCGGATGCCATGATCTTGGTTTTCTTAATGTTTAGTTTCAACCCAAGTTTTGCACTCTCCTTCTTCACTCGCAACAAGAGGCTCTTTAGTTCCTCTTCACTTTCTGCTATTAGAGTGGTATCATCTGCATATCTTAGGTTGTTGATGTTTCTTCCGGCAATCTTAATTCCAACTTTTGATTCATCTAGCCCTGCCTTTCTCATGATGTGCTCTGCATATAAGTTAAATAGGCAAGGCGACAGTATACAGCCTTGCCGGACTCCTTTCCCAATTTTGAACCAATCAGTGGTTCCATGTCCAGTTCTCACTGTTGCTTCTTGGCCCGCATATAGGTTTCTCAAGAGACAAATAAGATGGTCTGGTATGCCCATCTCTTTAAGGACTTGCCAGAGTTTGTTATGATCCACACAATCAAAGGCTTTAGCATAGTCAATGAAGCAGAAGTAGATGTTTTTCTAGAACTCTCTAGCTTTCTCCATGATCCAGCGTATGTTGGCAATTTGATCTCTAGTTCCTCTGCCTCTTCGAAATCCTGCCTGTACTTCTGGTAGTTCTTGATCCACATACTGCTGGAGTCTAGCTTGTAGAATTTTAAGCATAACTTTACTAGCATGAGAAATGAGTGCAATGGTGCGATAGTTTGAACATTCTTTGGCACTGCCTTTCTTTGGAATTGGAATGTAAACTGATCTTTTCCAATCCTGTGGCCACTGTTGAGTTTTCCAAATTTGCTGGCAAATTGAGTGTAGCACTTTTACTGCATCGTCTTTTAAGATTTTGAATAGCTCAGCTGGAATACTGTCACCTCCACTAGCTTTGTTGTTGCTCAGCTTCACTTCACAAATGTTACGAATAAGCAAAAAAATCGAATATCAGAGGTGATAGAGGTACAGATAGTGAAAAAGGTAAAATATTTGGATATATATTTATCAGCTAAATATTCAACATTAAAAGAAGACAACTATATAAGACTATTGAAACAAATAAAAGTTAGACCTGGAAAAGTGGAAGAATTTGAAATTGTCCTTACTGGGAAGGATAGCTACAATTAAGATGAATATATTGCCTAAGATTCTATTTTTGTTCCAGACAATCCCGATAAAACTTGGGGGACTTTATTTAAAGAGTTGGATTCTTTAGTTTTGAAGTTTATATGGCAGGGAAAAAAAGCTAGAATAAAAAAGAAAACTTTGCAAGATACTAAAGAAAATGGGGGTTTGGGTTTACCTGAGTGGACTTTGTATTATCAAGCATCAGTATTGACATGGGTGAAAGAATGGATAATGCTTTGGAATAAAAGGTTGTTATGCTTGGAGGGACATGATTTACAGTTGGAATGGCACATGGTTTTATGGTATGGGAAAAACAAAATTCATAGATATTTTCAAAACCACTGTATTAGAAATGCTTTGATAACTGTATGGGGAAAAATCAAAATGAAAATATATTTAAAAATTCCAGGGTGGTTATCAACAATTGAAGCTTTTTCACATGTAAACTTGTTAGATTTTGAAAAAACATGGACATATAAAGATATTTTAAATATTGATGGGACATTGAAATCGAAGCAAGAACTGGAATAGCAGGGTATCAACATGTCATGGTGGGTACGTTTACAAATACAAAATAGATATGAAAAAGATATGAAAATGTATGGATTTTATAAAGAACAAAATGTGTTTGATAAGATATTATTAATGTCTGATGAGAAATTAATTAAAAAATTGTATAACTTTTTGTTAACTTTAGAGATGGAAAGTGAACAAATTAAAGGGACAATGACAAGATGGGCGGAGAATTTTGGTTATACTATAGAGAGAAGAATGGCAAAAACTATGGGAGAGAAATTATAAATTGACAATGTCAACTGCATATAAAGAAAATCTGTATAAAATGTTTAATAATAATAATAATAATAATAATTAATTATTATTATTATTATTATTATTATTATTATTATTATTATTATTATTATTATTATTATTATTATATTTGTATACCACCCTTCTCCCGAAGGACTCAGGGCGGTGAACAGGGCAAACACATAAAAATACAAAAATACAAAAGTTAAGAAAGAATTAAACGAAATGCCCAGGTTATAACAATAGGTTAAAATACATTTAAAACAACAATAAAATCCAAACCCATCCTCCATCAGGCCAGGCTGGCTTGTTCGAATAAATAAGTCTTCAGATCGTGTCGGAAGGAGCGAAGGTCGGGCACCATCCGGAGCTCAACCGGCAAACGATTCCATAAATCCGGGGCGCCCACAGAGAAGGACCTCCCGCTGGAGGCCACCAGACAACATTCTCTGACCGGTGGCACCCTGAGGAGGCCCTCTCTGTGGGAACGCACAGGGCGGAGTGAAGTTGACGCCGGCAGCAGGTGTTCCCTAAGGTACTCCGGACCCATGCCATGTAGGGCCTTGAAAACCATTACCAAAACCTTGAATCTCACCCAGAAGACAACTGGGAGCCAATGCAGCTCACAGAGCAGAGGTGTAACATGGGAGTATCGGGAGACTCCCAACACAACTCTCGCGGCTGCATTCTATACCAGTTGGAGCCTCCGAGTGGTCCTCAAGGGCAACCTCATGTAGAGAGCATTGCAGTAGTCTAAACGAGAGGTCATGAGCGCATGAGTGACCGTACGCAGGGCATTCCGGTCTAGATAGGGCCGCAACTGGCGCACCAGGCGAACCTGGGTGAAGGCCCCCCTTGGAGAACAGCTGTGACTAAAAAGAAAACAATCTGGGCTGCAGACAAAGTGAGACTTACAAACTTCAGGCAACAACAACAAAAAAAGCTTTTTTGAATTTTCTGGATTACAAGTATCTATTTAACTCTGACCCCAAGCCTATTTACAGAGAAAAGAAAATTTGGATTCTTGGTCATCATGGAAAATCAGAGATTTATAGAAAGAACCTATCAAGAAAAAATAAATACTTTTCAAGAGGAGACATATGATATGTTGCAACTAATTCAAATAACAATGATTTCAAACCACAAAGAAATCCAAAATAACTTTGAAAATATAAACCAATTCATCTCCAATTTAACTTTGCAACAAAAAAAATATCCCAGGAAACAACAAGAGAAGGGGCAGGTAAAACAGACAACTGAATACAAACTTGAGGGTAGAGACTTAAAGATGGAACCTAACAAAACAAAGAAGTATGATTTAACCCAAGTGGAAAAACATTTACAAGAAATACTGGATTTGGAAAAGACAACTTATACTTTAACACCACAAAACAAACTTTAGTATAAGAAAAGAGATTGGGCAAAATGGACTGCAGAGATGCCAGGAAAAACATTAGAACTGTAGAGACAAAAAGTGATAAGAGAAGCAGAGAAAAAGAAAGAAAAAGATTTTCAACCTATTTTATTTGTCTTACTTTTTATATCTACAATAACACCTACAAGAATATGGAAAGATTCTTTGATTCAGCAGAACACATCAATTAAGAAAGATACTGGGTAAAAGAAAAAGGCTAAAGTGAAAATTAAGAAAATAAATGATAGGGCCTAAGAGAGAATATTTAAAAAAGAAACACCTGTTTGAATATGATTAAAGAAATAGAAAAAAATTGGATATGAATTTGATTTTAAGAGGGAAGAGCCCCTCAAGTAACATAGTGCTTTCTTTTTCTTCTTTCTTTTTCTTTTATTTCTTGATATGAGTAATATAAAAGAGTTGGAATGGCTTATATAAAGGAAATGTTTTAGATATTTAAAGGTGATTGATTTAAAAAAAAATTACAATGGATTAAAAATGTTTTCAATAATAATAAGAGTTAAAATGTTTTCAATAATAATAAGAGTTAACATGTTTTCAATAATAATAAGAGTTAAAAGACTAGAGGACTAGATTTATTAAATGGAATATTTAAAGATTAAATATATTTTTAATTATGGTAAAAAAGAACATTTTTTGGAAATATGTATGTTTATAAGAAAAAGGGATTTTAAGTAGCATACTATCTTTTTTATTATTCTTTTTTCTTTTTTTAATCTTATTTATTCCTTATGAAAGGTAAAAGTATTGGGTTGGCTTACGTGAGAGAAAAAATAGACTTAAATATTTAAATGTAATTAACTTTGAGAAAATCTTAACCAGTAATAATGTTTTGAACATTGTGGAAAAAAACAAATGTAAACAAGAACTGTAAACAGGATCTATGATGAGACAACTAGAATGACTAGATAGAAAAGGAATATTATATTGATGTGATTATCTATAGATATATTAGAAAACTTTTATACTTAATTGTCATTCACTAAAATAACAAGAATTGTATTAACTTAAGGTTAGTAAGAGAACATTATGGGAAAAAGAGGAAATCAAGTAAAATTATGTGTACTATATATTATAGAAATCAATTGTTAGTGAATGTTTCTTAAATGTAAACCCAGACAATACACTGTTTAATGAATATTAAGATGATTGTTAAAAAATTATATATATATATATATATATATATATATATATATATATATATATATATATATATATATATATATATATATATATATATATGGAGAGAGAGAGAGAGAGAGAGAGAGGGAGAGAGAGAGAGAGAAAGGGGGGGAGAGAGAAAGGGGGGGAGAGGGAGAGAGAGAGATTAAAAAGACACAGCCTTGGGAAGAGGAGTTAGCTGGACCTGCAATGAAAAGGAGGAGGAGGTGGGGAGAGATGATAAAAAACTGGCCAGCAAGGAGCCAATCTACAACTTCGTGGCAGCCATCCATGCCAGGCGCACAGAAGTGGCAGCGAAAAACAGGGAAGAAATGCAACTGGGGAAGGATCACACTCCATGAGAATGAAGAAAGGCAGAATCGGCTGGAGGTGACCAACAATTGGCCCTCACCCACTCCAACACACCCGCTCTGGGGGAGGGGATACAGCGAGCAATGTGAGAGCCTACTTTACCTTTGTCGTGCCACCCAGTCCCCAGCCTGCCCGGTTTCAGTAGGCAGTGGTGCACTCTCTTCACCACATGGAGAGGCTGGGCCAGGCGAGGAGATGGTGAGAAACTGAACCAGCCTGGGTGTGCACAAAAGGAAGGAAGGAAGGAAGGAAGGAAGGAAGGAAGGAAGGAAGGAAGGAAGGAAGGAAGGAAGGAAGGAAGCAAGGAAGGAAGGAAGGAAGGAAGGAAGGAAGGAAGGAAGGAGATGGGAATGAGAAATAGGGAGGCAGGGAAGGATGGAGGGAAACAGGAAGGAAGGAGGTGGGGATGAGAAGCAGGGGGAGGGAGGAAGGAAGGAAGGAGAGATGGGAATGAGAAGCAGGGACACAGGGAAGGAAGGAGGGAAACAGGAAGGAAGGAAGGAAGATGGGAATGAGGAGGCAAGGAAGGAGGGGAGTGAAGGAGTATGGAAAGAAGGAAGTAGGTTGGAATGAGAGGGAGGGTCAGGGAATCCTGTCTTAGCACTTGGCCACAGCAGCCCTGCTGCCTTTCGCTACCCCTCTGCCCCTCCTCCTGGCCTATCCTAGTGGTCTCCCATCCTAACACTAACGATGCTTTGGTTACAAAGCTGAGTCTCCTCGCATGGAGAGGGAGTGGGGCTCCCTCTGACCCATGCACTTTGCCCTCCTGAGCAACCCACTAAGAGCAACCTGCTCAAGGAGAGCAAGCACAGCAGCATGAGCCTCAAGGAGGTAAGTGCAGCCGGGCACCCATTGGGGGAAGTGGGGCTAGACTGGGTTGGGCTGCGGGATCCTAGTGCCCTGGGAGCTCAAGGGCCGGTCTGGGCACTTGCCCTCCACTGCCAAGGGCTCCAGGCAGTCCATACAACCATCCAGGAGTCCCTGCATGTCCCTCCAATAGGGACAGTGAGGCCCTCTGGTGGACCATGCCCCTGTGCCCACCCATCCCACCCTCTACCAGAAACCCCCAGATCCCCCCCACAGTTTACCTGCCCCACCACAGGTGCCCCATGATCTCAGCAACACTGAGCTGGCCACGTCCCCCCACCCTGGCCCCAATGGTAACAATGCTAATGTGGCCCTCAATGAAATCAAGTTTGACACCTGTGATAGAAAAGGAGGGGGGAGAGGAGAGGATATAAAAGGAGGAGGGGGGATAGTAAAGGATATAAAAGGAAGAGGGGGAGAGAGGAGAGGATATAAAAAAAGGGGAAAAATTTGTTAAATTGAGTTTTACCCCATTTTATGACTTTTCTTACCACATTTGTTAAATGAATCACTGCAGTTGTTAAATTTGTAACATGGCTATTAAGTGAATTTGGTTTCCCCATTGACTTTTCTTGTCAGAAGATTGCATGACACTGGGACACTGTGACCATCATAAATATGAATCAGTTGCCAAGCATCCAACAGTCATAAGTGTGAAAAATGATCATACGTTACTATTTTCAGTGCCGTTGTAACCTCAAAGAGTCAGTAAGCGAACTGTTGTAAGTCGAGGACTACCTGTCAGGACCCATTTCAATCCCACATCTTAAGAAAGCAGAAAGCAATTTCTTCCAACAGGAACTTTTATTAAGAGTAGTTAATAGCAGGCATAATAGACAGGATGTGAGATTTCCCATGCAGAGCGATAGATTAAAGTATCCCCAAACAAGACCTCACCCATAGTACGCCCACCCGGTATGGGACGGCCAATCCCCAGGTGTTAGGTCCATCATGGGAAAAGGAGAGATAACATAAGCCTGTCTCCAGTTCATGCAGCGATGGTCGGCAGCCTCTTCACACCTTCCTCTGAGAGCATAGAAATAAACCAGGCACTGAGGTTACATTCCTTATTTCCTCCCTTGTTCTAGCTGACAGTTTAGGAGATAAAAGTTCAGAGAGAGAGAACGCAGGAAGCAAATTGTTACATTGTAGCAGGTAGAGGAAGCAAAGGCAATAAACTAAGCAAAAGGTTACATTGTAGCAGATAGAGGAAGCAGATGCCATAAGCCCGTGGGCACATCTACCCTCCCCCTTGGGAGTATGGCAGAACCCAGGGAAAGGTGAGATTTGATTTTGGGTCAGAGGGGATAGACAGAAATGAAATAGGAATGGGTTCTGACGCTACCTGTACTTTATCAATTTTTTCCCTTTTTTATTTTTGTCATCAAGTTTTTAACAGCTTGCTAGGCGACTGCTTGTACTCGAATATTGCCATACCCTAAAAGTGGTACAATCTGTGAAAAGGTTGAAAAGCCCTGGCTTAGAAGAGGGCTGATTCACATAACTTATTATTTGCATGGCTTAATGTTTGTTATATCAGTTAGTGCCAATGAGTAATTATTGTGATGGGTGTAAGGTATTAAAGCTATTAAATTTTATCTGTGATATTAAGATATACATTTTACTTACAATTTGCCAATTGTATTCTTCAAGGTGAATTCTTCAAGGAAAGTAAAATACTTGAATTTTAATTGTGTGTTCTTGTCAGGAAAATAAAGAAAGGAAGATGAAGGAACCATGGTCGCACCATGGTTAGAATGCAGTACTGTAGCTAGACTCTGCATTGCCACTGTCAGGAGTTCGATCCTCACTGGCTCAAAGTTGACTCAGACTTCCATTCTTCCAAAGTCAGTAAAATGAGGACCCAGATTGTTGGGAGTAATATGCTGACTCTGTAAAACCACTTAGGGCTGTAAAGCACTGTGAAGCAGGATATAAGTGCTATTGCTGGTGCTATGTTCCACAGGCTTTTCATATCTGTGCAAACCACTTTCTTGTCAAATTCTGGTACAGAGAATAGATGAAAGAGAAGTGCAATTTTAATGAATTTTTTAAAAGCACTATTTCTCCCAAACCTGATTTTGTTATTTACAAGGAGTCCTTAGTGCTATCTGAACTGGGTTGTTTTCTTGTAGATATTTCTACTAGCACTGATGATGTTATCTAGCTTGGGTAATAAAATGTCTGCAAGAAAACATTCTGGTTGAATTATAGGAATGGCTGAGTGCAGTATTTATGAAAACAAACACGTGGTTGGTCTTACTTGGAGCTGCAAGTAGATAAGTTTGAATCATTCTCCATTACTGACACACTTAATCACCTCAATACATATGTGAACCAGACTGAAGTGACCTATATATATTGCATAAGAAATCAATTTTAGCACAATGGACTGTGTTTCTTTAGACAATGGGCAAAGGGTCACATGTTAGAAAATATTCTTCTAATTCTATAGCATTAGCAACAAAATGTTGCAAATACAAAAAAGGTTCCAATAAAGGAAAATATTTGTAGCTCAGGGTTGA
This sequence comes from Vipera ursinii, assembly GCF_947247035.1. Lineage (NCBI taxonomy): Eukaryota > Metazoa > Chordata > Lepidosauria > Squamata > Viperidae > Vipera > Vipera ursinii. Next base: position 65,525,193 of record NC_139517.1, on the reverse strand, counting down.
CATGAGCTTGATGGTTTTCTTGCAGACATTTCATTACCCAAACTAGGTAACATCATCAGTACTAGTAGGGCCTATTACCTTTCTGTTAAAACTGATTCAGATTTATTATCTACTTGCAGTTTCAAATAGTATGATCCAAAAAAGACCAGCAACATGTTTGTTTTCATAAATACTGCTATCAGCCATTCCTATAACTCAGCCAGATTGTTGTCCTAAGCAGTGCTTTTTTCCTTAAAAAAAAAAGGTGCTGGAACTCAGAGGTTCTGTCACTGGGAGCGATGCCGGTGTCTTGGTACGGCGTCCTTTGCACCCCTGTCCCTGCGGCTCGGAGCCACATGCCGCGGGGATTCCCCTCCCCACAGCCACCATGGGGATTCCCCTCCCCATAGTTGCCACGCCGCAGCCCGTGCTGAGCCCCCACCCGGAGCTGCTCCAAACCTCGACCCACAGCTGTGATCCTCATGGCAGTGGTCTCTGGCGCCAAACAACCTCTTTCCAACCACATCCAGAAAAAATTGTAACAAACATTGGAATTCTCAAGGCCATGTTTGGTATTTACCAGCAATCTGTTACTGGAAGGAAAAAGCAATCCCTGCTGTGTTACTGATCCCAGAGAAGCATTTGCATGTATGCAGGTATACTTAGGGTGCCATAGTTATGGATGAGAAATAATGGTTGCAAAGTTGGCATTTCTGGATACAGATAATTTGGACTTATTTTTGTTGCTTTGCATGTTTGATATTTTTAAAAGGCATATGCTACTGACTACACTTATGCACATATGTAACATCTTTTGCTAGGATACATGACCACTGCTTGTTCAGAATGTGAAAAGTGAAAGATTGTGACTAAACAAAATTTTAATGTACAGATAATACCACTAGAAATTATTTTAGCCTTTTTAATAAATGTTATTGATGTTAAGCTCACCATGGAAAACATCATATATTGTTATGTATATACTAGGTTAATTATTTAAAGACTGAAGTGTAACATAACTTGATTCTAAATAATCTATTTTTCAAAACGCACAACAGTCCAAACAGTAAAAGTAAAGTCCAAATTAAGAATATTTCATTCTTAAGAATTGTTTAATTTAAAGTGGTTTAGTTGTAATAGATGGTTATAGATTCAAAATAGTTTTCAAGAGTGTACAAGAGATACTATTTTTTTCTAGCATCAGCTAAATTAGACATATTACACTGAGAAAAATGTTTCTCATTTCTTTCCTGTTACCTTTATTGATTTCATTGCAGAGATGTTAACATAGGAAATAGATTATTTTGTTATCTAATTTTACCTTCCAAAAGACAGAAGCAGATGAAAAATGTGAGGTTCTTTTCTGTTGGCTTTTTTGAATTAGCTGTTTTAGATTCTAAAAGTTTAGTTCCTAAAGAAGTAACTTTGTAAATAATTTTAATGTCCTCCTCTAGTGCAGGGGTAGGCAACCTTGGCTCTTTTATGACTCAAGGACTTCAACTCCCAGAATTCCTGAGCCAGCATGCCTCAGCTTGGAAACCTCTCTCTTTCCCCTCAGCATGGCTGGCTCAGGATTTCTGGGAGTTGAAGTCCACGAGTCATAAAAAAGAGCCAAGATTGCCTATTCCTAAAGCCAATCGCTCCCAGTGACAGAGTTTTTTTTCTCCAAAAAAAAAAGGTGCCAGAACGCCCTTCTGAGCATTCTATAAAAAAAAAGTCCTGGTCCTAAGCCTGGGAATCTTTCTAAGTCGGTGCTTGAGAGACATTGTTGCACAGGTAATGCAGTAAAAAGGGGAGTACCTACTACACTCTGGGTTGGGCTAACCTCAATAGCTTACTGCATAGTACCTAAGAAAAGCTTCTGCCTCTGAAAAACATGTTTAGCATTCCATTGAACAAATATTCTGTCACAAAATGAAATAGTTTAATTAATTGTTCATCATATCTGGCTGTTGTGTTTAGTTAGCATATTGCTAACTCTTTCATCTTGTTAGTTTACAGAGCTCCAGGTGCACTTTCCGAGTGAGCTATGCCAAGAGGCAAAAAGAGAGAAACACTTGTGCTTATTAGCTATTGGCTCTGGTCTAGGGCAGTTTGCAATGATTTTTCTTCAGATTCACTTTTGTGTATTTAATAAGTAGTGTGACATGCAGTTATTAATAAATGACCAACATATTTGCATCATGGGAAGCCACATTGCACTTTAAATTGCTTATTTCAGACATGTCAAACACAAGGCCCGGGGGCCAGATCCAGCTCGGGAACGACCCCCACTGCCTTGGCCCTGGCCCAGAGACTCTCAGATCTGTCCCAGTCCTGCCCAGGCCCCCATAGGCACCCTTGATGTGAACGATGTAGAGCTGGCCATGCCCACCCAGTAGGCCATATGCACTCTAGCCACACCTACCCAGTGGGCCACGCCCACCCAGACCATACCCACCTGGCCCCGAGGGCAACCGCAATGCTGATGTGGCCCTCAATGAAATTGAGTTTGACACCCCTGGCTTATTTGAAAAGTATAAGAGCTAACCCTGCCAATTCTGGACAGAAAGTTAGTAACTGTCTTGCCAAAGCCCAGCAGAGTTTTCTAAGTGCAGCATTTAAGCTTCTTCATCTCATCCAATGATCCTCCTAATTTCTAGAAAAAGAGCTGAGAATGTCCTTAATGGCTCCTCTGACATGAAAGCCTTCCTTCAGGTTGTGACTTTTCTGGTAAAGCTCACAGAATTTTATCAGCTTCCATGTAGACTTAATAAACTCTGCTTGCCATCGAAATGGGGCATGTGTTCTCTCATAACAGATAATAATAAGCTTATTATTGTAATATACTTAAATAATGAACATGACCAAGTTTTAAAATGCACAAATGGTTTGAGAACTATAGAAAACAGAGAAACCCCCCTCGGAAACAGAACAGGATAAACAGTTTTGCAAATAGGGTGCAGTTGCAGTACACATATAAAAGATTGATAAGTCACAAAGTGACTGGTGTAATCATGTCCACAAACAGCTACAGCCCTATTTGCTGTAGTATAAATCTTCATCTAAGTCTTAAGGTGGCAAAGGCTGTGAATTGTGACTAAAGCTCTTAAGTTGGGCAGGACAAGCAATTTCATTCCTGAATGATTTTTTAGAAGACAACTCATTAAAGATATTGCCAGGACTTGCCCTTCTAAGACTATAGTTCTTCTGGCATGTGCAAACTAATGTGATATTTTTTCCAGTGCAGATAAGCCTAAAAGTTGCCATTAGCTTAAAATACAAAGTCTACTTTTAAAGTTTTCATAAGGAGAAAATCCATAGGCTAATGCATGTGAGTTACATTTACATTGAAAAATGGTATCCAATGCTGCATGAGACTCACTCTTTAGGAGGAACAGCTCTTAGCAGCTCAGCTACAAAAATTGAATCCAACAGTTAATGTAGTCGTGATTTTCTCCTTTAATTTAATGAATTCCCTCCTTTAAATGATCTAATATAAAAAAGTCTTTCAGCCAAAAGAATTCCAGATCTAGATTAATTAATAAGGTGATTATTTGGGGCACGTGGTCTAAGCTCATCTCCATCCTTTTAAATGCCTCTAAAACTGGAGGTGGGAGAAGTATCAATTTCCAATGGTAATAAGATCTACTTGAAATCACCTGATGAAGCAACTCTTTAAAGAAAATTCATACATGCAATTTCATTAACTAGCAACACTGGCAGACATTTAAGAATACATTATCAAAAACTAACCACATGAGCCCTGGCATTCCACAAATTTATGTGAGGTTTCAAATAATAAGTTATCACAAAACATACAAAAATGACAGTAAGTAAAAAGGCATTCTCTAAAAATTGAGAAGTCATTCCAATTCTCTTGAAAGCCAAAAAAAGCAAGTGTCATACCAAGAAATGATACAACTGAACTGGATATTGACACATTTCAGTTCTGCCTTCTCTTTTGAACTCAGGCAAGATTTAGAGATTTTCCTTGGCATTTCTTTTCACTTGGCTATGGTCTTCATTTTCAAATTCTTGTTGCATACTCTGTTTTTTCTGGGAATGGGGTTACTTACATAGTACAACTCCAATATACATGTTATCAAGGCAGTTTGGGTAGCAGATCCCTAGGATATGATGAACTACCAGCCAGTTTCTAAATCATAATACGTATGACATCACTGAGGAGAAACAAATTAAACTGAGATTTCAGCTGAATCTTTTATATTAAGTGAGGGCTGAGATGGATGGGGAAAGGAAATAGGCTGTCATAAAGATACACAACCTCCTCCTCCCATATTATTAAAACATTTGGCTAATAAATACATCTGCAATTCATAAATCCCACTCATTAGAGTCTTTATAGACTTCAAGGCAGACTTTCAAGATTCTTTCTATCGGAGAATGGCCACATTTTTAATCTTATATAAACAGGAAAAAGAGGGAGATGGGGATGTTTACAGGATCTGTTTTTGTTCAACTTTTGTATATTTTGTATACATTATATAATTACAGAGCCTTGATGTTCAGGTCTTGAAAGGACATTCTTCTCATCTACATTTTTAATGTATTTATTGTACACACCTGATCACCAAAACACTTCTGCACTTTCCCTCCCCCCCCTTTGATTTCTTCAACACCTGCTTCTACCATATTGCCCAATACCCATACGATTATATCTTATCACTACAATCTACCTATCCACCCACAGCTTACTAAAAAGACATCAGTGGCAGTAGTACAGGGAACATTTTTTCATTAGAGACTTAAACAAAAATTAATACGGTGTTTAGTTTAAGTTAGCGAATTCCTTTCCTGTAGAATCTCAGAATAATAATTATTTAATGTGCTCCTATTTTAGTTGAACTATGTACATGCTGTTGTTGGTTACTTAAAGTGCTTTTTCCCCACCTCTCTTAAATAAGTGGATATGGAAAATGCAAAAAAGTTATTGGTTTTAAGCACTATTCATTAATATCACATTATGTTAATTATTAAACTATAATTGTATTCTTGCAGCAGTCTCTACAATTATGAAGAGAATTTGTGAGTGAACCAAACAGAAAATGCCAGTATGCTTGCATAAAAAGCTTATTGAACATGTAAAAATATAGTAGTATATACATAGGGAGTAGAAGGAGAAATGGGTAGAATAGATTTGTAGTTCCGATTGGGAAGCTAAGTTTAGAATGAGTTGAGGTAAGCAAAGACTGTTTAGCACAACAAAAGACTTATTTAAATATATTCAAAATAAAAAATAACAGGATATCAGTTACTTTCAGCAAAAGCTATGTACCATACAAGAATGTGCTGTACCTGTTCAACCAGTACCACAAGGTTCAGCCAGATTACAGGTTGTATGTCTAAAAGGGAAAAAAAGAACTAAACAAACAAAAAGACTTGCAATTGTAATTCCCAATTTGTTCTTTTACTTCTATCAATCATTTTGTTCTCTTGGGAACCATTATGTTTTTGATAAAATGTTGGCAACCCAACTCTTTCTAGCACAGCCAGTGCAGCAAATACATACTTATTTGGTCATTCCAACTAGCTCTGAGAGGACTGCTCCTAAATAAGACTGCTAGGGTTATGCTAGGGATACGTAAGAGAGGTATATGAAATCTTACTACATTTTAGAAAATGTGTTAACAGACAATTAGCAATATTATGGATATCTTGCCTCTTATATGATTTACCTAATTCTATAACATTTTATCAGCAAAAAGTAAGCATGTTTAAAACATTTGTCAAACTATTCAGTGAGTTAACTAATTAATTTAAAAAACTTGTATAGCTGCCTATCTTTTGTAAGATCCTAAGTGGGTTGCAAAAACCAGTAAAAACAAGAAAACAACCCCTCCTCCTTCCCACCAAATACTTGAAAATTCCAATACCATCCACATCTTTTAAATCGAGGCTTGGAGAAATAGCCAGATCTTCATGCCCATTTTTATACTTCAATTACTATAAAAGCAGCAAAAATATTTATGGATTCTAGGTAGTAGGAAAAGAAGCTTGAGAAAAAACTCCATTGCCTTGAAATACATTAAAATATTGTGATAAAACATTAAATGAAATTGTATTTTATTTACACACTGAAACCACCCATTCTTATCTATTATTCTTAGATCCAAATTTAATCAGATTTATGTTAAGTTTAAATGTCATATTAAGCCACTGTTAGTTGGTTTACAGTGTAAACAGCAATGATTTTTATAGCACATTAATCATCTTTTTATCAATCTCAGGTGGGGGGAATTATCAGATGGGTGGAGTTGAAGTGTCCTGCAGTCCTAAGCGCAGACAGACTGCCAAGTGCCCAAATTTTGATTACATCACTGTGGCAATAGCCAAAACTTTAGAAATTTGTCATACGTTCTTTCATTCAGTTGCCTTCATAATTTTAAATCGTTGCTGAACAAATGGTTGTTAAGTGAGAACTACTTGTATGCACAAAGATAAAAAGACCTGGCACTTTCCACTAAGGAGAAATTAAATTTGTCAAGATGGAAAACTCTCTTTATTAGAGAAAGGACAATATCTACATTTATTGATGTCTGAAAACTTATAAAATTTTTGTGCAATGAAAATGAAAAAACTGAACTTTTGATTTATGGTTTTGGTGAATAGAAAGGTTATAAAAAGAAAGGAACAATTATGGAATTTTAGACAGAAGTTTGATTAGAATTGTATGTATAACTGCCAAGAGGAATTTAGAAGCCATTATTTTACAACTCTTTTCATGTTTTTTGTTCTTTCATTTTTTTCTATTTCTTTCTCCTTTATTCTGTTGCTTTGCTTTTTCTCTTTCACATTTACATCTTTAAATGTAATTATTATATATGTAGAATCTTTTAATTAAAGTTATTTTGTAGAACATAGATGCTTTCAGACATTCATTTTCTTGGTAAACTATAAAATGTCAGTTTTTCTGGTTAATAAAAAGAACCTTTGCAATAGAGATGAATATCTGTAGCTTGGATGTAGGATGAAGGTGAAGGTTCATTCTCTGAGTTTGTGGGTTGGTTTCTGAATGTTTTGCTACCAGGCTAGGTAACATCTTCAGCAGAGTTTAGGGAAAGTCAGTGTTCTTCTGTTTATAAGGGCTTCAGGTGTGGGTGTGTCAAGTGAAGGTCTGTGATGCGTCAGGTGTGAGTCATTGGTGAGTCTTGTGATGGGTCTTGTAATGGGGAGGTGAACTGATGATGGTAGGGAGGCTTACGTGGGTTGGTTGAAGGTCAGTGCTGTCTCTGGTTGGCCATGCGGTTGATTTGGATTCTGAGGGGTTCATAAGCTGGTTGTAGGTCAATGAGTCTGTTGATGAAACTGCTTGTGGAGTGCCAGGCTTCAATGAACTCACAAGCATGGTGGGTGATAGCGTGGCCGATGATTTTTGTGTTGCTTCAACCGAATTGATCATATCTGGTGCGGGTGTGGGTAGAAATTAAGGATTTGGAATTGTGGCATTTGACTGCCAACTGGTGTTCATGGAACCTGTTTTTTAATTGATGTGATCTCCCACGTAGAAGAGTCTTGTGGCTGGTTTGTCGGATCATTGTGAGTTATTTGATAGGTGTTGGTGTAGCTGAGATAATCCACAATGATCTGCCAAAACATCTAAAGAACAAAATAAATGACACCCAAAGAAAATGGAAAAAGAAAAACAGCTAACACCACCAGAGAGAAAACACATGCAACCACAAGACTCCTCCTCACCTAGGTTCTACAGACTCCCCAAAATACACAAGAAATGGGATCCCCTTATGCCCAATTGTGTCTCTGCCTGGAATACCAACACACAAGCTAGCAAAAACCCTGCAGAGGAAACTTAGACACCTGGTCAATGATTCAACCCACTCAATATACTTCCCAGAACAATTTCTCCAATGCATCAAATACACCAATATCAACAAGGAAGAAAGTATGGTCTCCTTCAACATCACTGCTCTCTTCACCTCAATTCACATCAGTCTGGCTAAACAAGCCATATGCCACCTACTCACTAAACACCATACCCACAAAGATGCCAATACAGAACATTCCATGTCCATAGAAACCATCATGAAACTCCTGGATTTATGCCTCAATACATACTTCAAGTTCAATGAGAAAATCTACAAGCAATTACAAGGCAACCCGATGGGATCACCCAGGACTAAGAGCAAAAGGAGTCATGCAATGACTCGAATCCATAGCTCTACCTATCCAACCAAAATTCTGGACACACTACGTCGATGACACCTTTGTCATCATCAAATGCTCCCAAATTAAAGAAACACACCACCTACTCAGTAGCTTGTTCCCTGGGATCCAATTCACACTCAAAGAGGAAACAAGACAACAAACTCCTAATCCTTAACATTGACATAAGGAGACTAGTCAACAGAGAACTGGAAACCTGCAGCACCACAACATTAAGAAAAGCAGAAGAGAAATGACTGCTCAACATCTTTCTCTGTAATGGCTATTCCAAAACCTAATTCTTAAAAATAAAGAAGAAATGATAGAGGGGTTGAAGACACCAGAACCTTGGGTGAAAGTGACCACATCATACTGAAATTCAATATAATGCAAACACAAGTAATAGAAAATAATCTAACCAGTGTCTTAAAGTTCAAAAGATCTGATTTTAATAAACTCAGAGAGAACATAGGAACGATTTCATGGACAAAAATCGTAAAGGGGAAAACAATTCAAGAAGCGTGGGAAACGGAAAAATATGGTCATAAAAGCCCAGTCCAGCACAATACCACTGAAAAAGAAAAGGAAATTCAAGAAGAAACCAGGATAGCTGCACAAAGCTCTCTCTGACAAAATGAAAGACAAAAGGACAAGTACAAATACAAAAAATGGAAAGAGGGACACATAACTAAGGCTGACTATCAGTAGACAGCCAGAACATTCAAAGATGAAGTCAGGAAACCAAAGGCTCAGAATGAGGGGAAAAAAAGTTTCTTTCAACATATTAATAACAAGAAAAATGTCAAGGAAACTGTAGATCCACTAAGGAGAGAAGATGACAAGGAAGTAACAGGCAGTAGGAAGAAAGAAGAGCTGCTTAATTCATTCTTTGCATCAGTCTTCACACAAAAAGAAATTATAGCCCAACATACAAAAAAAAAACCTACTGTAAAACACAAACTAGAAAAAAAAATAAGCAAGAAAATGGTAAGAGAACACCTATCCGATCTTGATGAATATGAATAATCTGTCAGGACCTGACAGATTAAATCCCAGAGTTCTGAAGGAGCTGACAGATGTTATCTCAGAACCATTGCACCACATCTTTCAAAAATTCTGGAGCACCGGGGAAGTACCTGAGGATTGGAAAAGTACCTGAGGATTGTGGTTCCCATCTTCAAGAAAGGAAAAAAAATGGAACCAGGAAACAAGAGACTGATCAGTCTAACATCAATACCTTGGAAGATTCTGGAAAAGATAATAAAAAAACAGATATGCGAACAACTAGAAGCAAACAAAGTTATAACTGGTAACCAATCTTATTTCATTCTTTGATAAAGTAACTAAATTAGTAGACCAGTGAAAAGCTATAGATATAGTATACTTAGATTTCAGTAAGGCATTTGATAAAGTAGACCACAACCTGCTGCTTAGTAAGCTAGAAAAAGGTGGGAGGGACAACATCACCACCAGATGGATCTGTAGCTGGCTGACCAACCATACTCAGTGAGTAGTCCTCAATAGTACTACATCCACATGGAGAGAAGTAAGCACTGGGTTACCACAAGGCTCTGTCTTAGGCCCAGTACTCTTCTATATCTTCATAAATGATTCGATGAGGGAACTGAAGGGGAACTCATCAAATTTGCAGATGACACTAAACTGGCAGGAATCGCCAATACGCCAGAAAACAAGCTCAGGATCCAAAAATATTTTGACAAACTTGAACAATGGGCCCTATCCAACAAAATGAATTTTAATGTGGAGAAAAGCAAAGTTTTACATTTAGGCAGGAAAAATCAAAGGTTTAAGTACAGATTAGGCGAGACCTGGCTCAAAAACAGTAACTGTGAGTCCTAGTGGACGATCACTTGACTATGAGCCAGCAGTGTGCAGCCGCCGCCAAAAAAGCTAATACAGTCCTGGGTTATATAAACAGAGACATAGAATCAATATCATGTGAAGTATTAGTACCGCTTTATAAAACCCTAGTAAGACCACACCTGGAATACTGCAAACAGTTTACTACAAAAAAGATGTTGAGACTTTGGAAAAAGTTCAGAGAAGAGCAACTAAAATGATCAAAAACCTGGAGAATAAAGCATATGAAGAATGGCTACAGGACTTGGGTTTGGCTAGTCTAAAGAAAAGAAGAAACAGGGGTGACATGATAGCAGTATTCCAGTATCTGAGGGGCTGCCACAAAGAAGAGGACATCAAACTATTCTCCAAAGCACCAGAGGACATGGCAAGAAACGAATGGTTGGAAACTGACCAAAGAAAGAAGCAACCTGGAATTAAGGAGAAACTTCCTAACAGTGAGGACACTTAACCAGTGGAACAGCTTGCCCCCAGAAATTGTGGGTGCTCCATCACTGGAGATTTTTAAAAAGAGGTTAGACAGTCACTTGTCTGGGATGGTATAGGTTCTCCTGCTTGAGCAGGGGGCTGGGCTAGAAGACCTCCAAGGATCCATAAACACTGGCTGGAAGTCAAGCAAATCCCAAATCCTTAATTTTTACCCACACGGATACATCTTTCAAACCCCTCAGAATCCAAATCAACCACACAGCCAGAGACAGCAACCAACCCACGTAAGTTCCCCCCTCCCACCAGAAGTTCACCTCCCAATAACTATGACCTGACGTAACCTCCCCATCACAGACCCTCACTTGACACACTCACACCTGAAGCCCTTATAAACAGAAGAACACTGACATCCCCTAACTCCGCTAAAGATGTGACCTGCCTGGTAACAAAACATTCAGAAACCTACCCACAAGCTCGGAGAAAGAATCTTCACCCTCAGAAAGAACCTTTTTGCATTTGGCTTTTATCTTCTCTCTCTCCTTTTGAAAAGCTGCCATTGTTAATTGTGGCACTGATTAAATCAGACACGTCAAACACAAGGCCCGGGGGCCAGATCTGGCCCGCGAAGTGGTTTCATGCGGCCCACAAAGCCATCCTGGAAACAGTGAGGGAATGGCCCCCACTGCCTTGGCCCTGTCCCAGAGACCCTCCTTCTGCCAGAGACCCTCAGATCTGTCCCACTCTTGCCCAGGCCCCCATAGGCACCCTTGATGCGAACCATGTAGAGCTGGCCTTGCCCACCCAGTAGGCCATACGCACTCTAGCCACGCCCACCCAGTAGGCCATGCCCACCCAGGCCACACCCACCCAGCCCCTTGAGGGCAACAGCAATTCTGATGCGGCCCTCAGTGAAATTGAGTTCGACACCCCTGGATTAAATGAATACCTTTAATATGTTATTTTTTAATACTCTTAAATGTTGTTGGTTGTTAGCTACAGTTGCAAGAAAAAGTATGTGAACCCTTTGGGATTACGTGGAGTTTTGCATGAATTGGCCATAAAATGCGCTCTAAACGTCATATAAGTCACAACAATAGAAAAACACAGTCTGCTTAAAATAATACTATACAAACATTAGCTGTTGTCATGTTTTAATTGAATATAACATGTAAACATTCACAGTGCAGGGTGGAAAAAGTATGTGAACCCCTAGCCTAATGACTTCTCCAAGAGATAATTGGAGCCAGGAGCGAGCCAACCTTGACTCCAATCAGTGTGATGATATTGGATATGTTGCGGACAGCTGTCCTGCCCTTTAAAAACACACACCTGTTTTGGGTTTACTGGTCTCAAGAAGCACTGTCTGATGTGAACCATGCCTCGCAGAAAAGAGCTCTCAGAAGACCTACGATCAAGAATTGTTGACTTGCATGAAGCTGGAAAGGGTTACAAAAGTATCTCCAAAAGCCTTGATGTTCATGTGTCCACGGTAAGACAAGCTGTCTACAAATGGAGAAAGTTTAGCACTGTTGCTACTCTCCCTAGGCGTGGTCGTCCTGTAAAAATGACTGCAAGAGCACAGCACATAATGCTTAATGAGGTAAAGAAGAATCCTAGAGTGTCAGCTAAAGACCTACAGAAATCTCTGGCACATGCTAACATTTTTGTTGACACATCTACAATAAGGAAAACATTAAACAAGAATAGAGTACATGGAAGGACACCACGGAGGAAGCTATTGCTGTCCAAAAAAAATATTGCAGCATGTTTGAAGTTTGCAAAAGAGCACCTGGATGTTCCACAGCACTACTGGCAAAAAATACTGTGGACAGATGAAACCAAAATTGAGTTATTTGGGAAGAACACACAACACTGTGTGTGGAGAAAAAAAGGCACAGCACACCAACATCAAAGCCTCATCCCCACTGTAAAACATGGCGGAGGGAGCATCATGGTTTGGGGCTGCTTTGCTGCCTCAGGGCCTGGACAGATTGTTGTCACTGATGAGAATATGAATTCCAGAGTTTATCAGGACATTTTGCAGGAAAACGTACAACCATCTGTCCGCCAACTGAAGCTCCGCAGAGGATGGGTGATGCAACAGGACAATGACCCAAAGCATACAAGTAATTCAACAAAACAATGGCTTTAACAGAACGGAATACGCCTTCTGGAGTGGCCCAGTCAGAGTCCTGACCTAAACCCGATTGAAATGCTGTGGCATGACCTTAAGAGAGCGATTCACACCAGACATCCCAAGAATATTGCTACACTGAAACAGTTTTGTGAAGAGGAGTGGTCCAAAATTACTCCAGATCGTTGTGCAGGTCTGATCTGCAACTACAGGAAACGTTTGGTTGTGGTTATTGCTGTCAAAGGAGGGTCAACCAGTTATTAAGTCCAAAGGTTCACATACTTTTTCCACCCTGCACTGTGAATGTTTCCATCTTATGTTCAATTAAAACATGACAACAGCTAATGTTTGTGTAGTATTATTTTAAGCAGACTGTGTTTTTCTATTGTTGTGACTTACATGATGTTTAGAGCGTATTTTATGGCAAATTCATGTAAAACTCCACGTAATCCCAAAGGGTTCACATACTTTTTCTTGCAACTGTATATACTAAAGGAAAAAAATGGGAAGAGAAAAAATTATTTACTAATTTAACACCAGATAATGTTCTATGCCATCTAATTAAATAGTGAGCTCTTTTTCCTTTCTTCACCTGCCTTGTTATCTCATTGGGTATGTAAACATGACAAATACCTTTTAAACAAGAAGCAGGCAAGTGTGCTGAATGATATACATTCTTCAGACAAATGTTCCTAAATGTACAAATAATAGTGCATCTCCTGTATTGGAAATAGGATTAGGTATTTGTTGCTGTATCAGTTAAATTGCAACATTACTCTGAGTAACAAACAACAGACTTCAAAATAATTTCATTATTCATTCGAAAGCATAATTGTGCAAAAGCAACATGAAAACATACAGATTTCTGGCAACTGGCAGGGTTCCAAAGAAGAGCCTTTTCTGTATGGCTCCCTCCCTTTGGAATATCAGACCTTTCCAGGTGACATCTGATCCTACTTTTCTGGCCTTTCCTGAAAACCTGGCTTTGACAAATGGCCTGGGAAACCCATTTTCAAGGTAACTAGTAGGTTAGTAGAAGATAACATTTCCACCCCATCTATGGATTGGTTCTTTTTGGTCCATTTTAATATTAATATTTTAAATTTTAATATCTGATATTTTAATATTTAATACTGTGGTTGTCTTACTGTTATTTATGATATTGTAAACTGTCCAGAATTGCTTGGTAGAGATGGTAAATACAGATTTTTTTATCTCATTCCATGACTCCCATCATAAAAGATACAATTGAATCAGCTTAAACTTTAAAAACAGATTTACCGCATGAATTTTAACACTTTGATTTCAGATATAAAATGTATATTTAACTAAAGCATGACAGAAGTCTACAGAATTATACTGCTAGATCAGTTTAGCATCTATTAAGTCCAATATCATGGCCTAATTATTATGCATTCAAATAATGCAATGCACTCTACATGAGGCTGCCTTAAGCTACAACTGACTGGAGGAAGCAGATTTCCTCATTACTAGCAGATCTAAGTTACACTGAGTGGAGGCATAAAGTATTTCTTTTGTGTGCAGAATTAATTGAGGACCTTGACATCTCTTTTATATTGTTTTTAAATCTTGTACACCACCTAGAGTTCTAGGTTCAAGCCATTATTTTTTATGAATTAATGAACATTTTAGATTTTCCAAGAGAATGATCGGATTCTTCCACGATTTTTATCTAGTCATTCATATATTTTTTTAAATATATAAGAAGTACATTTTATGTTGAGACAAGAAAAATCTAACTATAAGTCAGCTTTTGCTCTTCTACAGTAAATTCATTTTTAAGGTGGTATTTTCTTATATGATAGTGCTTCCTATATTGTATTTACTCATTCCAAGTTTATATACTTCTCTTGTCTGATGGGTACAAGGAGAATCACTGTAGATTAATAAGATGCTGCTTCCAGAATATCACATTCAGTCTACTTTATAAGTGTTTTCAAAAAAAAAAAAGAATTAATTATATAATCCAATTTCCCGCTGAGGCAGTTCAAAAACCATTCAGGAAAAATGGGAATATTTTTGCCATTTGTGTGTTTTGTACAAGCCAAATGGTTTCAGGATGTTCTGAATATAGCATTTTAAATTTTAACTATGTTGTTTACAATTATACAAAACCGGATAGAATTTTCTTGAGTTATTATTGCATATTAATATACATATACTATTATTGTATATTAATATATAAGGGACGCGGTGGCTCAGTGGGTTAGGACGCTGAGCTTGTCGATCGGAAGGTTGGCAGTTTGGCGGGTCGAATCTCGAGTGCCGCGTAACAGAGTGAGCGCCTGTTCCTTGTCCCAGCCAACCTAGCAGTTCGAAAGCACGTAAAAATGCAAGTAGAAAAATAGGGACCACTATGGTGGGAAGGTAACAGCGTTCCGTGCTCTAGTTATGCCGGCCACATGACCACGGAGACATCCTCGGACAAGCGCTGGCTCTTCGGCTTTGAAACGGAGATGAGCACTGGCCCCTAGAGTTGGAAACGACTAGCACACATGTGCGGGGGAACCTTTACCTAATATATAATGATGTCATTGAAAGAACACTGTTCTGTCTATCCTGTTATTTTTTTCTTCTGACTTCCAAGATTCTGTATGGTCCTATCATTTAATGGATTATATTCTTACTTAGTGCATAAGTGAGTACTTAATCAGAAGAAAAAAAGGAAAACTGGAAATATTAAATGTCATTTTATGTGTCACACAGATGTTCCAGCTTTTCAAGACTGAGTGCTAGTTTTAGATTTATTTTAAATGCAGGAAATTATTCAACAATGAAAACTTTCTTTACAAATCTTGTTAAGGAAATGATCCAGCCTAAAAAGTGCTTAGGAATTTTTGCTATCAGCAACAAATATTTTCTGTCAGTGTTCCTGGAGGTAGTCTGGTTAGCTTTGTGATTTCAGTCCTCAAAGAAGATACATCTAACATATTTAGATGTACCTTCATATCTGAAAAGCACATGATAGAAAAGCAAGTAAAAAGCCAAGGTGTTCTTTTAAATCAGTGTCTAAACAAAATTAATTAAAACACAATACTGCTTATTTGTACCAGATATCCATGTAAACGTAATACATTTAACTGTATATTTAATTTTAAAATGTAGTTTGTTTTGATCACTTTTGCCTTCATCATGCAAGAAAAGTTGCTTATTTGCTATCAAGTTTCATATTTATAGTTGAATGTGAGCAAGATATATCAGTAAGGAAAACCACAAGAGTGTGTGTGTATGTGTGTGCTTGTGTACATATCTTTAAACATATGTATGATTAAAGGAAAAACTATTACAGGTAGTCCTTGATTTACAGTAGTTTGCATAGTCACCATTTAAAGTTACAACAGCACAAAGAAAAGTGACATATGATAATTTTTCACACTTATGACCATTGCAGCATCTCCATGGTCACATGATCAAAATTCGAATGATTGATACCTGGTTCATATTTATGACGAATGCAGTGTCCCAGGGTCATGTCATCACCTTTTGCAACCTTTTGAAAAGCGAAATCAATGGGCAAGCCAAATTCATATAATAACTGTGTTATAAACTTAACAACTGCAGTGATTCACTTAACTACTATAGCAAGAAAGGTCGTAAAGTGGAGCAACAGTCACTTAACAAATGTTTTGCTTAACAACAGAAATGTTGGCCCAATTGTGGTCATAAGTTGAAGATTGCCTGTAACTTGACAAATTGTGTCAGTGTATATAAAAAGTCTAATACAATGTTTCCCTAATTGATAATTTATTCTTGAATCATCAGGAATAATTGTTCCTGGAAGTTTTAGTTATTTATTTTTATTTATTTGTGTCCCACCTGTATTATTTTTACAAATAACACAAGACAGCTGATATATCCAATGTACCTACCTCCGCCTATTAAATTTACATTCACTTTAACCACTTCTACTCTCACCCCAATAATTCAGCACTAAAAATTTTGTATAACTTTATGCCTGGACGTAAACTAAATTTTACAAATAATTCCTGGATTCCTTTCATGAAAGGGAGTTGGGGAGGGTGCATTAAAGTTAATAATGCACCTTATTAACATTAAATAAATGTAATGTTATATAAAAATATAGCAAGGCACAAAAGAACAATATGGTGAATTTTTATAGAATTCTACTAGTAAAAATAATAGACTCTTAAGCAAAACAATTATCTAGAAAAAAACTATTTTTCTCAAATTTATTAGAATATTAATATTTCAAAACTGAATATGCACACAAATTAATTCTTCTTATCTTCCACTCCCAAACATTTGATTCCACGTTTCATATAATTCTAGATCTTTAGAAGACACACTGGGTCGAACAGTTTTGAAAGCACTCTCAAAATCTTGAAAAGCAATAGTTCGTACTTGTTCAGGTCTAATAGTTGTAATGTCAAGAGACTGAAGGCTGCGGATAGGACCTAGAGAAGCCTCTCGGCAAAGCTGGGTCATATCAGCCCCAGAAAAACCATCTGATTTCTTAACAATGAGATCAATTTCCTCTTCAGTTAGGGAACAATGTTCCTTTGACATTAGACAAGACACTATCTGCTTTCTGGCAGAAACCTCAGGAAGTGGAATGTAGAGTCTCTTCACCAGTCTCCTTCGGGCAGCCTCATCAATCTCTTGTGGTCGGTTGGTTGCACCTACAACTAATATACGATCTTCAGAAGAAGTAGCTGCTCCATCTAA
The DNA here is from genome assembly GCF_947247035.1 of Vipera ursinii. NCBI lineage: Eukaryota > Metazoa > Chordata > Lepidosauria > Squamata > Viperidae > Vipera > Vipera ursinii. The sequence goes on along the minus strand of NC_139517.1, from coordinate 65,507,900 downwards.
CTGGACCAAGAATTCAGTTTTTATTCTTCTGGAAGATTCATGTTCTCCATCTCCACGCTGGGATAAGAGAGAATCAATTTCATCAATGAAAATTACTGCTGGCTGCTGAAAGCGTGCCACTGTAAACAATGCACGGACCATCTTTTCTCCTTCACCAACCCACTTGGAAGTCAGTGAGGATGCACTGATGCTGAAAAATGTAGCCCCAGACTGGCAGGCAATGCATTTGCCAATAAGAGTCTTCCCTGTTCCAGGAGGACCAAACAGAAGAATTCCTTTTGGAGGGCCTCGTAATCCAGTGAAAATGTCTGGTCTCAGCATAGGCCATACTACTATTTCCTTGATAGTTGCTTTTGCAAACTCAACTCCAGCTATGTCATCCCAGTTTACTGGAGGCCCATGGTCCATGATTTCATGCATTATAAGTTCTATCATTTTAGGTTCTATATTCTTTAACCTTTCATCTATTGGATAAGTCAGCTCTGCAGATTCAGTCCCATATGATTTACATGGCATTCCTGTGTTCCCATTTCCATCTTGTTTGGGCAGTGGAGGAACAAACTTTCCAAATGGACCACGGGATCGTCCAGCTCCCAAAGATTTCTTTGTACCCCCGTAAGATGGTAATGGGGTATGCTGGGGTTGATTTTGGAATTTCTTTTGCTGATCAACCCACAGCTGTTCTTTTGCAGTTTTGAAACCAGATGCTTTGTTTTCATTATTTTTCTTTTCATTCCATGGAATGTTAGACCCTTCTATAGGAATCAACTTATGAATGGAACCAGAAGATATACTACTATTATCTTCACTAGACACAGCAAATGTTTTCCTTTTTCCCAGATTGCCCATTCTTGCAGGGAAAGCAGACTGAGCAGAAGATAAATCTTGCCCTGAACGAGAATTATTTGTGGACATCAGAGAACTATTAAATGCTGGTTGATTATTTCTAGTCAGGGTTCTAGAAGACACATCATTCATAGTCACAGGCAAAACAGAACATGCAACTCCTGCTTTAGGCAAGGAGAATATATCATTTTGATAACCCTTTGAAGTTAATGGCTTCTCACAAACCTCTGTTTCTTGAGTTACATAATTTGACAAACCAGCTCCAACCATAGATTCTCCATGACCAGTTGAGAGAGTAAGATTGGGAACATTTGAAGAAACAGACTCAGTGACCTGTTTATCAATGGATACATCTACTTGTGCCTTCAGAGGCCTCTCAAACTTTTTTCCGGACTGCATCATTGCTTGAACACACTTCAATTCCATCAAATTTTCTGTTGTCAAAGCAGACTGCCACTTGTCACTTTCATTCTGCTGATATTTTACCATAGTCAAAATATCTTTAGCATAGTTATTCAAGCCTCTTTCTATATTGTCAGAATCAATAATTTCAGAATATTTTTCTACATATGTTTTGAAAAGGTTGGCAGCACAGTCCTGGGAAATATTTGAGTTTGCCCATGCATGCTGAATATGTAAAATTTGTGAACGATATGCATCTGCTTTTTGTCCTGGTGTAGAAGTATCAGAGGTAACAATAAAGTAATTCTTTTGCCACTCGCTCATATGTATGTCAGTTTGCATGATCTACAAACAAATAGACAAACAACAGAATAATCAGAATTGAGGATCCTTACATAGTCCAGGGGGCAGATTTCAAATTACAGTGTATTGATTCTTTTTTCACTTTTATATGACCATTATGTTATGTTTAGCAAATACTCCATATAGCATAGATAAGCAATACTTCATTTTTCTGCATTTGTTATAGAAAATAAGCACAAATTCACTTAAAATGATACATGGACAACTAAGTACAACTAACCTATTTTAGCTCCATCTGAAACAAAGGTTAACTAGCTAAGAGTATCTACATTCTTGAATTTTTAGAGCAAAGCTGTTTAGTCTGCCTCTAACATATATCTACATAAGTATCCTTAAACATTTATTAATGTAAGGCTCATTAAACATAGCAGAACAGATGGCATACAGTCATGGCCGAAATTGTTGGCACCCCAGAAATTTTTCCAGAAAATCAAGTATTTCTCACAGAAAAGTATTGCAGGAACACATATTTTGCTATACACAGGTTTATTCCCTTTGCGTGTATTGGAACACAACAAAAAAAGGGAGGAAAAAAAGCAAATTGGACATAATGTCAAACAAAACTCCAAAAATGGGCCAGACAAAATTATTGGCACCCTTTCAAAATTGTGGGTAAACAAGATTGTTTCAAGCATGTGATGCTCCTTTAAACTCACCTGGGGCAAGTAACAGGTGTGGGCAATATAAAAATCACACCTGAAAGCAGATAAAAAGGAGAGAAGTTCACTTAGTCTTTGCATTGTGTGTCTGTGTGTGCCACGCTAAGCATGGACAACAGAAAGAAGAGAAGAGAACTGTCTGAGGACTTTGAGAACCAAAATTGTGGACAAATATCAACAATCTCAAGGTTACAAGTCCATCTCCAGAGATCTAGATTTGCTTTTGTCCACAGTGCACAACATTATCAAGAAGTTTGCAACCCATGGCACTGTAGCGAATCTCCCTGGTCGTGGACAGAAGAGAAAAATTGATGAAAGGTTGCAACGCAGGATAGTCCGGATGCTGGATAAGCAGCCCCAAACAAGTTCCAAAGGAATGCAAGCTGTCCTGCAGGCTCAGGGAGCATCAGTGTCAGCGCAAACTATCCATCAACATTTAAATGAAATGAAACGCTATGGCAGGAGACCCAGGAGGACCCCACTGTTTGCCAAAATGTACTTGAGTAATCCAAAATCCTTCTGAGAAAACGTCTTGTGGACAGATGAGACCAAGATAGAGCTTTTTGGTAAAGCACATCATTCTACTGTTTACTGAAAACAAAATGAGGCCTACAAAGAAAAGAACACAGTACCTACAGTGAAATATGGTGGAGGTTCAATGATGTTTTGGGGTTGTTTTGCTGCCTCTGGCACTGGGTGCCTTGAATGTATGCAAGGCATCATGAAATCTGAGGATTACCAAAGGATTTTGGGTCGCACTGTAGAGCCCAGTGTCAGAAAGCTGGGTTTGCATCCGAGATCTTGGGTCTTCCAGCAGGACAATGATCCCAAACATATGTCAAAAAGCACCCAGAAATGGATGGCAAGAAAGCGCTGGAGAGTTCTGAAGTGGCCAGCAATGAGTCCAGATCTGAATCCCATTGAACACGTGTGGAGAGATCTTAAAATTGCTGTTGGGAAAAGGTGCCCTTCCAATAAGAGAGACCTGGAGCAGTTTGCAAAGGAAGAGTGGTCCAAAATTCCAGATGAGAGGTGTAAGAAGCTTATTGATGGTTATAGGAAGTGACTGATTTCAGTTATTTTTTCCAAAGGGTGTGCAACCAAATATTAAGTTAAGGGTGCCAATAATTTTGTCCGGCCCATTTTTGGAGTTTTGTTTGACATTATGTCCAATTTGCTTTTTTTCCTCCCTTTTTTATTGTGTTCCAATACACACAAAGGGAATAAACCTGTGTATAGCAAAACACGTGTTCCTGCAATACTTTTCTGTGAGAAATACTTGATTTTCTGGAAAAATTTCTGGGGTGCCAACAATTTCGGCCATGACTGTATGTGCCATCAATTTGTTGTTTATTTTAATTTATAGATAGATACTTTCAAGTAAGGGCACATAAATTAGCATCCACTAGCCAACAAAACATTTTCCTTTTCCAGAGAATAGTAAACTTGAAACAAAACAGTCTAAGATACCTTATTGGCATGCATGCAGCAGAAATATATACATCAGACTTAAAAGAAAGAGAAATGTCAATGCAAGTAAGTATATTTCTTTTAAAGATTTCCCCACACACACAAAGCACATAATTAAACTGCAGTTTGTTACCAATTGTGATAATGGCACCGTCTTTTTCAAAGTAGACTCCCTAGGTTTAGTTTATTAATCATAATGAACACTGATAATTTTTACTTTCTGAATTAGAGGTAGCATTCCTTAAAAACCTGTTGGCTCGTTTGTATACAATATTAGTTTAAAAAATTCATATAGTTCTCTATCTACTCAAGAAACTCTGGACAGTGAACAGAAATGTAAAAAAAATCAAACCCAACAACTCTTAGAAACAGGTCAAGGTTCCTAAAAATCACAGTATCAGCTTAACAAACAAACCACATTCACGAGTTCCGGTTTGCTGACGCAACCACTGGAAGGCGAGCTTCCATGTCCGATTTCGCACCGCTGGGGGACCCTGGAAAGGGTTGAAAGTTGCCCTGTAGGGGTGAAAAGCGAGGGGACCCCTGCTTGATCGCAGAGGTCGATAGCCCTTCTGCTCGATCTGGGCAGCCCTCCAAACTGGCAGACGAACGACCGGCCATAGAAATATGGCCTGTCACTAGGCTGCAGACAGCCGAAGTCAAACTTACCACCAGGCACTTATAAAGCAGAGTGGGTGAGATCTGAACCTCTCTTCAATCCTAACTATTTTTTCTACCTGTATAAACTGCCCAAAGTATTTTCCCCCCTGTGGAGAGAGGGAAAGGAAATTCTATCCCAACCTCTAAAAATAGCGGCGACTGACTATCCAGGGGAGTTTAAAATGCTAAAAGAATAACCTGATTTTAACTGGATTTCTATCTTTATAAAATTCTAGGACTAAAAGATTTCTTATTCTTATGGAAGAGTTGGGTTTTACTTACAAAAAAGAAATAAAATTGGAAAAAGGATTATAAAAATTTTGGACTTAAAAAAAATCTTAAATGGTAAGGGTGACATCTTGTGGCTAAACCTGATATTGCAACTTGTTATGCTCTAAAAGAGACTTGGCTTGAAGCCCAGACTATAGATAGGACTTTTGCAACCTCGGCAGATATCAGCTGTGAGAAGCCCAGCTGTGTTCTATAATCAGTGAAAAAATTATTTTCATTCTCTTGATTGTAAAGCTTTTAATTTAACACACCACTAAGAGAACATGGATGAAGATCAGGAACAGATTCCCTTTATGTTGAAAGCAATTTATGAAACTATTCTTACAGCTACTGATGAAATAAGAAGCTACAGAAAAGAACAAGATGTCAGCCTAGATCAGGGGTCGGCAACCCGAAAAAGGAAAAGAGCCACTGGGAACCGGTTCCATCACACATAAAAAAAGTGGGAGCCGTGTGCGTGCGTCCATGCATGCGCATGCGTAAAAAACATTTCTTGCGCATGCGCAGACGCGCGCGGTTGCTTTTTTTGTGTGTGATGGAACCAGTTCCAGGTTGCGCGACAGCGATGGCCCATCTGCCGCGGCAGCTTTTGCAAGAAGCGGGGCCGCTACCCATTCCGAGAGGTGCGCGCGCACCTCCCCAAACGTCGGCAGGTCTCTGTACCTCCGCGCGAACAGGCAGCGGCCCCGCTTGTTGCGAAAGCTGCCGTGGCCCATCTGCAAAGCTGCCGAAAGCGGCAGCTTTGCAGACGGGCCGCGGCAGCTTTCGCAACAAGCGGGACCGCTACCCATTCCGAGAGGTGCGCGCGCACCTCCCCAAACCTCCCCAAACGGAGGTACGGGAGGTTTGGGGAGGTGCACACGGACCTCTCGGAATGGGTAGCGGCCCCGCTTGTTGCGAAAGCTGCCGCGGCCCGTCTGCAAAGCTGCCGCTTTCGGCAGCTTTGTAGACGGGCCGTGGCAGCTTTCGCAACAAGCGGGGCCGCTGCCCGTTCACGCGGAGGTACAGAGACCTGCCGACATTTGGGAAGGTTTGGGGAGGTGTGCGCGCACCTCCCCAAACATCGGCAGGTCTCCGGATGGCGGCGGCTTGGGAGAGGTGTGCGCGCACTCTCCAAACCGCCGCCATCCCGTTTGCACAGCTGCCGTGAACGCGGCAGGTCTCCGGACGGGATGGTGGCAGTTTGGCAAGTGCGCGCACACTCTCCAAACCACCACCATCCCATTTGCACAGCTACCATGAACACGGCAGGTCTCCGGACGGGATGGCGGCGGCTTGGAGAGGTGCGCGCGCACCTCCGCCCTTCGGAAAGGTGCGCGCGCACCTCTCGGAACGGGCGGTGCCACTCTCCATTTGGAGAGTGCCTGTTCGAAGAGGTGCGTGCGCACCGGGCAGCTGGGAGCCGCAGGAGACGGCTCAAAGAGCCGCATGCGGCTCTGGAGCCGCGGGTTGCCTAGATATACGAACCCAAACTTTGATTACAACTAAAGAATTAACTACACAGAATATAATATAATAAGTGGAACAATTAAATACTATGATAGAAGATTCAACTGATCAACATAGTTAAAGGGACTGACAACACTGAAAATAGAAAAGACTTTCTATATAAACCAGAAGAAACCTAGAATCAAGAAGAAGAACAGACCAAAGGGAAGATAAACATTTCAGGACAACTACGTTGAGATGAAAAAATAGACGATTTGTTAGCCCTTCCAAAAAATGGTGACTGGTTGGCCTCTTTTTTATCTCAAACAATATACATAATAACAGAGGGAGATCTATTTGATGGCCTAAAAGCACAGATATGGAAGGCGAGTTGGCAAAGAAAGGAAGCTAGAATAAGGCTGAAGAAAATTGGGGTTTTGACTTATTAGTGAGGACTAAAATAGAATATACTCAAATAGACATGATGTGTACTTTGAATACTAGATTTTGTTATGAACTGAGATAAAGAAAACTTTGGTCATTTAAAACTTGGAAATATAAAGTTACATTTGAATATTGATTTGTTTATAAAGGTTGAATGTAAAAGCTATTAAGATATATATATAAGCTAAAAATCTATTGATAAATGTAATAAACATGTTTTTAATTAGCTCATATAGTAAGAACTGTACTGAGAAAGAATGAGTATAAAAAACATGTTTGAACTAATAGAATGGAGTGCACATCTTTGGGCATCATAGAAAGGGTGCCATATGGGGATTAGAGTTTCTATCTCCCTACACAAGGGCAAGGTTTCTGTAAATAAAGAGTCCCATGAAATCTTCCCATCAGTAGAGCTGATGGGAGGTTATCAAAGCATGCTCTAGAAAAGGCCCATCTGTATTTGCTTAGAATTAAATTGTGTAGTACCATGCAGTATGACTGTCTTAATATTTGGCAATAGAATTCAGAATTCAGGGGCACTAGTAATATAATTTTGGCAAACAATGTCCCTGATTTTTTCTTTTACTATTGATTTGGCCTTCTCTAGTGTTGATTGGCCTAGATATTTCGGAAAGCCAAGACCACAAAGTCCTGCTATGCACATATCATGTCAAAGAAATTGGTAATTGTTTGACTGCAGCACAGGCATCAGGCTTGTAGGATTAAACATGATTCTAAATTCTGAGATTAGCATCCTGGTCTAGGCATGAGCTTTTATACTTTGCATGTTAGCTACAAGTCTCAATTTTGCATTGGAGGTACATTTTGGAGTGCCAAACAAGGCCCTGAAAAAATTTAATTGAATGACTTCATAAGCCATTATGAAGGTTTGTGTATGGGCCAAGTTGTATCTAGTGGGCAAGTGTTCTAGTTGTATACAATTTAACTGCTGGGATGTAATTTCCCCCATTGCCTATAAAATTTAATTATTTGTGTACTCCTTTGGGTAGTTGTGGCATAATTTAGTGGCTGTTAAGCCTGAAATATCATGTCCAAGTATTTAAAACATTTAACCTGTTCCAACTCATGGGAATCAATTGTCCACTTGTGCTTTTGTCTTTTCATAGAAAATTTAAGCTTTGTTTTAATCGTTCCTCATTATAATGGGATGCTGGGATTCTTAATGCTTGCTTTAAGGCAAGGAAACAAGAATTACATTATCAACACAAGAGTAAAATTCGGAGATGTTTATTGGCTAATTTAGGAGCATGGATATCCACTATCTGGAGAATTTTAATCAAAGAATGATGTATGTATGATGTATCCTTGTTTCACCCCTTGACAGTCTGAATAAAGTCAGAATGTTCCCCTCCCTGGATACATCTTACTCTAAGCCTGGTTTTAGAGTACAGTTTAGGAAATTAGGAGCAGGAGTCTTTTCTCTATAGTAGATCTGCTCACAATGTTCTACTTACTCTTGAGATATTAGCAAAAGCTGCTTTAAAATCAATAAAGGCTGCATATAAATTCAAGTCAAGAGTGGTTTGTATATTTATTTGTCAGATGCTGATGTACTAGGAAATGATCTATAACAGAATGTCCCCATTGAAACTGTGCCTTCTCTGGGTGGATTATTCCCTCTATTATCCAGATTTGGAATTCGGTAAATAATTACCTGCTAATGATTGTCAATATTTTATAACTGGTCTATAATTAGCTAGATCAATCCTGTTGCCTTTTTTAACAGAGGACAATTATGATCTCCTCCCAGGCTTTGGTTGTCTCAGTGATGTATGAAAATAAAGAGGCCAATACAGGGACCCACCAATTTGAACTGGATTTAATTAACTTAGAGAGGATACAATCACTACGGAATGCTTGGTATTTAAGGTAGGTTTTACTTCCTTGCACGTGACTGGGGGCCACTGCAGTAACGAGAATAATGATATATCCATCACATAGATACTAGCATGTAGATCCCAACAGAGATCTTAGGTATCTAGATACCTAAGGAGATAATACAACGGAGTCATGTAATGTTACTTGAACAGTTATAGTATGCCAAAATATAGAGGGATTTTTGGGCTTTGTGATTGTGATTACTGTAACCATTTTTTTCCTGTGATGTTGATCTTTTTTTCCAGAAAGCAAGATGTTTGTCTTTTTTGTTCCTTTAGAATTTGGATAGAATCTGGTGATGTTGACCTCGGATAAGATAGCAGAGGATTCCAATAATACTGCTTTGTCAGTGAGGATGTCAGCCCTATTGGACTCAGGTTGTACCAAGTGTGTAGTTAGCCTGGAAGTTGTAAAGAAACTAAGACTGAGACTGAGGGTGCCCCTAACCTTCTGCCATTGGATGGGTCAGTGGCAGGGGGAGCCCAGGGTCACTTCGTAATGGAGCCTGTGGAAATGAGGATGGGTAGCCACAAAGAGTTCTTGAGTTTTATAGTAGCACCCGGGATAGAAAGACCCCTCTTACTTGGACTGACTTGGCTCCACAAGTGGAACCCTCTTGTGAATTGGAGAAAAAGGCTCCTAAAAATCCGGTCTCTGCCGGATACATATCCCTCATACATAGCCAAAAGAACCAATATGACAAAGGAATTGGGGGCTGCTATACAGGAACTCACCAAGGGAGAAAAGAAAATCCTGAGGGAATACTGGGACTTAAGGGAAGCGTTCAGTGAAACAGGATCTGATGCACTCCTGCCCCATGGACTGCAGTATAGAGATCTTCCCTGAGGCAAAGTTACACAAGCCAAAAATCTGTTTGGTGACTCCACATGAGCTAGATGAGTTGTGCATCTTTATTTACAAGAACCTGAAATGAGGTTTCATCTATGCAGGCAGACGTGTGGTTGCTGCAGTGTTATTCTGGGAAGAAAAAAGACGGTAACCCCTGTCCCTCTGCATTGATTACAAAGGATTAAATGCTGTCTGTGTGGAGAATGTTTATTTGTTGCCTCTGATGAAAAATATGCTGACATATTTAGCCAAAGGAGAATTTTCACTGTTGGATTTGAGAGCCTATTACAGAGTTTATATCAAAGATGGAGATGAATGGAAAATGGCCTTCAATTGCCCATTGGGCTGTTTCCAGTTCCGTGTGCCTTGGGTTACAAGAGGCACTCTCTGTTTTCATGCAATTGATCATTGAGGTGCTGCATGAATATCTTTACAAAGGGGTCCTGGTGTACTTAGATGATATTCTAATATATAGGGAGACTATGGAGGAGCACAGGAAGTTAAAGGTAAACTTCAGATCTGCTGAACTTTATGCTAAATTGTCCAAGTGTGAATTCCATCAAGACAAAATTGATTACTTGGGCTGTCGAATATCTCATGAAGGATAGACGTTGAAAAGGTGCGGGTGATTTGGGAGTGGGCACCCTCCCAAACTACAGAGCTTCCTTGGGTTTGCAAACTTTTACCAGCAATTCATCCTTTCCTTTGCCAAGATTGTATTGCCATTGCCAACCTCTTGAAAATGAAGGGAAAGAGTAAGCCGAAGCCTCGTCAGCTACTTGAGTGGTCAATAGAACACCTAGCAGTGTTTGAAAAACTCAAGCAGCTGTTTGCTGCCAAGCCAGTGCTAAAACACCCTGACAGTCCGTTTATGACCCAAGCTGATGCTAGTGACATGGCTGTGGGAGCTGTGCTACTGAAGGTGAATGCCGAGGGGTTTTTGCAACCTTGTGCTTACACCTCCAAAAAGTTAACTGAAACTGAAAGGAGGTGGGCAGTCTGTGATAAGGAAGCATTTGTTATGCAATGGGCAATGATAACTTGGAGTCATTTCCTGAAAGGAGCTAAGCAACCCTTTGAGGTGTGGACTTATCACAAAAACCTGGAAGCCTTGAAAACCTCAAGGAAATTGTCCCTGTGTCTGATGGGCACAGTACTTTAATCATTTCAATTTTGTGCTGAGTTATATCCCTGGGGGGATAAACTTCAAGACTGATGCTTTATCCAGATTGCCTCAGTATTATAATGCTAGACTTGAAGTAATCCAGCCAGTTATCCCTTCTAAGCAGTTGGCTGATCTGGTGACTACTAGGGCTCCGAAAAAATTGGAGCATGAGCTACCAAGCGAGTTGTGCATAGAGTTGAAAAGAGCATTAAAAGGCGATGAGTGGTTTGTCCCATTCCAATGACTGCTCCATGAGAGATGGCCTGGCATGGATTGCAGCCACACTGTATGTACCCTCCAATCTACGGGGTCCTATCCTACAGTGACTTTATAGTAGAGCTGTTCTAAAGTGGGGTGAACACAGTTATTTGTGTCATTACAGATTTTTTTTCTAAACAAGTGCATTTTGCTTCTTGCTCTAAGATCCCATCAGCTAAAACACTTGCTAAACTTTTTATTCAACACATGTATAGGTTACTCAGGGTTCCTGACCGCATCATTTCAGGTAGATTTCAATTCCCAGTTTGGGCAGGATTTCCTTAAGTTATTAGGCTCCGCCCAGGGGTTAAGCTCCACCCATCACCCACAAACTAATGAGATGTGTGAACATGTTAACTCACTTTTGGAACAGTACCTTAGGTGCTATGTGAATTATCAGTAAGATAATTAGGCTGACCTAAAGCCATTGGCTACGCAACTCAGTGCGTAGTAGTACCAGTTTCACCCTTTCAAGGCAGCTTCTAGCCAGGATTTCCCATACCAGAACTGCCCCAAGAGCCGCCTCTGACCCTGTTGCTGGTGGAGTGGATTAAACAGCTTCAAGAAATCTAGCCGGTATCGAGCCCCATTGGCTTGCCACTCGCCGGAGCAGATACTCACTTCCCGACGCGCCTGCCAGTTCCCAGGCCCTGCAAGCACGCCCGCCAAAAAGCTGATGGCCGCACCGGTGCCTGCGCAGCCTTCCCCAGTGGCTGGGCCTCCAGTACAGGTCTTCGGGCCATCCAGCAGGCCCACCGCATGGCTGACGGCTGTGCCTGCGCAGCCTCCCACAGCAGTCGGGCCTCCGGCACAGGTCCTTGGGCCTTCCGGCAGGCCTGCCAAACATCTGACGGCCAGGCCTTCCCAGCACCTGGCTGGCCGCACAGATGGGGCAGAACACCACGGGACGGCATGGGACGGCTGAGGCAAGCCAAACGGAACATGGCTACGAGACCAGGCCGACGGCAGGAACAGGCTGGACGCGGCGGGGGGCAGCGGGGCCTACGGTGGTCGGCAGGACCAGGCTGGGCGTCGTGGGGGTGAGGTCCCAACCGGTCCCGTCCTGGGACACAAAACAGGGGGTGGTAGGGACTGGGGGTGTGCACAGCCCGGGTGGTGGGGGCGTGGATGACTGGAGCACGAGGAGAGGATCGAGGAGGGGATGTAGGGGCCTGGCTGGGGGGTGCCTGGCGGACTTATTGGATGGTTGCCGCCGTCACGCGGAACGTGGAGCAAGCGCACAGGGGGGAGATGGGCAGGGTCTTTGTCAGTTTGAGGGCGGATGTCGGTTTGTGTTGGGGTGTGTGGCTGGGGTGTGACCAGACGATAAAGGAGCATTGGAGCAGGATGCTGTCAACGCTGACTTTGCTCTGGTTTAGTCGTTTGTTTGGCTGCAAGACGAATAAACAACATCATTTGTACCTTGGACGTGTCTGTGGTTTGTCGGCAAGGACGCATCGTGATAGCCGGTAACATGTAAGGTCTTGGAAGATGCACATCAACCCCATAAGAAGCAGGCTGATAAAAAGCGGGTGAAGCTAAAAGAGTTCCAAGTGGGTGATAACGTCTATGTCAATGCTGCAAACATTGACATGTTTTTGCACTGACGATATAAGGGACAGCCTTTTGTTTAAACTGCTTCACTTTGAATCTTGAAGGGAGGGAATTTTCTAACGACTATTTTGAGATGATTAGAAAAGCCTGCGTACAGAATGAGAAGTGAGACCTCATATGTAAAGCTAATTGGATAATGTGATTTATGACGTGTAGATAAGGGTGGGGATTGTATGTGTGTTATGATGGGTTTGGGGGGAGGAGATTTCAGAGCCTGGCATCCCTCCATGAGTGCCGATGTTTCATTTCATTACTAAGACTTTTTAGATAAATAATATGCCTGCAATTTGTTTGAATTGTCTCATTCATCAGAACCATGACAGTCTATTTATCCACAAAGTACTTATAGACTACCCAAAAATAAAAGAAATTGGGATCTAAATATGTAGGATCAATCCCAATTGCAAAAATTATAAACCCAGTTACTGTGCAGTTGGACCTGCCAAAGAATCTTTGATGGATCCACCCTGTGTTTCACTGTAGTCTGCTCAATCCTGAAAAGGTGACTCCTCTTTGCCGCACTCATCCCACCCTTCTGGTGCCCATTCTGACAAAGAAGGAACAGCATTTTGAAGTCAAGAAATTTTTACTCTGGAAAGTATAAAGAGAAAGTGCAATACTTGGCGGCATGGAAGCATATCCCACCTTCACAATTGGAATGGATGCCCACAATGTTCATGCCCCTAGACTCCTTCAGGCAATTCACAGGAAATATCCTGATAAACCTGGACTAAGCAATGTTCCTTAACTGACTTTCTGTATTGTTTTCTCTTATGCCTTTTACTGTTTTTTAGGGATAACGCCTATGTTGAAGGGGAAAAAGCGAATGTCAGCCAGATTTCCAGCTTGCAGTTTGTAGCTTTCTTGGAGGTATACACCATGTGCTCAAGAGGGTTTCTCATATCACATTTGTTAGGCATATGGTGTTAGCCTACAATGTTGGGTTGAAAATAACCATAATGCTATGTCTTTAAGATGTTAATTGGCCAATGGGTGTGTAAGTGTTCTCATGGCCATAAGCAGAAGCTAGGAACGTAGCTTTTCTCTCTCTCTCTGAATTCACTGATCTCTACTATTACTGTTTTTGCTCTGCTGTTGGTTTACTACTGTTGTAAATCTGAACTGTGTATTGACCTCTGGACCGGTAAGAACACTTTGTAGTTTGGATTACTCCTTGGACTGTTACTATTGTGAATGACCTGGACTGTTTATTTTTGACTGTGCATTTTTGTTTTTACACCACCTCAAAGTAAAATACTTTTTGTTTTTATAACTCAGTGTACTCTTACTGTGTGACTGTTGCTGCTCTCAGTACCCTTCCTTGTCTGTGCAACTCTTTGGTAGCACAAGGAGACCTCTGCACAACAAATTCCTTAACAACATTGGACATTGATTGGTCTGCCTGAGTTGGACTCTGGGTGGAGGGATTTGGAGTCACTTTCAATGTGTAACTTTAGCACAGATTTTACTCAAATATTGCCTTGCTTTTGTTACTATCAGTTCATTCTTACTAAAAGTGCCTCTTCTCTAAATCCATGGAGCTGGGAGTTTTCTTTCTTAGGATTTGAATGAGGCAGACTTGACAAGTTAACTAAGAGATCATGACACATGTCAAGTATTCTACTTTCTTGTGAGATGGTTGAGTTAGAGTATGACCCTAAATTACAGAAGATTGAAAAATATGTAGTTCCTTCCTCTAAGTGAAACCATTGGGTTATCTGATCTTAAAGGGGGAAATTCTCATCAGGCATTTTAAAAGAGGCCTTAACTTGGTTTCTAATGAGACCTTGTCTAATTTTGCAAATTAAAGGGAGGTAATCACTTTCAGTCCTGGAGATTGTGCCAAATCTTAAAGCAAGGTCTAGATTTCTGGAAATTATTAAATAAACTATGGTAGATAACTAGTGATCTGACCAAAAAGTAAATTGCCCAGGCTAATCATATTGGACAGAGCCATTTAACATTTGTAGCTTATTCCTATTTATGAGACGTAGCAGCCTAAAGCAGCTAACTTTATGTTTTGTATCTTTGTAGGATCTAGACATACATGGTGGCACAATAGGTTCTTCAGGAGGATAGGTATTGAAGGGTCTATAGAGCAGTATTCCCCAACCTTTCTGGGTTGGCAGCTTGATGCAGGGGGGAGCTGTTTTTTGCAAGGGGCAGGTGCATGAGTGCACAGCTTCATTTGTGTTACCTGTAATTGCGAGATGTTGAGGAGGAATATAGAAATTAATGCACAATCAAGAAAATTAGTCAAAGACAAACAAAGCTGATTCAGCATTTTCAAACCGAGGTAATTGTTTTACATTTTGGACACATACTTTGGAAGTATAAACAGACCAAGCCCCATTAGGTCTGCCACTTCCAAAGCTAGGTTGTACAAAGTCTAGCAGAGAAAAATAGCTGGGATTGAGAATTCACACCAAATACATGTCTCCTGCAAAAAGATTATAACAAATTTAGTCAGGAATCCTAGAAAGTCTGGATCTTTTTGTTTTGGGGCTTACCTGGCTTATGTTCCAAGAAAGGACAGGAAGAACACTGCAGGATGTAGTTGTCAGTTGGCTGGTTCTCCCTCAGAGTGCTGGCTCTGGATAAATGATCAGAAAAATGAACAATTGAGATGAGTAGATTATAGACTGAGGAAGAAGATGAGAACAGACTGCCTATTGCCAGTTAGGGTGCCTAATTTTCTGAGTCTGTGGCAATTCCATAGAAGAGGTTTCACCAAAAGAACAAGTAGGCCCAGATTGGGGGTGAAAATATGTTAGCCATGTTCAGGGCTCCTTTGAAAAGAGTGCACTTGTGGGACTTCCAGTTTTGCACCTGTAGCACATGGCCATGCAAAAGGAGACCTCTGCTCCCCACGGCTAATTTTGTCCTGCCAGGGGGACCCTAGATGAGTCTGAAGTCTTCCCAAAGAGGTGACCATGAAAAAATGATGGTGGTTGCTTTGTTTGATCCAGGGGAAGCCCCCCAACCCTACTTGTAGCCGAAGTCCGAGAGCACGAACCTGAATATTGGCGAACAGGGTCTTGGAATTGGTGAGAGTATTGATCTTCTTTTTTCTGTCTACTAATTGAATCCTTGAGAAAGATCCCCAAAGCAAGAAAACCTCCAGAAGTGAAGGGAGGGGACTATATCCCCATTCCCTTATAGATGAAAGTGGCAAATTAATATTAATGAGGAAAGAGATATATTAAAATTCAATTTAAAATATACTACAGTCTGGACAAATTTAGGAACTAAAAAACTATCAAGATTATACCATGAAGAGTTTTTATGGAATTCTAAAAATATATAACAAAATAACTTTTTGATTGAAAAAAAAATTGGAAAAAAAAAACAACTGCTGACATCTAGTGGAGAATCAGAGCATAGAATACTAACAATAAGGACTCAGAAATTGGCAGAATGCCCAAAAATAATAATAATAAAGCTGTTCCTTTGAATTGCAAATCACCATGAAGACAGCTGGTAACAAAGGAAGAGCCAGTTATAAGATTAAAAAGTGTCTGAAAAGGGGGAAAAACCCAAAACACCAGGACAGTTGCTTAAATTTAAGAACTGTTTATGGAAAAGAAAAACCTTGGCCTTTGGCTAATTTTTAGAGGAGAATCTACAGGAAGGATTTAAGGTGGCTTAACACACTGAACTGTAATTTTGATTGACTGATAAATTGACTCTTCAATAAAAACATTGATCATTCAAAGGGGGGGAGACAACATGGTTATCACATACGTGTCAAAAAATGACAGGACGCCACATTCAATATTTTCTACTGAAGGACTTAACCTGGAAAATCAGGGGCCTCTAGAAGTAATACTTGAAGGCATGATGAATACTTTCCAGGAGGAAATATATGCAATATTAGGACAAATAAAAATGACAATAGACTCAAACCATGAGGAAATTCGAAACAACTTTGATGATTTAATAAATAAGCATATTTCTAATCTAAATCTACAATTAGAAATACCCAGGAAATAACTAATGATCAAATAAATCAGATAACAGACCACAAATTAGAATATGACCAAATTGATGAAATAACCAATGAAAAGAATTACAATTTTACACAAACAGGAAAAATTACACAAGATTCTGATGCAACAAGAAAAATGGAATGGATTATAGAACTTCCAAGAGAATCATCAAAGTTTGGGAGAGAAACTATTTATCTTAATTACTTGATCTTTTGTATTCCCAACATTTGCAAAAACACAGGAACCTCTCGGTAAGCAGATGACATCAACTTGGAAAAATACTCGGCAAAAGACCAGAGACTCGCCCTACCAGATGGACTACTACATAAACAAACACTTGTTTGAATATGGTTAAAAGAATAGAGAAATTTTGAACATAAAGGGGCCATATAACAAGAGGGATAAGAGATTTAAGTAATATAGTATGTCCCACAATATATGAAATGTAAAAATAGTGGGTTGATGTAATTTTTATTAATATAAGTGAAATATAAACTGATTAAAAAGGATGTTATACCTAGATATTATAAGACAGATAAAAAGTATTTTTATAATGCATAAAATATTGGGATGATGTACTTAAATGGGAAAATTTGGACAGTTAGATGACTAACATATGAAAAAATTAATGACCAATAAGAATTGGATTGAATATAAGGGAAATTAAGTGTAAACAAAAATTACAAAAATAGAATGGTGAACTAATTATTATTGTATTTTTTTTTCTTGGTAAAATGTAAACCAAGACAACATGGTGTACACCAGGCACTGGAGATTGTTATAGTTAAAAAACAACCATATATATATATATATATATATATATATATATATATATATATATATATATATATATATATATATATATATATATGAAAGTGCACTTTTGCAGGGATAAAAGGCAGGTTGTAGATGGGGTAGCCATTAGATGAGTAGACTCAGGATCAATGCTGAGGGAAACCAGTGGAAGTGGGACTGCACTTTGACAGTCTGTTCTTCAAAGCCCAGCTGTGAGGAAATATCACCCGAGGAATGAGGGGTTATGAAGAGATTGTGTTATTTGTTCAGCTTGGTGTTCCCTTCATCTCTCTGGGTTAATTTTGGGCTGAAATGCCTTTTTGGTGTGTTTTTTGGCATTCAGAAAATGAACAGGAGGGCAGTGGTAAAGTGCTCAGAGAACACTGACAAAGGCATTGATTTAACTACCTCAGGTTTGCAGATAATTGTTGATCTTCTGTAGAAAGGGTGCCAAATAACTGAGCTAATTCATCATCTTTCATAGAGCTGGCTGATACCTGTATGAAATCAAGGGTATTATCCCTCCAGGGCTTAGCTGCATCTGCTCTTGGAGGTGGTGGAGCATACTGCTATGCAGGTCGTTGCTGGCTGTGTAAGAGCTCTGGAGCTTATGCTATTCTCTTATGTGCTTGGCTCTCCTCCCAGAATTTAGCAGAGGCCATACATTGGCAGATTCATCTAGATCAGTGTTTTTCAAACTTGGCAACTTTAAGAGGTGAGAACCAACTGCCAGTATTCTGGCGGGGGAATTCTGAAAGTTGAAATTCAAACATCTTAAAGTTGCCAAGTTTGAAAAATACTAATCTAGATAGTCAGCATTGTTCATCTTCATCACACTGGCCTTGATAGTCATTCCCAGCAAAATAAAATTAAGCAGTCTGATATGCCACTGCTACCAAATGATCAGGCAAGTCCTCCTTCATTACCTTTCTAGATTAACTGAATGTATGTACTTATACAGAGTGTTGTGTATGAGCAAGACTGAAAGTGAATGGAATAATTATGGATGTACCTGAAACAATTATGCAAAATAATTATGAAAATTCTGTTCCTTGACCCATGTTTATTTCGTTAAAGATATTGCCTCTCCTATCTGCTTTAACTCCAAGACACTCACAGCAATCTTAGTTCTCTCTCAGGTCTTTGCAAGCTAGTTCAATGCACTATGGTAATTGCTATACCATGCCCATGCTTCTTGTTCCTAAACTTAGAAACTTTAAGATATGAGAACCAACCGTCAGAATGCTAGTCTGTTCTTTAAAGTCCAGTTGTGAAAAATATTACCTGAGAGATAAATATTAGGAGGGTTATAAAGAGATAGTGTTACTTGTTCAGCTTGGTGTTCTTTTTATTTGCCTGGATGAATTTTGGACTGGAATGCCTTGTTTTTTGGGACTCTGGGCACTCAGAAATTGAACTTGTCAGCATTTCAACAGGAGTATGATTGGAGGAATTCCAGTGTTAAGGGACTCAGTTGCAACAGTCATTATTTGAATATTTAATTGCCTTAAGTTTGCATATCATTGTTTGTTGGTCTTTTGTAGAGAAAGAAGTGAGCCAAATAAGTGAGCTAGTTCTTCCTCATCTTCCATAGTCAGCTGACATCTGTATCTTTGCTGTAATGAAATCAAGTGTTATGCCTCCAGTGCTTACCTAGATCTGACTTTGGAGTTAGTGGAACTTTCTTCCTTTTTATATATATAGGCCAGAAACAGACAGAACAAACAATAGAGGAAACAACTACATAAGTGGAAGAAGAAAGAGAAGATGAATCAAGAGGATGAGGGAACAGTAAGAGAGCAGAGGATTACGAGATCAACGACCTTAATATAAGTAAATCAAAATAGAGAAGGAAAATAGAATCTTTTCAGTGAATATAAATGGACTGAACTCCCCATCAAAAAGAAAAAAAATCAACTACAGAAATTAACCATTGATATAATTTGTTTGCAAGAGACAAACATAAAAAAAATCATAAATTTTTGGAAAATCCATAACTTGGAAAACTTTACTACACATCAGCTCAACAAAAAATGAGCAGCTATATATGTTAAAGAGACTATATATTCTAAAATATAGGGACGTAGTGGCTCAGTGGGTTACGATGCTGAGCTTGTCGATCAGATGGTCAGCAGTTTGGCGGGTCAAATCCCAAGTGCCACGTAACAGAGTGAGCGCCTGTTACTTGTCCCAGCTTCTGTCAACCTAGCAGTTCTAAAGCATGTAAAAATGCAAGTAGAAAAATAGGGACCACTATGGTGGGAAGGTAACAGCGTTCCGTGCGCCTTTGGCGTCTAGTCATGCCAGCCACATGACCACAGAGACATCCTCGGACAAACGCTGGCTCTTTGAAACGCTCCGCTGTTTGAAACGGAGATGAGCACCGGCCCCTAGAGTCGGACTTGTCCCAGCTTCTGTCAACCTAGCAGTTCTAAAGCATGTAAAAATGCAAGTAGAAAAATAGGGACCACTATGGTGGGAAGGTAACAGCGTTCCGTGCGCCTTTGGCGTCTAGTCATGCCAGCCACATGACCACAGAGACATCCTCGGACAAACGCTGGCTCTTTGAAACGCTCCGCTGTTTGAAACGGAGATGAGCACCGGCCCCTAGAGTCGGAAACAACTAGCACGCATGTGCGGGGGAACCTTTACCTTTATATTCTAAAACGATTTATGTATATGTGGTAGAAATGGTAGAAATATTTTTAAATCAAAAACAGATACTTTTGATAGTAATATATGCACCAAATAACAAAGAATTTTATCAAAATCTTCCCAGAAAAATAGTAGAAATGGAATATCAAAATATATGCTTAACTGGGGATTTCAATGCAATAGTAAACAGGACATTAGATTATAAAAGTAATAAATCAGGGAAACAAGGAAGAAAAAGATTACCTAAGACTTTTTTTAACATGACAGAGAAAATTGGTGTACAAGATATTTGGAGAGAAATGAACCCAGGAAAATCACAATATACATTTTATTCTAATAGTCATAAATCTTGGTCCAGAATTGATATGATTTGGATGACGCCTGAATTAAGGGTTAATATGCAGGAAACTGAAATAGAATTAAATATTTGGGCACATCATAACCCCTTAAAAATGGTGTGGAAAGGAATGCAGAAAAAAATAAGATGGACTTTGAATCAATCTATATTAAAAGCGAAAGAATTTACAGATTCAGCAACAAAAGAAATGGATTTTTTCTTTAAAGAAAATAAAAAAGATACAATATTACAAAATGTGTGGGATACAGGCAAAGCGTATTTTCGAGGTATAGCAATAACATACACAATGAAAAAAAATAAAGAAAAGAGAAGTCAGTTGTTAAGAGGAAAATTTAAAAAATTAGGACTTGAACTACAAATCCCAAAAGAAAATATTGAAAAGAAAAATGGAAATAATAAAACATAAATTAAATTTAATAGAATCAGAAAAATTGGCACTGCAACTTAAAAGGACAAAGCCAAACTTTTTTGAAAATGCAAATAAACCAGGAAGATGATTACCTTATAAACTTAAAAAACAGAAGGAGAGAAAATTGATAAACAATTTAGTAGAAGAAAAAGGCTGTTTACAATTAAAATGAAGCAATAAAAATAATTAAATAATACTATGAGAAACTTTATGTTAAGGAAGAAACTTCATAGAAAAAAATGATTCATATATGATAAATAATTTATCAAAAACTCTAGAAAACTTCAAGACTATCTTAAATGGAAAAATAACAATGATGGAATTGACAAGAGGCAATAAAAAGACAAAAAAATGAAAAAACACCAGGACCAGATGGACTCCTGGCAGTTTTATAAATGCTTACAAGATACATTAAGTTTACCATTGAAAGATATATGTAATGAACTTTTATTGGAGGCACTACAAAATCTTCACTTCAATAATAGCCGAGAGGCTGAAAAGATTTTTGACTGAATTTATACATCCAGATCAAAATGGATTTTTGCCAAAGAGATAAATAAAAAATAATTTGAGAATAATAGAAGACATATTATGAACTGTATCCAGGGAAACTACTGGCATTAGTATTTTTAGATGCCCAAAAGGCATTTGGTAATGTTTCTTGGCAATTTATGATTCAACAACTAAAAACAACAGACTTTGGACAAAACTTTATAAATATGATTCAGACAATATATCAGGAACAAACAGCAAAAGTGATTGTAAATGGGAATTATTCAAAGAATTTTGCTATACAAAAAAGCACAAGACAAGGATGTCCACTATCCCCACTGCTATTTATCTTAACTTCACAAGTTTTAAATAGAAACATTAGGCAAGATCCAGAAATTAAAAGATTGAAAATAAAAGGTGAAACCTATAAATTGCAAGCATTTGCAGATTATTTGGTATTCATTCTAGAGCAGTGGTGGCGAACCTTTTAGAGACCGAGTGCCCAAACTGCAACCTAAAACCCACTTATTTATTGTTGGGTGCCAGGTGGGCGTGGCCCACTGGGTGGGTGTGGCTGTGGTAGTCATGGAAGATTGGGTGGGTGTGGTCACCTCAATGTTGCTCGTGGGGAGGGACACCTGTGGGGGGTGGACAGGGTTGGAGGAGCTCCAGGAGGTCTCTGGCAGGTGGTGCGATAGGCAGGAGACTCATCCTGTGGGGTGGGGCGAGGCAGGCTGGGGGTGCCACTGCCATGGGGCAAGGCAAGGGCTGGGGCAGCTGCTGCCTGACACCATCAGCCTCCGCACACAGAGGCCAGCGAGTGCATGGGGGCCAATGGTGTCTGTCAGTAGCCACAGCCTAACGGCCCCTCAACAGGCGCACTCTGGGGCTCCGCAGCCTGTCGCCAGCAGTTCAAAGAAGCCGCCTCCGAGATGAATGGTTGGCCAACAGCTGAGGAGGTGCAGTGGGTGGTGCCTGGCAAAAGGAGAGCATGCGAGGCCAGGAGGGACAGGATGGGGGGGAGGGAAACCAGCCGTGCCGGGATGCATTCAGCCACGTGGGATCTCGGCAAATTAGCAGTTGCCACGTCTGGGGCATGGCGCGGGTGCCCACAGAAAGGGCTCTGAGTGCCACCTCTGGCACCTGTGCCATAGGTTCGGAACCTTTAGAGATGATTCCTAAACTGTTGGAAAAGATAGAACAATTTGGAGAGGTAGCAGGATTAAAGACAGAGAAAAAACTAAACTGATAGTTAAAAATCTTATATAAACAAAAAATGCAATTATCAGAAAAAAATAGAATTGCAAATAGTCAAAAAGGTCAAATACTTGAGAATATATCTGACAGCAAGATGTTCAACAATAAAAGAAGATATTAAATTGTTAAATCAAATAAAGCTTGATTTGGAAAAATGGAAGAATCTGTAACTGTTGACGTTAGAAGAATTGCTACAGTGAAAATGAATATATTACCAAAAATTCTATTTTTGTTTCAAACAATACCTATAAAACTAGAGAAAAAGATTCTTTGAAGATTTAAACTCTAATTCAAAAATTTACTTGGCAAGGAAAGAAAGCTAGGATTAAATTGAAAATGTTACAAGAAGCTAAGGGAAATGGAGGTTTTGGTTTACCAAAATGGGCTTTATACTATCAAGCATCAGTGCTAACATGGATAAAAGAATGGAAAACTCTTAGAAATAAAAGATTGCTGTGCTTGGAGGGACATGACCTACAACTTGGTTGGCATGTTTTTTTTTATGGTATGGAAAAATAAAATACATAAATACTTCCAAAAACAATATATTAAAAGTGCACTGTTGTTAACATAGGAAAAAATAAAATGTAAAATCTATTTGAAAATTCCAGGTTGGCTCTCAACAATGGAAGCATTTGTACATCTAAATCTAGTCAGTCTCGATAAAATATGGACATATAAATATATTCTGAAGGGAACTTAAAATCCAGGCAAGAGATGGAAAATCAGGGCATCGATTTAACATTGTGGTCACATTTACAAATGCAAGTGAGATATGGCAAAGATATTAAACAGTATGGATTTTATAAAGAGCAGACTATGTTTGACCAGACATTAGTAACTTCCAATGAAAAGTTAATTAAAAAATGTACAATTTCTTATTAAATCTGAAAATGGAAGATGAACAAGTAAAAGAGAAAATGATAGTATGGGCAAAGAATTTTGGATATAATATAGACTTAGAGAAGTGGCAAACCTTGTGGGAAAGAAACTATAAATTGATAATGTCAGCTTCGTATAAAGAAAACTTATACAAAATGTTCTATAGATAGCACTTGTCACCAACAAGATTAGCAAAAATGTTTAAAAATATGTCAGAGAAATGTTGGAAATGTAAACATAAATCAGGTACTTATTATCATGTGGTGGACATTTGCTAAAGCAAGGTGTTATTGGTCAAAAATTCAAGCACATCCCTGATTTTACATGTGATAACAGCGGCAAGAATTATATTTGCACAATACTGGACGAATGAAGAAATACCACCAGAAGAAGAAATAATTTAAAAAATACTAGACAATGCAGAAATGGACAGACTTACTTTAAGGTTGAAAGAAAAAGAAGAAAGAATATTTTCAAACTTGGGTCCTATTTTATCAATGGTTAGAGAAAAGATTTAGGGATTAGGAATTTAATTTGTATTAATGAATAAGATACTCAGACAACACGTTTTTGTTGAATGATTACTATTGAATTCTGTTAAAAAAGTCAATAAAACTTTATCAAAAAAAACCCCACAAAGCCTGAAGGAAAAAAGGATGGAGAAGAAGCTAGAGCTTAAATGAACACAGTAATAATTAGAAATTTTATGTTACATTTTTTTTTGTTTCTCGAAGTGCACTTCAATTTATTTTAGAAATCCTCGCATGGCTGATCTCTAATTCCCCGGCTGTGAATTGAAGACTAAACTTTAATCTCAATTCTGTGTTTATTTACATGGAAGTAAAACCGCTCAAACTCACTGAGTCTAATTCTGAACCTGCAAATAGCATTATGCCTAAACGCAAAACTTTTAAAATAAAACATCAAAACATTACAAATATTCTCATGGTACCGCAATGATTATGTAATAAAACTTGAATTTAAACATTTTACAAAAAAAAGCTCACCACGTTCACTTTAGTCTGTCTTTAAAAAAGGTGAAAATGATTCCTGTATGTATCTAAATGTATAGTAAAACTCACCGAATTTTAACATATGTCGCGTGGAAACTAGTCACACCTCCTCCCTGCGAGTAGCCATCTTGAAACATTTCATCAGTTTTAGCAACGAGTTTATTGGACGAATTCCTAGAACAGACCCTGAATAATCCGCCTAAGAGGCGGAAGGAGAGATTTCTTTACAGTTTACAGAGGAACAGTTTCATGTTTCCCAGCTAATTGCGGCAAATCAAATTGCTCAATTTGCGGCTTTTCAGGGAATTCGATCTTTATTATTATCATTTTAAGTCACTGCAACCCTGATGAAGGGCAATATGCGTTGGTAGATTTACAGTTATGAGTCTTTGGCGCTATCAGATCTTGTAGCTTTATAGTTCTCAATGTTTTTCAAGTCGACAACTTTAACATGCGTGGACTTAAATTCCCAGAATTCACTAGGCGGCTAGGGAATTCTGGGAGTTGAAGTCCACGCATCTTAGAATTGTTGACTTTGAGGAACACTGGTGAAAGACAAGGTTGTTGCTAAGCCATTTCTAGGCTACGCTACTACTTCTCTCCCAGGACGAATAGAAGTTTTTCATGTAGCTGGGCTGGGCGGCATAGGTGCTTCCCATTCCTGATCGACCCCTGGTGCCTGTTGAATTTGCGATGCTTACAGTAAGTATCAAGGATTAGTAACCAGGTTCGAATAGAGAAAAAATAAATAAATAATTAGTTGCTCAGCCTTAAAATCTTTTTTCATTTGGGCTTGCTCTTTCCCCCGAATGACCTGATGTCACCTAACAGGGCGGACTCGAGAAGGCCCATGAGATTTATCTAACAATTAATTTAATCAGTGATTAATAGATTAAACAAAATGATTTAAGGAAAGCTGTTCCTTCTTCAAATTATGTTTTTGCTCGGACTTAAAAATCCAGCCCACACGAGTTGTCAGAGGAGTTAAACCAACTGACAGCTAGGAGACAACACCTAGCTCAGTGTTTCTCAATCTCAGCAACTTTAAAATATATGTACTTCAACTCCTAGAATTTCCCAGCCGTGGCGCAGGAAGTTGTTGAGATTGAGAAATACTATTGAAATTCCAAGTGGAGGCTAAAAGAAAGCCACGGAAATCCCAAAGGGGAACTGAAGTTTCTTAGATGAGAAGCGAAACGTCTTCAAAGAAAAACAATGTCCAGTCGGAAAAGCACCTTTGGAACAACTATGAGCTGGATAACTGAGAATCTCCATAGACACAAAGCCACGGAAATCTTTTTCCGCTTGTCCCCGTAATTCGCCGGAGATCGAGCGCAATTCGATATTAATCCTAATAATTTTCGGTTCAACGGCAGCTCGGTGACTCCGTGACGGTAGAGCCGATTATTGATGTATACAGCCGGCTATTAAATGTAACTATGGACAGGAACATCGTTGATCGGCACTCTAATTTTTCCAACATTTTCTCCAGGAAAGCTCTGGTCCGAATCAGCCCGATTTAAAAAATGGAAAATGCCATCCGCGCCGCGCGAATATAGGGAAATCATCCCCCTTTGGGTTCCTTCTAGAACTAATCCGATTCTAGTGACTAAGAGGCTTCCAGAGAAGGCCCACTGTTTCTTAGAGCACCAATCAACTGCTGGTGGTACCCCTTAACTCCGCCCATTTATTATCGGCGACTCTTGATTTTACCCTGCCTGGGTTTCACCTGCTGTAGTCTTGAGATACTGTACGTTAACTCCCGGATGTGGGGTTTTCCTTCTGAATTACCACTCAAGAGAGCCGAGAAAGGGAGTGCTTCGTTAGCAGCCATTGGCCACTTCTTGATTTTTGCAAGGGACGACGAAGAAAGCAGCTGTGCTTCTAACACGGGGTTGATTGTGTGAACGAAAATCTGCCAGGAGCTGGAGCGAAGAGTAAGCGAAATATCCTCTTCTCTATTAAACAAAATTATGTAGCCTTATGTGGTACTTTATCAAACGATGATGCGGAATATCATCCTGTAGAGAATGTGCTTTGGCCGGTGTGTTCGTCATTACTAAAGGACATACCGGTGTGGGGTTTTTCCTTTTCGGTGGAGAGACACAAGACAGATGTTGCCAGGATCCGATCCTGTGCCTTTTGTTTCACATAGGAAAGGAAAATTGTTCCTTCAAGTCAGTCTTAACTCCTGCACTTTTCCTGTCGGTACTTTTGGAAGTTGCATTTCCTTATTTCTAGGTCAAGAGAAAGGAACTGGCTCAAAGTCACTGGCTTTGTATCTAAAAAAAACCTTTAGATACTTCTTTGTAGCCTGATACTTTTGTTATTACACTAGTGCCAAGAGGCACTATTGAATATTTTTAATATTTTAATTTGAACTCCAAATTAAAGGAGATGAAAGGCATTTTTTCAAAAGTGGAATAATGAATTTTTACAAGCAATTGCCAATGTTCCTAATTTCTTGCATATTTAAGGAATGCATCTATCATACAAAGAATTTTTTAAGAAAAAGATACATGAAGACACTATAGTAGAAAACTGGATGAATCTTGTGCAGAACTTGATTTTTGAAGATCTGGGATCTAGGACACGATGGGAAAGGAGTAATCAAAACCAATTGTTCCAGAGATGAGTACAAAAGTGCACATTAGTTCACCTCAATGTACTCAATGTACAAGGGACTAGAGGCTAAAGCATATTAAGAATGATTGCAAGAACTTGGTATGACTAGTCTAACAGAGAAGGATTAGGAGTGACATAATAGCAGTCTTTCAATATCTGAGGGACAGTCACAGAGAAGAGGGGGGTCAATTGTTTCCTCAAAGCACCTGAGGGCAAGATGAGAAGTAACGTAAGCTTATCAAATATTGATCTAATCTAGAATTAAGGAGAAATTTCCTCTCAGTAACAAAAATTAATCAGTGGAACAGTTTGCCTCCAGAGGTTGTGGGTGCTGCATCACTGGATGAGTTTCCTGCCTATCGCCCCACCTGCCAGAGACCTCCTGGAGCTCCCCTAATCCTGCCCACCCCCCACAGGTGTCCCTCCCCACAAGCAACATTGAGGTGACCACACCCACCCAATCTTCCATGACCACCACAGCCACACCCACCCAGTGGACCATGCCCACCTGGCACCCAGCGATAAATAAGTGGGTTTTGGGTTGCAGTTTGGACACTTGGTCTCTAAAAGGTTCGCCACCACTGTTCTAGTTTCTATGCAGGAATCTAGGTCCCAATATCTTGTTATAACCAAGAAACTGCATCCTGATTTATCCATAGAGTAGAAGCAATCTATGTTCTCAGCAGTTGAAGTCACCAAATATTTTTTCGAATATCATTTTTCCTTGGCACTGTCAGTATTCTATTTTCTCTTTTACTGCTTTTATAATGCATTTTCATACTATTTTTTGGCTATGCTACTGCTGTACTGTTTTTATATTTCACATGCTACAGCATTTTAACTTTAATCTGATACTAATGCTAATGAATTTTTGTACTGTTCTTTCCATTTTCCTCTTTTAACCAGAAGTGGATTAGTAGGCAAGAAATTCTTAATTATTTTTTTCAAAGATTATTTTTTCATTTTTCCGTGTACAAAACAATTTTTAAAGTTTCCATTCACACACCATTGCATGACTCTGCATATAGTTGCTAGATCCTCCCTGTAAGGAACCTAGGATAGCTATGTGACCTCTCTTTAATTCAGAGCTGTATCATGACTTATGGCAGCACTCATGCTGTAAAAATAGATTATAAAATGCATGTGGATTTTAAAATTCTTCCTCACCCTGCAATTACACTATAAGTTAGTAGGTGGCACTTGTTTACAATAAAAGCTCTATCAATATTGTATTATATTATTTAACATGTGGTGCAGTTTTGTTTAGGAAACATTGCAGCAGACAATTAAAGGAAATAGTATTGTGGATCCTACCTGGCTTGATACAGTTGTGTTGAGGGCAAAATCTGCCATCTGTGCTTGATACTGGTTGACTCAGCATTGGTTGGCAGAAATGAGGAACCTGAAGCTTTTAAAATTTTGCAGCACCACAGTTCCCTGTCACTCTTGCTATTGCAAATGATTATCATTAACTTGTCACAGATGGGCCTAGGCCAGGGGTAGGCAACCTCGGCTCTTTTATGACTCATGGACTTCAACTCCGATAGCTGACTCGGGAATTCTGGGAGTTGAAGTCCATGAGTCATAAAAGAGCTGAGGTTGCCTACCCCTGGCCTAGGACAACTTGATGTGGCCAACTCACTGCAGGACAACTCACCACAGGATAATTCAACATTGTATTAATCATAACTTTCATTCAATTATTTTTATTATTGGTGACCATGTTTTCATCCAAATTATTATAATTCTTGTATTTATAGATTGACTTTATTTTATTGTTACTGGCCATGGTTTCCATTGAAATTAATTTAGCTTTTTGTTTTAAATTTCCCTGTGGCAATTTGGCATGGCGAGTTATCCTATTCCGTCACAGGTCGGCTACACTTAGCACTGTTCTTTGAAACGCAGCAGATGTCAATAAATCTTGGTCTACAAGATGGTAAAGAAAGCAACCACATCCTTTCCATTTTTCTTGTAATACACAATTCTCCTTGTATGGATAATATTGGAAAAGTTTCTCATTTACTGTTTAGAAAAATATTTTCACATTCCAACTTCAAATCAAGTCAAATTACCAAACTTTTATTACAATCAATTGGTCAGAAAGAAGCAGGTCTAACAATAAAATAAATAGGCCTGTAATTATTAATTAAACTTTTAAATACATTGCAATAAAATTACATAAAGTATATCATTATAGTAACTGTGATACAATAGCAGTGGCAATCAGCAAAAATTGTACTAAACTTCAACTGTGGACAGGACAGAAACAAGAAATGATAGTACAAAATTAGGCAATCTGAAAAGATATGCCAGAGATAAAATGTTGGCACATGCCTATTTCAGAAAAACTGATAAATTGTAGAGTTAGACACTAAGTTACTCTAATTTTAAAAATATCTCAAAAATATTGTTCAAGGTAACTCCTGACATTTTCAAGCCCTTATAGACAGAAGCTTTCCAAAGAAACACCTAAGGACAAGTTAGCCAGGTTGATTTAAAATAATGTCTGAGGCAGACCCACAGATTAAAAAAAAAAAGTGTCAATGGAAAATTAAGGAATTAGAACTAGGCTCTGGCACCTGATTTTCTAACTGTAAAATATCATTCTTGATGCATCTTGGAATATCATAAGCTGAAATCTGACCTTAGCAAGAAAAACCTTACAATCTTCAGTAATAAAATGTGCCCACTTGATTAGAAGAATTTTAAGACAGCTTTGGGGCTATGCTGGGCCACACAGATAAGACAAATGTGTGTTCCAAGATAAGGAAGCCTGGAATTTCACCCAGCATATTAATTAGTATGTACCTACTCATTTAGCAATTTGCCATTTATGTAACCTACTGTTGTACAAACACTAGACCAGTGAGTTGATCTAAGTTTGAACAATCCCCTTTAAATCCCATCTGTTTCTCATTGAGAACATTTTCACTTTGCACCCAATCCAACAGTTTTAATAAAGATATAGTTACAGTGGCACTGAAAAAGTGAATTATGGCCATTTTCCACACTTACAATCCCAATGTAAGTGCAGCATCCCCATGGTCCCATGATCAAAATTTGGATGCTTGGCAATTGACTCATATATATGATGGTTGCAGTGTCCTGGGGTCACACGATCACCTTTAGCAACCTTCTGAAAAGCAAAGTCAATGGGAAAGCCAGATTCACTTAACAGCCATGTTCATATAACAACTACAGTGATTTATTTAACAACTATGGCAAGAAGATCATAAAAAGGGGCAAAACTCACAATTGTCTCACTTAACAATAGAAATTTTGGGCTCAGTTATGGTCATAAGTTGAGGACTGCCTGTATTAAGCAAACTAATTGGTCTATCGTTGGCAGGATTAAGTCAATTTCCTAAACCTATATTTTTATAAAGAGGGATAACTTTATGACTGTCCATTACAGTTTCAAGTGATGGTGGCTGTTAAGCGAGATGGCCTCTTTTAATGATATCACCCCCTGCTCTCCCTGATATGATTGTTAAATGACCATGCAGGTCATTAAATTGAGCATGGTGTGCCTCAGGGATGGGGAGAACTTGTGAAGCCTGGGGCAGGCTAAGGCTCACCTTCTCTGGACTTCCCACCAATGCCTTTGAGACACCCCAAGCTCTGCTTGCTGCTCCTCAGGTTCCCTATAGCCTGTAGACCTGCTTTTGTCCTCCCACCAGGTCCACAGGCCTTTTCCACCACCAAGTCCCTGCAGGCCCTTCTTCCCCCCACTGGGTCCCCACAGGGCTTGGAACTCCTGCCCAACTCCTGTCACCCATCATGCACTTACCTTTTGAAAATCTCCAGAGCTCCAAGCTTTTCTCAGTACTGCACAGACTGTGATAGAGAAGCAGAATATAATGGTTAATCCTTGGACCATATAGTGGTCTCCTAGAAGTGGCCACCATTTTGGTGTGGCCAAAAATACCGGTAATTGTTGCCATGCTGAAAATGGTAGCTGTTCTAGGAGGCAGTCACACAGCCTAGAGATAAATAACTTGCCTTCCTTTTCCACCATGAAGTGTAGAGGTTTCAAAATGTAAGGTTGTGATGGGTGACAAAGGATGGGGAGCAGGTCCATGGCCTACAGCACGGGTATCAAACTCACAATGTCATATGACGTCTCGTGATGTATCGTGACTTTTTTCCCATTGCCGGCAATGGGCTGAGTGCAGTTTTAGCGTGACACATCCGGCCCGCAGGTCAGCAGTTTGACACCCCTGGCCTACAGGAACCCAACAGCGCAGCATGGGGGGAGGAAGAGGCAGGCGCACTGCAAAATCCTTGCTGTTAGTCATAAGGGTGAATGATCAGAGCGACACTGCAGCAGCTGTAACTTCAAAATATAGTCAGAGGAACATTTTGGGAACAGTTTGTTGTAACTTTGAATCATTGCTAAGTAACCAGTCATTAAGTGAGAACTACATGTATGGCTTCATTCCATTCAAAATGAATGCTGTGCTATTAATGTAAGTTAAAAGATCAGCCAGTATGAGGACTATAAATTTTTATTTTCTTTTAGCAATTTAACGACTTCTGAAGGCAAGCCATTTCAGTGCTTGATCATTAGAGACTTTTAGAAAGAGATTGAATAGCCATTTCTCTGAAATGGTATAGGGTCTTCTGCTTGAGCAGAGGATTGGGCCAGTGGACTCTGTTATTCTGTTATTCTGTTCTGTTAATTCTGAAGTGATGAAATCACCTTGAGCTTTCCCAGATTTCAGTGGTACAATGAGATCCTTAGTCTCAACTATAGACACAGGAGGCTATTCAGGACATGTACCAT
This sequence comes from Vipera ursinii, assembly GCF_947247035.1. Taxonomy (NCBI): domain Eukaryota; kingdom Metazoa; phylum Chordata; class Lepidosauria; order Squamata; family Viperidae; genus Vipera; species Vipera ursinii. The sequence goes on along the minus strand of NC_139517.1, from coordinate 65,476,288 downwards.
TGGGTGGGGAATTGCTAATGAATAATTTAATAGTCCTGGATTAAAAATATTCTGAAAATAACTCTCCCAAATATTTGGAGGTATTTGGCTGATGGGACTTATATCATTATCCATAAGAGAGCAGTTAACTAGGCGCCAGAACTAAGCAGGGTTCTTCGCTGCTGTAATTAATCTCCTCCAATTTTCTCTCAGAACTTGCTCCTATTTAGATTTTATGAGTTCTTTATAAAACATTGCATGCTCTCTGAATGATTGAAAGGAATCTTATGGGTTGTCAGATGAAAAACTATACATGCAATAAGAATGACAAATGTAGGGAGGACACTTTGGAACATTATTTGCACAAGAAAGAAGACTTAAATCTTAAAGTTAACCTGATTCCTAATTGGGCTCCAATCTCAAATTTTATTCCTGGAATATTATAAAGTAATTTGAAATAGTGGATCTCAGTTCTTGTTTTTGTAAGGACCTGCCCCAGCTGGTCCCTCAGGAAAGTAAAACTCTTGACTCCATTGCTTTTAATCAAAATAATTTTTATTGAGAGAAAGTGGTTGCAGGAAAGTCAGATGGAATCTGAAAGTCCCGCACAAAGCACAAAGCTATTCTTTCATTTCTCCCAAACACAACCCTGTAACCAGTCCACCAGCAGTCAATGTGATGCTGCAGGGTTGTTATGAGAATGCGGAGGTGCTGGGTAGATAAAAGGTTACCCTCAGGGCATGACGGCCTTGGAACAAGACTGGAACTTGGGAAGGAGTCTGCTTTGTTTCAGACTGCCTAATTCTCAAGCAGTTACAGCAAAAATGAAAGCATGCAAAGAATGCCAGCAACCTTCCTCCCCCTTCTCTGACTGAATGGCAGGACACCAGCATAGTGGACCTGACATGCTGCTCCCCCAAAAATGTTAGTCCTGCAGAAGAAAACATAATAAATAGGGAGAGAAAGAAAAATATGACATTAAGAGAAACATTATTCAGGTTTATCAGGATATTGGTTATGAAAACATTTTACAAGTCTGGAAGCCCTAATGAGGTGGTGATACACCCACTCATTTTGAGCTTTGGGGAAATCATTCCATGCTACTAAATATTGGAGTTCTCCCCTATGTCTGCAGGAATCCAAACTCTCATGAACTTTAAAATGTTGCTTTTTCCCCAGACCATTATTCATTTGGGAGGTGGTGGAAGGCTTGGTCTAAGGGGTGAAATAACCTCAGGTTTTCATAAACTACAATGGAACACAAGATGGACACAATGAAGGGATTTTGGCAAATCCAATTCTACAGTCACAGGGTTTATAATGGGCGTGATGGGAAAGGGGTCCACAAACTTGGGTCCTTGTTTTTTTGAAGGCTGTGGAGACTGAAGGTAGCAGGTGGAGAGGTAGACATGATCACCAGTGTTGAATGGTTTATGTTCCTTGGATATCTTGTCAGCTTGAGTTTTGTAAGCCTTCCGGGCATCTGCATGGGCTTTTCCCATGAACAGCCATGTATTTCCTAACTGGGACACCCGTTCCTTTAACAATGGCACCAGAGGGTCATTTAGAGGTATTTCAAGCATAGGCTTAAATTCCTGACCAGTAGCCACCCTGAAAGAGTGAATTCTATGCTACTGTGTACCTAATTGTTATATGCCGTTTCTGTAAAAGGCAACAAGTCAGTCCAATCATCCTGCTGATAATAAAGCATCTGAGGTACTGTTCTAATATTGAGTTTGCTCATTCACACCCTCCATTCATTCGGGAGTGGTGACTGGAAGTGAGCCTTTTATCAATCTCAAGTAAGTTTAGGAAGACCAGCCAAAACTTAGAAGTGAATTGCACCCCTCTGTCTGAAATGATGAGTTGAGATGCCCCATGTAACTGGTAAATATGATGTAAAAATAATTTGGCTAGCACTTGTGCCGATGGAATTTTTCGGCATTGGACAAAATGTACTTGTTTAGAAAACAAATCAGTCACAACCCATATAGCAGGGTTTCATGAGGGTTCAGGGAGTTCCACAATAAAATCAATGGAGATCTCTCTCTAGAGTGCTGACAGCTTGGCTACTATTTGAAGGAGTCCCAGAGTTTTCCCTTGACATCGTTTGGCTGAGGCACAGACAGGGCAGCTTGCTACATAGCTCTCAATGTCCTTTTTGAGGATGGCCACCAAAATTGTCTTTTTATCAGGTATAAAGTCTTTACAAAACCAAAGTATCCATCTCTTTGGAATTGTCGCTTTTCTCCAAAACTATCAATATTTGGGTTTCCAGTACATAAAGCTTACCCCCTACCCAAGCCAGCCCATCCTCATTCAAGCAGACATTCACATAACTTTGAAACCACATGTCTTCATTTAGTGCAGCCTTAAGGGCTGAGGTCACTCCATTATATATTGGACACTTCCCCTTCACTTGGCTAACTGGTGGGATGAGAGTACTGGTTTGACTCTTTCTGCTTTGGGGCAATTGTCCTGAGGCATATGGAATAGCGCATCAGCTAAAAAGTTTTTCCCCCTGGGAGGTAGTGCAATGTGAAGTCAAAACAGTTAAAATATCGCACTTGCAATGGGGATAGTTTCTGCCCAAAAGCATAAATAGTCAAACCAGTACTCTTATCGTCTCCAGATTTTTCTGATCAGTCCATACTTCAAAAGGTATTTTGCTCCCTTCCAATAAATGTCTCCAAGACAAGAATGCTCAGCACACTGCGTACACCTTCTTCTCCCATATGGCCCACTTTTGTTCAGTCTCTGATAGTTTCCTAGAGGTATAAATACATGGTTGCAACTGGCCACTCTCGTTTTTTCTGTAACAGCACAGTCCCCACAGTTACATTGCTAGCATCTGCTTGAATAAGAAATGGAGCCCTCAGGTCAGGGTGCTTTAGAACTGGTTCAGCTGCAAACAATTGTTTGAGCTTCTCAAATGTTGCTTGGCATTCCATTGTCCATTTCAGGGGTTGATTGGGCTTAGGTTTGTCCCCCCCCCTTTGGTCTTTAACAGGTTTGTGATGGGGAGGGCTATCTGGGTGAATGGCGGGATGAACGTCCAGTAGAAGTTAGCAAAGCCTAGGAAACTTTGCAATTGTTTCCTGGTCTGGGGTGGAACCCACTCCAACACTGCTTTGACCTTCAGAGGGTCCATTTTAATTTCTTCATGTGAAATGCAATAGCCAGGTAGTCTATTTTACTTTGGTGGAATTTGCGCTTAGGGAGTTTGGCATACAGCTTGGTAGCTTGTAGTTTTTGAAGGACTGCCCTCACTAGCTTCACGTGCTCCACTTTTGTTTCAGTGTAAATCAAAATCTCACCAAGTACACTAGCACCCACTTGTACAAGTGCTCATGCAGAACTTCATTGATTAATTGCATGAACATGGTAGGGGCACCCTATACCCCAAAAGGGAGTACTTTGAACTGGAAACAACCCAGCAGGCAATTGAAAGTGGTCTTCCATTCATCCCTTTCCCTGATCCTCACATGGTAGTAATCCTCCTGCAAGTCCAGCTTAGTAAATATTTTGCCCTTAGTCAAGTGGACTAACATGTCCTTCATCAAGAGTAAGGGGTAGACATTCTCCACACACACCGTATTAAGCCCTCTACATGCATAGACAAAGGGTCCCATCTTTCTTTTCTTGGAACAGAATAGGGGCTGCCACCTGGGGTTGCACTGGTTGGATGAAACCTTGGGCAAGATTCTTGTCAATAAACAGCTGCAATTCCTCAAGCTCCCATGGGATCATAGAATACAGTTTTGGTTTTGGTAGCTTAGCCCCTGGTAGGATTTCTATAGCACAGTCTGTAGGCCAGTGGGAAGGGAGTTCATCTGACCCTTTTCACTAAACACATCTCTGAGGTCCCAATATACCTTGGGTATGGAGGGAAGGTCCTTTGCCTGTTCAGCTGCCCCCAATTCCCACTGCGGAGTCATTGCATTCTGAATCTTTCCTTGCTTCTGGATTTTTAACAGCCCCCTCCTCCAGTTCATTAGGGGTTCCATTTCTTTAGCCCAGCTAAAGGGATCAGGCATCATTCCATACCTGGTGCCATTATAAAGCTCTAAGTTTCTATCTTGGCCCCCATTCACATTTCTAAGGGCTCTGTGATGAAGGCTACTGAGATGTCCCCTGCTACTGAACCATCTAGTTGGCAAAAAGCAATTGGGACTTTTACCTCAGTCGGAACCCCAGTTTTTGACCAGTGCCAGGTTTACTAGGCACCTGGTGCAGCCTGAGTCTAACAGGGCCCTTAAGTTGGCTTTTAACCCTGACTCTTGGAAGCTCAGTTCCATGGGGATTGTTACAGGTGATTGGGCTACTTACTAGGGGGCTGTCATCAGAGTCGGTGTTGGTCAACCCCTGGCCATCAGTTGGTAGGGTCAGACTTTGCTTGGCCTGTGTTGATGACCTCCACTCCCATTAGCACAGTTTCTCTGGTCTCTGGCGGTGCTTTAGTTGCCTTCCCCACAGGGGTGGTGTTCACTTTCTTGGTTGGGTGATTGGCTTTGCACTCGGCTACCGTATGCCTTTCTTGGCCACTCTTGAAACTGGCAGGGAAATGAGTCTGTCAGCTCTGTCTTCTCCGGGAGTGATTTCTTCCATGGCCATGCTGCACAATACTCATTGCATTCCTGGTCAATTTCCATCTCCTCAGCTAGGATGTACCAGTCATTGAGGGTTACAGGGGCCCCCTCAAGTTGCAGGTGTTGTGCAGGTCATTCAATCCATCCTTGAAGCAGCTGATGATGATGTCCTCCAGCCAGTCATTGAGTCAGCATGACAGGTCATGAAACTCTTCCATGTACTCTGCCACTGCTTGGCATCCTTGTCTTACAGATTTGATGTGGTCCCTCACTTTGCGGTCACCTAAGGTATCCTCAAACCAGTGGCGGAGTACTGTCATGAAGTGGTCAAAGTTTCTCAGCTTGGGCATGTTTGTTTTGTGGAGCATCACCATCCAACAAGCCCCTTCCAGTGCCAAGGTGTCATTCCTCACCTTGGTGCCCTCAGTGGGAATCTCCGGCCCATATTCTTGCATGTAAATTAACATCAACTGTTGGGGGTCTCCATCAAACTTCACACCAAGGGGTGGGGTCTTGCACCTCTTGCACCCCTGGGGCATTAGCTGAATGAATCCCTTCAGTGCTTCACCTGCACCTGTGGTGCCACCAACTGGAGTTGCTGAAGCTTCCACCATAATGTCTAGTGGTGATGCTCTCCCACTGTCTTCCTCCTTTTGGGCTTGGTAAATCTCACTAGCAGTTGCCTTGTCATGGGATTCGTGTGCTTTGAGGATCTGGAAGGCATCCATCATAAAATGCATGACTTGCTTCATCATCTTCCAGCTCCGGATGCCATTCACATCATCAGCTGCTGCGACTGCCCCAGGTGAGGGTCACCCATTTGGCTCTCCCTTCCCAGTCATCTTTCTTGCCGATGCTGATGGACCACCTGGGTCTCAATGAGTCTTCCAGGTTGGTGACTTCCTCCATCCACTTAGAGAAGTCCAACCTTGGGGAAGCCCTAAAGGAGGCTTCCCCCCACCAGCATTCAGTTCTCTCCTGGTTGCTGCCTTGAGCTGACACAGCTTGCACAGTTCCCACAGTAGAGCTGGATCCCTCTCCAGGTTCTGCCTAATATAAGGATCTGCCCCAGCTGGTGCCTATTGATGTTAATCAAAAGAACTTTTACTCAGAGAAATTGGTTGCAGAAAAGTCAGGTGGAATCTGAAAGTCCCGTGCAAAGCACAAAGCAATTCTTTCATTTCTTCCAAACCCAACCTCCCTCCAACCAGTCCAGTGGCAGCCAATGTGATGCCGCAGGGTTTTTATGAGAACACTGAGGTGCTGGGTAGATAACAGGTCACTCTAAGGGCATGATGGCCTTGGAATCAGGATGGAACTGGCTGGGAAAGAGTTTGCTTCATCTTCAAAGACAATCCCCCTTCCTAATTCCCAAGTGGTTACAGCAAAAGCAAAAGTATGCAAATAATGCCAGCAATCTTCCTTCCCTTTTTCCAATTGGATGGCAGGACACCGGCATGATGGGCCTGACAGTTTCCTTGTTTACTTACACCAATTGTACTGCGCAAATTCCAAAGGTCTGGGCCCCGCCCTCACATTGCCCATTTGTAAAAAGGACACTCAGACCAATCTTTTTTTAAGTAAGTTCCATGCCAGATGCTTGTACAACAGATTATTTGTTTGGATCGATCTAGAGTTTATATAGATGAGCAAGCAGACTTCTGGACTGGACATTCTATCTAGGTCATGCGCTTATATTTCAGCACATTCTCCATGCATCTAAAGAAGACCTTATATAATATATACTGCATTCATTTATTTTAGACCTGCATTCCATCTAGTTTCCAGAGCAAGTCTATAGATTAAACTTGTGAATGCTACCATTGATAGATGGTTACTGTTGCTTATGTATAATCTTTATAAGGACTCTAAAATTCTATATTTAGTTAAGGCTCACACATAACGACTTTGTAATCCTACTAGAGCAGGGCTTTTCAACCAGTGGTACGGGTACCACCTGTGGTACATTGGCACCTGGCAGGTGGTATGCGACCATCCTAGAAAAGTGGTAGCAAGGGAGAGGAATGAGCTGAACTGGTGGCAGCACCACACAAGCCTGAGCGAAAGATGGCTGGAGCTGCAGGGCTGTCGGAGCTCAGCGAAAGCACAAGGATCAGCACTTTTTCGGGGCTGTCAGGGCTCAGTGGAAGCACCAGGATTAGCGCCAGGCTCCAGCTAGAGCTCGGTGTTGAGCCCAGAAGAAGCACCGGTCAGCTGGAACTGTTGTAAGTCGAGGACTACTTGTACTTCATCACTTTTTTCCTTTTTTGGGGGGGTGTCAGCAAGTTTTTGACACCTTGCTAGGCGACTGGTGGTACTCGGATGTTTTTGTTGTTAGCTGCGAAGTCGTGTCCGACCCATCGTGACCCTATGGACAACATTCCTCCAGGCCTTCCTGTCCTCTACCATCTTCTGGAGTCCATTTAAGCTCACGCCTACTGCTTCAGTGACTCCATCCAGCCACCTCATTCTCTGTCGTCCCCTTCTTCTATTGCCCTCGATCTTTCCCAGCATTAGGCTCTTCTCCAGTGAGTCCTTCCTTCTCATTAGGTGGCCAAAGTATTTGAGTTTTAGCTTCAGGATCTGGCCTTCTAAAGAGCAGTCAGGATTGATCTCCTCTAGGACTGACCGGTTTGATCGCCTTGCAGTCCAAGGGACTCGCAGGAGTCTTCTCCAGCACCATAGTTCAAAGGCCTCAATTCTTTGGCGCTCAGCCTTTCTTATGGTCCAACTTTCACTGCCATACATTGCAACTGGGAAGACCATAGCCTTGACTATACGCACTTTTGTTGACAGGGTGATGTCTCTGCTTTTTAGTGTGCTGTCTAGATTTGCCATATCCTAAAAGTGGTACAATAGGTGAAAAGGTTGAAAGCCCTGTACGACTCCCCTCCGCCCTGTGCGTTCCCACAGAGAGGGCCTCCTCAGGGTGCCGCCAGTCAGGGAATGTCGACTGGTGGCCCCCAGGGGGAGGGCCTTCTCTGTGGGTGCTCCGGCATTATGGAATCAACTGCCGGTGGAGCTCCGGATGGCACCAGACCTCCGAACTTTCCGTCGGGGCCTGAAGACCCACCTGTTCGAATTAGCTGGTCTGGCCTGATGGGGGATTATGGGTTTTTAATTGTTTTTTAAATTTGTATTACTGTTTTTAATTGGGCATGGGTTTAATCCTTTTTTAATTTTTGTATTGTCTTTCTTTTTATATATGCCCTGTGAACCGCCCTGAGTCCCTACCAAGGAGAAGGGCGGTATATAAATCAAATAAACTATAAACTAACTATAAACTACTAGAGGAGGATTTTATAACACCTTTACATCTCTTGAAAGGTCATTTCTAAATTCATATGGGCTATATTCCAGATAGCACCTTGCATTCCAAACATAATATTAAGAAGAAAGACAGCTTGTCTAAAATCAAAACATGATGCATCATAGCATATTTACTGAAGTTAGTGTCACACAAGTTTGGGTTCTGTCTTTATTGAAGACAATATGGCTCAGGACAAACTCACAAAAATATCAACATCTTGGTTTTCTAGGTAGGCAGTGATGGGTTATGAGTGTGCACTCACTGCATTTAAGCAACTTATTAAAGACTTAGAAGCCCAAAAGGATCTGTCTGCAATACCCAAGCCACGTTTTACAAACCAGGGAGATACTTACATTAAATGACTGTTTCCAAATTCCAAAGACAACTAATGTCACCATGCTTCAACACTTATCAAAACTGCAGCTCATGTCATGCTGTAGTATTTTCTCTATAAGGACTCAAAGAACCACCTTATATATTCATTATCTGGTAAAACACTTGGGAAATTCTAAACTTTTTTTATGTACAGTTGTCGTTATCAGATCAATATCAGTCTTATTGAACATAGCTAAACTTTGTTATACTGCTTGTAAAATATAATAAAATTTTGCATACCTTGATGTCCACTGATGAATCCATCATGAATTGTAATATTACCTTTTTATATTTTTATTTTAATATGTTTCTGTTTGCAATTCTGGTTAATGACCATAATAAAAATTATATTAAGTAGTCAGTTTGAATTTTTTCATCTTAGAGACAACTTCTACCTTCACTACTGCTTGACAGAATAAAGATGTATATTAATTAATATTAACAAGGAAGTTTAAGTTCTGAAGATGCTTAACAGAGCAATTCTATGAAATTTTACAGGCTTCATAATGCTGTGAATTTTCATGGAATTACTCTGTAAGTATCCTCAAAGTTTATGGCATGTATAGGTAGCTATGATAAAGTTTTATGTTAAAAAACAACTAACAGTTTTTAACTCCCTCTTTACTGAAGTGTTTAATAAATGCATTGAATTGGGTATTGGATTTGATTTAGTTATTTTATGTAAGTACAGCTTATGGATTTACATATGTGCCAGAATAAAAGAAAAATGCCCTGTTTTTTCCTGTAAGATTTACTTATTATTTTGTGTTCATATAATTATAATAGAATATTGGAGCTGAAAAGGGGAGTTTATTGGGAAATACAAATTAATTCATCTTAACAGTGAGATTGAATTAATAATAAATAGATTTTATAAACTAAATCTAAATTTGGATTGCAAAAATCTAGACAATGAATAGATGGTAGCAAATAGTTTTTTACCTTCCCTCACAGATCTGTATGAGTTACTAAATTTAATTCTGGCAAGAATTAATACTCTTGTTTTGTGAAGGTTGTTTTCAATGCCTGTATTTAATGTTGTAATTAATGTTAATTATAAATACAGAAAATATTGAGCTCAATTATAACTTTGACACCTCTCCCCCTATAGCCATGAAACTCTTATATTATGAAATTATTTGAATTTAAAAGTTGCACTTACACTAGTACTTTGTATAGTCTTTCTTCTGAAAAAAACTTTAATTTTTTTCAATTTTTTAAATTTTGAAGAATTTAAAAATAAGTTTAATTTACCTCTGATTCTTTGGGTTGGGATATCTATATAGGCAGTCCTTGAGATACAACCATAATGGATCTGCCCATTACGGTCACATGTGATGGTCATTAAGCAAGAGAGCCTCACTTATTAACCCCCACATGTTCTATCTGATGCACTGCTAAATGAACATGCAGGTTGTTAAGCAGAGGACAGGGTGTCTCGGAGTAATACTCTCTGTAGCCAGTAGGGGACTTCATTTTTTAAGAAGGTGCCATTTGTTTGTGGAATTTGTTTGTGGATTTTCCTTTAAAAAATGAAGCCCCCTACAAGGTCATGACAAAAATGCCTGTTTGCAGAGTAGCATTAGGTTTCAATGAGGCAGATAGCCTCTGTAAGAAAACTGACCCTTGCATTACATTGATCAGATGCCTCTGAAAAATAACCCCAGAAAGTCAAATTGGGATGAGCAAATTATAGACTGAGGAAGAAGATGGAGAGCAGACTGCCTGCTGCCAGTTAGAGTGGCTAGTATCCTGAGTCTATGGCAATTCCAAGAAAGAACAAGCAGGCCCAGATTGGGAGGTCAGAAGAATATGTTAGCCATGTTCAGGGCTCCTTTGAAAAAGAGTGCACTTGCAGGGATAAAAGGCAGGTTGTAGATGGGGTAGCCATTAGATGAATAGACTCAGGATCAATGCTGAGGAAAACCAGTGGAAGTGGGACTGCACTTTGACAGTCTGTTCTTCAAAGCCCAGTTGTGAGGAAATATCACCCGAGGAATGAGGGGTTATGAAGAGATTGTGTTATTTGTTCAGCTTGGTGTTCCCTTCATCTCTCTGGGTTAATTTTGGGCTGAAATGCCTTTTTGGTGTGTTTTTTGGCATTCAGAAAATGAACAGGAGGGCAGTGGTAAAGTGCTGAGAGAACACTGACAAAGGCATTGATTTAACTGCCTCAAGTTTGCAGATAATTGTTGATCTTCTGTAGAAAGGGTGCCAAATAACTGAGCTAGTTCATCAACTTTCATAGAGCTGGCTGATACCTGTATGAAATCAAGGGTATTATCCCTCCAGGGCTTAGCTGCATCTGCTCTTGGAGGTGGTGGAGCATACTGCTATGCAGGTCGTTGCTGGCTGTGTAAGAGCTCTGGAGCTTATGCTATTCTCTTATGTGCTTGGCTCTCCTCCCAGAATTTAGCAGAGGCCATACATTGGCAGATTCATCTAGGTCAGTGTTTTTCAAACTTGGCAACTTTAAGAGGTGAGAACCAACTGTCAGTATGCTGGCGGGGGAATTCTGAAAGTTGAAATCCAAACATCTTAAAGTTGCCAAGTTTGAAAAATACTAATCTAGATAGTCAGCATTGTTCATCTTCATCACACTGGCCTTGATAGTCATTCCCAGCAAAATAAAATTAAGCAGTCTGATATGCCACTGCTACCAAATGATCAGGCAAGTCCTCCTTCATTACCTCTCTAGATTAACTGAATGTATGTACTTACACAGAGTGTTGTGTATGAGCAAGACTGAAAGTGAATGGAATAATTATGGACATCTTATTTCTCTCTCAGGTCTTAGCAAGTTAGCTTAATGCGCTATTGTAATTGCTGTACCATACCAGTTCTTCTTGTTCCTCACTTCAGCAATGTTATTCCAAACTCTTTTAGTTCAGTGTGAATGAATATGAATAGGATTGAATGGCTGGAATATCCTGATTGGTAAGCTTGTGTATTTCAGTTTAGAGAACTTTTGAATCCAGCCTTTAATATTACAAATTACTGTACATTATGTATAAGGCAGTTTTTCTAAATGAGAAGATAGAAATAGAAATTCAGTATATGTGATAGGCATCAAACAGGAAATGAGTGTTTTTGTTTATTTTCCAAGACAAAAATGCAAAAAGGGTGGGTTGAGAACCATGGTTTATAAGATGTTTGAGAAAAGGAATTAAATAATAAAAAATCTAACTATTGCAAGAAGAAAGATCATTACACTCAGAGCAAGGCCTGTATGTTTCATTGAAAATAGAAAATACAGTTCTGGACCAAAATAATAAAACACCCAGCCAGTTTATATGTTTTATTTGTTTCTTAAAAATAAGCGCTATTATAATGCCCCAGGGCTCTGTTCTGGGCCCAGTGTTCTTCAACATTTTCATCAATGATTTAGATGAGGGAATAGATGGGGAGTTCATCAAATTTGCAGATGACACCAAGCTGGCAGGAATAGCCAACACTCCAGAAGATAGGCTTTAAGATACAGAAGGATCTTGACAGACTTGAACATTGGGCGCTATCTAACAAAATAAAATTCAATGGTGAAAAAAGTAAGGTTCTACATTTAGGCAAGAAAAGCTAAATGAACAGGTATAATATAGGTGGTACCTTGGTGAAGTGTAGTGGGTTAACACACACAAGACGACGCCAGGCAGTGAATTCAGCTCTTTATTTGTAGAGAAGAACCAGCCACAGAATGGGCTGCCTGTGCCCTTTATATACTCTGACTGCTGAGCTGACAGCCAATCAATTTAACCAGGCTTTCCCGCCGAAAGCTGAGCCACGCCTTGCGGCAGTTATGTACAGCCTCTTCTAGCTGTCATCTGTTAAGCTATTGCTTAATACAATACATACTCCAATACACAGCACCCCTTCCCTCTTAAGAATGAACAATACAACAATATAATACAACTATATATACATTTTTCCAGACAATATGTTGGTTCTTATGGTTGCACATAGTCTTTGAGGTAAGCCGGTGGCCTGTGATTCCTAGCAGATCTTCTCAAGAGGCTCGCCCCTGTCCTTAGCCAATGAGTCAGTGGGTGCCTCTGCTCTGTCCTCACCCAGTGTACCACCCCCAGTTCCCAGCTCATTGTGAGCTTCCTGTGCCTGTTGTTGCCCGGGTTATACAGTTCTTTCTGGCCACAGATCCAGTTCCCCCCTTGCGTTCGGCTGGTGATCATACGGAATCGTGGGTGGTACTGACAAGTGTCCCTCATGTTGGTTGCTGGCTGGCAGTCTTTCAGAAACTCGTGACCTGATCTGATCAATGTGTCTTCTTATTTGTTGATCCCCCTCCACCCCAGTAATGTAAGACAACGGCCCCGTTTTGTCAACCACCACCCCCGGGATCCATACATGTCCAGGCCCATAGTTCCCTTCCCTAGGGGGGGTTGGATTAATCCGACTCCACAGCCACTCTGTCGGGGTGCAGTCTGTCTAGCTTGGTGATAAGCCTTCTGCCCCAACGAAGTTCCGCTGGGCTCTTTCCGGTAGCCGTGTGTGGTGTGTTGGTTAAGTAGGAATTGGGCTAACCTTTGGTGTCAGTCGCCGCTGATAATTCGTTTTAATGCGTCTTTGGTTGTGAGCACCATGCGTTCTGCCAATCCGTTGGTGGCCGGGTGGAAGGGTGCTGATGTGATGTGTCTAATTGCGTAGCTCCTCGTGAAAGCCTGGAATTCAGAGGAGGTGAACTGAGAGCCATTATCCGATACTAACACATCCGGGAGGCCATGTGTGGCAAAAAGTCCCCTGAGCACTTGGATTGTCCATGCTGTGGTCATGCTCATTACTGGAACTACCTCCAACCACTTGGAATGGCTATCTACGACCACTAAAAACAACTGTCCCTGGAATAGCCCTGCATAGTCAATGTGGACGCAGGACCATGGGGTGTGTGTGGCCTCCCACATTTGAACGGGGCGCATGTGGCATCTCAGGTCTGGACCTTTGACACACATAGCACCCTTTTACTTGCTTCTCTATGGCCTTATCTAGGGCTGGCCACCACATATAGCTTCTGGCTAGTGCCTTTATCCTTACTATTCCTGGATGCCCCTCATGTAGAGATTGGATGACTCTGTTCCTTAGCTTTTCTGGAATTACCACTCGGCTGCCCCACAATAGGCAACACTTGTGCATGGACATCTCATGCCTGTGAATAAAATACACCTGGAATTCTGGCCCCGGGCTTTTCTCCTGCCACCCAGTTGCTACCCATGTTAAAACTCTGCTCAGGATCTTGTCTGCCACTGTCTCAGCAGTGATATCCTTTGCCTTGAGTGGGCATTCTGGCAGGTCCTGAATGGTCAGTAGTTGAGCTGCTGGTTCCGGATCTGCTTGCTTTAGTGGCAACCTACTTAGTCCATCAGCATGACCCATCTCCTTCCCTGGCCTGTACACCAGTTTACAGTTATAGGCCAATAGGAAAATGGACCACCTGAGCATTCTTGGGGATAAGATCTGGGGAGTTTGCCTATCTGATGTGAACAACCCCAGTAGTGGCTTGTGATCTGTGAATATTGTGAATTCTCGGCCGTAGAGGTAATCATGAAACTTTTTAATCCCAGCCACTATTGCCAAGGCCTCTTTATCAATTTGAGCATAATTCCTTTCAGCCCCTGACAGTGTCCTGGAGTAGTAGGCAATGGGTCTTTGGACCCCATCCCCTTCCAAATGACTCAAAACTACCCCCACTCCATATGGGGAAGCATCACATGCTATGCAAATGGGCTTAGATTCTATAAAGTGAGTCACAGTTGAATTGCTGGACAACAGTTTCTTTAAACTCCTGAAACTATTTTCATGTATAGGGGTCCAGTTCCAAACTGCCTGCTTATCCAGCAACCTGTGAAGGGGCTCAGCAATAGCTGCTTTATTTGGGAGGAATGAATGATAGAACTTTAGTAGCCCCAGGAATGCTTGCAGTTCTGTCTTATTCTTGGGAGTGGGGGCCATCCATCTGCAGGATGGATTCCCCTGGCATCAATTCTGAAACCCAGGAATTCAGTGGCCTTTATGCCAATGCTGCATTTGTCTTTCTTTAACTTAAACCCTGCAGCACAAAATCTTCCTAACACTGTCTCCAATCGGTCAGCCAAAACTTCTTCCGTGTTCCCCGTGATGAGTACATCGTCAAAGTATGGACATACTCCTGGAATCCCTTTCAGAGTCCTCTCTATCACCTCCTGAAAAATTCCTGGAGCCACAGTCACTCCGAACTGTAAACAATTAACTTTATACGCTCCACAGTGAGTTACAATAGTTTGTGCGTCGGCCATCTCCCTGGTAACTGGGAGCTGCTGGTATGCCTGTGCAAGATCTAATTTAGCGAAAATGGCGCCGCCTTGTACTACTACTACTACTACTACTATTATTATTAATAACCACAATGTTTCTTGCATTACATCATAAATACATTCTTCCTTTTTCATACAAATAATAATAAAAATATAATTTCTATGTCAGAAAATCCTTTGCCTAAATATCCCATCCAGTTATCTATTTCTAATATGTCCAACAAATCTACTAAAGGTGAATTCTGTTTGCTTTCTTTCTGACTATCAGTTATAGAGGATTTATAAGAAAAGAATGTGCACATACCAGCTTGGATAATATATATTTTAAACCTATTTTGGTTCTATTTTGCTATGGAAAGACATGAACAGTTTAGAATGTACTTTGGTGTGACTCAAATGAAGTAAACTTTGCAGACCTTGAGAGCTAGGATAAAGCTTAAACATTTGCGGTACTAAGCATTCCCTCTGGTGGTATATAAATCACATAGCAAATATTTGTCATCATCAGAATTAATATAGAATGGTTTCTGTTGTTCAACAAAAATATAGGCACAATTAAAAGCATTAATAAATATATATAAAATCCTCAATCAGACAAAAAGTTTGTTTAGTTTTCTGCTACTGAGAAAATAGAAATCCTGAAAATGACCATTTTCAAAATTGTCTTGATTGATAATAGCTTCATTTTCAATTTTCTTGTTAATATTGATACTGAAAATGGCACAATTTGGAAACAGGCAAGATAATGCCTCAGGAACCAAATGACTTCTCTATCCAAAAGAAAGCAAGCAAAGATTCATTTGTACTTTTACTTTCTAAAAAAAATAAATTCACTTCTATTCTTAAACTTTTTCTTTGGCACAGTTTCCTTTAATCCTAACCCTTACTTTCCTACACCAAATTACTAATTCAGAAATATTCACATATTTAAAGTATTCTTTTTTAACTGTTTGCATATGATGGGAAGGGGGCCTCAATTTCCATATATAGGTGGAGAAGACATTTGAAGAGCTAGCGCTATCAATGGAATTTCATGGAGATGGCAGAAAAAGATGGGAATTTGTGGCAGAACTTGGCCTAGAGTACTGCCATCTGATATAGTATAGCAGGTGCCCTCAACCATGACAACTTTGAGACTTGTGTATGGCTGAGGAATTCTGGGAGTTGAAGTCCACAAGTCATAAAGTTGCCATGGTTGGAGACCCCTGTTAGTATAGGATGCAACTGAGAAAAGCTGGTCTAGATCAAACTTCAGGCTATCAGAGTGGCCAAAATAGAAGAATGGATTGAAATTCAGAAATATATTTCTTAAACCAGCTTCATTTCCAGCCAATTCAGGTGTGGAAATAAAGTAGTTTATGGCTACTGAGCAAAAATTGCCCTTTTGTATATCCATGTCACATGCAGCATTTGATTTTGACACCTTATGGTCAATTTGCCACAATTTGGCACACTGAGTTTTGAAGTCAGAAGAACAGCTGAAATCATGATCAAAGGTTTCAAGAAGTTGTTGGAACAAGAGTTGGATGAAAAGCTCAGAAGTTATCAAGAAGAAGCTGATAAAGATTAAAACATTTTGTAGTGATTATTAGAAAACCAGGAAAAATCATAGCAAAAGACATTCTGTGAATAAGAGAAGTTTTTAAAATAATTCTGGAAGAACTGGAAAAAATATAGAAGGTGAACGGAGCAAGAAACAGGTAAAAATAAAGGGAAAACAATGCAAAAAATAAAATAGAGATGGGTGGAAAGAAATGCCTGACAAATTTCTTAACAACTAAAGAAGAACTGGAAAGAGTTTTGAACCTTTTAAACATTCTAGACTTTGTAGAAAGTCCTCCACTTATGACTATAATGGAGCATTTACACTACCTATTATGGGAACAATTATTATCCCACAACCTGAAGCACCCTGTTCTCCACTTCATACCCCTCACAGCCCCTGCAAGCCTTGGATCTCCTTTCCTTCTCCCACTGGGTGCTCACAGGTTTTCAGCCTGCTTCTCATCCAGTAGTGGGATTCAAATAATTTAACAATCAGTTCTCTGCCCTAATGACTGTTTTAAATATAAAAAAATGATATACCAAAAAATAGATTATTATTTCATGCAGTTTAATACTTAAATAAGAACAATAAAAGAGGTACACAAAACTAAATTATGCTGTAAGAATGAATTTTAAAATATTAATGAAAAAATATTAAATAATACCTGACAACAATAAAATTGTTATTTAAGATATTTCCATATTGATTCTTGACTGGCATCCTCACTTGCAATTCTCTTCACTTTTTTTTTTTTTTTTTTATTGAAAAGTTTTATAAAATACAATTTTCCTTTAAAAAAACCCCCCTTCCCCCTCCCTCCTCCCCTCCCTACCTCCCCCCTATCTCCCCCCCTCCCCCTCCCCCTCCTCCCTCCCCTACCTCCCCCCCTCCACTTCCCCTCCTCCCCCCTCCCCCCCCCCCGACTTCCCAGAGCAAAATACAAGGTATATATCTAAAAGGCAATCATAAACAATCATATACTAACAATTATAAACTCTAAAATCCATCACTCTCTAGCTTGTATATAGTAAACCAATCCTTAATAATACTAAATATATATAAAAAACTAAAATAAAAGAGAACTAGCATCATTCCCATCTATGTTCTTCCACAATTCACTATTACCTTAACATATTCTCGTTTGGACATTAATAAATAGTTCTTACACAAATTAACCCACATTAACCCACAAAACTTTCTTCCTCTTCCTCTGTAGTAAGTTGTCCATTAATTCCAAATTAAAAAAAAAAAAATCTATTACCATACATAGCATCCCAAAACTTTTTTTTTTTTTTTTTTTAAAAAACACAACTACCACTTAACTATAAATATTTTGTGGAAGTTCCATAGATTTCTACTGGTCTTATTTTTTTTCCTTTTTTGAGCGTTTTAAGGCAGCACGCGTCACCCTCTGTTCTCTAAGATCATCCAAAAGAGTTGCAGCTTGAACTCCTCCTGTACCCTTCTCGTCTATCTGTGCATCTTCATCCTCTTGATGTTCTCCTTCTCCAGATCCCTCTGCAGCTTCCAGAAGTGTTGATGGGGTTACTTTCAAAACATTATTATAAAAATCATGAGCTTGCTTCACATTACTCAAACAGTACCTTTTGCCATCATACATGAAGCTCAACCCAGCTGGGATCTCCCATCTGAACCTTATATCTCTTTGCTTGAGCTCTTGCACAAGAAATATAAAATCCTTCCTTCTCTTTAAAATCTTTGGAGGAATTTCTTTTAAAACCAAAACTTGTTGACCAGCAATCACAACTTTGGTATCGTAGGCAGCTTGTATAACTTCATCTCTAATTTCCCTTTTTACAAAATAAACCACCACATCTCTAGGCAACTTTCTCTGTTTAGCAATCCACGAATTCACACGAAACACTTTGTCCATACCTTGTTTTAATTCAGATGCTGGATGGTTCAATACTCCCTCAAAAGCCTCAGAAACCAGCTGCTTTAAATCTTCCTTAATATTCTCTTTTAGGCCTCTAATTCTCACAGCAAACTGCATCTGGTAAAATTGGGCCAAGCTCTGTTCACTGTCGATTTTGTCTTTTAAATCTTCAATTTCCAATACTTTTGCTTCTAATAAAGCATTCTTTTGAATCAAGTCTTGCACTTGATCATCCAGCACCTCCACACATTTAGCAACTTTTTGCACTGAGGACAAAATGTCTACCTTCATTTCTCTAAGTTTCTGTTCCATCCTTTCTTCCATTCTCTGCTCCAATTTCTCCAATTTCTCCTCCATCTGTAGAAATTTAACACCCATTGACTCCAAAATTAACTGGGTATGTTTTTCAAGATCCTTCGATGTCAATACATCAGGAGAATGCAACGCCTGCAGCAATGATTGTTGTTGCACCGGAGAATTTCCAGCACTCCGAAAAGTTCTAGGGGGAGGTTTAGCCGCCATCTTTTACTTACAATTGTGACGCACTTTCACTTTAAGTTTTAAGCAAAGTCCATCAAGCTTGAGAGTAAAATAAAATCTTCTTCATCTCTTCATCTTTCCCTCTTGTACTGCTCTGCCTGCTCTTTCCCTTTCATAGTCTCTCCTTCAAGCCGGGATGGTCGCAGACGCCTGGCTCTGCTCCATTAGCAGAGACGCTGGTCAGCTGGGAGCAGCCCAGGCTACGGGGGAGTTCAATCCTTCAGCCGCCCAAGCTCCAATCTCAGGCGGCCCCGGAGAACTCAACCCCCACCTGGGGGCTCACCCCCTCCTCTTCTCCCGAGGAGGGGGCTTCAGATTCGCCCGAACAGCTGATCGACGCTGTTTCGGGCGAAAAAACACCAGCTGAGCCGCGGGCAGCCCGGGAAGGCTCCCTCCGTCGCCGCGGAGCCACCGGAAGTCCCGCAATTCTCTTCACTTTTATCTCTGTATAGCTAGACAGGGAAAAGTTCCAGAGCCACAACCCCAGCTAATACATTTATTTATTTATTTATTTTATTTGTATACCGCCCTTCTCCCGAAGGACTCAGGGTGGTGAACAGGGACATAAATATCAAAATGCCCAAATACAGAAATTGAAAACAAATTAAACCCTAGTGCCCAAATGCAGAAGATAAATTACATTAAAATAATAATTAAAACAAAACCATCAGACCAGGCCGGATTGTTCAAACAGATAGGTTTTTAGGTTGCGTCGGAAGGAGCGAAGGTCGGGAGCCATCCGGAGCTCAACCGGTAAACGGTTCCACAGGTCAGGCGCACCCACAGAGAACGCCCTCCCCCTGGGGGTCACCAGACGGCATTCTCCAAACGGCGGCACCCTGAGGAGGCCCTCTCTGTGGGAGCGCACTGGACGGAGGGAAGTTGATGCTGGTCGCAGGTGCTCCCTAAGGTACTCCGGACCCATGCCATGTAGGGCTTTGTAGGTCATAACCAGTACCTTGAATCTCACCCGGAAGGCAACCGGAAGCCAACGCAGCTCACGGAGCAGAGGTGTAATATGGGAGTATCAGGAGACCCCCAACACAACTCGTGCGGCTGCATTCTGCACCAGTTGGAGCTTCCGAGTGGATCTCAAGGGCAGCCCCATGTAGAGAGCATTGCAGTAGTCTAATCGAGAGGTCACGAGCGCATGAGTGACTGTACGTAAGGCATCACGGTCTAGATAGGGACGCAACTGGCGCACCAGGCATAACTGGGCGAAGGCTCCCCTAGTCACAGTTAATATATGATCTTCTAAAGAGAGCTGTGAATCTAGGAGAACTCCCAAGTTGCGAGCTCTATCTACGGGAGGTAATAACTCACCTCCCATAGTGAGAGATGGAATGATCTGAGTTTCCTGAGATGCTGGCACATACAGCCACTCCGTCTTGTCAGGGTTGAGCCGAAGCCTGTTCCTCCCCATCCTCGCCCCCTTTCCTGTATGCACCAATCGGGAAAGTAAAGAAATAAAGCGCCTTTTCCTGAAATTACCTCTGAGAAGCACCACCTAGTTTTCACCTGAGTGACGTGATTGAAGGTGCTGCATCTCCGTCCATTGCTCCTCTCTTGGACTTTTGGGGAGGGTTTTTTTCCCCCCTCCTGGAAGGAACTTGAATGAAAATCAGACATGTTCCAAAAAGCACAAATTTATCATAACCAGATGGTTCTGTCGAACTGGTGCGAACCGGCTGAATCCACCACTGTTCTCACCCCAATGTTGTTGTTTTTACTGACTACACATGCTGCAGCAGCCATGTTATGGGCATTGCACATTAATAGTTAATATGATAGTCAATTTGTTGATATTCCAGGTATGTGCAGGTTGAGACTGAATGGAATTGTATGTCTAAAATATTATAAATGGATGGTAAATTATAAATGCAATTATCTTGCATGAATATATAGCAGAAATTACTGCATGGTGATCCCTGTGGAACAACAGCTAAATGCTGAAATCCTGTTTTGAACAGTTTCAATGAAACAAAGTATTTAAGAATGAGGGCAGTAAATCAACTGAATAACAGCAAGGAAATTGGGCAACAAAAGCAGAGTTAAAAGTCTTTATTGTGCAGCTCAGGGGCAGTAACTAGTGTACAATAACTGACCTTGAAAAAAACCTAAGCAGACACTGAAACTAAGCTGGGACATCACCAAGGAATAGGCTGTAAACTATACCAGAGAGGTTGAAAAAAATCATCCTCAAGAAAGGCATAGTGTCACTTTTGTATCATTGCTAAAAAGCCTGCACAAAATTTATGTTGTTACCAAGAGGATGCATTTTACTTTTTAAATTTGTTTTTACAGTTTTGATGGTTTCTATTTCAGAGAAAGACTGTAAGAAGTCTGTGAACATAATAGTCCAGAGTCTTTACTCATAAATGTACCCTTCATTCAAAGTTACTCAGTCAAAATCCAACTACTCTGACAAATTTAGGGACTATTGTGTAATTCTATGAAGCAAGAATTTAAATCAGATAAACTAAAAGATAATAATATTTTAAAAGACTAGCACAGGTAGTTCTCAACTTATCACCAGTCATAAAACCATTTGAAATTACAATGGACTTGAAGTTACTTATAACTTATAACTTCAAAGTTATGACTGCTGCACCACCCATGCATTGCTTATTCCATGCACTGGCTTGCATTTTCAACTAGTTACAGCATACCATGGTCATCTGATTGCATTTTGCAAAATTTTCTATTTTTCAGTAAAAACTGACAAAAAATGTACATTGTATGAATTACATTTGGAGTTACAATCACATGTATTTCTTAATGTACCCATTAAGTCATTTGTCTGAAATGGTATAGGGTTTCCTGCCTGAGCAGGAGGTTGGACTAGAGGATCTCCAAGGTCCATTCCAACTTTTATTATTATTATTATAATTTAATTCGTTAAACATGAACTTCAGTCAACTGAACATTCAAATTGACTGGCACTAATGGTTAACGTGGGTTGCTGCCAGCATCCTAGGTGTCAACCAGGTGTCTCCTTAAAATGTAAGATGTTCCACGTTGCACAGTTTTTTGTAGCTTTCTTGAAGTTATTGCAGGAAGCTGCAATTTCTTGATGTACTTTGCAAAGTTTTTGGACATAGTTCCCAGTGCCCCAATGACAATGGGTATCACTGTTACACGTTTCATCCATAATCATGCAGTTTTTATTATTATTATTATTATTATTATTATTATTATTATTATTATTATTAACCATGTGAATCAATTAGTGGCTGCAGTGACTTGCTTAATGATTGTCACAAAATCACGTGTCATATGATGACTTGACTTAGCATTGCAACAACTTGTGACCAAAATTCCAGGCTCAGTTGTGGTTGTAGGTTGAGGAATATCTACAAATATTGAGCTAACATTTGAAAAGCAAAACCATTGCTTTTTCTATTTACTAATGGAAAATCTCAATGATCTTTTCACTGAGATGTAGAGCTATCTATATTAAAGACATTAATATAGTTACATAGGCTGCATTAACAGAAGGATAGAATCAAGGTCACTTAAAGTGTTAATACCACTTTACAATGCCTTAGTAAGACCACACTTGGAATATTGCATCCAGTTTTGGTCACCACGGTATAAAAGAAGACATTGAGACTCTAGAAAGAGTGCAGAGAAGAGTAACAAAGATGATTAGGGGGCTGGAAGCTCAAACATATGAAGAATGGTTGCAGGAATTGGATCTGGCTAGTCTAGTGAAAAGAAGGTCTAGGGAGCAACACGACAGCAGTGTTCTAATATTTGAAGGGCTGTCACAAAGGAGAGGGTGTCAACCTGTTTTCCAAAGCACCAGAAGGTAAGACAAGAAGCAATGGATGGAAACTAATCAAGGAAAGAAGCAACCTAAAAATAAGAAAACATTTCCTAATAGTGAGAACAATAAACCAGTGGAATGGTTTGCCTTCAGAAGTTTGTATTATAAAGAAATGATGTTATAAGGTCCAAGGTAAGCATCAACATCTGACTGATATTTAGGCAGAATCTAAATGATGGGCAGCATACAAATTTAATAAATAAATAAGAGGAAAATGTGACATAGCTTAAAATAGCAAAATAGATGTGGTAATATATACATAAAAAGAAAGATCTCTTGTGGAAAATAGTTAATCAGGAAAAGCAATAATTCATTTCAGATAGTTTCCATGATAGAATGAAAATTAAAGGGACTTGTCCAGGCAGTCCCTTTAACGGACTGGAAGGCAAACTGCCCCCAAACTC
This sequence comes from Vipera ursinii, assembly GCF_947247035.1. Classification (NCBI taxonomy): domain Eukaryota; kingdom Metazoa; phylum Chordata; class Lepidosauria; order Squamata; family Viperidae; genus Vipera; species Vipera ursinii. Next base: position 65,453,523 of record NC_139517.1, on the reverse strand, counting down.
TTTAAACTAGCTTTGAATCAAACACTTCAAAGTACATAACTGTTGCCTTTTGAACATAGAGTTAGTCCTCTTAATCACAGATATCTGTGAATATAAAAATTAATAGGAAAATTCCCATTGATAAAAGAGACAGTAAACTGTGAAGTTGATTTAAACAATGTCTTAGGCTATTGGTAGGTGGTGGTATAGATGACTTTTATAAAAAATAACAGCATAATTCTCCATGATTTTTTAAACTGATAAACAAGTGGAAGTTATGTGTTTTTTTTTACAATTAACCAAAATTTCTGAAAGTTTTATTATGAAAACTTTCAATGAAGAAGCGAGTGTGATTTCAGCTGGGAAAAATGAAGTTTTCTGAAACCAGCCTGCTTTTTTAATTACAGTATAATAAAATTATAGCATTATAGAGAACAGAACTCATGATTTTTAAAGGAAAAAAACCTATTTTTTTAAAAAGTAAAAATCATATTACACTTTCGTTGGAACTGTGTCCTGTTTTAACAAAAAAAAACAACCCTGGATTTCTGTTTGACACTCATGTACTGCTTCTGAGTGATAACAAGTCAGTTGTATTTAACTGAAGCAGATTAAAGTATGTAGAACTTATCTCTAGGACACAGAAAAAGTAGATTAAGTTGAGACTCAACTCTGAATAATATTACTTTCAGTACTAACTCTGATATTCTTCTGTATGTAGGAAAGGCACCTTTTGTGACCTGCCTACATCAATTCAACAGAAGGTCTCACCCTGTTTGTCCCAGGTATATACTTCTGTCCATGTTTTATGATTCTTGTTGGACCACCTGCTTTTTTTTTTATACTGTTGCCTCACCTCATCCAGAAAATTGCTGACAGAGTGCAGGAATGGATGGAATATTGGAGAGGCCTGCTGCTGGCCATTTAGCCTAATTTTCCTAACACATATGAGGAATTTAATAAAATTATTCTCAATCTTTTAGAAGGATGATGGGTACCACTCAGGCAAGTTGAGTAAATTTAAAAAGTTCCAGAGAATCTTTTATATGCCTGCTTGTAAAGGCTGTCCAGAAAATTAATAGAAACTGTTCTTATTCATTCACTCCACGTGTAAATTGACAGGAAAGGGGGTACTAAATAAAAAATGAAAAGTTAGTGTATAGATAAAAATAGCAAAGAGAGAAAAGGAAGAACAAACTTCTGAAAAGATGAGAAAAATATTCAAAGTTTAGAAGAATGTGGTAATTACAGTTATGCAATTTCACCATTAAAAGCAAATAACTGCATTTCCTTGAATTATGTCTTAAATTGGTTTTTATGCTTGCCTTAGCAGTAACTCAAAAGCCAGATACTTTTTCATATATTTTTTGTTACTGTTCCTTTCCTTTCTCCTTTTTCATCTAGAACTGGCAATGTTTGGAACAGTAGTGATTGGAATTGGAATTGCTGGATCTGTACGAATCAGAGATTTGCTGAATCCTTTGTCTTCCAGTCCTGCTGAACATCTTAAATTATTGGGATTTGTTTCTAGGTGAGAGGGGCCTCTTTATTTAAGTTAACTAGATGCATTGTAGTCAGACAAATGTATGCCTTGAATTGACTATGGAGTCCCATAGTTTTTAGAACCCTCTAGCTTTATTCTCATTACCTAATTGAAATATTAACACCGATTTCATATTCAGAATGTAATGGTAGAGCTGAGTGAGTTAAATGGCAAAACATAGAAATAGTTGTGAAGTAATATGATTCATTTAATGCAGAGTAATGCCTGGATTCTTAAACTTGCACTGTCTTCTATATTTATATCACCATTGAGAGCATTTGTGCTAGAAATCACAAATCCTGTTTTTCCATATTAATATTTGTAATGTATCTCTCACTGAATGAGGACAATTGTATTTTTCAGTTACTATTGCTAATTTTCTCCAAATATTGAAGACTAATAGCATGCAAACAATTTCAAATTCACAACCTATTTTAAATTTGTAAAAACTACTCTGGCTTTCAGATAGGCTGTTTGAACGGTTCTATACTTTTTCAATGTTGTAACATACTTTTATAAGATAAGGTCAACATTTTCAAAAATGTTGAAGTAATCAATTTCATATCCAGAGCAATGTTTTTCAAACTTGAAGCAACTGTTTTGAATTCAGGTTTCCACTGTTTTGCTATAGTAATCAAGCTGGCTTTCAATTTTAATACTAAGCAATAGCTGTACTATATGGCACATGTGTTTTTTTCAGGTTTACTTGTGAAGTCCTCCCAGAAATAATTCCATAAACTGAGAAGTATATTGTTAGAAACCTTATCCTTGTTAATATTTTAACCTCATACAGTATATGGATCAGAACAGGATTTTGAAACAGGACAGTAGGCTAAAGAAGAGAGGCATCAATTGATCATATTATCAAAATTAACAAACACATTGAAACTATACTTGAAAGACAATTTCAGTTAGGACTTCCTAGATCTAACCATTAAGATGTTAATACTTCTTCTTGTGCTGTTTTATAATCTGGGAATTCTCATGGAAGTCTTTCTTAGAATTCCTTTCTTTTTCTGCTAAAACTAGAAGAACTCTAGATGATGTTTATCAAGTCAAGCAAATTAGTCTGCAAGAAGCTCTAGACAACCCAGAGGTCCATGCTGCCATCATCAGTACAGATAACCAAAACCATACTGAAAGTGTAAGGTATTGCCTTTTGAATTCTTAATATGAAAATGCCATTAGAATGTTCATTAATTAATTACCACTCTAAACAGCAAAATAGCCAAGGGGGAGATCAAAATTTTAAAACATGACACAAATAATATCATAATCAGGGCAAAATTTTAGAAGGCAGCAAACTATTATTTATTTGCAAAAATTTTTACAACTTTCTAGAGAATCTGGACATTCTAGCTTTCCTATAGTTACAGTCTGTTGATACAATTGACAATTAGTATCCATTAAAAGATTTAAAATACACTTAAAATGAAAAATACTTGGGTGGGGTTTTTTATTATTTGTGTATAGATGTGTGCGTGTGTGTGTGTGCACGCACGCGTGCATGTTTTTTTTACCTTATTTTCATTATCGGCAAGGTATACAGATTTTTTTATCTAGTGGAAAACAGAATAGAAGCCACTAACATTTTCTGCTGTATCAAACTGGTGATAATCAACAACTAGGCATCCATCAGTTACATTTTAGAACCAAATTCTGAAAAAAAAATATTAAGCTTTACATTCAGATGCAAATCAAATATCACAATATTTAAATTGTACCCTTTCCCAGCTTTCAAAATTATGATAGTGAGAAAAGCAGCAGAATAAATATACATGTATCATACTGGGAATTGCTTTCATTATTTACATGTGTATAACAAATGAATATTGGTCCATGCTGTCTAGTGTCTACAGTTATGGCTTTAAATGTGTTTACTTAGACTAGAGGAAGACCAAAGTGGGCTTTAGATATGATAGTTTTCTAAGACTGCTGATAATAATTGGGGGATATCTATAGACTGCTTTCATCTTCCTAAGGGAAGTATAATTTTTTTTTCTTTTCTATAAGAAAGTTCCTAGAGGCTGGCAAGCATGTCCTTGTTGAGTATCCTTTGGCATTGTCTGCAAAGGTAGCTCATGAACTTTGGGAGTTGGCAGAGCTGAAAGGTAATATATAATACAAATCCACATCTATTGTTTAAATGTTGATACTCAAATTATTTTTTAATCTCCTCTTCCCTCTCCCCCCAAAGTCAGAATTGTTTAAGATAGAACTTTAAATAGTAGGTAGCATCTTAAGTAATGTTATCCATTTAGAACCTAAGCATCTATAACCTTAATGGATTCAGTTCTTTTCATATACTAAATAGGGATATTGTATTACTGATTGAATCTGAAGAGTCTAATCAAATTTTTTATTTTGGAATTTAGGACTTTGTAATGTAGATTGTAAGAGAGCCAATTTGGTGTAGTGGTTAATAAACTGAGAGACCATGAACTGTAGTCCTGCCTTAGGCACAAAGCCAGCTTGGTGATCTTGGACCAATCAGTTTCTCACAACTCTAGGAAGGAAACAATGGCAAACCACATCTGAAAAACGTTGCCTAGAAAACTGCAGGGACTTGTTGACACAGTCTCTGAGAACTAGGCATGACTGAACGGAATAAAAGAGTGTACATTATAGGACAATACAATCGTAAATCTGTTTGGTTCTTTATCAATAGTTGAATAAAAATGAGAATATGAGAAATGTTGCTTTTCTTTCCCTTGATATAGCATCTTGATGCAGGACAACAGAATAGCTAGTTCTTGCCTCTTTCCTAAAAGTTACTAATCCCTTATCTAAAGAGTTATGACTTTCACAACTAGGAGATAAGAAATTACAAACATACAATTTCTTTCATGACTTCCCAATACAGTTAATGTAGTGACAACTCTTTTGGGGGGATGTTCTGCTATTCTTAAGTATTAATTGCTTTGTGATCGTAACAAGTAAACTGTCCAAATATAAATTGGCTCAATGTCAGGCAAGATCCTCCATGTGGAACATATTGAACTACTAACAGAGGAATACAAACAACTGAAGAAAGAAGTGTCAGGAAAGGAGCTTGTGAAGGGAACATTACATTTCACAGGTTAGTCCTTTGACTTCATATGTCACCCTGATTTGGAAAATATTTGTATATCTAGGTTTGTGTCATGAATGGATTGAGTCATTTCATACTAAAGGTAGAGAAAGGGTATTTTGAATAGTATTTATTGTGAACATAAAATTGCAGATCAGCCCTTTGAGGACAACTATGCCCTTTGTTTGCTATGAAAAAATAAATATTTAGAAGGAGAACAACCAAAAGTATGATATTCTGTATTTGTCAATTATAGCTTAAAGTACTACAGTTCAGTCTGCCACTTATATATGTAGATCACGTCTCATACTTTCTAGTCATTTGTAATATAAATTCTGTATGAAGATTTAAAATCTTCTCTTTTCCAGCTTTTGATTTCAAGTTTTCTTTATTATTCCTCAAGGGGGTCCATTGGATGAAAGATATTCAGGATTTCCATCTTTTAGTGGCATTGCTCGCCTCACCTGGTTGGTGGATCTTTTTGGAGATCTCACTGTCACTTCTGCCACAAGAGAACAACAGAAAGAAAAAAACTACTTCAGAATGACAGTACATTTTCAGACAGCAAACAAAAGGTTGGTTTTGTTAAGCACTAGAAATGTTAATTAATCAAAATAATTTTATTCTGGTTTCTACATCATTAGAGAAACAACGTTTTTATCTTTGCAAAAACCTTACAATGTATAGGATTTCATTCACTCATTCATTCATCCATCCATCCATCCATCCACTCATTTGACTTTATTAGCAGCCCAACTCTAATACACTCTGAAATTAAGACCAGATCATTTTGCTAGGTAAAGGTAAAGGTGAAGGTAAAGGTTCCCCCGCACATGCGTGCTAGTCGTTTTCAACTCTAAGGGCCGGTGCTCATCTCTGTTTCAAAGCCGAAGAGCCAGCAATTGTCCGAGGACGTCTCTGTGGTCATGTGGCCGGCATGATTAGATGCCAAAGGTGCATGGAACGCTGTTACCTTCCCACCGTAGTGGTCCCTATTTTTCTACTTGCATTTTTACGTGCTTTCGAACTGCTAGGTTGGCAGAAGCTGGGACGAGTAACAGGTGCTCACTCTGTTACGCGGCACTCGGGATTTGACCCGCCAAACTGCCGACCTTCTGATCGACAAGCTCAGCGTCCTAACCCACTGAGCCACCATGTTCCTATCATTTTGCTAGTCATTAGTAAATATTTTTTGAATAAAGTTGATCTTTCCTTATTGTAATTATTATTATATTTTTTCCACTAGTCATATTATTGGTTCTTGATGTTTTCCCTGGCAGCATATGATCTGTTTCTTAAACTTTCCACTTTTGTTCTACTTTATTTATTCCATGCTCTTTCATTTATGCTTCAGGACTTCTAGTTCTTGACTTAATACTATGATTAGTATTGATTGCTAAGTAATTTAAATATGCTGCCTAATATTCTACCATAGTTTCACTGACTTCATCGTAAAATGTTCATAGACCCAGGGCCAAATTGCCGCTTTAGCAGTAAGTTTAACTGAATCTGAGGAGCAGCATCTGTAGCCGAGTTCCTGAAAGGGTACCCTTAAAGTCAATCATTACTGATCTGCAAAAAGAAAAAAAGAAAAAACAACAAAAAAGAAATAAAAATAAAAATGTGGAAAGAAAAAGAAAACAACTTTATAAAAAATTATTTCTCCCTTTATCACAAGTATAAACAATTTATAACATCACCTTCTTTTAAAATACAACAAATGATTACTTCTTCCCATATCCCATCTCTTTTCTATAAACAAATCTTTAAAACCTTGTTAAGTTCTGATCAGCAAAGTTCTGTCAAGAGTTATCAGAGATAAATATCTATTTTAGTCTTGATCAGATAAACAAATGTTACACTGCTTCCTTTTATTTTTAACAATCTTAATTTGTAGTTCCTTCAAATAATGCCTTAGAATTTGATTTCTTTTCATTTTTTCTTTGTCCATCTCACAAAAGTCTTCAAATCTTTAACAAGTTGTTTTTTGTAACTCTAATACAGGAAAATAATCCAGATCAAACCAAATTCTTAATTTGTTATTTGTATATCCTTGTAATTTTTAAGATGTTTAAGAAAAAAACCCTTGTGTACAAAAAACCCTTAAATCAACTACATCTATCATTAAACATAAAATATTAAACATAAAAAAATTCCACCCCAGCTGAATGCTGAAAGATACATAAAAAATGAATATGTTCTCCTATAATTAATTGTAAAATCTTATTTCAAATCTATCTAGACCTTGCAGTGAGATGGGTTGCAAATAAATAAATAAATAAATAAATAAATAAATAAATAAATAAATAAATAATACAATAGTCCATTTGTAACTTTTCAAAGTTTTAATTATCCTTTTGCTGTTTATTTAAGTAGTTAAACTTGTATTTAAAACTTCTTTCACTAAGGATTCAAGAAAACTCACATGGTATTTTCAAATTTGTTAATCAAATGTTTCCTAATAGCTGCAAAGTAGTTAACCAATTTTTAAAAGGATCAGAAAAGGAAGTATGGAAGTTGAATGTCCTTTTGAAGGCTCTAAATGGCTATTGCCGCAACTCCCAGAGCTCTGAATCTGCTGAAGACCATTATCTTTCAGTCTTCTCACAAGGTGCAACAGCCTGGAGCACATGTCAGTGATCTCAAGTTCTCTCCTTGTCCAGAGAGGAACCACTCTACTTGCTGACTGTTCATTCCATCATAGTCTTCAGTTCTCTATTTGTTTCCTGGAAGTCACACCAAGAATGTGTCTTGAGGGGATGAACTACTGCTTTTTTCAAAGCTGGCTGAACTACCCCCTCCCATAAGGTGGCATTTATCACAGCTAGATGTAACCATGTGCTTAGTTTGACACTGGGAAGGAGAAGAGAATAGATCGAAAGGTGAGACAGAGAAAAATAATTTTTAAGTCCTCAGAAGAAAAGGTATGAGAAAGAAATGCAAAGCAAATCTGGCTTCATTATATTAGAAATCTGAGTAAAGCTCTGACAAGCTTCCAAAATTTTATTAACGCCATAACCATGTGCATTCCAAAATTCTGGTTTTGACTGTCATTAAAGCCTGACAGTTATTTTGATCACACTGGATAACTCATGACCCATCTGCTGGCTTTCTTCTTTTCCAGTTTCCAGGCAACATGGTCTGGTGACTGAGAATGCCTGGTTTTCCAAAAACTCCCACCCTATTTTCCCTGAATTTTGTCTGATAATCTGTATGAAAGAGTCCCTTCCTGATGCATTTTTTGCATTACATTTTTTGTCTTTACTATTTACTGATTGGGTTCATACAACATAGTAACTCTAAACCCGGACTAACAGAACACAGTTGCTATATTCAAACGGAATGCTGTGTCTAAGGAAAGCAACTATGTTATGGTTTAAAGTGATTCCCTGATTCATTCAATTTGATAGATCACACAAGTTCCTGAACAAAAAAATATAGAATCCTATTTCAGCCTGCTTTGGTGAGCTGTGCAAACTACTCATTACAGAGAAAGAATTAGCAGACTGACACCTAATATCTGATCTTCAACATCCTATACATCTATTCTGAAATCACTCCCATTGAGTTCACTGTGGCTAACCTTTTGAAGCAGGATTTCATCTGAAGTTCATTTTTATAGATATAATTTTATTAGTTTGTTAAAATATAAAATAGATAGATAAATGAAAATAATGGGAAAGTAAGGCAGGGTAAGGGAAAAGAAAAAGTATAGGGTAAAAGTGAAGTTCATTATAAAAAACCAAGAGCTGTTAGATCTAGACTTGAAAACCTAGCACTAAAACTCTGCCAGTTGTGACTTGACTTAATTCTATAATAATTCTGCAAACCTAAAGAAGGGGGAAAAGACAGTGGAGACTAGCAGGGGTGAGTTTTGTATCGATTTTGTAGGTCTTGGGTTTCTAGTTCAAACAGAAAAGTCATATAATAACAATTAGCTATTTAGTCACTTTCCATGAAACATAAGCAATATTAGCATGTGGTGCTAAGAGATGGGCAAAAGTATCCAACACTGAAAAAATGATGAATTGCATATTAACATATACACAAAGCAGTATTTTGAATATTGCAGGATCTGTTGCCAGCTTATCTAGGACAACAATATCTATATTGTCTTTGTAGAGCTTATGTAAACAGTTTCCGAATGTCATACTACTCTCTTAACTTTTGTCTGACATACTGTACATATAGAGCTCTAAATCTATTCTATTCTATGGCAGTTTCCTACTGGCATTATTTCAGTGATGTTATCTATTTGCAGTTGCTGAATATTTGGTAGTTCTTATTTATGGGTGTGTAACCATGACCGAAGCCTACATTTCAACATCTAACATGAGTGACTGATAAACTTAAAAGTATTGTTGATTTATTCCTGACCAAACACATGAAAATTCTTTTGGTGAGGGCACTGCAAAATGCACAAAAACAGAAGGACTAAATCAGCATGGAGAATGGCTGATGAGAATGACTGAATTAGCAGAGATGACAAAATTGTCTTGTTTAATTAAAGAAAAGACAATAACTATATTTATTACTGACTATTAAAAAATCAGTTAGTAATTTATTTATATATTATCCTTATTTCCTTTTCTTTCCTTTCTTCCTTGTCCATTTCCATTTTTCTTCACTTACTTTACTTTTCTTATTTTTTCTCTTTCAAAATTTGTATGTTTTTTATTATTTTAAAACATTTATTTAATAAAAATTATATATACAAGAAAATGTCTTTGGAGAAGCATAAACTGCAATGTGTTTTAAAGGAGGCATCACATCTAAATTAATATTCCCACAAACATAAAGAATCAGAAGTGGCCCATGAAATACCCATGAAATTTCATGATAGAGTATTTTGCTATACTTTGTGATAAACCTGCTGTGATAAGATGCCCCTTTTTCAAAAGGTATGTTATCATTGTACATTCTTTTCTCTATTTCCTAATAAAATATTCACAATCTATAGTCTCTCAAAACAGTTAACAAAAATAGATTGCAATCCCAACATCTCTTGAATCCAATATAGAAAAATATAGGAATGTACAGGTGAAACTCGAAAAATTAGAATATTGTGCAAAAGTTCATTTAAATGAAATGAACCTTTATTGTCAAAGTACAACTATGTGTACATTGAGATTAGCAGAGCCTCCCTTTGTACTCCCACCCCCCAACACACAGTGACAACAAACCCTCCATCTTACTACACCATGTGAACCAACTACACCACACACCGGCCTCCCAAGTCAATTCTGCATAAAATTCACAAAAGTTATTTCTCATTCAAAAGCCTAACAGCCCATGGATAAAAGCTGTTTTTCAGCCTGTTGGTGTGGCTGGCTATACTCCTATATCTCCTACCCGATGGTAGGAGAGTAAAAAGATACCGTCTAGTGTGTGAGTCATCCCTGAGAATTTTCCTCACTCTTCCAAGGCAACGAGCCCTGGCGATGTCATCCAGTGGTGTCAGGGGACAGCCCACAATGTCTTGTGCTGTACTCACCACCCTCTGTAATACTTTCCTATCCGCGGCTGTCAGACCAGCATACCAAACCACAATACCATACGAGAGGACGCTCTCTATAGTAGACCAGTAAAAGAGGGTCATTAGCCGTTGTTCTACCCTGTTCTTCCGCAAGACCCTGAGAAAGTGAAGCCTCTGTTGGGCCTTTCTAGCCAGCTGGGTTGTATTAACTTTCCAGGTCAGATCTTCACAGAGGTAGACTCGCAGAAATTTAAAGAAGGAAACTCTCTCCACACAGTCCTCCCCGATGTAAAGTGGAGCAGGTTCCTCCTTTTTTCTCCGGAAGTCTAGCACCATCTCTTTCATCTTGCCGATGTTCAGGTGCAAGTTGTTGTTACTACTACACCATATGGATAGTTTTTGTACCTCCGCCCTGTATGCTGTCTCTTCCCCACCTGTAATGAGATCCACCACAGTTGTATCATCTGCAAACTTAATTATCACAGTGGATGGGTCACATGATACACAGTCATATGTGTATAAAGAGTACAGGTAGGGGCTAAGCACACAGCCCTGTGGCGAGCCGGTGCAAAGCTTCAGGGGGGTGGACAAAGCAGACCTGACCCTCACTGTTTGTAACTGGTCCCTAAGAAAGTCTTGAATCCAATTGCAGATGGCAGGAGAGAATTTCAAGTCAGTCAGCTTCTTGATGAGAATGCTCGGCAAAATGGTGTTGAAAGCCGAGCTATAGTCAACAAAAAGCATCCTGACATAACTTCCAGGTTTCTCAAGATGACTTGCTACAGAGTGTAAAGCAGTAGCTATGGCATCGTCTGTCAACCTATTTCCCCTATAGGCAAATTGATGTTTATCAAAATCCAGTGGGAGGCATGTCCTGAGATGTTGGAGAAGCAGTCTTTCGAAGCATTTCATGACTACAGATGAAATGCAATAGGTCTGTAGTCGTTCAGGCACTCAACTGCGGTTTTCTTGGGGACCGGGACAATGGTAGCTGCTTTCAAGCACGATGGTACACATGCCGTTTGCAAGGAGGTGTTAAAAATCCTTGTCAGGACCCCTGCTAATTGGTCGGCACAATTCCTAACCACTATCCCCAGCACCCCATCTGGGCCTGCGGCTTTGCTGGGATTCACAGCCTTCAATACAGTTCTCACTTGGTGTTCACACAGGGTGAGTGGCTGAGAATCAGAAGGCTGGCCAGCAGAGGCTACGGGGTCTGGTCTTTTTACCTCATAGCAAGCGAAGAAGATATTCAGCTCCTCAGCCAACGAGGCATTGGTGTTAACCATGCTCCTCGTACTGCCCTTGTAGTTGGTTAAGTGCTGCAGTCTCTGCCATACTTGCCTCAGATCGTTGTCTGCTGAGTGGTTCTCCACCTTGTGTTTATATTGTTGTTTCGCCATCCTAATGCCTCTTTTGAGATTTGCCCTGGCCTCTCTGTATGTGTCCCTGTACCCTGCCTTAAGGGCAGAATCCCGGGCTCTCAGGAGTGTTCGTATCTCTGCAGTCATCCAGGGTTTACAGTTCCCGTAAACTCTAATGCACTTATCTGTTGTTACACTATCAGTGCATGTTCTAATATAAGAGAGTACAGCATCTGTATATGCATTCAGATCATGTTCTTCGAATACACTCCAGTCAGTGGTTTCAAAGCAGTCCTGCAACTGGCTGAGAGCACCCACTGGCCAGGTTTTGACCCTTTTTGTGACTGCCTGAGTTCTTTTCCTCAGAGGGACATACTTTGGGCACAACAGGAGTGAAAGATGGTCAGATGTACCCAGGTGGGGGAGAGGGAAAGCTCTGTATGCCTGTTTCAGATTGGAATACACGTGGTCTAAAGTGTTCTTTCCTCTGGTGGAAACTTGCACATATTGTACAAACTTGGGGAGAACTGTCTTCAGACAAGCTTGATTGAAGTCCCCAGCCACGACAAGAGCACCCTCTGGGTGAGTTTGCTGCTGCCTGGTGATGACGTCATACAGCTTGGAAAGTGCCATGCTGACATTGGCATCAGGTGGAACATAAACAGCTGTAATAATTACCGCAGTAATTTCTCTAGGCAGATAGAAAGGCCTACATATACTGTAACAGTCATCAGTTCCACATCTGGGGAGCAATACGTGTACACCAATCTGCTGTTGACACACATTCACAGTGTATATACACACAGTAATGCAACTTTATTTCAGTAATGCAACTTAAAAGGGGAAACTAATATATGAGATAGACTCATTACATGCAAAGCAAGCTAGTTCAAGCCGTGATTTGTCATAATTGTGATGATTATGGCTTACAGCTCATGAAAACCCCAAATCCACAATCTCAGAAAATTAGAATATTACATGCAATCAATAAAACAAGGAGTGTACATAGAACAATATCAGACCTCTGAAAAGTATAAGCATGCATATGTACTCAGTACTTGGTTTGGGCCCCTTTTGCAGCAATTACTGCCTCATTGCGGCGTGGCATGGAAGCTATCAGCCTGTGGCACTGCTGAGGTGTTATGGAAGAAGACCAGGATGCTTCAATAGCAGCCTTCAGCTCTTCTGCATTGTTTGGTCTCATGTCTCTCATCTTTCTCTTGGTAATGCCCCATAGATTCTCTGTGGGGTTCAGGTCAGGCAAGTTTTCTGGCCAATCAAGCACAGTAATCCCACGGTCATTGAACCAGATTTTGGTGCTTTTGGCAGTGTGGGCAGGTGCCAGGTCCTGCAGGAAAATGAAATCAGCGTCCCCATAAAGCTCGTCTGCGGAAGGAAGCATGAAGTGCTCCAAAATCTCCTGGTAGATGGCTGTGTTGACCCTGGACTTAATGAAGCACAGTGGACCAACACCAGCAGATGACATGGCTCCCCAAATCAACACAGACTGTGGAAACTTCACACTGGACTTCAAGCATCTTGCAGTGTGTGCCTCTCCAAATGAGATGCAAAAGTTGCTCTCATCAGAAAAGAAGACTTTGGACCACTGAGCAACAGACCCAGTCTGTTTTTCTTTAGCCTAGGTAAGACACTTCTGACGTTGTTTGTTGTTCAGGAGCGGCTTGACAAGAGGAATACAACATTTGAAGCCCATGTCCAGGATCCGTCTGTGTGTGGTGGCTCTTGATGCACTGACTCCAGCCTCAGTCCACTCCTTGTGAAAGTCCCCAACACTTTTGAGTGGCCTTTTCCTGACAATCCTCTCCAGGCTGCGGTCATCCGTGCTGCTTGTGCACCTTTTTCGTCCACACTTTTCCCTTCCACATAACTTTCTATTAATGTGCTTTGATACAGCACTTTGGGAACATCCAACTTCTTTTGCAATTACCTTTTGAGGCTTTCCCTCCTTGTGGAGGGTGTGAATGATGGTTTTCTGCACAACTGTCAGGTCAGCAGTCTTCCCCATGATTGTGATTCCTACTGAACCAGACTGAGAGACCATTTAAAGGCTCAGGAACCCTTTGCAGGTGTTATGGCTTAATTAGCTGGGACACTTTGAGCCTAGAATATTGCACCTTTTCACAATATTCTAATTTTCTGAGATTGTGGATTTGGGGTTTTCATGAGCTGTACGCCACAATCATCACCATTATGACAAATCATGGCTTGAACTATCTTGCTTTGCATGTAATGAGTCTATCTCATATATTAGTTTCCCCTTTTAAGTTGCATTACTGAAATAAATGAACTTTTGCACGATATTCTAATTTTTTGAGTTTCACCTGTAACTGTTTTGTTGTATATTTAAAGCTGCACTAGTATCATTTCTTTTTATCTGCTTTCTGGCCCCTGGGTTCCAACTACAGCTCAGGCTCACTAATCACTGTGACATGACTTTATGATTTTGTTTCAGCTTGACCCACAGTGACCAGTTCATGACTCCCACTGACAAAGGCATAACTGTACTAGTTTGGCAATATCTTTGTTTTAAAACCAGTAATTCATAGAACATCTTCAGTATACATTGGCAAATACATTATGTACTATCCATCCAAGGCTATAGAATCTATCTTTTTCTCTCCTGCTATTGAAACCACACAAGCAAAGCACACAAGTAAACATAAAGGCAATGAACCCTAGCAGTTCTGTATATTCAAACAGTACAAATAACAAACCAAGAAATGAATCTCTCCCGCTAGATGGCAATTCTTTACATAAAGTTCAAAAGCTTGGACAAATTAATGTTGACAGTTTTGCCATCTTTGTGACAGTAAGACAAATGGTTTTCTTTTAAACAATTGTTTGAAAAGTTTGGTTTCTTTCTTTTTTAAAAAAAGTCTTTCTGATTTAACTAAGGCCTCTGACTTGGATTGAAGAAAGGGCTCCCGGGATGAAACGGGATAAGAAGATCAACTTCTGTTTCAAAAGTGGGTGCTTGGAATGTCTCCCTAATGCTCCACGTTCACCAGTTGGCCTTTTCATGCAAGATCTGATCATTTTTGCCAAAAAGCTTTTGGGACAGATCCCCAAAGAGGAACTGACAGCTGAGAAAAGGCGGATTCTACTGTGTCTAGGTCTTGCCGAGGAGATTCAAATGCACTGTGAACAGCCATCAAAATTCTACTCTTGAAAGTATGTGAAAGTACAGGGTTCACCATTTTAAACTCTTTCTTGTACTACCTTTTTAACACGTTCTTTTTCTTATTTCCAGCTTCTCTATTCTATTAAGCAATATTTTTCTAACAATGTCAGGATGAATTTAATCTGGCAGCACACAAAATATATAGATTCTGTCTTGCCTTACTGCAAGCAACTTTCTAATCAAAAGCTAGTAAACAAACTGCCTGCATTTCTTCTAGAGATGCAATAGCAAAAGAGTGTCATTTTTTACAGTATTGTTGAGAAAAAATAATCTCAGCAGTAAAATATTTCTCTGAAACACTTTAAATTCTGTATTTAAGCCCATCTATATATTAGTTAAATGTTTAAACAGACAGAGTGCTGAACAGCTTTTTAAGTTTATTTTTAGCCTCTGTTCAGTATAAGTTGCTCTTTAACCCCAGTTGCATGAAATATTGAAAATGGTGCCCTTTGTTATGTTCATCTCCAATTTTTAGCTGAGGACTACAACTTAGCTTTTACAAGATAAGAAACTATATTGAAAGACTAATGAGTGAAGGAAAATTTCTGATGGGAAGGTTGTCGTTTTTTTAAAAAAAGATGTCAACTCTTTATATATCATACTGACCTGGTTTAAATATAATGTTGTGAATTATAAATTAGTCAATAAATATTATTTTTAAAAAATTGACTTAGTATAATACATGACCAACCCATTGTGCTTTACCTTGAGAATCCTAAATCCCTATAAATATAGAATCATAATTACTCTTCCATTTTTTTTCAGACTGGATTTATTTATGAAATGAAGAGTTATGCTTCAGGCTTGACATTGTTGCAGAAACTTAGATGTTTCACTAAGTATGCCTTATACCAGGGGTAGGCATCCTCGGCTCTTTTATGATTCATGGACTTCAACACCCAGAATTCCTGAGTCAGCTAGTCATAAAAGAGCCGAAGTTGCCTACCCCTGCCTTATACTGAAGTAACAGCTGAGATTCCCACATGTTGACGTAGCTACTTTTATTCCTGCAACTAATTCTATCTGAGTTTGAGACAGATCGTATTTTTATAGGAAATGGAGAAATTAATAGCACTATTTACAGCTTGCTATGCCTATAGCTACCAAACTGAATTCAGCAAAAACAAAAAATCTCTAACTGTGTTTTTATTAGGCACAATGTTTAATAATCCTTTTTTTAATTTTTGCTCTTTCCCATTTTGATCAATAATTCATTTTTATTTTAAAAAATCAAGTATCCATATTTAAAATGCCATTCTATATTTAATCCACATCAATATAATCATTTTTTTAAAGTGTGAATCTCTAAAGCTGATACCGTACGAGCAATTTCCTCTTGCTACCTTGCCATCAAACTTGACCTGAAGAATTACTAAGTGAAAAATATGGGATCAGTAAATTTCCATATACATTGGATTTTTATGTCTGGCTGGAACCTGCATTGTCAGTAGTAATGACCTCCTCCTCCTCCTCCTCCAGATAGATCTTATTAAAAGTCATAGTTTGTAATTACTTCAGATCACCTCAGGCTTAACTAGAATAAAGGTAAAGGTAAACGTTCCCCCGCACATGTGTGCTAGTCATTTCCAACTCTAGGGGCTGGTGCTCATCTCCGTTTCAAAGCCGAAGAGCCAGCGCTTGTCCGAGGACGTCTCCGTGGTCATGTGGCCGGCATGACTAGATGCCAAAGGTGCACGGAACGCTGTTACCTTTCCACCATAGAGGTCCCTATTTTTCTACTTACATTTTTATGTGCTTTAGAACTGCTAGGTTGGCAGAAGAGATAGATAGATAGGATTCAACTAATTTAACAACTGCATATGTGTGTGCACATTGGCCCACCACGTGTGAATCAACCTGCATTTGCACATGTGTGCACAGCCTGGTTTCAAATAGGCCATGGCCCAGCCCAGCCCTGCAGCCTGGGGGTTGGGGGCCCTTGGTTTACTGGATGTCATCAGTAGGTCAGACCTGCATTATTAATACTAACGATATAGAATTTTTGAATGAACAATGTATGTCATGTATGTATGTCATTTAATGGGTGAAAATTAATATTTGTAATTTCTTTCAGTGAGGGGGTTCTAAAAATATGTGTTTTTACACCAAGAATTCAGATCTGCTGTTATTTTTACAATTTCACAACTTTTAGCTTGGTAAATCCATGTCTGATCATGTATCTCACAAAAGGCTCTTGCAACCCAAATACTGTTAACATTATCTTCTCAAAATGACACCTTGTACTACAAAAATTAAAGTTTTTTTCTGCATGAATCTTATCTAGCTAAGCAAAACATCATCCATGCAAATCATAAACTAACATCAGAAAACAATTATCTGAGTTACAAAAATGTTTAAGTGAGTTTCATCAAGTCTTGTTTTGATTCATTCTTTGACATCAGCTGCTAACTTGCCTCTTAGCCTCTGATATAACCCTCATGTTTCTCATGTGTATATACTCTACTTGCTGCCTTTGTGAGCTGTTTCACACCTCTCTCTATTGACTGGGCATGACAGGATCACTCTGGTACTTGCATTGGTTCATCAATGAACTTCTTTATTTCCTCTGTAGTCAGTTTGCATGACAAAGGTGGCTCATATACACCTTCAAACCAATCAATCAACTGCAGAAGAGTGGATGCTTTGGTGTTGATTAAAGGCATTTTTCTTGCACATATTGTAAAATCTCCCAGCGCCTCATCATCTGCATCCCTCAAGTCAATGATCTTTTGCACACCAGCTCTCGTATCTTGAATATCATCTGAACACAAGAGTATCTGGATTATCATTTCATTGAAAGCATACCATGCTGAGCGCTGAATGGTTGGTAAAACGTGATCTAATACAGCGTTTTTTTACAGTCTGACTTGCTACAGCTGGAACAACACATGTGGTGGGCCTTCAATCCAGGAATGTTTTACTTTGATGTTAAACCAACAAAGGTAGTGCACACCAATGATGTATTCCACGATCATTCTTAAATTTTTGGAGAGTTTTGCCTTTAAAGCCTTGCCATCTAAGCTGGATGCAATCACATCAACCATAGCGGCTGGGTCCAGGTAGTGATATGAGGCGGTGGCTGCCTCGTTGATCATCCTGATCACTGGCATATGGGGAATGGGAAGGTTGCTCTCCGCTTCTCATCTCTAGCTCCTTGAACTTTTCCACCAACTTTTCCACTGACTGACTACGAGCTGTGGACAGGTATTTCTACTCACCTGAGTCCTCAGTGGCAGACAATTTGGTATTTCTCCACCAATCTGGGGAATGCGATATGCGGGAATCTCTTCGTGGTAGCTCAACCTCATCTGCTTTTGAAGCACTTGAGGGTGGCAAGGCTGTCTCAAGTGTCTGGAGTCTCCATTGGGCTGGGTCCATCAGCTGTCCTCGCAACTTGGCTTTTGCCCCAGCTGGGAGTCCTGAAAAAGCTCCTTCTCCACCAGCTCGCTGGCTGTCACTCCCCCCACTGGAGTAGCAGCTGCTGCTGTGGTGCTGGCTTCAGGCGTCCTCTCTTTCTGCATGCTGAAACCTTCCCCGAATATTTGTTGGCTTATCCCTCTATTCTAGGGACAGCGACTGGTGCTTGGGACCCCTAGATAATTTGGAAAGTTGGAGATTCTGGCTTAATGTCATGGTTCCGACAGATGAAACTCTTCAAAGACCTGCAAGACATTGTTTACCTTAAAGAATCTTTATTTGAGAAGCATAACTTTGGCACTTACATAGTCAAAGCCAAAATCTGAATTCCCCTACCCTGAGCACACAGTATCAAAGCACAATTCCCTCCTCTAATTCACAGTCATAAATCACATTCTCCAATTAGTTTGAAATGCAGGCTCGCCTTCCAGTTCTCCAGCCCACCAATTCTTATCATCTCTTATTTCAAAAACCTTGGTACTCACACTAGTTACAGTATTGTTTTTTTTAATTCAAGTTTTATTGGTTTTTCAATATTTACATTTACATATATTTGTGAAGCAATATGGTGGTTGGGTAGTCAAAAGTAACAAATAACAAGTTGTAAATAGTTCAGGTTGCATCAATAAAGATTCCTTCTCTGATTCCCTTAGTTTTCACATAGTCAAAGTGATCAAGTTAGTACATTTCTAGATATGACCTAATAAATTAAGAAAGTTTTCAATGTAATTGAGACTAATACATATCAAAATCCTGTTTTTAAGTTTTACCTAATTGCAATAAAATACTCTAAAGTGGCCTATAATATACAGAAGAAAGCTTACTTTTTGGGTAACCTACAATTCCCTATTTCAGTAAAGAATAATCCTCTTGTTTACAAAACTTACATTGTTCATTTAACAGTAAATTCTAGTTTTCATCTTAACAAATCACCAATTGTTAGAAAAGATTTTTTGTCTTAACCAATCAACACTTATTAAAATACTATCTTATATTATAAGATTCTAAATTCTATAGTATAATTCTAAGTTTTATTCTAAAAGCTTAATTCTGTTTTCCTTTAAAAATCTAAAACCTGAATATGAAATCACTTTATATTTTATTTTTTAAGATTCCCCTTAGTCCATCAAAAGATTTTTTAAGTTCTGTCCTTACAAATCCAAAAAAAGAGACAAGTCTCAATCTTTAAATCTAACTCTCGCCTTCCTTTTGTGCCAATCAGGCTTCTATCTTAGTGTCTTTAAATTCTCAAATGTGTCTCCCTTTCTTCCTCCACCTCTTATTTGAATCCACGGAGACCATCCAAATGACAGTTTTGCCAAGCTGGTGTCCTCTTTATAATCATTGATATATTGCTTTAATGGCTCAGTTTTTGATGTTTGAAGTAATTTTGTTCCATTTCCATCTGAGTTAGGTAGAACGTAGTAGCTCATCGCGTCCGCAGATAATTGCCTGGCCGCCCTGTTTTGGGTGACTCACTCCCTCCTTCATTGGGAGGAGAGGGAGGAGCCCATGGAAGGGCGGGCCGAGGAGTTTAGTCATCATCTGGCGGATAATCGCTCATTTAAGCTTTAAGGCTTAAAATGTTATTCCCCCAAGTATTTAAAAGCTGTTTTTTCAAAAAAGGGGGGGAGAAAATTTTCAGAAAAGTCCCACAGGCAGGCAATTAGGGGGATAAGAAAGGAAAGGTCTCACCCAAGACATCCAGATTGCTTTGTTGTGCTAGATAGTACTTTTGGCTTTCGGCAGGGAATGCCTTAATGATGGGCCATGTTGATGGCCGCTCTCTTCTTCTTTAGGCCAAAAGGAGCTGCTCCAGATTCAGGTGGAGGGCTGCCACCCTTCCACAATCACAGGAGGGCCTCCTTGTGGTGGTCACCCCTCCAGGGCGACTTTGGACCCTTTTCAGGGTCCTTCAAGATTGGACGTCAGGGAGGGAGCTCTCTCTGCACGTCCGAAAGCACCGCGTGTGCAAACCAGACGTCCACTAGTTACAGTATTGTTATGTCTAATTAAACTCCTATGCACATTCCTTCTCCTTCCCCACAGTATCATCTAATTCTAACTCTAAGAGTAAAACACAAGAAGGAAAATGGTTGCAACTCCATATGTTGTCAAAGGAAAAACATCTGATGTTAGCAGCATTGACACTTGATTCTAGAATTCTTAAAGGGAAATTGCAGTACTTAGTACAATGGAAGGGATATTCACCATCTGAAGGCACTTGGGTGAAGTCTAGCGATGTGAAAGCTGACAGACTCATTAGGTGTTCTATAGGAAACACCCTAACAAACTGAGAGGCAGCCCCTAACATATGCTTTTGTTTGCATTACAGGATCTGTCCTTTTTGTAAAGGGGGTTGGATGTCAGTGCTGCTAACATCGGATGTTTTTGCTTTGACAACAGTTAGAGATGCAACATTTTCTTCTTATGTTTTACTTTTAGAGTAGATGATGCTGGGGGGATGAATGTACATGAGAGTTTAGTTAGACATAATACTGGACCTAGTGTGTGAACCAAGGTTAATGAAATAAGAGATTATAAGAATTGGCAAGCTGGAGAACTGGAGGGAAAGCCTGCATTTCAAACTAATTGGAGAATGTGATTTATGACTGTTAATTGGAGGAGGGAATTGTGCTTTGATAGTATGTGCTCAGGGAAGGGGAATCCAGTTTTTGGCTTCGATTGTGTTAGTGCCAATGCTATGCTTCACAAAGAAAGATTCTTTAAGCCAAACAATGCCTCGAAGTTCTTTGAAGAGTTTCATCTGTCAGAACTATGACAGCCAAACCCCTGGGCGGACTACACAGAGAGCAGTTTCATGCTGCTGCAGATGAAATACCTACCACCTTTTGGCCGTTGGAGGAATTATTTTTCTTAATTTTTTCCCCTCAGGTGTTTCTTGGGGGGGCAGCATGTGCTGCCTCTGAGGGATGCCCCCCTCCCCTCAGGAGACAGCAGCTGAGTCTGGTGCAAGTCATGCCCCAGGACTAACCACGTGCCGTTCCCCTGTTGGGGCAGCAGAGGCCAGGGGTCTTCTCCCCAGAGCAGCGTGAGCTGAGTGAAGAGTCACCTTCACTAGTGTTTCCGTGGAAATTGAAAATCCATTGAAAAAAGTTGCCAGAACACTGTTCCATGCGTTGTATGACCCCCCCCAAAAGCCCTGCTTCTCTCAGTTCCAAAGTAGACAAAAACATGTTTAATTAACCTGCAATAACTATAAATCACAAGCAATCCAACTTCATTTTCACTTGTCAGTACTTTAAATATTGAAAATATATTATCTATTATTATTTATTAAATTTGTTTGCCACCCATCTCACTGTGAGGCAACTCTAGCTTTATTTCTGATAAGCTAATTCTGAATATGGAGGAGTTGTTTTAAGAATATTTACTTACTCACCCAGGTTTAAAGAAAATTGCATTATAGGCTAGGTAGCTTCTGTTCTATGCTCTTCCAGCTGTTTCTTCAGAAACTCTAGTCTGGCTTAGAAATGGGTCTATGCTGGTGCTCATTCCTGTCTTTGGCCGCTAATTGGACTGGTCCTTTAACTACTTCTTTCTCTTCCCACAGTGTCTGACCTTTTCTTTTTCCTCTTCACTGATCCCTATGCCTTTCCAGATGTTCAAATATAGATGGTTTTACCTCCCCTTTTAAATATCCTTTGAGACAAATGCAAAATCTTTCTTTGCTCTCTTGTTCCTTTATGAGACCATTGTAGAGCTGATAGTACAAAGGAAGAAAATAAGGAACAGATTGGTCCCCCCCCAACTATTTTCTATAGCTCCATGCAAATTGTGGAATAACTGGTAATTCAACTTCAGAAATACAAATTAGCAACATTCCAATGTCATAACTTAAACATGTTTTAAATAGAAAGAAAGGAAGGGAAGCTTTGCCGTACTATGAGCAGGCACTGGGAAACAAAAGGGAACATATTTCACAGAATTGAGTACTGGCAGTCCTCAGCCTACAAACTTCATTTAATGACCATTCAAATTTACAACAGCAGTGAAAGAAGTGACTTATGTCCGTTTTCCCCACTTACGACTGGTGTGGCATCTTCCATGGGTCACGTGATCAAAATTCAAATGCTTGGCAACTGACTCATATTCCTGACGGTTGTATTATCCCAGGGTCATATGATCATCTTTTGTGACCTATCAAGCAAACTCAATGGGAAAATCAGATTCACTTAATGATCACATTACTAACTTAAGAACTGCAATGATTCGCTTAACAACTGTGACAAGAAAAATGATTAAAATCTGCAAAACTCACTTAAAACAGAAATTTTGGGTTCAGTTGTGGTTGTAAATTACTACCTGTAATTGTCCAAAAGTTATGTAACGGCAGTTATAAAGGATGAATGGAGCAGGAACATCTAGGATTGAAAATAGCTCATTGACTGACTATCATCTTTCCCCAGCAAACGTCTTCCCAGTGCCAACACATTCAAACCTCACAGTCACCTCTCTAATTAGTAATCTGCATCTTGCATCCAGCATTTAGCAAGCTAGTGGAGGTTCATTAGAGTGGACCATCAGCATCCAACTAATCTAATCCACTGTGTGGGATGGTGCCTATGGAGAGGGACGTAGTGTGAGGGACTAAAGTGAAGCAGCAATTTCCCAGGAAGGAGGGAGCATATTCCAAGGAGGAGGGCAATACAATCCAGAGTATGATAAGAGATGGAGGAAGAGAGTTAGGATAACTATTCTCTGGAATCTGCCAGGTTATATCATTTGGGGTGCTAGTAGTAAAGGATTAGTACTGTAAGATTCTATTGGATGTGAGCTAATAAATTGCTAAGCACATTTGATTTGTGCTTAGATTGTAAGCCGCCCTGAGTCTTCGGAGAAGGGTGGGATATAAATGGGATTAAAATAAAATAAAATAAATAAATAAATATTTCAACTTTGGCTGGATTCTTCTATGTTGTTCTTGGGCTGGGCCTGACATCCACTCACCATCCACTGCTGAATGTACCTCTACATTTTCATAAGAAATATAGACAAGGCAATTTCAGCAATAGACATCCAAAAGCACTGATCATCTGCCATATTCCAGAGGCCATTTCAAAGCACCAGGTTTAAAACTTTCCTTTAACACCAAATTATGCATTGTAAAGATCGCTTGGAGGTGAGAGATACTTCCAATGTAATCTACCAAATCCCCTGCATGGATTGCCACTGTGACTATGGAGGACAGACGTGGAGGAAGCTAATCACTAGACTGCAAGAACACCAGTGAGCGGTCAGACAAGCAGACTCAAACTCATTGGAAGCCTCACACTGCAATGAACAAGGACATACATTCTATTTTACAGCTACTAAGATTGTTGGATGAGCAGGCACAAAAGCAGCCAGGGAAGTGATTGAAGCCTGGGAATCAGGCCCCTCATCAGTCAACAGGAGTGCTGATTTACCACCAGCCAATCAAGTACTTAGAAGGCAAGGGCTGGGCAGCACAAGCAAACGACAGCCAATGACTTAAAAGCCAGCCATCAACACACCCCAATCAACATCTAAAAAGCCACTTACAACTGGCACCATATAAATACCACACACAGAACAGCACACACTCTGCTAGAGAGCAGCTCCCTGAAGATGGGCTCCAGCATGAGTCTGAAAGCTCGGAACACAAAAACCTCTGGGCCCAGTGACTGACCAAGGTTGGATCCAGACACACTATTTTATCTTACTCTTATCTTCACTCTCTCTTACCGATTATATTTTATTCTATGTTTTTGCAGTGTAATTATTTTATCTCATTACATTGTGTCTTACCTCATTTTATGATATTTTACTGTGGCTGATGCTCATATGGTCAACTGACTAATCAGTAAAGTATATCATATCCTATATTCTGAAGTTGCCCAAGTTTGAAAATTAAAATTGTTGGCTTTCAGTAATTAAGACAATAAATAAATATAATGATACAGCTTCTGATCTGAAAACCTGAATCCTCTCTTATTAATGGATAATTACATTTTCTCTAAAGATTTTCCCAGAATTGAAAAACCTCAATACCTGGAAAGATTCTGGAAAAGATAAGCAAGGAATCAGAGGCAAAAAAAGTCATAATCAAAAGCTAAGGTCCAAAAGAACCTTACTTTTTTCACCAC
Organism: Vipera ursinii; assembly: GCF_947247035.1. Lineage (NCBI taxonomy): Eukaryota > Metazoa > Chordata > Lepidosauria > Squamata > Viperidae > Vipera > Vipera ursinii. The sequence goes on along the minus strand of NC_139517.1, from coordinate 65,429,344 downwards.
TGAATTTCATTTTGTTAGATAGCACCCAATGTTCAAGTCTGTCAAGATTCTTCTGTATCTTAAGCCTATCTTCTGGAGTATTGGCTATTCCTGCCAGCTTTGTGTCATCTGCAAATTTGATGAGTTCCCCTTCTATCCCTTCATTCAAATCATTGGTGAAGATTTTGAGGAGCACTGGGCCCAGAACAGAGCCCTGGGGCACCCCACTACACACTTCCCTCCATGTAGATGCAGTTCCATTGAGGACCATACCATGAGTACAACCGGTCAGCCAGCTACGAATCCATCTGGTGGTGATGCTGTCTAACCCACATTTTTCTATCTTATCAAGTAGTAGGTTGTGGTCTACTTTATCAAATGCCTTACTGAAGTCTAAGTAAATTATATCCACAGCATTCCTCTGGTCCACTAATTTTGTCATATGATCAAAGAATGCAATAAGATTTGTCTGGCATGATCTGTTTTTGACAAACCCATGTTGGCTTTTGGTAATGACTTTGTTTGTCTCTAGGTGTTTGCTGATTTATTTATTTATTCAATTTCTGTTTGAAATGGAGTTTTATGGTAGTTTCACAGGGCAATTCTATACTTTTTTTACTTGAAAAAGATCAACTATGGAAAATTATAGTTAGGAATGGAGGAATTATATACAGTACTATAAGAGCTGAGATAAAGAAAAATGCATCTTTTTTCATCCTCCCAGTATTTGGCCACTCAGAGTTGCTCAGTCCACTCTGCTTTCCCCTGAAAAAAGCACTATTTTGAAGTACAGAGTGGTTTAATTCAGGGCTTTTCCTGTGGTAGATTGGCACCTGGCAGGTGGTAGCGGGGGAGGGGAATGAGCTGAACCGGTGGCAGCACCGCACAAGCCTGTGTGAGAGATGGCTGGAGCTGCAGGTCTGTCAGGACTCAGCGGAAGTGCCAGGATCAGTGCCTGGGTCCAGCTGGAGCTTGGCGCTGATCCTGGTGCTTCTGCTGAGCTCAGAAGAAGCACCGATCAGCTGGAATGTGGCGGCATCTCCAGAGTCTTGTGATTCAGATGCTTGGCAACTGATTCATATTTATGACGGTTACAGTGTCCCAGGCTCATGAGAAGTGACCAAAACCTGCTGCAACCACCCAGTAGACGGGGGGGGGGGGGAATAAAAACCAAACACTTCACCCCCATTGCCAATCCTCAACAGAAATGCTCACAATGAAAACCTCAGACAGGAGGAAGAGTGTTGCCGGGTGGGCAGGCAGGTGTCTTGCTCGGCTGTGGCTCGGGGGGCACTTTTTTCAGTGCCATTGTGCCATTATAACTTTGAACAGTCACTAAGCAAACTGTTGTAAGTTGAGGACTACCTGTACTTCATCACTTTTTTCCTTTTTTTTGACACCTTGCTAGGCCAGAGCTTTTCAACCTTTTCATCCGAGTACCACCAGTTGCCTAGCAATGTGTCAAAAACTTGATGACCAAAAAAAAAAAGGAAAAAAGTGATGAAGTACAGGTAGTTCTCAACTTACAACAATTCGCTTAGTGACTGTTTGAAGGCACTGGAGCCTGGCACTGATCCTGGTGCTTCCGCTGAGCCCTGAAGAAGCGCTGATCCTGGTCCTTCCGCTGAGCCTTGACAGCCCTGCAGCTCCAGCCATCTCTCGCTCAGGTTTGTGTGGTGCTGCCACAGGTTCAGCTCATTCCCCTCCCCTGCTACCACTTGTCTAGGATGGGCGTGTACCACCTGCCAAGTGCTAATGTACCACAGGTGTTACCTGTACCACTGGTTGAAAAGCCCTTTGCTAGGCAACTGGTGGTACTTGTTAGATGTTTAGTGCCAGCCATTGGCAGTTCCCCAAAAGGGTCATCAGATAGAGGCAAAGAGGTTTCTTTGCTTCCACTGATGAGCCAAGGGTCTCAGACCCACAGCCCCATTGGTGAGAGTGTTTTATGGTCAAGGAGGGGCCAAGACCCCCCATAAATACCTCTGCACGAGGGGCTGCTCTTTGTTCTAGCTTCTAGCTTCTCTGATTCTCTTCTTTGTTCCAGTCCTATCTCTACTCCTAACCTCTATTTTAGTCATGTAATACTAGCTTGTTTTGTTTTATTTTATTTCTCTCTTACATGCAGGCATGAATGCTTTCATGCCAAGTATTTCTTTCTCTTTGATCTATCATGAATAAAGCTAAATATGATTGCATCTCTGCGTGATGCCTTTGCTTGGAAGCTCCTTTAACGATTCATCGTGAGAATACCTCACAAGTTGGTAGGCAGAGGATGGTTTAAAGGAAAGCTTCCAAGCTTGCAGAAAATTTGAAACTGAAATGGATGGCCGGAGATCCCAGATCGTTACCAGAAGTCATCGATCGAAGACAGCCTCCCCGCCTACATCCAAGACTTCAGTTCCTGAGGCAACCTCAGCTGCAGATGAAAGCGCAAATGACCTTCATTCCGTCAGAGGATCCAGCAGAGCGTCCAGGACCCCTTCACATGCCTCTCTACAACTGAACGCCACAGAGGAGAGCATACAAGGTTTGCAAACTGTCCAAGGCTGCTCAGATGCTGCAGAGACGGACCTGGCTGAGACCAAACGCCGCGTGAGTAAACTGACTGCACAGGAACGTGAAGAGCTGCTTAAAGAGATCCTTGCAATGCAGGGGAAAGGGAGGGGGAAGGCAGCCCAGGAAACCGAAGAGACCACGAGGCTCCCAAATATGGCGCCTGCCACCCTTAGTGACCCCGGGACCCCAGGGCTTTTGGCGGGAACCCCCCCTCCCAGCCGTGAGCTACAGCTTCCGGGGGCAAGCGGAAACAAGATGGCTCCACCCACGTGGTCTGGCACAGGAAACAAGATGGCGGCCCCCACACGGTCTAACAAAGACTTGACTTCTTTAAGTCTGGAAAGCCAGCAATCTCTGGCTTCCAACCAAAATAGCCTGCAGTCACTGGCATCCAGCCTGAATGACATGCAATTCCTGGCATCCGAGCAAGACAGCATGCATATTCCTGATTTCTCCCCCCCACAAAGCCTTAAATGCTATGATAGCAATGAGATTTGCCCAGCCAAAACTGTTACAACGGCTCTCCAGACAGCCATGCAAGCTCTGGCCACTGCCTTAGAGGCTAGCAAGACAGCGGCCACACAGACATCGGGGGTGCCCACCCCCCCTCCAAGGCCTCCCATCCTCTCCCCAGAGCCCAACTGCCGGGGGGAATCCAGCCTGCAGCCTCCCAACAATCAACCCCTGCGGCCTCCCACCTTCTCTTCAGGTCTTCAGAACCAGCAATGGGCTCCTCAAGGCAAGCCAGGCAATGATGAAAATCCATGTGGTTTTAATTCTCGGGAGGATCCATTCAAACAACCCCGGGCTGGTAAATCTGGGCTCCGCCCCCCCAATGCCTCATGGGAAGAAGGGAGAAACCCTGAACAACGCCCTCCCCCTGATCACATGGTCTCCGAGCACGCCCATATGGAATTGCTAAATAAGCAACAAGAAAAAAGAGTGTCCCCTTTCAATGCAGAAACAGCTTCAGGAGTAAGCGTTTTTCCGCTTCCTTTTACATCAATGCCCATCTCAGAATTTTTTAAATATGGGTCTGAGTTCCTGGTCACAGACCTACCTAGTGATTTTAAAAAACTGCAAATAGCAGGAGAAAATTATAGCAGTTGGAGTAAAGATATACAGCTATATCTCTTAAAGCATGGGATTCTACAGATGGTTCGAAAACCACCCCCTTCCCCATGGGGACGTCAAGAAGAGCTGCTACACTTGCAGGCTTATTCTGCTCTACTCAGTTCCCTGGATAATAACTCGTTCCCTAGTATCCCAGCTGGTCTCAGAGCTGCTCAGGTCTGGGAATTGTTATTCAAATTATTCAACAGCGATACCATTGGTTCCATCACCAGATATACAACTGAGCTTTATACAACCAAACTGAAATTTGGTGCCAGCATGCCTGAACATCTTGCAAAATTAAAGGCACTCAGGGCAGAATTGATTTCCAGAGATTTTCCTGTATCTGATGTCAGCATGCTCTCCATAATTTTTACTTCTCTAGACAGGAGTTGGAGCAATTTCATTGTTTCACTCGAAGCTGTCAAGAGGGAAGATATAAATCTGTCCTACCTCACAGGGAGACTGATTGAAGAAGATCGGAGAAGGAGAAATGCTGGGGAATACACTAGAGTCACCACTCAGCAAGCCAGAAGGGGGCGCCACAACTCAGAGCAAATTAATGCTCTGCTTAAATGTTTCATCTGTGGCTCTGAGGAGCACCTCAAGAAAGACTGCCCCCATCAACATCAAGCCCCTAAACGTGGTCCCAATCAAGTAAGAGGGAAGGGGCAAGTAAGGGGGCGTGGCAGGGGCAAAGGACATTCACTGCATACTTGTTCCCTCACCCCCACAACAAAGGCTGATAGCTCCACTGACTTATGGTTACTGGACTCTGGAGCTTCTTCTCACATTACTAATATGAGTCAAGGTTTTAAAAGGTTAAAGAAAATTACCTCATCTGTCAAGGTTGCAAACGGTGATACTGCCTCGGTTGTTGGGGAGGGTTTCGTTTCTCTACCTGGACTTGGAAAAGTAGAGGGTGTCTTGCACGCGCCTTCTATAGCCAACAACCTTTTGAGCATCACCAAATTGTGTGACGATGACAAAGTGGAAGTCCTATTTCGCAAGGGGGGAGGTCATGTCACCCGAGACCAGAAGGTCATTGGAAATATTACAATAATAAATGGCTTGCCATATTTTTCTCCCAAGGCACCACAACCTGCCCCAAGGCTTTCCAAGGGCAGTGTGGGCAAGGAGCCTGAATCTCAGCAGGCACCTACACCACCACTCAAAGCAACAAGAGCCAAGAGAGTGTCCATGGGAAAGCCAATGCACAATAAGTGCGTCCACCTCATGCACAGAAGGATAGGACATGCAAGCTTCCCTGTAGTTAAAAAGATGGGAGAGTTTGCTGAGGGAGTCCAGCTCAAGGACTGTGACGTGTTTCTGGACTGTGCCGTTTGCAAGAAAACAAAGAGAAAAGCTGCTCCAACATCAAAGGTGTCATCCCGTAAGACCCAATACCCTTACCAACTAGTACATGTTGATTTGGTTGGGCCTTTTACACCATCCCTAGGAAAGAAAAGGTATTTTCTCACTGCCGTTGATGATTTTTCACGTTACGGCCACGTATATACTCTCACAGAGAAATCTGAAGCCTTTGACGCCATAAAGTCGCTGTACAACTTCGTAGAGACCCAGTACAAGACCAAGATCGCACAATTGCAGAGCGATCGTGGGGCTGAGTTCATGTCTCAGAAGTTCCAGGACTGGGTAAAGCATAAGGGCATCCGCCATTTTCTAACTGCACCGTTCACCCGTCGCAAAATGGTGTAGCTGAGAAAAGGAATGGAATCCTGCAAACCATGATGCGTAGTCTGATTGCAGACGCGGGTGTCGCAGAATCATACTGGGGGGAGGCAATTCATTATGCCAATTACACTTTAAACCGCACCTGGAGCAGTGTTGTGAACCAGACCCCATATTTCCTGGTTCACGGTAGGAAACCAAATCTGGCACATTTGCGTGTGTTTGGTTCCTATGCATGGGTGCATATCCCCAAGCAGCTACGGAAGAAGGGGAAACCTGTTTCTCAGAGACTAAGGTTCTTGGGCTATGCTCCTGGCTCCAAGGCCTATCGTTTCCTGGGAGAAGGGGGCAGGCCTGTGACTTCCCAATCTGCCTCTTTCGAAGAGGATTCCAATTGGACCCAGATCCACTCAAATGATCTGAGCCCATATGCCAACCGACCCAGCAAGGACACACCGACCGCGACATCACCAGAGGCGACCTCGTACCCTGCCACCGACGAAAGTGAGGAACAAGATGAAGATGCGTCCAGTCCCACGGAGGAAGACACGCCATCTTCACCCCCAGCGACACCTCAGAGACCCGCGGAAGAAAAGAGCGATGAGTGGCAGAAGGTAAGGAGGTCAAAGCGGTCCAACAAGGGGGTCCCGCCAAAGAGAATTGACATTGGCCACATAGCGTCTGTCAACAGCGTTGTGGTCACCCCAAAATCCTTCTCTGACATCCAGGAGCTGCCCATCGAAGAGCAAGAGAAATGGCAGCTCGCGATGGAGAAGGAAATGCAGAGCCTGAAACAACTCAAGGTCTTCACCCCCCAGCAACCTCCAAAGGAGAGGAAAGTCATTGGCACAAGGTGGGTTTACAAGGCAAAACCACTTGCCAATGGCCTCTACCTATATAAGGCTCGTTTGGTAGCCCAGGGCTTCGCTCAGCGTTATATGGAGGACTACTCGGAGACTTACTCTCCAACCGTTCGGGCAGAGAGCGTCAAGGCCGCCCTCGTGACTGCAGCCGCTCTGGGAGAAGAAGTCTTCCAATTCGACATCCAGACGGCTTACCTCCACGCCAACTTGGACCGGCAGATCTACGTGAGGGCCCCACCTGGCTACCAGCAAGAAGGGGGAAATACATGGTTGCTTCACAAAGGGTTATATGGTCTTAAGCAGTCAGGGAAATTATGGTATGACTGTCTTAGAAAGAGTTTAGAACGAGTTGGTTTCCATACATCTCATGCAGACCAATGTGTTTTCACACGCAATTCCAAGGGTACCACAGAACGGGTGTTAGTTTATGTGGACGATCTATTATATGTAGGGCCAAACAAGAAAGGGTGTGATGAATTTGCCAAGGCCCTGGAAGAAAAGTTTACTCTGAAGTCTTTGGGGCGGGTTGACAAGTACTTGGGTGTGCATATTTTGGCCACTAAGGGGGGGTTCGCTCTATCTCAAAAAGAAAAGATAGAGGAATTACTGGCCAAATGCAAAATGACAGAATCTAATCCTACGCATAGCCCAATGCAAACCGATTTTTACAACCACACCCATAAGGACGGTCCTGAGTTCACAGATAACACGCTTTACAGATCTGTGATTGGCTCCTTGCTATACATCAGCAATTGGAGCAGACCTGACATAGCTTTAGCTGTGAATCTATTGTCCAGGCATGTGGAACACCCAAAGCAATTCCACTGGACTGCTGTTAAAAGGGTGCTTAGATACCTAAAGGGCACAGCTGATGCCCTCCTTATGCTAGAACCAGAGAAGGGGAAGACGGCCCAGCTCTCCGCTTACTCAGACGCAGACTGGGCTGGCGACACCAAAACTAGACGGAGCACTTCCGGTTTTCTCATATTGCTAAATGGCTGCCCAGTACATTGGAATGTTAGGCAGCAAAAATTTATTTCTTGCTCCACGGCCGAGGCTGAATATGCCAGCCTGTCAGACACGGCCAATGATTTGACTTGGTTCAATGAGCTGATAACAAGCATCTGGGCATCTCCCCCTCTGCCCATCCAAATTCTAGAGGACAACACAGCTGCCATTGCAATCTCGGAGGCTTATGCAGTAGGATCTAGATCTCGCCATATAGACATACGCTACAAAAATGTCAGGCAGCTTACCAAAAGGGGTTTTATACATGTTGAGCACTGTAATACAGCTGACCAGATAGCTGATCTGTTTACCAAACCTGTTCCCATTGACCGACACAACCTTCTGTGTAAGCGTTTGTGTTTGGCCTTCTGAATGTTTTCATACATGTCTATGACACCTGCTCGCCCCTCACACACATTCACTGGTCCCTGCCATTGGCTGGCAAGAAGGGGAATTGTTAGATGTTTAGTGCCAGCCATTGGCAGTTCCCCAAAAGGGTCATCAGATAAAGGCAAAGAGGTTTCTTTGCTTCCACTGATGAGCCAAGGGTCTCAGACCCACAGCCCCATTGGTGAGAGTGTTTTATGGTCAAGGAGGGGCCAAGACCCCCCATAAATACCTCTGCACGAGGGGCTGCTCTTTGTTCTAGCTTCTAGCTTCTCTGATTCTCTTCTTTGTTCCAGTCCTATCTCTACTCCTAACCTCTATTTTAGTCATGTAATACTAGCTTGTTTTGTTTTATTTTATTTCTCTCTTACATGCAGGCATGAATGCTTTCATGCCAAGTATTTCTTTCTCTTTGATCTATCATGAATAAAGCTAAATATGATTGCATCTCTGCGTGATGCCTTTGCTTGGAAGCTCCTTTAACGATTCATCGTGAGAATACCTCACAGTACTCGGATTTGCCATATCCTAAAAGTGGTACAATAGGTGAAAAGGTTGAAAAGCCCTGGTTTAATTTCCTATTAGTGGAACAATGCTGAATATCCATGCTCAAAATTATATTTGTCAGATTCAGAATTTGTCAAGTGCATGACATCCATTGAAATTAATAGGAAAATTTATTCATATTTATTGCAAGCCATTATCAATTTTTCATGTGTAGGTTTTTCCTGAGAACTATTGCAGATGTCAGGAACTGATCTTCTGAGTTTGTTCTGGTCTAGAGACTCAACTAATTATGTATAATATGCCTGTACCAAATCCTCTTTGACAGCAGGTGGAAAGTTAATCTTTTAAAAATGCACCCTTGTTAAAAGAATACTGTTAACATAGTATTTTCCAATTGACTTCTTGATGATTATACTTCTTATATTTTGCTGATATTTGACTACTATTCAATACTTAATATTACTGATCATTGGTTTATCCAGTTTCTCTGTCCAAAGGGAATCAGACAGGGAAGTTATCCCTGTCATCTGCTGCCTGGCCAAACCAGTTTATGAAATCCAGGGGAGTGAGGATGAGGATGATGTAATGTTTAGAAGTGTAGATGCAAACAAGCCCTTAAGGAGTCTGCACAATCAATAGCTACTTTTACAGTTTCAGATAGTGGATGTACTTGCCTTATGTTGATGAGATCAAAAGCTCAACAGGGTTGTAGCTGGTTAGCATTTGAATGGGAAACTTCAGTGATGCTGAGTATACTAGTGTTTGTGTGTGCCTCCCAGTCAACCTCAATTGCTGGCAACATGCACTTTTCTTGGTAAAATATTTTTGGAACTGGTTTGCCTTTGATGGCTTATCTAGGATTTAGAAAAAGTGACTGTTCCAAAGTGTCTTAGCTGGACTTCATGTCAGACATGACTAGAACTTAAAAGAATATCCTGGTTTCTAGTTTTGTGCCTTTAACTATTACACAAAATTGGCTCTTGCAGGCTAAAACCCATAAAATACTGGCATTACTTTATAGTGTCTCAGAACTTATATGAAAGTCAGCCTTCTATATCAGCCAACAAAAACTATAGCTATCATCCATCAAAGCATGATTAAATAATCTGATCTTCAAATACTAGCAGGGAAGGGGCAAGGCATCACTCCTAAGTTAGGAGTTTCCAAAGCATGGATGCTATTATGGTCTTTGGGCCCCAAAATAGCATTTTTAATTGGACGTCGAAATCTAGCAATAATGAACATGGCAATGAGAGATAAGTTTTATATTGTATTAGCAGTGAGCAACATGAGCTAGCTTATCTTACTGCAGTTTATCTTACTGCAGTTTCTTGGCCATTTTCAAAAACTGGTGGATATACAGAAAATTTTTTTGGGGTGGGGGTGTTAGCACTGATTCCTGTTAACTGCCTGGACAATTCCCTGCAGTTTTGTTGACTTGATTTCAGAAGTGGCTTGCCATGGCCTACTTTCTAGGGCGGAGAGTGAGTAACTGGCCCCAAATCATCCAGCTGATTCTGTGCTTGAGGAAGAACTAAAACTGATAAGTCTCCTGATTTCTAGCCTGATGCCTTAACCACTACATCAAAGTGGCTCTGCATAGAGGATGGCAGTAATTCTATTGTGTGGTTATGAGAATGGGAGTTAATATTAGTCAGATTTCATGATCCAGGTGGGGCCACAACTGGCAGAACATCCTGAGCTGGGCAAAGGTTCCTATCTTGACTGCTACTTCTTATTTCACCAGAAGTTCAGAATCCAGGGGGATTTCTAAGTTCAGAATATGGCTTAAGGTTTTCCACTTAGCCTCACAAACTTCTCTGCACTACTCAGAAATTTCAAAGAGCCAAAAGAAATTCCTGAACCAAGGTTCCAGAAAAAACAACTTTATTTTGGCCAAGATAGAGTTGGGTAACCTTCTCCCTCTTCGTTGCTGCTTAGAGATGAAGGCACACCCAGAAGAGATTTCTTCTACCTTTTATACTTTTTCAGAACAAAGAGATCCAGGTCTCCTGTACAAGGAAGCACCCACACACAAAAAACAAATTCCAAGATGATGACTCATCTACATCAATTCAGGTTCCATGTAACTCATTTCCCCCCTCATTTCTTGGACCACTGAACCTTACCTTGCTCTTTTCATGTGAGCAATCTCCTGAATAATTTCCTGTATGGCTACAAACTAATACTACTAATGTCAAACATAATAAAACAATAAGCATAATAAAATCATAAGTACAATAAGGTCCCTTCATGTTCCTTCAACCCCGTTACCTAGCTAGCAAGAAGTATCCGAGTTTATTTTATTATTGTAATATATGTTAAGAATTAACATCTATGTATCTGGAAATTTTCCCGTTCCCCATCACTTTGTATATAACCGCGCAGGAGAAATGGTAGGGATGAATTAATCTGCTGCACAAGGTCCCTTTCCCCACCCGCCCACTATCTCCTCTTGCTGCTCTTTAATTCCGCGTCCTGGTCGCGCGCCTCCTCCCCGAGCCCTGGTTGTCGCCCGCTTTTTCTACCGAAGTAGGTGAAAGCAGTCCGGTGGGCGAGCGAAGCAGCTACTGCTTAGCGAACTCTGCGAGGAGGTCCCGGGGCGGGAACTTTCCATCCTACAAATCCTGCCCTGAGATTCATTCCGTTTCCGCCAACTGCGTTGCGGCCTCTCTTTGTGCTGTTCTAGGCGGTCCGCCTGGTATAGCCTTCCTCACTGGGGATTGCTCCCGTAGCAGGATCAACGTCCAAGGGCATCAATTATTGGAGACATGCCGTAATTGGTAACTAAATAAGAGGCGTTTTCCAGCGATTGTGGAAATCAGAAGCTCTAACCAGGTTCGTTTCGTCTCTCCTGGAAAGTGAGCGATCGTTTCCTGTTCAAAGCCAAGCAAAGGAATGAGGATCCTGTTGTCTCTCTGATCTTTACTTCTCCTTTCTCGCGTTCACCGGACCACTTGGGGTCTTTTGCCACCACCACACCTCGTCCCTATCCCGTTCTTGAGCCATCTCTTCCTTTTTTGCACCCTTTGAAGGCGGAATGCTGGAGGGAATGGCGCTCCTACTAACAGCTTTCAAGTGCCTCTGAGAAAACCAGGCAGAAAGAGGGAACCTCGACTGACAAAAAAAGGAGAAATGAGCCCTTTTCAGCAGGGAATATTAGTGTTGCTCTTCCTATTCCTGGAGGTAAGTTGAAATGGCCAAAAAAATGACCTTTGAAAATGCAATTCTTAATCATTTGAAAATGTTCTATATAGAAGCATTGTGGTGGGAGTGAGCTCTGAGGCTTGCAGAGATTGGAATCAGGATAAGGCAGCCAAGTTGAGGGGAGACATCAAAACATTCTCAAACCAGTACCCAGGATTCGAAAGAGAAGGGTTCTTTGTGCCAACGTTGTTTTCACTTTTGAAAGAGGGGATGCTTGGTAGAGTCTGAAGTTATTCAGCTCACACATGGTTTGCCATCTCAGACCAGATTTGTATGTTATTTTCCAATGAATAATTCTTTTTCTCCCAGAAAAGTAGTCCTGGGAAATGTAATGAAATATAGAAAGCTCTACTTAATGTTTTGAGGCAATTTTCCCCCACCAAATCCTCATAAAATGAATAATAAGGCTTTGGTTAAGATTCCAGGCTCCCTTGCATAATTGATTTGCTATTTTTTCCAAGTTGCCTGAAATGCACATCTTTGCCTTAAACAATGAGTTTAACTATGTGGTCTGTCCGTGACTAAATTAAATTTCAGTGTGAAATTATAGAGAAACTTATCCTCTCCTCCAATTATTCCTCTTTTTCTTATTATACACTTTGGTTTATGAAGTGCACAAGGTAACTGAGTGTTGAAGAGGCAAATCACATAAGCTTTTATCTCTAATGGCTGTGCTGATTATGAAAGAATCTCCATTACAAGTACTTTTTATGGGGAAGGTCACAATCTCATTGGTATGTTTTAAACTCTCTAAAGAGGCTGAGTCCTAAATGGGCCAAAGGCGTCCTTGTGTTAAAAGCTGTGTGTATATAATCCATATGTCTGAAGAGCCTGCTGCTGGAAGGGCACATTTGGCAGGGAAGTGTCTTTCCCCCATAGAAATAGCTGTGAGGGTGTGACCATTGTGTTTATTAAGGGTGAGGTTAATAAACTGCCCTCCTGCCAGTTGCAACATATGGTCAGGGTTGCTGTACTTGTTTTGATATGTATTTAATTCTTGTACATTTCTCCCAAAAGCTGAGTTATGTAGGTTAAATTCATCAGATTATCATTAGATTTTGGACATTCTATGTGCTGAAAAGCTCTATTTGCAATTTCAGAAAAGTAAGGATAGGTAGAAATTATGCAATTAAGCTTATGCTCGGGACCATATTTAGATTTCAGGAAGACAAGACAAAAGACCAAGTTCTTTAGTTAACCTGGGCTGTCCTTAGGCCGGATGGAACTGAACGACCAGGACTATTCATAGGTCAGGTCAGGTCACAGCTAGTACTTTTGGGGCAAATGAAATGCATGATTTGGACTTAGATGCTGCTGTGAAATTGTTTTTTCCAGAAATTAATGGAAGAAAATTCAGCTAGTTTTTCTTAACCACTTTTTCTGCTAGTAGTCCTCTCTGTTTTTCCCTGTTTTAGGAAGAGTGAAAAAGCAAATAGGCACATTAAATTGACATATTGACACACACATTTTTATGGTTACCTGGAAGTAATTTTTACTTGCCACATTCATTAAGTTGAGGTTCTCTATACGCCTTGGTGGAGCAGTGGGCTAATGCCTCCTTAAGTAACACCAGCTGCCTGCAATTAGTGCAGGTTCGCATCCCACCAGGCTCAAGGTTGACTCAGACTTCCATCCTTCCGAGGTAGGTAAAATGAGGACCCAGATTGTTGGGGGCAATTAAGCTGACTTTGTAATAATGCCGCTGGGGTGTGTGTGAAAGCCCTAATAAGCAGGCATATACATAGAATGAAGGCTACTGCTAAGCTTGTAAGCCGCCCTGAGTCTTCGGAGAAGGGCGGGATATAAATGGAATTAAAAAACAATAAAAAAACGAGTGCAGAGTAGTGATGTTTCTTTAAATATATAATGGGGAACAATAAAACTACTGTTTTATTTTTTAGATGAAATGAGAAAATTATGCAAAAAAGAGAGGAAAATGATATTTCACTGTCTTTAGTGATACAAAATTAGAGAAGATCTCCTGTGCACAAACCCATGTGGTTCTATGATTCTATTTTGGCTTCAGATTTTTTTTAATTGGACAGTTTTTGTGTAATAGTAACTTCTATTTTTATTTTTATTTTTTGCCATCTTTGCAAAGATTAGCTTTTTCTTAAACATTTGTTAATTATTATTAATACTTAATTTGAGAGGAAAATATTTAAAATAATTGCATAATTTCCAATTAAGACGACAGTTTGGTTTTGAATAAACTGAAATAGCTTCCTGATATTTAGGCATTAGCAGGAAATTACAAACATGTCTTTTAGAAAACTCAAGCATGAAATTCATGCATGGGGTGTTTAATTTAGTTGTAGCATGGTCCTCTCCCTGTTGGGAAGAAGACCTGACTGGACAATAGTCTGTTAGTTTCATTAACATCCTAGGGTTGCTTTGTAATGAACTGAAGGAAAACATAATGTTTATTTTGTACATGAAACATTACATTTTATGGCAAATGATGATTTAACCTAATGCCTTTCAGTTGCACTGAAAGGCATTTCCATTCTGCAAAAGGATCATGCCACAGTAGGATATTTGAATGAAATACAGAAACCCAAATTCTGTTTTGTTCTTTGGGAAATCACCAATGTTTCACTGGAAAATGGACAGCACATACTTTTAATATATTATTATAGTTGGTCAAGATATAGACTGTTTTTCGCATTTTTATCCATCTGTTGAGTTCTTCCCTAGAACCTGGAATAAGTAGATATTGTTGTCTGATTGTATTAAAGATATTGACATTGTTTTGAATAAAGCTGCCTTTTGCAACTGACTGATGGTGATTTTTGTCAAAGTTGATAAAATTGAAGTGGTGCTTTAGGTGTTTTGAGATTGCACCCAAGGCACCTATTACTATTGGTGTTACTGTATGTTTGCTGTCCTTTGCCACAGTCATTCTACTTCTATTTGCACATCTTTCTATTTTGTGATTTTCTCCAGTTCTTTCTCTTCTCTTCTGCTGTCTCCAGGAGCTGCTACATGCGTCAGGACCCACTTCAATCCCATATCTTAAGAAAGCAGAACTCTTGGAAGCAAATTCTTCCAACAGGAACTTTTATTAAGAGCAGTTGATAGGAGGCATACTAGACAGGATCTGAGATTTCCTGCACAGAACGATAGGCTAAAGTATCCCTAAGCAAGACCCCACCCCATAGTCCATCTGGCCAGTGTGGGACGACCAATCCCCAAGTGTTAGGTCTATTGTGGGAAAAGGGGAGATAACATCGGCCCATCTCCAGATCACACAGCGATGGTTGACGGCTCTTCATACCTTCCTCTGGGATCGTAGAAATAAACCAGGCACAGAGGTTACATTCTTTATTCCTTCCCTTGTTCTAGCTGACAGTTTAGGGAGATAAGTTCAGAGAGAGAGAGATAGCGCAGGGGAGCAAGATGTTACATTGTAGTGGACAGAGGAAGCAAATGAAAGCAAAAGGTTACATTGTAGCAGACAGAGGAAGCAGAGGCAATAAACCCACGGGCACATCCCCCCTCCCCCTTGGGAGCATGGCAGAACCCAGGGAAAGGTGATATTTGCTTTTGGGTTAGAGGGGATAGATAGAAATGAAGCAGGAATGGGTTCTGACATCCTGCTCCCTTTAAAAATAGGAGAGATCCACCTGTAGAGAAGAGAAAACAGGTATACAGTTAGTCGGGTTTGTTGGGGAATTCTGTATGAAACTTTTTTAGCAGTTTGGGTGCTCTAACATGATGTTTGTGGACACACTTGTTCTGTGAAGAGGGAAGGTGTTTCCACGCTACTAGGTATTGGTTTGCCCCATGGTACTTCCTAGAATCTAGGATTTCTTTTATTTTGAAGTGTTGTTCCCCTTCAACCATGATTGGAGGTGGTGGTGGTGGGATTTTTGGGTGTAAGGGCGACTGTTGTTCTCATTTCAGCAAGCTGCAGTGAAAGATTGGGTGTATTTGTCTGAAGTTCTTCGGTAATTCTAATTCCTGGATGAAGCGGACTAACTGGACTCGCACCAGTCTGGTTTCAGGCATGGTTACAGCACAGAAACGGCATTGGTCGCACTGGTAGATGATCTCTGGCGGGCCCGGGACAGGGGTTGTTCCTCTGTCCTGGTCCTACTTGACCTCTCAGCGGCTTTTGATACCATCGACCATGGCATCTTGCTGCAACGGCTCAGGGGGTAAGGAGTGGGAGGCACTGTTCTACGGTGGTTCTCCTACCTCTCGGGCCGCTCACAGTTTGTATTGGCAGGGGGGCAGAGATCTACCCCAAGGCCCCTCACTTGTGGGGTGCCTCAGGGGTCAGTTCTCTCCCCCCTGCTGTTTAACATCTATATGAAGCCGCTGAGTGAGATCATCCGTGGCTTTGGGGTGAAATATGCGAATGATACCTGTTATGTTATGTTATGTTATGTTATGTTATGTTATGTTATGTTATGTTATGTTATGTTATGTTGTTATGGGGTAAACCGTTGACAACTCCCTGACAGTTCGAAGCCAGGCGGCAAGAGTCAATTGGACAGCGCACACACGGCAGCTTGTTGACAGCTCCTAGCTGTCAAAGCTGCCGCCGGCTGATTGGAGAGAGTTCCCGCGGCGGGCAAATACGTTGTGGGGATTGGACAAGGGTTCGCCGGCTCCTGTATAAAAGGGCGACCAAAACATGCTGTCAGTTGTCCAGTTCCTCACTTAATAAATCGTTCTCCGTGGCATGCCAGCTCTCTCTTCGTGGTCATTAAGCCTGTGCTACATTCCAATACCCAGTTGTTCATCTCCACCCCGATCCAACCCAGTAATGCCCTTGACGTGATGTCCCGGTGCCTGGAGGCGGTGCGGGTCTGGATGGGAAAGAACAGGCTCAGGCTGAACCCCTTCAAGACTGAGTGGCTGTGGATACCGGCATCTTGTATTGTCCAACATGTTTCATCTCTTCTGATGGGGGGGAGGTATTGCCCCCCTCAGAAAGGGCCCGCAACCTGGGTGTCCTCCTGGATTCACGGCTTAACTTGGAGGATCATCTAACTGCTGTGACCAGGGGGGGCCTTTGCACAGGTTCGCCTGGTGTGCCAGTTGCGCCCCTTTTTGGACTGAGATGCCCTATGCACAGTCACCCATGCCCTTGTCACTTCTTGCCTGGATTACTGCAAAGCTCTCTACATGGGGCTGCCCTTGAAGTGCACCCGGAGGCTTCAGCTGGTGCAGAATGTGGCCGTGTGGGTGTTTATGGGAGTTTCTCTATACTCCCATGTTACACCATTCCTGCGCGAGCTGCATTGGCTTCCGGTTGCCCTCCGGGTGCGATTCAAGGTGCTGATAATTACCTTTAAAGCCCTACATGGCTTAGGCCCGGGGTACTTGTGAGACCACCTGCTGCCATTGTCAACCTCCCATCGCCCAGTTTGCTCCCACAGAGTCGGCCTCCTCAGGGTTCCGTCGGCTAAGCAATGCCGGCTGGCGACCCCCAGGGGGAGAGCCTTCTCTGTGGGCGGCCGACCCTCTGGAATGAGTTGCCTCTGGAGCTAAAAAGAACCCCAACCTTTATTTCTAGCTCCTAGGAAAGTAATATAATTTTCAGTGGAGAAGTTGAATTAACCAAACCAAAACCATGGAGAACTGTGTTTAGCTGTTGATGGCCCTTTAGCTTGACTAGTTGCAGTGTGGAAGTATTTATCACATAACTTTATCTGATACCTCTGGTTTGGTTTAATGATTTTGGGCAAATCCAGAACAGAACAGAACGGAGTTGGAAAGGGACCTTGGAACTCTTCTAGTCCACCCCTAGCAGGAGATCCTGTACCATTTCAGACAAATGTCTATCCAATCTCTTCTTAAAATCCTCCAGTGATGGAGTATCTACAACTTCTAAAGGCAAGAGATTCCACTGGTTTATTGTTCTCACTGTCAGGAAATTTCTCCTTAGTTGTAGATTTTCTCCTTCATTAGTTTTCATTCATTGCTTTTTGTGCTTTGGAGTAGAGCACTGGTGCTTTGAAGAATAGCTTGGTCCTGTCTTCTTTGTGGCAGCCCTTTAGGTATTGGAATACTGCTATCAAGTCACTCCAGTGGTTCTTTTCACTATAAACTAGACATACCCAGTTCCTGCAATCGTTCTTTATATGTTTTAGCCTTCAGCCCTCTGATCATCTTTGTTGCTCTTCTCTGCATTTTAATGCAGAAATTTTAAAAAATGTACAATACAGTATCTGTACAGTAGTATTTTTTTCTGCAAATCCATGTATGTAGTAAAAAATGTACATAATGTACAAAAATGTACAAAAATGTACAAAATGTACAAAAATGTACAAAATGTACAAAAATGTGCAAAATTCTGAAGCACTCAGAATTAAATTTGCAGAAATCAAATCTGGAAGGGTTACCAGAATTAAAATCAAATTTGGATATTCAGGTAGTCCTTAACTTATTACCACAATTAAGACCAGAATTTCTGTTGTTAAGCAAGGTAGTTAAGTGTTAAGTGAATCACTGCAGTTGTTAAATGAACCATACAGTTGTTAAGTGAATCTGGCTTCCCCCATTGACTTTGCTTATTAGAAGCTGGCTGGGAAGATTGCAAATAGTGATCAAATGATCCCAGTTATCATAAATATATATGCCAGTTGCCAAGCACCCAATTTAAATCATGTGACCGTGGAGATGCTGTGACAGACATAAGCATGAGGAACAATTGTAAGTCACTTTTTTCAGTGCCGTTGTAACTTCAAGCAGTCAGTAAATGAATGGTTTTAAGTTGAAGACTACTGTGTGTGGTTTATCATTTTGGTTCCTCCTATTTTTAATAACGTGATTCTTATCTATAATCTTGACATTAGGATATCATAATCTATTTTTCTATCATCCTTTCTTTACATCTATGAGATTTTTATTTTGCACTCGTAAGCTGTTAATGGAATTGTGACGTGGCAGGAGGACTTTTGATTTCATTGAGTTTTGAAGTAAATCTTTCAGAAAAACAGAGTAAGAATATATTTCTTTTCTGAGTCTGAAAGAAAGAATTCCCCTTCTGTGTCTGAAAGAAGTAAAAGGTAGGGATAAGACTAATGATATGCAGAATTCCCAAATCAGCAAACAATAGAATACTGAAAGCTATTTAGTTTATCTTGAACAAGTGGGAAGTTAGAGGATCTTCCAGGAAGAAAGCTTGCTAGAAGCCATAATGAAACAGATAACGTGCAGACCACAGAATTCTGGCAGGGAAGATCTTTAGTTGAGCACAGGCCATTTGAGAAGTAAAAACAAGCTGTCTTGGGGCATTTGCTGCCTTTGCACAACTCCCAGAGAAAGAAGCAAGTTAGAGATAATTATGTGTAGTTAAGGCAAGATTGCTCTTACCTTAAGTTAATTAGTGTTTGTTCCTAAGTGCACAGGAAGCTGATACAATATGGTATCTATAAGCAACTTGATAAAATGCTTGCTTGCTTGCTAATTTGTGCCTTCTGCTTTATTCCGTGATAACAGATCAATGAAACTTCAAAACACCTTTAACTATTAGTTATTGGATTAAGGGAATTCCCTTTATGAAAGCAGGATATGCAGTGCTAAGAGCAAGAAGACAGGACAATATTATGTAGCACAATAACTTCTTTCTTTTTGCTGTCTCAGTTGAGCAAAGATGAGAAGAAAAATTATTAGAGTAGTAGATAGGAGCAAGATCTGTGGGCCTGATGAAAGAGATCCTGAACTGAACTGAATAAAACACATGTAATTTCCTTATGTAATTCCTAGAGAAAATTCAAGAAATAACATTACAGTGTAGATAGCTATGATCTGCTCTCCTCTCTCCCCATATTAATGTAGGTTCCTCGCTTGCTTTTCATTGAAAAGGTAGATTGGGAAAATATGAAGGGATGTGCCAATGTATTCCAAATCAGTTTCCTTCATCTTCTCCATAAACATTTTCTAGAAAAAAAGAGTGATACTTGAAGGTTTAACTACTTCAGATAAACTATGCTTGTTATTTTAGTGCTAAAGAAGGTAAATGTATGTCAATCATTGTCTGCAGACAAAATAGTTAATTAGTAGATTTGGGTCCTACAATTATTGATGACATAACCCCCCTAGTGAGGGCCTTAAAGCCACATGAAACCTTTACATTGGTTAAAGCTTAACTAAAATCAGTGGATATATTCTTGAACCTAAAAGAACAACGATTTACATTCTTTACTAAAGTAGATTACAAACTTTAAAGCTTAGATTTCAAGCTGTGGTTATAGAACATTGTTAGGAATATTGGTATATATGTCTGCACATACATACATTTTGATACCTTTTGGAGTCCCCACATCTATTCTTAAGTTATTTAAGCATTATATTAGTCAGGGGTGTCAAACTCACTACATCACATGATGTGTCACGGTTTTGCCATGATGCATCCAGGTCGTGGGCTGGCAGTTTGACACCCCTGTACTAGGTGAACTATTTTGAATGTCCCTCCTCCTTATCATTAGCATCATCATCATTCTCATAATCAATTTTGAGATGGCTTTGATAAATAAATTGGAGAATTTTCTATATAGCACCATCTGTATAGCACCATTCTACCAAATGTAAAAAAATCCAGTTATTTGGAATTATTTCATGTGAGAATCAATTAGGATTATTTCAACTCAAATCTATCCTTGGTGGGGAGAGATTGTCTTTAATGTTTGCATATAGATCAGTCACCAAATTGAATGAGAGAATGGCAGATTAAATGTGGCAGACTAAAAAAATAGGCAACATGATGTCTTATTGTGACAAATAGCAACAGCACTTATATACTGCTTCACAGTGCTTTACAGCCCTCTCTTAAGTGGTTTGCAGAGTGAGCATATTGCCCCCAACAATTTGGTTCCTCATTTTACCAACCTCAAAAAGATGGAAGGCTGAACCAACCTTGAGCTGGTAAGAATCGACTGCAGGCAGCAAAAGTAGCCTGCAGTGCTGCATTCTAACCACTGCATCACCACGGTTTATTAAAAAAACAAAATACAATAATTTCAGGGAGGCGCAATGGCTCAGTGCTTAAAGACACTGGATTTGTGATGCAAATGCCACACAAGGGGGTGAGCTCCCATTACTTGCCCCAGCTCCTGCCCACCTAGCAATTTGAAAGCATGCAAATGCAAGTAGATAGCACTTTAGGGGGAACATAACAGCATTCCATTCACCTCAGCATAGTTATGCTGGCTACATAACAGAAATATGCTGTTTCTGTTTCAGACAATACCAATACTTGCAACGGATACTCCATTTAAACAATGGCAGAGAGATATTTCCAAGTTTATACGGCAAGGAAAGAACCAAGAATTAAATATAAGTTATTGCAAAGTGCTAAGGAAAGGGGGGGGGGTTGGGTTTACCAGATTTGAAATTGTGTTTTGATGCATGCTGTTTGGTCTGGCTAAAAGAGTGGGTGAACCTCCAGAACAAGAGGCTACTCCATCTGGATAGGTCATGAATTAAGGTTTGGATGGCATGGTTATTTATGGAATGATAAAGTAAATGTTGACTTTAACAATCATTTTATTAGATGTGTCATATTAAGAGTTTGGAATAGATACAAAAGAAGGTTTTCTATAAAAATGCCTCTTTGGGTGTCTCCCCAGGAAGACTTTTTTAGAAAAGAAATGGCGGTGAAACTGGACTGGTGGATTTATGGTAAAATAATATCTTTTAATTTCGGTGATTCTACCCTCAAATCTAAGGAAGAGCTAGAATCAGAAGGGCATGCCTCCTCAGGGTACCATCAGCTAAACAATGTCGGCTGGCAACCCCCAGGGGGAGGGCCTTCTCTGTGGGAGCGCCAGCCCTGTGGAACCAGCTCCCCCATGAGCTTCAGATGGCCCAAGATCTCCAGTCCTTTCGCTGCGGCCTCAAAACACTCCTTTTCCACC